>NC_092872.1:608136281-608767353 GCF_028372415.1 Notamacropus eugenii | reverse complement strand
TTAATTATTTTGTTTGTATTTTCTTTTGCAACATGGCTAAAATGGAAATATACATCACATAACTTCACATCTATGATTGATATCAAATTGCTTGCCTTCTCAAGTGGGGGGAGGAGAGGAAGGGAGAGAAACTGGAACTCAAAATTTTAAGGAATTATGTTAAAATTTATTTTACATGTAATTGAGAAATATTTAATGAAATCAATATGAATTTTCAAAAAGCACTATTAGTCCATAGTGCTCACTAATTTTACCCATATTTTCAAAGCACGCATATATCCTATGAACTATTGTCATAGTTTAATTCAGTTTTAATTTCTCTATTTTCTTTTTAATTCTAATATAGTTTCTTTAAGCCTATAATCACAGTGCCCATATCAATTTGCATGACTAATCAGAGAAGCCCAGAAGTGTGGGAGGCAAGAGTCCTGACCCCTTGCCACAATCTATAAGTTTTTATCAGTATTTTCTGTCTCTTACATCATAATTATGCCAGGTATCCCTCCCACTCCCAGAGAGCCATCCCATATAACAAATAGTATTTTTTTTTAAAGAGGAAAAGAATTAGCAAAACTGATCAATACCTAGAAAAAGTCCAGAAACAAGTGTTTTATGTAACTAACACCTGTGAACCTCCCACCTCCATGAAGGGGTGATTTCATTGGGGATGTCCTTTCATATCCATTCAAGTCCTGCTTGGTTTTTATAGTTTTGTTACATTTACTTTTGATTTTTTGATGTGTTGTTCTTTGTATTGTTGTAGGAACCATGTATATTGTTCTCTTGGCTCTGCTTACTTCACTCTGTACAAATTCATGTAGATCATTCCATACTATTCTGTATTCATCACACACATCATTTCTTAGAACACAGTAGTCTTTCGTTACATTTATGTACCACAATTTGTTTAGCCATTACCCAGCTGATGGACTTTTACTTTGTTTGCAATTCTGAGCTGTCTCAAAAAGTGCAGCTACAGTATTTAGAGCACATGGGAACTTTCTTTTTAGAGTCAGCATTTCTAGAATTATGTCAAGTAGTAATGGGGAGAGCAGAGATTTGTTCTACTCCTATATTTAGTGGAGAAGGTTCCTAGTATAATCATCACATTGCATATGATATTTGCTTTTGGTTTTAAATAGATTTTTTAAATGATTTTTTAAAATGTCCCTCTTTTCCTGTCTGTTGTAGGGTTTTTAGCATTAAAGAGTGTTGTATTTAGTCCAAGGCTTTTCCTGAATCTATTGAGATGATCTTGTGGTTCAGGATATTTTGATTTTTAATATGATTAATTATGTTGATTGTTTCCCTAATGTTGAACCAATTCCATGCAGCAAGTGAATCCGAAAGAGTAGTAGTTGCAATCATGCTATCTGACAAAGCAAAAGCAACATTTAAAAAATATAAAAGAGATAAAAAAGAAAACTGTATTCAGATCAAAGGAGCCTTAAACAGTAGACCAGTATCAGTAATAAACAAGTGCTTTAGTGTCTAACTTCAAAAAGGAAATGTTACGTAAATTATAAGAATACAGAGACAGTAACACAATGACAGAAGACTTCAGTATCCCTCTCTCTGTTCTGGATAAATCTAACATAAAGTTAAACAAAAGGGAAAATAGGTTTCTTAACAAATAGCTAGAGAAACTAGAATCAAGAAGATTTAAGGCATCTTCTAAATGAGACAGCAGAAGAATATGTATTCCTCAGCACCACATGAAACTTACAAAAACTGACCTTGTAACAGGGTACAGAGATACTGCAAACAACTGTAGAAAGACAGAAATAGTTAATGTATCCTTTACAAACCGTAACGCAATAAAAGTAGCAATTGGTTCAAGGACTGCAGATCCAAATGGAGACTTAATGGTGAAATATGTCATGCATGGATCAAAGAACAAAATACAGAAATAGTAACAATGTAAAAGAAAATTGTAACTATGAAATACCATCATCAGAATTTCTGGAAAACAACCAAAGCAGTCTTCAGGGAGATATCATATCCTTATAAACATACATTAGGAAAATAGAAAAAATAAGGAAGATTAATGAACTGAAAGTGCATCTTAAAAATTAGAAGGCCAGCCAACAAGCAAGCCTAAAATGAGAACAAAAGAGAGATAATTAAAAATTAGAGGGGAAACAGATAAAGTGGAAACACCAAAAATAAGTCCCGTAGAAACGATAAGTAAAACTAGGGGCTAGTCTTTTGGAAAGGCTAATAAAATTGATAAACCCTTATCTAATTTGATGAGAAAAAGAGCACAAAATCAGATGAATAAAGTAGAAAGTGAACCTGAAATCATAGCAGAATCAGAATAATTAGAAATATGTCACGCACTTGTTTTTGCCAACAAACTGAGAGCTCAAAAGAAACAGAGGAACGTCTTCAAAAATATGAAATACCCAGAATATCAGAAGACCAAATAGAGATCTTCAATCCAGTCTCAGAAAAGGGATCTCTATGTAAAAGGGAAGAAAGGCTGGTCCTGATGAATCCAAAAGAGTTCTATCAGATATTTAAAGAACAGTTTGTACCCCTGTTTCACAAATTATTCTCAAAAATTAAGAAAGAAAACATATTACCAGAATCCTTCTGTGAGACAGATATAGTCCTAATGCCTAATCTAGGGAAAGATAGGACAAAGAAAGAAAACTGTAGGCCAGTGTCATTCATGAACTTTGACTCAGAAATCTTAAACAAAATTCTGTCAAAGAAACTACAAGAAGTCATCCATTGTGACCACATAGGATTTATACCAGGGATTCAGAGATGGTTGAACCCTCTTCACTTTTTTTATTCGCCCGTTATCTCATCAGTTGTTAAGTCCAGCCTTCTCCGCTTCTCTTTTCTCCGGCTCAGTTGTTCTCTCACTCCAGTCTCTCCCTCTCTAATCCTTTCTCCAGAACTCCCAGATCTATGTCTCTGCAACACAGGTGGGACCTGTCCTTACCTTGTTCAACCAGCTTCAATGATATGTGTGTCTACAGGATAAGCGACAAACTTCTCATCCTCGAGCTGATCAGCGTTTCTTGTCTGCTGTCACTTTCTACATTCCAGGCCATATCACTTACTTGCTGCTGTTTTTTTATACTTACTCTTACTCTCACTTCCATGTCTTTATTACCCATGTCAGAAGTTCCCCCTCTCTTTCCATAGCTTCTTCTTAGTGCCCCTGTCTTCCTTCATTTATTTATCTGTGTGCATCTTGTGTCTTTCTTCTCCCCCCCAATAGTATGTAATCTCTTTGAGGATATGGTTTGTTTCATTTTTGTCTTTAGTACCTAGTGTAGTTATTGAATGACATCCAATAGGTGCCTAACGAATGCTAATTAAATTCATTTGAGAGGTACAGATGAGGACATAATGGATTCTTGGCCTGGGTCTCAGATTTGTGCTGTTGCTGGGAGGTGGGGAATAGAATATTAAGTTTAAGTAATAGGTAGCAATCCAATTTAGTTGGAATTTGTAGTTTGTGACTAGATGTCCTCAAATGCAAAATATATGTCATATGTGTGTATAGATAATAGGGAGCCAGCAATCTTGATGAAGGAATGACAGATCTTTGACATAGGAAGGTTGTTTTGGCAGGAGAAGGATTAGAGATGGGAGAGATTGAAAACAGGAAGATTAGTTAGGAAGTCTTTAGTGGGATGCTGGCCGAAGAAAGGGGGCAGATGTAAGACCTATGGAGGAAGGATTGACAAGACTCAGCAACTGGTTGAACACACTTGGATTGGGGAAGGAAAGAAGAGTCAAGTACAACATGGGTGTTATAAATCTGGGTGACTGGTAGAAGGGATGGTGACTTGGGGGAGGAGCAGGCCCTATTGATTATGGCATAGTTCTGTCCTTTCCTATGGCCACAGTCCCAGTTCAGATGTAGAGAATAGACGGCTTAAGGGGGTCAAGATAATGTCTCCAAATATCTGAATAATTTTCCTGAGAAGGAATTAGGTTCCTGGTCTTTTGGTCCCGTAGAGGGAAGCTATGGAGCCATATGTGAAAGTTGCTAAATGTTAGAAAGAGCTTTCTAATCATTAGTGCTATCCAGCACAGGTAATGCGTGCCTCCTCATTGGTGGCCTTCAGGAGGAGGCTGTGTGGTAGTGCAGATTCCTTTCAGAGTATGGTTTGAAGTAGGTAGACACTGAAGTCCCTTCCAGCTCTGAAATGAGAGAGAGAGAGAGAGAGAGAGAGAGAGAGAGAGAGAGAGAGAGAGAGAGAGAGAGAGAGAGAGAGAGAGAGAGAGAGAGAGAAGATATAAGGAAGATGAAGAAGAGGGTAGAGGGATGATCAATGGGCCAGACTCTTCAAGGGAATAGGAAGGGATGGGGTTAAGGGCACCAGAGAAGCATTATCCTTTTTAAGAAGAAAGGGTCTTCTTCTCATAGACAGAAATAAAGACGAGTGAAGGGGTTTTGAGGTGAGGAGTAGGGGACAAACAGAAAATCTTCACAAATGACCTTCTTTTTTCAGTTAAATAATAGGCAAGGGCATCTGCTGAAAAACAAAGTAGGTTGAGAGAACTATTGGAAAGTTGAGTAGCAAAGGAAGTTTTGGAATAATATTTAAGGGGAGAAGGATAAAATAATTTTGTTGGGGAAGGTTGCTTGAGGCATTGCATTAATGTATAACAACTGTCCCTTTTGCCTTCTTTAGAACCTTTAATTCTCCATCTTTTTTATCCCTTTCTGCCCACCCTTGTGTGATGACACAGTTTAAAATCATTTCCTCATTCTCTTTTGGTAACAATTCATTTTTGATAATCTAAACAAAAATATCTTCCTGAAACAAAGTCAGAGCTTCCAATAAACTGAGACAGAATCATATCTGCACTTAAGATTCTGCATTTCCTATTGGGCATATCAGTACTAGAAATACATTGACAAATTGGAATGATTTCAGCGGAGAAAACATCAAAACATGATTTATGAGAAAGGATTAAAAGAGCTGCTTATAGCTTGGCCAAACAATGACTTAAAGAAACTGACTTTACAAGAGGCATAAACACCAAAGGGACTGATGGGTTGTTTGAGAATGCCCTAGCTAAGAGAGATGGGATGAAAATCAACAAAGAAAAATTTAAACTGGAAATAAGGAAAAGAATTTACAAAGCAGAGGATTCCTCCTAGAAAAAAAATAGTGGCATTCTTCTCACTTCTCTCAGGGCTCTGAGACCTTAACAATGTAGGATTATCTGTATATTCTCTGGAGCTTTTTAAGTGAGAGAATGGGTTCTTCCCTTCCCACCAGTGGTATCTCCTGTTTTCATTGCTCAGTCAGAAGGAAGCCTAAAATTGTGACGAGCAACCCTGACATTTGTAGACAAAATGCATATAATTTCCTCTGCCATACACTTAGACATACTCAAGCCGCAATGAAAAGATTGATGTTTGTTAACTTGGCACTTTGGAATCATCAAGTTCTCAGATTCACAAACTTATTTTCTTGGTGTGATACCACAACTCTACAGATGTAATGGATTTGTAAAGATTAATGGAATTGTTTTTGTATATAGTGGCAGTACAATCTGAAGACCTAAAAAAGGAAAAGAGAGCTTATTTTTGGAAATGCTGAGGTAAAGGCTCATATGTAGTTTTGTTGTCTTAAGAAAATCACCCTTCCTCTGGTGTGTGTGTGTGATTGTTGTTTCAGTTTGTAATCAATTTCTGTCTGAGCTCCAGAAATGCAGAGACACTTTACTGAAGGAGGTGGCAGCTGACAAAATTGCTGTCTTTGACCTTCTGATACAAGTTTAGTAACTAATCTGGAAAATAATGAACTGCAATTAATGAAATCTGCACTCATATTCAAGTATGTTTTTCAGACAGCACATAAAATAATTGAAGGAACTTCCTGCTCTCTAATTAGTTAGATTGAATTAATTTGGCATAATAGCTTTTTTTCATGTATCTAGAAGTTAGTTTTCAGACGAAGCTATTTATGTACTCCAAAGTTAGGGGCTTCAAGTGGGCTATCAGATTAATCTGGTTCCTTAAATAGTTAGTGGGCATATTTGATTTATACCATAAAAAGAAGCATTGTCACATTTTCTTCCAGTTTGATTTTGGCCTTTTTCTTCAGCTTCCTTTTTTGTGAAAAAATAAAATTGCTATACTAGAAACATTGATCATTCCTCCAGCCACCCACCTTTTCTAAGTTTAGCTTGAGGTGATGGCAGCTGAGTGTGATGGCTGTCTCATCTCTATCAATTAAGTATAAGTTTGTATAATTATTTCCTCTCCCATCTCATCACTGTAGCAGTTCTCACTGTAATATGAAAGTGCCCCCTCTGTCTTCCTTACAGACCTGCTCTTTAGATTAAGGGTTGAGAGTTGAAATCCCTCCTTGATCTGAGGCTTCAGGTTCTGCATGAACACAACAGGTGTGGAAATTGAGTGAAACCACACTGACTCCATCTTATGATTCAGTTCTGGATCTAGCTCAGTTCCCTTTCTATTCAGTTATGGGTCTAGTTCAATTTCTGTCCTGTGAGAAAGCTTTATTCACTTGCGGAAATTATGAGGAAACCTTATTTCATCGTTTGAACCTAGCCTTGCATGACTGGAAGTCTGGACCACCTCCACCTGCTTAGACACCTTTAATTTAAGAACCTAGATTATGCTGGCCAGAAACCTGGTCAGATCTGAAGATTGATGGATGCAAGGAGTTTTCTCACAATTGTGCATCTCAGGCAACCATATGTCTTATCTGGTCCTGTACTAGTCAATCAGTTATTGTTCCCATGCTCCTTTGATTGAATACAGATACTTGGTGGGGTGAGGGTAGAATGGGACATCTCTTTTTCTGATTTCAGGGAATTGCACCTGTTCACTCTCCACCTCCCAGTTTTAGAAAGTCCCTCATGTTGCTTCTAGTTAGAAATAATATTACTTAATTTTGTATCCTGATTTATTGTTTTCTTTTAATTAGCTGATCTTATTTTTGGTCAGTTGTCTTTAATGCCTAAAAATTTCCCTCCCTGTATTTGGAGTGCCTTGCTGAGGAGGCCTCGTCCTGATTTGTTATGCAATTGGTATGCATTGCTTAATAATAAATCAACATGCTTGAAAACTCAAACCTTTGTTTCCTCAGTCATTTTATCTTTTACCTGCCACATAGCTTAAGGTATAATGGCCTCTTCCTCAGTCTCTCAAGGAGATTTTATTTTCTGAATCCAAACAGGTGAAGAATCTACTTTCCTGCCTCCAGTTTCTTCTAAATTACTTTAAAAGTGTGTTTCATCGTGGTGTACTGTTGTCTATTTCTTCTTCTTGGGGGAATAAGGGGAGTCTTCTTTAGGAGCACAAATTTCTTTAGATAAATGATTTTTGTTATCATGTTGCTTTGAGATGTATCTATTCTTGGCCCTGCTTACTACCTCTAGAGGTATCTTTTGTCTTTGTTTTAGCATTCCAATATCATAATTCATTGCTGTCTGGTTTTGGTCCAGAATTGTAGAGAGATTACAAAGGCAGAGAAGGCAGCTGACAAGTTGTCTTTGACCTTTTAAGTTTAATAATTAATCCACAAAGTAATGTACTCTAATTAACAAAATCCGCCCAGACAGTTTAGAAAATATGTAAGATACGTAGAATGTAAGAAAGATTTGAGCCTAACAGTCAGATTTCAGTAATTTATATCATATACTTTTACATGTACTTTGAAGCTTTATTTTTCATATTTCAGACTACAAAGCATTGTGTACTTTAAGTAAACCCAATTTAACTCATTCTTCATGGAAACTACAGGAAGGAATGTACATCTGATCCTTTTGTGTGCAGTGGATGTAATTCTGTCTTCCATTATCTTGCCAGATCAGTTTTTTCAAATCATCCTTTAGATACATTTTTAACAAAAATAATTATGTAAAAAGAGGCTTAAGATTCAAGAAATAATCAAAAATTCCTCCTTTCCATTGCAACTATCAGAAATTATCTTTTTAAAGAAAAAAGATAATTCTTCATATTGAACACTAGAATACATTAGACTAGCCTACATGCCATGTGCTGCCCATACATTGATTGAAATCCCAACCCCATCTGATAATAAGTTGTTCAGTCATTTTAGCCTTGTCTTTGTGACCCCATTTGGGGTTTTCTTGGCAAAGATGCTGGAGTAGTTTGCCACCTCCTTCTCCAGCTTTTTTATAGTTCTCATGAGGAATTCAGGTAAATAGGGTGAAGTGACTTGTCCAGGGTCACATAACTAGTAAGTGTCTGAGGTCAGATTTAGGAATTTAGTAAGATGAATATTCCTGGTCCAAGTCCCATGATCTGTCCACTGTACCACCTACCTGCCCCTGGTATATTAAGTTGACCACTAACTACTGAAATTGCTTACTCGTTGACAGAAGAAATAAAAGGTTTCTCGTGTAAAAGATATTCATCCCTGGCAGCAAGAATTTTTTTATGGGATGCCAATGATTGTGCTTTTTTGTCTGGAGAAAAATATAAATGCTGTTAGGTTTTAGGTAGATTCAGGATCAGTAGACTTTAAATACAGCTGGCAATGTTTGGTTAAATTTAGATCAAAAACAGCTGTTGATTTTTTCCAAACAGTATAATTTGCCAAGTGAGCCCAGAAAAATTTACTAATAGTTATTAACCATTCAAAACCAGAGGCAAACTAAAAAAGGCTTTATTTGTGACTTCAAGTAGGCATTATTAACCTTTCAGAGGTTAATTGCTTGAAGTGGAGGACAGATTGTTGAACTGTGTGTATACTCTGTATCTCTCTCTCTGTCTGTATCTGTACCAGTCTCCATTTCTCAAGTGTTCTCAAGCTTACCGTGTACATGGCTTAACAAATATTTCTGGAATGAATGAAAAAATAAGTTCATTTTTGCAGGAGGCTAACAACTTTTATGCATCTGTAAGAGGCACTGGTAAACTAGCAGGCCCAGGCTTCTTTTTGGTTGCAGCTCTAACTCAGTTCAATTCATTTCAGCATTTTGTTAAGTGCCTACTACGTGCAAGACACTGCTAAATTGTGGGGATAGAAATACAAACATGATTGCTGTAGGAGTTAGTACCAGAGCTGGGCCTTGACTCTAATGAGAGCTGTGTATTGTTTTAAAATGAAGATCTTACCCTGAGGCGGAGCTATAAGTAGGGGAGGATGGGGGTGGAGAGGCACCATGCTTTTCCTTAAGGACAGGGCATATTCTTTTCCTCTCTAAGGTTGGGAGGGGGGTGGACACGACAGCGTTACTGTCTAAAGAAGCCCAGAGACCTCCCTCTATATGCCTCACAGACATTGTTGATGTATGCATGAGCGCACATACACACACACACACACACACACACACACACACACACACACACACACACACACAGCCCAGTCCTACTCCATTTCCTGACCTCACCTGCAGAATCCTGTTGCTACAGTGACCTAAGAGCTTATATGTACCTGACATATAATGCTAAGATTATCTTTTAATTAACTTGTTCAGGGGGAATAGAGGACAAATAAATTCCAAATTCTGTCTCTAGATGCCAAGAACTCATTTCATAGAATCACAGCTATAGATCTGGATGGGGTAGTAGACCCCATTTGGTCCAGTCACTTTGTTTTACAGATGACTAAACTGAGGACCAGAGAAGTTGTGGGCCTTGCTCGAGGTTCCACAAATAGTATGTCATGGATCTGGGATCGAAATTCAAGTCTTAGGACTCTTTGGTTCATCATTCTCCAGTACTTCTTAGTGACCTTAATACAGGCACTTTTATGGGGAGTCTAGATAGAGTAAGTGTTCTTTACTACCAGTAAGAGGTTCATTCCTTATCCCTATAATCTGCATAAAAATAGAAGACACATGGGAACCACATTAAGGACGGGGATCTAGGAATAAGGGAAATTTGGGGAAGAGATGTGGTGGTATAAACAGCAGTAAAGGGGAGGAGGAGCAAGAATAACCATTTGTACAGTCCCTACTGTGTGCTGGGCACTCGGCTAAGTACTTATACAAGTATTGTCTCATTTGATCCTCACAACAGTCCTGCAAGGTAGCTGCTACTATCATCTGTCTCCATTTTGTAGTCAAGGAAGTGGAGACAAACAGAGGTGAGGTGATTTGCTCAGGCTCACACACTTCCTGAGAGTTTGAGACTGGATTTGACCTCAGGTCTTCCTGACTTTAGGCCTGTAGTCTGGGGTCCATTTATAAACTCAGGATCTTTACAGGACTCTGTCTGGGGAGTGGTTAGGGCTTAGGAGTAAGTTAAGCTGATCCAGAATGGTGCATTTCATAACAGTTGATTGTAGTACAACTTTTAATAAAGGCTGCATTGTAAGTGATCTGATAGGTAGCTGACCTGTAAGATCAAGCAGATAACTCACTCATCTTATAAGATTTGGTCCAATTTCAAAAAAATCTCAAAGGATCTTTTCATTTTGACCAAAAACACTTGACCCACATAAACATTAGATTCTTTGCTTTTATATCTTACATCTTCTAGTCTCACATCAACTTCAGAGTGAATAGTATTAACCACGGATTTTATTTGTAGTAAATAAATTATAACATATCCCTTCTTTTATTTAGCTAAGAAGACTGATTTGCAAGCCTGGTTTTAAATCATGAAGACAATAGATAAAAAATTTAACCTAGATTTCACTGCAAATATAAGGGGGAAAAGAAATGTTTATCTCTTTGTAAGAGGGAGAGATGATGATAAGAAAAGATTTGTTTTAAACCCCAGGAAGTCTTGAAATTGTTAGTAAAGACAAAAGCTCTGAAAAGTGATCATTTTTTCCTTCCACTCAAATTCTTTTCTAGGCCTTCACACCATCCATGTCTTAGTTTCACTTAGAGATTATTAAGGCAGCCTCTTAGATTGCTAAGGGTAATGCCATGCTACCAGCTGGGACCCTAATTAGTTAGGAAGTTCAGAACAGAGTATCTTTTTCTGGGTATCCTATGTGCCATGTACATAACAGGTGCTTAGCTTTTTTTTTAATCAAATAGAGGGACTGTCTAATAATAGTACTGTCAAAAAAGTGTTTCTTGGTTATTTAAAAATAAGTCATTTCAAAATCATTACTTCCATCTCTTAAAATCTGACAGACTTTTTTGGGTATGTTTTACCCGCAATAAATTCTGAATTTAAAGCTTTCTCTGTTTTCTTCTTTTGTGCCACAGTTAAAACAAGTCTATAAAAGGGTCCTTTTATTGGAGTAAACTGAAAATGTGTGCCCTCAAAAATCAGTGGACCTATCCAAGTTTGGGAACGGAGGGGATTCCTCATTTCCTAAAGCCATCATCTTTTATCTCTAAATTTGGTTTCTTCTTTCGCTGGCCTTCCTTTTAATCATTCAAAGAACCCCCTTTTTCCTCCCCGTGGATCAGTCTTAGCCAAAGTGATGAGGGTTAAAAAAGGAGGTTGGCATTGTCAGGTACTCACTACAATTTAATTGGAAAATTCTTCATCCAGAGTCATCATTAGCAGCTCTTTCTGTCCTAATCTTTATCTCCAGAGAAGGAGTGGTAGAAGCCTGTGCTGGTTTAAATAGCATATCCACTTCACATCATTAGTTATTAAACTGTTAGAGGTTTTATATGATTATCTTCTCGTTTTGTCATCATGTACTGATTCTCTACCCTGCTTTGCTCCCCCATCTCTCCTTGAGGTCAGATGGTCTTAAGCTTTAGTGGAGGTGTGGCACCATCAATTTTAGAGGCGTTGTGATGTAGATAGAAAACATCTATCTGCTCTCTTTGAGTACATTCCAACTTAGTAAGCTTTTTTTTTCCGCAGTGACTGCTCCTTTCTGTCAGTGACCTTTTACTGCCACCCCACTACCAACACATTTTGCTAAGTCTTTTATTAAGCCCATATTGTACTAGGTACCTTTTCTTCCCCCCTCCCCCAGCTCACCTACCCAGCTGTTATTTCCCATCTAGTTTGTCAGTCTGTGATCCTCTCCTTTCCTTTCCTGGGTTACGTTCAGTGCAGCTTAGGAAACAGTATGGTTAGTGGATAGCATGTTCAACCAAATACAGTAGAAATTTAGATTTGCTTCCTATCTGTGCTGCTGACACTTTATATGTGTACTCCAAGCCTCTGTTTCTCTAGTCCAAATGACCTGAAGTTAGGAAGACCAGAATTCAAATTCAGCCTCAGACATTTCCTAACTATTTAACCATGGATAAATTACTTAACCCCTGTTTGCCTCAGTTTCCTCATTTGTAAACGTTGGGATCATACCAGCTCTTACCTCCCAGTGTTATTCTAAGGATAGCATGAGGTGGTGTTTGTGAAGCACTCTGCACACACTTGGCAATAATAATTTTTATAAATAGTTACCAGATGTGTTGTAAAGATTGGCAAACTTAGAACCTGAAATGTACTGAGTTCTTCCATTAAGAAAGAACAAGTCACAAAAACAAGCAAAAAATCCACTACGAGAAAGAAAGAGCACTTGTATCTGACATCAGGGGTCTTGGATTCAAATAGCACGTTCATTTTCTCCTACTTATGTGATCTTGGGTACATAGCTTCACTGCCTGGGCCTCATTTCTTCTTCTGTAAAAGGGGTGAATCTAGATGTTTCTGAGGTCCCTTCCAGCTCTGATATCATAACCCTAAAAAGCAGGTTAGAGTATCTCCTGTGGGATCCTGAGCAAATATCTCTGATCAGAGGAGAGGAGCCACAGTGGGAAATAATTTGTACAGTGCGAGAGAAAAGGGACCATGAAGATGAAAGCAGGACTAAGTGTTTAACAAGAAGAGCTCTTGTTTATGAGAGACAGGTAGCATACCTAAGATTTAATTTAATGTTTTAGGTTTTATTTATTTCCTTCTTAAAGATTGTTGCTAAAGAAATAACTGATTGCCAGTTGTATAAAACAAGCAGCGTTTCTCTTGGCTTGAAAAGCATTTTGATAGGTGATTGGCCATTTGATTTTTGTGTCTACTATCAAAGAAACAGGCATTCGAGGTATCTGGGGAACAATGTGAGGCCCACCTGGAGGCAGCAGGAGTGTGGGCTGTGAACCCTCACAGGGAGTAGTCCACTTCAGCTAATATGGTGGAGGATGCAAAGGGAAAGTGGTAACATCAAGTTGTGGAAGGCTCTTAAGGGATGTGGGGCTTGTTGACTTCTAGATTCTTTCAGACTCTAGATGGAGATATTGTGTAGACATCAGAAGGTGTTGGAGCCCCAAAGAGAAGAAGAGATGTCAGGACTAGAGAGAGATTCTCTTAGTCATCCAGGGGGCCATGGGGTCATCTAGTCCAACCCGCTCCTTTTATAGATGCCATAGCAAAGTCTCAGTGACCTCATTAAGGTCATCCAGATATTTTAAGTAGCAGAGCCAGTAAATGAACCCAGATTCAGCACTATTTCCACTCCACTCTGAAGTGACTGTGCTATGCTGCCTCTCCATACCAAATTCTAATCTCAGAGTTATCTTTGACTTGACCCTTTCCCTTGTGCCACATTATCCAGTCACTCTCCAACTTCTTCCATCCCTTCCTTTCTGGAAACTCTGGCCCCATCCCTAATTTCCTATCCAAGAGAGTCACAGTTGAAGAAATCTTCCTGCCTTTCTTCTGTCTCCTGCCCCCAAAACCTTATTATAAACTTCATCAGCAGACCCATTTTCCTAAAACATCTCCATACCATTACTCTGCTCAGAAACTTCTCTTGCCTTGCAGTCTCCTCAGGCTCAAGTCAACACCCATTCCCCTGGCATTGAAGGCAATCCTATTTTACATCATTCCCCAGCATTAGCTCCTGGCTCCAGTCAGAATAATCCTGCCTCTCTATCTTTGATGGCAAGGCATCCTTTGTCATGTCCTCCCTGATCCTTTCCTTTAGCTCAGATCTCCTGTGATGCTTTCCCTGAGTGCCCTGGGGCCCAGGGATCTCTCTCCTTCTTCCAAACTCCTACTGCTCTTCACATCACTTTTTTGAACCTTGGTGTATGTTGCTTCATCTTCTTAGTTGCGTTTTTGTTTTGTCTTCCCAATTAGATTGTCAGGGCCTTGAGGGCAGGGTCTTCAGACCACTTGGTGTTCTCTGCCACACCTTGAATGGATTCAGAACACTTGGCACTCCATGACTATTTTTTGAGCATGACTTGCTAACAGAAGTCATTAAACCATTAAAATTCACCTGGGGTGTGCTTTTTGACTTGCTCTCAAGTTTGTTTAATTAAAGTATTCTTCTCTGATTATCCCTGTTCTGCTAAATGCCATCTTTTATCGTCAGTAGACCTACATTTTCTTCCCTCTTTTCATTTCAGTCTATTCCCAGAATTATGGTACAGCCTGTCAGCACGGAGATCAGCAGGACCAAGACAAAACAGGTATTTGTGCCACCACTGACAGCTAAGCCAGCGGTGCCTTCCCTGCTGCTAATCATGGCTGCCCCCGCATGCAGTACACAGATGGAATGATTTTTTGGGGCTGCACTTGCGCTGATTTTTTAAAACTTTACTTTTTGATAATTAACTGTAATATAGGTCACTTCCTACCCCCCCCCCCCCAGCCTGTCCCCCACCCTCCCACTTTCCCATGTTCCCTGTTATAGTTTCTATTTTCAACTTGCTAATCATATGATTGTTTAACTTTTAGGTGCTTGACTGCTAATGCAGTCTGCTGCTTTAATAGCCCACTGCTAGGCATTGAAGCTTTCTATAAACAGAACAATCTCCTTATTCCAAGTGTTTAGCTTAATTCTCAGTTTTACATTTCATTCTGATTCATGATATCAGTGTGAAAAGACTAATGCTAAGCTGGGAGAAAATAGTCTCTTATGATCTCCCACAGATCAACAGCTCTTCTAGTCTTATGAATAGCAAATCTATTTTCTCCCACTGTGCTTTCATTCTCTTAGCTAAAGTTATCTACATAGGAAAATTTTATTTATTAAAACAAAACAAAAAAAGGTCCAGCGATTGGAAGGACGATTCAGGCCTCTGCCAACAACTCTCAGCTCTGAAGGACGTTCTGGGAGGAATTGCTATTAATGTGGAAAGAGGGGCAGACCACAAGGCAGAAGACCTGGTGTCTTTTAGCTGAGCCACTGTGCAAATTTGAATCCAACATGAACTAAATCTCTGTGGTTCTGTTTCCCCCTGTGTTGAAATAGGACTGTAATGCCTGCCTTAATATCCCTGACAAGCTTATTATGAGGATTTAATGAGGCAATTTAGGCCAGTCTCAGAGTGGACAGCTCCTCTTGGGCCTGAACAGTTATGGGCCACAGTGTCAGAGAATGCTGACTAGAGTGGGACTCAGGCCCAGGCTGAGCCTGTTATTTACAGGTAGGTGACTTTGGTCTGGTCATTTTGCCCAGCTAGGAATCAGTTTCTTCACTGGAAAATGAGAATTAAGTGATTTCTAAGTGACTTCCGGCCTTGATAATCCAGAATTCTCTTGAGAATCAGATAAGTGGTGTTGTGGCTACTTGCTTCAGGACCAGATTTCTTACTAATGCCCTAGTCTTTCTCATGCCTTGAAATGGTGCCTTCAGTTGTCCCTGCAGGGTCAGTGATCTTAGGAAACAAAATAGAAAATGATAAATAAAATATATACAAGTTGCAAAAAAAAAAAAAAAAGATTGAAAGACCTTAATCTTTTAGAGTAGATGTGTTAGTGAAGGTTATTGATCTGTTGGATTTTGTAAACTTTGCTGCTCAGAAATCCATCACTAAAAGGGGCTGTTAATCTCAAGAGGTGCAGTTAATTTTGCAGCCTGGAAGTGTATGAGGAGGGAAAAGGAATGCCTTTGGAAACTAGGATATAAATGACAGCTTATGTAGAAATGCATGATTTATCAGACTGCCAAGTTAAGCCAAGTAACTGTAAGAGACTTATAGATCACAGACTCTTTCCCATTTCAAATAAATCCTGTATTTCAAATGGAAAATGACCATTCCTGTAATATAAATAATCTTTCAGTAAATATTGGAAAACATATTTCTTTTGCTGAAGCAGCCCTCCTTCCCCCAATCCTCTCTGCTTCCTCTCCTCCCCTATCATTGTTAATGGGTGAACAGACTGATAATCTGCCATCTTCATAAAATACTTATTAACCAAAGAACACCTCACCAGCTCCACTGATATACTGGAATTTGGACAAGCCGTGTCTATCAAAGTTCCAAATGAAATATGTGTTCTGTGTTTGTCCACTGCCAGGGTGACTCACAGGGAAAGTGATCAGAGAGTGAAGGGCCAGAACACTGAATCAGCCGCAGCTTCCCAGGAGTCCCCGCTAGCTTTTTGTGCCTTTGTTTCATGGCAGCCCAGGAACTCCTGATCAAGGCCATGGAACCAGTGTTTCCACTGCAGTCTCAGGAGCACCAGAGTGTGTTAGAGGAGAGAGAGAGGGCCGTGCACCTTGTGGTCAAGAAATGGAGCTACCCCTGTGGCTGCCCCAGCTCCTTCCAGTTAGGAATGTTAAGTCAGAGCCAGTGGGCACAGGGGTCATTATTTTTGTGCTGGTAAAAGCTCTTCTGAAGCATCTTCCAGTCCTCTGGTGAGATCATCATTTAAATTATGCGGGAGAAAAGTGCTTCTCAGCCTTTTTAATAATCCTCACAGTCGCCCTGTGAAGTGGACCTGTGTTTTCAAGGGAGGAAAGTCATTAGCCCAAGTCAGAGAGTCCTTGAGGTATTGAATGGCTGTTTAGTGTGAGACATTGACCCTCCACCTGGGCTCTGCCAGTGGACCCCACAATTCTTCTATAAGAGCTGAAAGAAATAATGCCATTTTTATTTCTGATTTCCTTAGCATGAAAAATTTTAAAATCACTGGCAGATTCCAAATATTCAAGCAGACATTCATTAACTTCCACTGTGCCAGTCCCTGGGTGCAGTGATAAGAATACAGAGGCAAAAATGAAACCTCCTCTGTTCTCAAGGACCTTCCATTTTATTGGAAGCACCAACCTCCCCCCTTCCAGGAGTCTTTGCCTGACCTCCCTAGTTGCTGTTATCTCCTTCATATTTATTTTGTGTATATTTCATATACAGTCATACATGTTTGAGCTGAACATAGGAATTCTGGAAACCAAAGATGAGGGGGGTAATGTATTTGAGGCACACAGAACAGACCTTCAAAAGGCACGGAGATCATAGATTGTGTGCAGGGAATAACATGAAGGTTGTTTTGCCTGGACCCAAGAGGGCATGAGTATTAAATTATTGTGCTTTTTGCTTCAGGTTATTCAGGAAGATGAGCAGAAAGATCGGTCTGAAACTACTCTACCATCTCCTGCCATTGGGAAGAATTCTGATAAAGGCAGCAAAATGCCTTCCCAGCAACTCCATTCTTCAAATGTCCAAACACAGGATACCCCAGAGGGTCCGCCCAGCCCTCTGAGTGAGGCCTCTAGTGGTTACTTCTCCCATAGTGTCTCAACAGCTACTCTGTCTGATGCCCTTGTAACTGGCATGGACACTAATGCTCACACTGGCAGTCAGACCCCAAGCACTCCCTCTAATCCGCTCTGCCAGGTAATACCTGAAGGCGATGGTCTGTTGCCACCAGTTATTTCATCCTCAGAAAGTTCTCGTTTGACTCAGAAAGAGAATTTGACCAACCCAGCAGAAGCCCAGATCCAGCCAATGGAGAAAAGCTACAATGGTAGCAGTCTTACCATAAAGCCTAAGGGATCAACTTCCCCTGTCAATAAGAATAAGGACCTGGAAGATCCCTCTCTTGCCAGTGACACAAAGAATTTTCTTCCTACTTCCATCCAACAGAAGGAATCATCCAGTCAGCAGCTCACAGCAGCAGAGGCTGCACCTGTCAGACAACCTGCCCGACCCAAGGGCCACACAAAGCCAGTCCCCAGCCTGGAAATCACCAAACCACAGCCGCCTTCTGACTTACTATCTCAGACTCCTGCTATGGCCTCTCCATTTAAGATCCAGAAGGTGAGAACTTCAGAGCTAAAGTCATTTACACAAATTCTGGGAGACTCTAACTGTCCCTCCAGTACCAACGAAGACCAGCTGACCTTAGGAGATCACCACAATCCAGGAGGGATAGCCAAGGAAAAGCTGGAGGTGGTATCGGACTCAGAAGACGCTGATGAAGTCCCAGAATGGTTAAAAGAAGGAGAATACGTCACTGTGGGCACTAATAAAACAGGAATTGTCAGATATATTGGACCCACAGATTTTCAGGAGGGTACCTGGATTGGAGTAGAGTTGGATCTCCCTTCAGGTGAGTCCAGCAGGCCAGCTTAGCTCAGTGTGACCCCACTGCCTTGAGTCTCAGACCTGGATTTAGGAGCTCCAGGACCAAAGCTGCCACTTACCTTGGTCAGGTCACTGTACTGCTCCAACTTGAGTTCCACGTCTGGGCCTTATTTGTTCAATGTTTACTGTTGCATTGCTCTGTGTTAGGCTCTTGAAATGTAACCTCTTTTCAAGAAACTTGCAACTTTATGGTGGACAAATATATTCCCAAATAACTACTGTATGGGGAGGACAGTATGATGAATGCAAAGGAGATAAAAGTCCCAGGCAGAGTGCTTTGAACATTCTGATAAAGGAAAGATCCCTTTCAAGCTGAAAGAGTGTAGAAGATTTCTTAGAGAAGCTGGATCCATCCTTGAAGGTGAGGGAAGGAAGGGACTTTAAAGAGGCAGAGGTAGAGGGAATGGGAACATCATGGGTAGGACAAGGTGGGCTGAGAACTGGGAAGGAGAGGTGAGCTTTGTCCAGTTGTAATCTGTAGGAGAATTATGAGGTAAAGCAGGATGGTGGTGTCGAGTCAAATCATGGAGGACCTTGAATGCCAGGATCGGGAATTTATAGTTTATTCAGTAGAGCGATGACGTGATCAGATCTGTCAGTGCATTAGGAAGATCATTTTGGCAACAGGATGAAGGATGCGTTGGAAAGAGGATAACCTTGAGGAAAGAAGAGCCATCAGGAGGCTGAGCTAAGGTATTTGTGATCAGTGGGTCACAGCAGCAAGGAAGGATGGGAAGGGACAAAGAAGTCACCAGAGTTAGGTAACACTTGACAGTTGGATAGAACATGGGGCCATGAGAGAGAGGGAAGAGTCCAAGTGAATGTCAGAGTTACAAGTCTTTGTGGATCAGAAGGAGAGTAGCAGTAAGTATCAAAAGTTAATGGAGGCAGATTTGGAGGGAAGGATTATTTTCATTTGGACATGTTGAATTTGATCAGCCTGTGTGGTAGGACATCTCAGTGGAGATGTCCCATGGTTTTTGGAAATGAAGGCCTAGTCATAGCATGAGATTAGCTGTGGAAATTTGGGATTATGATTGAAGTCAAGAGATGAGAAGATGTCCAGATGATCACCAGGCTCCCTCCACATCTTCTGCTCTTTGGGTCCTCCAGCTCAGTGGTGTTGTTTCCTTTCTTGTGATTTTTTTTTTCCATTCCAGAGAAGGTTAGGTATTGGATGAACAGATTGTCACTTTGTAGGGAAACTGAATTGTGCATAGTGATAGATGCGTCTTCCTTAAGAGATTCTGACATCATTTATAATAATTATTATTTCACATCGGCACATGAAAGGCCTGACTCAAGGTTTGTTATTCATCAAAGGCTCCTAGGCTGGTGGAGAGCTCAAGAGAGCCCTGGGTCTATCTCTTTACCACCGCCAGTAACTGTGCCTAACATGTTCTGAATGTGGAAGATCACAATAATCACCTTAAAACCAATCAATTTGAAATAATTTTTAAAAATTTGCTAAGCAGCAATTAGGAGAAATACCTAAATTCAAGATGAAAGTACAATATGTATTTTTTAGCCAAGTTGTAAAATGAGGAAATAGGTTATGTGACCCTCTAGCCTTCCTTCCAACTTTAACAGTCTTTTATTATGATAGAAATAACTTGACAGGATTATCCAGTCCCAACAGTTAGTTCAGCATGCCACTGTTGCTTTGTAAATAACAGTCATTCAGTACCATTCTAGCTCTGAGAGGGGGTGGTGTTCCTCACACAGGGAGGCTACGCAGTCAGGGGCATGCATCCATTCATGCATTATTTTCAGTGCCTATTTGACCATGCTTTACCTGTTCTGCTTTCCCTTGATAACTGACTAAGCTTCCCTGGTGGTTGCATTCCTCAAAAATAGGTGACTGGGTTTTACGTATCCATTAGACACTTAGTAAGGACCTACTGTGTGCATAACTCTTCTCAGTTATATGGCAAGCACTAAGGTGGTTGCTGGAGGAACTGCAATGATTCGTACTCTATAGGGTTGGCCTAAAAGTAGGTATCTCAAAGGAGGGGAAAACTGTAGTGTAGCCAAGTGCAAGGATTGTTCAAAGATGGCAGGGTTGGGGATGGAGGGAGGGGGTGCTGGTGACTTTGTCTCTGCTTGCAGGTAGAAAGAGATATCATACACAGCGCCTGCTAAATCCTTTTTTTTCTTCTTTGCTCTTATCCAAGGTAAGAATGACGGCTCCATTGGAGGGAAGCAGTATTTCAAATGCAATCCTGGCTACGGTCTCCTGGTGAAGCCAGGCCGGATCAAGAAAGCCACGGGGCCAGCCCGGAGACGCAGCACAGGCCTCAGGCTTCAAGGGGTAACAGCTGAGCACCGCAAGAGTGGGGGCTTGTCAGGTTCAGCCTCTAACTTGGCTTCGTTGACAGCCCTGGCCAAGGCAGAAGGGGGATCCATGCTGCGATCTGAGAGGAGCCAGAAGACCACTGAAAACCGGAAATCCTGGGCCAGCTAAATGGGGCTGACTAGCTATGACCCTGGAATTCCAGCACAGGATCTACCGCTTCCTTTCTAGGCCAACACGAATGAAGATTATGGGAAGGCTTTTCTCTCTACACCTTCAGATCCCTCTCTGATTACTGCCATGCAACTTCATGGTCCTTCCTGGGGACCAAGCTGCCTTATGGTTAACCTCCTGCCTATAAATCTAGAGCATCGCCCAGGCCTGGGGGGATTGGCACTTCCTGGTGGGAGCTCAGACAGAAGCATTGCAAGAAGCATGAACACTTTGACTCATCTGTCCTTCTGGAATGGAAGTGCACGTGACTGATGTCCAGGTTCTTCAGTGATCTTCAGGAGCTGTTCTTGCTGAATCCAGCTGAAAGTCAGGAGAGCAGGGAAGGCCCTCCTTCCACAAGCAGGGTAGCAGGGCTCTGGGAGGTGCTCCTCTGCCACCCAGCTGTGGGCTCATCTCCAGCCCTGCCCATACTGGGGTTTTTGGCTCTATTTTACTTCTAATCTTCTGATGATTCCATTAACCTCTTCTTTTTAAGTACAATTAAAACTGAAGCCTCCTTTCCCGGCCCCAAAGTATGACTTTTTCATACTGGCCTGAGATCTCAGGGCTTCTGTCCTGTCTGTAGGCCTAGGTCATTGAGTCCTTTCTGGAACCATTCCTTCCTTGTCTCCCACCCCCAAAAAAGGCTTTCCAAAACAGACCATCCCAGATAGGAGTCCTTTGTTTTCTTTGAGTAGCCTCACACCGCAGGGCCTAACCCCTCATCCCTTTCTCCCTTACTTTCTTTTACAGGGTATATAGTTTGAAAAGAACATCCTTGCCTTAAACCTGAAAGACTGTTTTGTTTCCCACTGATGCCCTTAACAGAATGTTCAGATAGTATTTATTTGTATTTATTTTTTTTTTTAATCCTAAATAATGTGCGAGCTACAATCTTTCACTGCCTTTTGTAGACCTGGGTGCCTTCACTTCACGTGTGCACAGAGCCTGCTTGGGGCCTCCGAGGAGATGGACAGCCTGTCCAGAAGTGGCTGGTTACTCCTGACAGTCTTGAGGGGGTGGGGGGGGTGGTTGCAGAGGGGCATTCTTTTAACTGCGTACTTCTTTCATTTTCACACACTCAAGTGGCCTTATTCAAATGAAATGGAAGCAAAAATAATTTCACAAAATTCTATATACTGAATAATAGTGATGTTTTTTGTTTTAGTCACCAGGGAAGAGGGGAAGGGGGAGGGCAAGCTTTCTGCTACTGTGCTGTGGTTGTTTGCTTGTTCCTGGGACAGTCCTGAAGCCAGGTGACTGACTCTAAGCACTGGACATTCCTTGAGTCCTGCCCCCACCTAGCCCTGATACTAGGGTTTAGCCTAGCTATTGTGTGTGTGTGTCTTACCTGTCTGTTTGTGTGACTATGTGTTTGAATTAGTTCCCACATGTATATCTTTAGTAGATATACGTTAACTAGGGCTAAATTTTAGTGACTCTGTGGTCTTGGATGGGGAAAAAGGCTTGATTTTTACCCACCTAACTGAAAGTTAGCATTTCTTTCAGACATGAATGTAGGCAGCAAAACATTCTGAGAACAGGTCTGTGGGCTTCCCCTGACCTCGAGAGGACCAGGCCCCAGAGGGTAAGACTGCTCCCTCTTTAGTCTCTTCTGTCCGCTGTAAGACCTTTTGGTCTACTTCCCAGAGGCTGTAGGCCTGGAAGGGATTCTGAGCAGCTACCTGGCCTGGACATAGACTGCCCTTAAACTGTCCTGGACTGCTGAGAATCTCTTTTCCTTAGACTTCATCTCTGATCAGCGTCAGCCCTTAGCTAAGGAACTAGGGGCAGAGCAGCCATCAGAGGGAGCCTAGCAATGGAAGGAAGGAGGGAAGGCCATTCTTTCGAAGAGGAAATCAGGGGCTTGTATGTTTGAACTCCTGCCTATGAATGGGATCCACTGAGCAAATTAAGCAACATGTTTTGGATGTCCCAGAAGCACCATAAGAGTCTAAGACCCCCAAGCTCAACAACTACGTGCTTCTCTGACCTTTGTATCTTCCCCAGAGCCCAGCCCCAAGCTGGTTGTTAAGTTCATATCATTCAGTGTTTGGAAAGTTTAATTAGTAAGTGGTTGATTTCGTACTTATGTTATCTGTCCTCCCCCAAGCCTTTAACATAATGAGTGTGCAAGAAACATGTCTACTTAATTTCATTTGCACATTGGCCCCTTATAATCATTCAATTGGTTCTCATGTTTGTAAGCCCCTGGTAAGCATCTCATTGGGAAATATCTGGGACTCCCAGGGAATTTAAAGTTGCTCCTGAATAGGGATGGTAAAAGTTGTCAGCTTCCCTGCAGGGCTGTTGGGTCCTTACCAGTTGGATTGCGCAGAGGCATCTACAGTGTGGTCAGTGGATTGTAAGCAGAAGAAAACTTGCCTCTAACCTTAGTTCTGTCATTGGTGTGGAGCAGTGGAAAAAGCACTGTCCTTGGTCAGGACCTGCGTTTGAATCCCGGCTCTGGTATTTCTTGCCTGGATGACCTTGGGCAAATTTCCTCAGTTTCCTTTTTTGTGTGGAATGAGAGTGTTGTAGTAGATGATCTCTGCTGTTTCTTTCTGCTCTGAATTTGCGGCCCTGAGTCCATTTCCCTTTCTTTGCCTCCGCTTCGTTGTCCATAAAATAACGAAGTTGGATGACAGGATCTCGAAGGCTCCCTCTGGCTACAAACCCTATGATCATCTTTGCAATGAATGCCTCTTAGGAGCAAAGGAAAAGGGAACCTGGGGGAGCTACCCCCTCGTGGGATTTAGTTTTCAGGGGAGAGGGAAGAAATGATCACTGGCACTCACAATCCAGATACTCGTTAAATAGCTGGGTGATGCCCTGTGAAGAAGCTTAAGCTTAATTAACTTCCATTAATTAAAATCCTAGTAATTGCTTGCAAAGCTGCCTTAAATTAAACTTCTTTAACAATCGGCTATTTTCCAAGTGATTTGCCTTTTTCTTCTCCTAATCTCCCTATGTTAGGTACAGTTGGACCGAAGAGGGTATAAACATTTGTAACCAAATGGTTTTAAACACACAACTCCAGCTCATGAGATCAAATCTCCGACTTTGTTGGCTTTCTCCTACTGGAGGTGTTCCCTGTGGTAGACAAAGTGGTACCCATCTCTTCTTTTTCTCTGACCATCCCTCATCTGCTCAGGGCTCTTGTTCACACCCCAGCAAACTTGGATACCAAGTTGTATCAGCTTTGATCCGGGAAGAAAATTGACCAGCTGCCAGATGTCTCTGAGCTCTGTCTCGGCAGCATCCAGGGATGGGAGCAAAGCATCCTAGGGTATTAAACCTCAAAGGGAGCGCAGAGACCTTCTGACCCAGCCCTCTCATTTTAGAGATGATGAAACTGAGACCCAGAGAAGGTGGGTGAGGTAGCAGAGCCTGGTGTCAGAACCAGGACTAGAAGCCTGGCCTTCAGCAGCCTCTTCTGACCAACACACTGCTTCATCACTAGGATGGTGGCCACTTGTAGGTTCCATAGGAAACACATGCAAAATGTCCATTCTGAGAAGCCACAGAGCTCTTCTCCACCCATTATTCAGAGAAGTAGGACCCTGGTGCTGGTGGAGGGCCTCTGTGTACTCAGGGATACTTTACTGCTCACCTTCCACACAGAGTGGGACTTTCCTTTTCCTAAGCACTTCAGTCCCTGTCTTTGAGACTGTAGCTTCTCTGAAAAAGTAGATTGGTTCTCATGTTTGTAAGCCCCTGGTAAGCATCTCATTGGGCATTGTCTGGGACTCCCAGAGAATTTAAAGTTGCCTCTGAATAGACATGGTAAAAGTTGTCAGCCTCGCTGCCGGGCTCTTGGGTTCTTACTGATGGATTCTCCAGAGGCACCCCCTCTGGACCCCCAGGGGGGAGCCAAGGTTGCCTGCTGACTCATGTCGCAGCTTGGGTATGTGAGCTTGGGAGGGTCGATTCTCAGCATCTCCTGGGATCAAGACGACCCAAGATGGTTCTGGTCATTGGCAGTTTTATAGAGAGGTACTCATTTTTATTCCTTCCCATCCTCAGTTTGCCTTTTGGGCTTGTGGCAGTGGATATCACCTCTCTGTCCTGATTTTCCACTTAACCTCACCACTGAAATCATTTTTGAAATCTTTTTGAGTCAAGATTCTCCTCTTCTTTATTTCCATTGATAAAACTGATGACACTTTACTCCCAGCGTGAGGGCAGGGGGGAGCACTTCCCCCACCCACACCCACCCCCTGACCCTTCCCCTCAGCTTTGTTTGGAAAGTGACTTGAAGGCTGTTTGGGTTACCAAGTCACATACCAAACTCTTCAGAGAAGTGACCCTATGGAAATCAAAGGGTGGCAGTATATATGCCTCTTTTTTTTTTTTTTTACGTTGTTTTTCTCTCATGCCTGTCAGTCAAATGAAGCACCAGAAGCACACTCGTAGGACTAACTGGAGGAAAGGGGTTTCCAAGAGCCAGGACCTCTTTGCTGTGACCTCATTCAATTAAAACCAACCTGACTCTAATAGAATTATTGACCTGAGTGTGTGTATGGAGACATGCTGGACAGCAGCAAATTGGTCCTGAATACCTCTCCCCTCCCCGTCCCCCAGTGTGCCTTTGGGCTTCCAGGGATCGTATCATTGTCCCTTATCCATAGAGAGCCAAGCCAGAGTTTCTTCACCTTTCTGGCAGCTCCAGGCTTCTGTCCTTGCACCCCCCTTCCCCCCCGCGCTGTGCTGACCCCCCATTTTTTCCCTTTAGAACCTGGGAGCAGACTGCTCCCCTGAACCATACGCTTAGACCAGCCAATATCCACTTAAACCCTTGCTTCTTGGGTGGGATTTTCATGTACTTTACATGGGAAAAGACATCGCCTCCCTAGAATTTCTGTAACCAATGCCTTCGGTCTCGGTGTAAGCTGGAGTTTTCTGTCCTTGGTCAGAATCTTCAAGGACAATTGCGCATTGCTTGGGATAACACGTACTTGTGTGATGGGGCTGCTTTATACAGACAGTCTCAGGAGGCGTCTGTGGACGGAATTCTGTGTCCTCCTGATTTGCCTATCATACCGATGAAGGTTAAAAGTGACGTTTCACATGCTACAAGTGAATTGGAATGTGTGAGCCTGAGCTCTGTCCAAGAGAGACTGCTCCAAATCCACAGTAGTAGGTATCTTATGCAGCCTGTGGATTCTCAAAAAGTAGTGCAGCCAAGGCCAGGCTGACTCAGTGGACCCCTATTTGCAACAGTGGTGTGTTGCTTAGCCCTTTGTACAAATGTGATTCCCACAGACACCTCCCAAAAGTGGGATGTGGTTTTTGAGTATAGTAGCACATAGAATCCTTGGGGTGTTTCCTTGACTCCCTTCACCCCAGAGCTCTTGCACTAACAACCACACCTTTCAAAGTGCCTTGTCCCTAGGACAGTGTCCACTGAATCAAAGGAGAGCCCCAAATACCTCTTTCAAGTGATTTTTCCTCAAGCATTAAGACCAACCTCAACCCATTTCATTCGTTCCTGGGAATATCCTGGGGCTCCTGTCCTTTGGGAAGACCTGTAGAGCACTGTTGATGGTAGTGTACTCGGGGGTGTGTGTGTGTGTGTGTGTGTGTGTGTGTGCGTGCGTGTGTGCGTGCGTGTGTGCGTGCGTGTGCGCGTGCATGCACTTAGTCCATGCTGTGTGAAAATTTTTTTTTTGGATGTACGTATTTCATTTCAAGGAAGTGTAAGGTTGAAAATGTTCAAGGCCTTTTCTTGGTTTTTTTCAGTTCTCTTGGACTGAGTTTCCTTTCACAGGCAAGGATGGGGTGGTACAGACCATTTGGGACTTCTTAGACAAAGAAATGGAAATGAATGTCTACAGCTGGTAGGTCTCATGAGGGGAGTTTTCAAGGCAGTAATGGCCATTTAGGCATGTGCAAAGAGAGGTGTGACACCCCCCCCCCCCCCCCCCCCAAGCAGAGGGGCCCTACTCCTTGGCAGAACTTGGATGTGGTGACCTGGATGTCCCCTTCATACAGGGGGTGCTGTACCGATGCTCCTTGCCTTTCTTCCTCCTGTGTGAGTGGGCCACACATTCTCCTCCCCTTATATTCTCATACATTCCTTTGGCTACCCAATCCCAGACCATGTCCATTGCCATGACGAAATGAGTCTGGTTGCTTCTACTCTCCTGTTCCCTAATACCCTGCCTCCAAATAGGCCCCTGAGGTGTTTAGATCAGACCTCATGGGCTTCAAGCGTCAGTATTGGCCTCCACTTGAAATTTAGCTCTGTCTCCTCCATCCGTGCAGTCACCAGGCCTGACGGCCACTGGTGGCATCTTCCCTTGTGTGGTACGTTGAGCCAGGGCAAGTTGGGTTTACTCCGCACAAATATAAATCTACCCAAACAGGAAATGCATGCGCTCAGACATGGGCTAGTTTCTAAAAGTCCTAATATTAAGAGTTAAATTTAGGCCTGGGTGGGGTTGGACCTGGGGAACTGTATCTCAGGTCCCTGGTTTTTATCCTGAAGACACTGATTTGATTGGAATCAAGATTATCTATTTTTACACAGTGGTCCATGATACCTTCCTTTTTTATCACTGACACTAATTGTAATTGACTATGTTGGGAGAGGCATGTGCTTCATTCTTCTCATTGTGGATTTTTGTAAATGTGGTGGGTTTGTATATAGAGGAGGGCTCATCAGATTTGGGGCTTATGTTGATTTTGTATGCATCAACTGAGAATTAACAATCCAAAGACAATGTAATGAATTGTAAAAATTTTAATGATTTATACTGTATAATAAACTAAACTATTGTAATATTGTATCATATACATCATGTGAACAACAGCATCTAAATAAAATCAAAATGATTCCTTGATCATATCTAAGAAGTCTGACTTTTCATTATTATGTTTAATTGTTATCAATCAGTATACTTCTTTTCCCAGTTTGGTTTTCAAATACTATAGTAGCCTGTCAGTTCAGGACAGGTGGTCTCTTCATATGTTGAATGGTCACAGTGGGACTACTTCATCTTTGTGGGTCAAGAGAAGCAGTTTTTAAAATGGAATTTAATTCAAGGGAATGTCTGTTTTCTCTGCTAAGAAAAAGATCTTTGTTCTGAAGAGGACACAACAAACATAGCTAACATAAGGAGTCAAAATCCATCCAAAGTAGATGGTAAAATACAATGTCTGAGTTTGCCACCCTGAACACTGAAGAAATGATGGGACCGATTGCTGAGGGACTGCGTGGGATCTTTGGGATACTGTGGAGAAGACTTGGAAAAGGGCATATCTTCCCATTTCCAAGAATGGAAAGAATAGCTTGCAAAATATAGTTGTGTGAGTTTGACCTTGATTGTGGGCACAATTCTTTTTTTTTTTTTTTTAATTAATTTATTTTTTATTTAACTTTTAACATTCATTTTCACAAAATTTTGGGTTCCAAATTTTCTCCCCTTTTGTCCCCTCCCCCCCCAAACACCAAGCATTCTAATTGCCCCATCACCAATCTGCCCTCTCTTCTATCATCCCTCTCTGCCCTTGTCTCCATTTTCTCTTTTGTCCAGTAGGGCCAAATAACTTTCTATACCCCTTTACCTGTATTTCTTATTTCCTAGTAGCAAGAACAGTACTCAACAGTTGTTCCTAAAACTTTGAGTTCCAGCTTCTCTTCCTCCCTCCCTCCCCACCCATTCCCTTTGGAAGGCAAGTAATTCAATATAGGCCATATCTGTGTAGTTTTGCAAATGACTTCCATAATAGTCGTGTTGTATAAGACTAACTATATTTCCCTTCATCCTATCCTGCCCCCCATTGCTTCTATTCTCTCTTTTGATCCTGTCCCTCCCCATGAGTGTTGACCTCAAATTGCTCCCTCCTCCCCATGCCCTCCCTTCCATCATCCCCCCCACCCTGTTTATCCCCTTCTCTCCCACTTTCCTGTTTTGTAAGATAGGTTTTCATACTGAAATGAGTGTGCATTTTATTCCTTCCTTTAGTGGAATTTGATGAGAGTAAACTTCATGTTTTTCTATCACCTCCCCTCTTTTTCCCTCCACTAAAAAGTCTTTTGCTTGCCTCTTTTATGAGAGATAATTTGCCCCATTCCATTTCTCCCTTTTTCCTCCCAATATATTTCTCTCTCACCGTTTAATTTCACTTTTTAAAGATATGATCCCATCCTATTCAATTCACTCTGTGCTGTCTGTCTGTGTGTGTGTGTGTGTAATCCCACCCACTACCCAGATACTGAAAAGTTTCAAGAGTTACAAATATTGTCTTTCCATATAGGAATGTAAACAGTTCAACTTTAGTAAGTCTCTTATGACTTCTCTTTGCTGTTTACCTTTTCATGCTTCTCTTCATTCTTGTGTCTGAAAGTCAAATTTTCTTTTCAGCTCTGGTCTTTTCATCAAAAATGCTTGAAAGTCCTCTATTTCATTGAAAGACTATTTTTTCCCCTGAAGTATTATACTCAGTTTTGCTGGGTAGGTGATTCTTGGTTTTAGTCCTAGTTTCTTTGACTTCTGGAATATCCTATTCTACGCCCTTCAATCCCTTAATGTAGACGCTGCTGGATCTTGTGTTATCCTGATTGTATTTCCACAATACTTGAATTGTTTCTTTCTAGCTGCTTGTAATATTTTCTCCTTGACCTGGGAACTCTGGAATTTGGCCACAATGTTCCTAAGAGTTTCTCTTTTTGGATCTCTTTCAGGCGGTGATCGGTGGATTCCTTGAATACTTATTTTGCCCTCTGATTCTAAAATCTCAGGGCAGTTTTCCTTGATAATTCCATGAAAGATGATGTCTAGGCTCTTTTTTGGATCATGTCTTTCAGGTAGTCCCATAATTTTTAAATTGTCTCTCCTGGCTCTATTTTCCAGGTCAGTTGTTTTTCCAATGAGATATTTCACATTATCTTCCATTTTTCCATTCTTTTGGTTTTGTTTTGTGATTTCTTGGTTTCTCATAAAGTCATTGCCTCCATCTGTTCCATTCTAATTTTGAAAGAACTATTTTCTTCAGTGAGCTTTTGAACCCCCTTTTCCATTTGGCTAATTCTGCTTTTGAAAGCATTCTTCTCCTCACTGGCTTTTTGAACCTCTTTTGCCAGTTGAGTTAGCCTATTTTTCAAGGTGTTATTTTCTTCAGCATTTTTTGGGGTCTCCTTTAGCAGGGTGTGGACTTGCTTTTTCATGCTTTTCTTTCATCTCTCTCATTTCTCTTCCCAGTTTTTCCTCCACCTCTCTAACTTGATTTTCAAAATCCTTTTTGAGCTCTTCCATGGCCTGAGCCCATTGGGTGGGCTGGGATACAGAAGCCTTGACTTCTGTGTCTTTCCCTGATGGTAAGCATTGTTCTTCCTCATCAGAAAGGAAGGGAGGAAATACCTGTTCACCAAGAAAGTAACCTTCTATAGTCTTATTTTTTTCCCTTTTCTGGGCATTTTCCCAGCCAGTGACTTGACTTCTGAGTATTCTCTTCACACCCACTTTGCCTCCAGATCCGCCCAGCCAGTGCTTGGGGTCTGAGATTCAAATGCTGCTTCCCAGCCTCAGGGCTTTGGGCGGGGGCAGGGCTGCTATTCAGTGTGAGATTAAGTTCAGGTGCTCAGGTGGGGGCAGGGCTGCCTCACTGGGCTCAGTTCCCTCAGGGGGTTTATGCAGAGACCTTCAACAATGTATCCTGAGCTCCTGCCTGCTTGGGGAGCCCAGGTCTGCTGCTGCCTCCACTGCTGCCTCCCGAGGGGGCCTGAGTTATGGGGGGACCCCACTCTCCTCTCGCCAAGCTGAGAAGACCCTCTCACCAACCTTTGGTGCCCGTGGGTGGAGGGACCTGCGTGGCCGCTGGAGATTGCGGCTGCTGGAGATTCTGTCCCTGAAGCCTGCTTGGATCCACTCCTCTTGGTGCTGCGTGGCCAAGGCAGGGCTGGGCTCGGCTCCAGGTCTGGGGTGAGATGGACCTTTTGCAAGAGGTTTTCAGGGCTCTCTGGAACAGAAATCTCGTCTGCTCTGTTGTTCTGTGGCTTCTGCTGCTCCAGAATTTGTTGGGAGTTCTTCTTTACAGATATTTTATGGGCTGTGGGTTCAGAGCTAGCGTATGTATGTCTTTCTACTCCGCCATCTTGGCTCTGCCCCCCACAATTCTTAAATGTGTTTTTAAATGCATGTTTAGAGAATATATTTTTGATTAGTTTATTATTTTTATTTTTCAAAGCAGTATTTTTAATTAATTTCACTCTTTTACTACCCCATTGTGCAAAAAAAAAAAAACCCAAACCCCTCTCCCCCCTGATAAATCCCTTAAGGATCCTTCTACATAGTCCAGCAGAATAAATCTCCATATTAACTATGCATGTGCAAACATGTATGTGTCTTTTCTTCATTTTAAAACCATGTTTCTTGGGAGAGTGACCCATTTCACCTTCTTTCATTTGGATTCTTGATTTATCATTACATTTGTCATCATTCTGAGGTCTTTGAAAGTTGTTTTTCTCTGCAGTGTTATTGTATAAATGGTTCTCTTCCTTCTGCAGTAGTTTATAAAGGTCTTTGCCATTTCCTTTGAACCTCCATTTCTTGATGGCACAATGATAGTGCATTCCTTTCATATTCTAGTTTGTTTATCCATTCTTCAAAAAAAGGAGATATCCATTTAGTTACCAATTTTGGGCAACTATGAGAAGAACTTCTATAGATCCCTTTCCTCTTTCATTTCTTAAGGGTATAGGCCTAGCAGGGCTATAGATGCACCAGTGTTGTATGCACAGTTTGATACTTTCTGGGCATATTTCCAAATCACCATCTAGAATGGCTGGAACAACTCCCACCTCCCCCAGTAGTGCAATAGTTCACCTGTTTCCCACAGCTCCTCCAACATTTGTGAGATGGAGACTAAAAGACAATCTAGTTTGCATGTCTCTAGTTATTAGTGATTTGAAGTATTTTTCCATGGGATTGTTAATAGTTTGGGTTTCTTCCTTTGAAACTGTTGTTTTGTATCCTTTGATCATTTATTGAGGACTGTGTTCAGTGAACATCTAGGGGGGAAAATGGTGGTCATAGCTTCATCAAGAGCTGGCTATTCCAGAGTTGGTTTCATTTAACAATAATTGGTAGCATTTGAGATTAAGAAAGGACTTCACATTCTTCATTAGATCCTTAAAAAAAACCCTGAGAGTTTGGTGCTATTATTCTCTGCACTTAAACTGAGGCTGATAGAGGCTGTGACTTGTCCAAGGCTTAAACAATTGTTAAACAAATGTTGCTTAAACAATTGAACTTATTTCTTCTTAACTTCCAATTCCAACTTAATGGTGTTTAGTTTCGGACAGGTTAATTAGACTGCTAGGTCAGGGGAATAGTGTGAAAGCTGTTTACATAGACTTCAGCAAAACCAAACCCAAAGGGCAGTCACTAACAATTTGGTGTCAACTTAAAATGAAATTCCCAGTATAGTGCTTCTGGGATCTGTCCTTGGTCCTGGGATGTTTAACTTATATTTTATAACAATGATTTGACTGAAGGTAATAGCTCTCCATTTCTCTGACTTTTGAGTGTCTGCACTCCTCTACATTCTTAAAATTTGAACCCACCCCTATGCCCCTCAGCCAAAGAGCTTTCACTTATGTAGCTTATATCTATCGAAATTTACCATATTGGAAATGAAGACATTGTCATATTCTTATGAAAATAGTTTTGACCTTACAGACTCTGAAAGAGTCTTGAGGACTCCAGGGGTCCCCAGACCACCTTTTGAGATCCACTGATACAAATCAATTAATCAGCATTCAAAGATCACAGATTTAGAGCTGAAGGTGATTTCAGACACCATCTAGATCAATGCCCTCATTTTAGAGTGAAGGAAACAAGTCTAAGAGAGGCAGACTCACCCAAAGTCACAGTGTCTATGCCAAGTGCTGTGCTAGGTACTAGAAATAACCAAAAAATGAGATAGTTTCTACCCTTAGGAAGCTTACATTCTATTTGAGGAGACATTTGTGTATGTTTATGCACATGTGTGCAGATATTTATACATACATACACACATTTTATATGCAAAAAAAAAATACAAAGTAGTTTGTGGAGTTTGAGGCAGGGCAGGACTAGTACAAATGTACCCATCAAATTGCCAGATAATACAAATTAAATAGCACCAATGGACATGCTCCAAAAATATCCTTTTAGACTGGAAGTATGGACCAAATCTAATAAAAATGAAACTTAATAGAGCAAAATGCAAATTCCAACACAAATCAATTTATCATGGAAAAGATGGAGGCAGTTTATCTGTTAAAAAAAAAAATCTGGATGCTGTAGCAGACTAAGCTCAGCATAAGGTCAATGTTTTGTCACCTGAGGTGAGCCAGACCTTCCAGTGGTTAGGTCAGAGCTCATTATGACAAAGAACCAACTAAAATAGTTTGGGGTTCTTAGGGTGAAGTTAACCAGGGAGCCTCCAGATTGGAGATGACACTGCTCCCACATCACACACTACACATGCCAACAGTTGCCGTGAGGGGAGAGGGAACTATTTACCCAGCTGTTACCTTCATTGAACCCAATTATCCTTCCCTTTGTTCAACCTCAAATCAGATCATGTTCCACTTGTGTGGGCAAACTTTTGTCTTGGGCAGACTGACAGGGAAGTGGGCCTGATTTTGTGAGTGATATGACATCTAGATGAAGAGTTAGGAGACCTGCATTGCCATTCCAGATCTGCTCCCTGGTGACTGTGGACAAGTCATATTACCTCCTGGGCCCTCACCCGTCCTTTATAAAATATGGGAGTTAGGCGATATGTTACCTAAAAAGCCCTTTTCAAAACTTTGTCTCTGAAGTGGTAAGAGTTTTGAGTGTGATGTTTCTTCTTTGGAATAGTGTGTATGATGTAGCATGTATAGTCCCCAAGAAGTCTTCTAAAGAGTTCTCATGAATGAATGAATGTATTTATAAAGCATTAACTCTGTGCAGAGCACTTTTGCTGAGTCCTGAGAGTACAAAGAGAAAAGCAAGATAGATGTTCTAATAAGAGAAAATGTTCTTTAGGAGGTTTCAGCTGTGAGACAAAAAAATCCCCATGACCCTCAGGTCCTTTGCATCAACAAAGCAGATTGTAAATGCATCTTTTTTAAAAACAACATCCATGTATGATGTTGAACTCCTGTACAGTGCCAAGGACTTTTGTGGGGGGAACCCTTTGCTGTGTTTCCAGTATCTGTGGCTGGAGGTAGGATGGGGCTTGTAGCATCTCTAAAGGGAGTTGCCAGGTAGCATCCCAAATGTTGCTAGCCTGGACAATGGCTCTATGGGCAAGGGCTAGGCTGAGAGCAAGGTTGGTGGTCTGGTGATGACAGTGGCACTGTTCTTGGAGTTCTCGGGTTTTACTTGTCCGGTTGGTCAGGTGATGGTGGATACTTTCTCTGAAAGTGTAGCTCCCCTTGATGATGGCTGCAGGTCCCAAACTGGAAATAGAACCAGTGGAAGATGTATATTAGGGTGTGATGCTGAGTACAGCATCCTATCTCCTGTCAGTATTATGGAAATGGTGTCCCCATCAAGAGGAACAATTACAATGACTGAGCAGAAATATATGTAAAGGTCTGTACAGAATCCAAAGTGTGTGTAACTAGACCTGAACATTAAGTGGAGGCCAAGTCCTAGCTGACGCTCCTCTTGCCCATTCCCACCAAGCATGGTTTCCACTAGGGCGGCAGCTCTAGCCTCCTCAGTCATTGTCTCTGTTGGGTATGGGGCCATCTTGCCTTCTGGTTGCCATGCTTCATCGCCTTTGGGCAGAGTGCCTGACACACAGTAGGTGCTGAATAAATGTTATTGATGATTATTGTTTACTCTGTCCCATACTCCTGGCCTTCCCCACATAACTATCTCTCCTACCCCCACCTCGGTCCAGAATGCCAATTAGCAAATCATATAATTCCCTGCTGAACGAAAGAAAGCAATGGTGCATTGCATAAAGCTCTAGGAATAAGGAAGGTCTGAGCTCAAGTGTGATCTCAGACACTGAGTGACCCTGGACAAGGCACTTAATCTCTTGGTTTCCTCAACTGTAAAATGAGGATAATAACAGCACCTACCTTTCAGGGTTGTGAGACTCCAATCAGGTAGTATCTGTCACATGTTTAGCCCAGTGCCTGGCACATGGTGTGTGAAATATAAATACTTATTCCTTTCCTTTCTCTTTCCCCTTCACAGGATTAATAAACAAGTATTTATTAAGCACCTATGATTTTCTAGGCACCCGGCTCTAGAGTTATAAGTACAAAGAATGAAACAGTCAATCCCTACCAACAAGGAGCGTACATTTTGATGGGAAAGACAAGTACATATAAAATATGGAGAGCATAAATGTATAAAGTGAATAAATACAAATATATGCAAAATATTAAAGATCTAAAAGTCAGAAGGGTCTTGAAAAGCCATATAGTTCAGAACTGACAATGAATGCCTTCTCTACAGTATCACTGACAAATAGGCCATCCAGTCTCTAGTGAAAGATTATGGGCACCCCACTGCTTCTCAAATTTGTCAATTCCTGCCCCCTTTGTTTGGAAGGAGGAAGGCAAGGCCATCGAGGTTAAGTGACTTGCCCAAGGTCACACAGCTAGTAAGTGACAAGTGTCTGAGGCCAGATTTGAGCTCAGGTCCTCCTCACTCCAGGGTCAGTATTCTCTGTGCCACCAAACTGCCCCATCAATTTTCCCTTTGAATAGCTTTAGTTAGAAGTATTGCCTTACAACAAGCCTCCATGCTTCTAGCTTTGTCCTCTGCCACCAAGTAGAAGTTGTCTAATTCCTCTAACACAGGACAGCCTTTCACACACTTCAGGAATGTGGTAATTCCCTCCATCTCCCCAAGACTTCCCTTCCCCGGGCTAAACTCTCCTAGCTCCTTTAACAGATGCTTGTATGACCCACACTCCGAACCGACTCCCCATCTTGGTCTTCTTTGGGAAGCTGTTACTTGTCTTTGTCCATCTAACATGTCACACCCAGAACTGAGCTCCACGCTCCCTATCTGCTCTGAGATACGTAGATGTATCATCAACCTTGTTCCAGATGGTCTGTCTTTCCCAGTGTCACCTAAGGTAGAATTAGCTTTTTGAGTGGCCACAGATCACTATTGTGTTACAATGAGTTTGCAGCCCATCCATCACTTTGGTCCCTATCAAAGGCAGTCTTGCAGCCACCCCGTCCCCTCCTTCATTTACTCATAGTTCTTTTTATTTTTTACTCAAGTATAAAACTTTACATTTGTCTCTATTAAATTAAAATCAAAGTTATAGAATCAGATACTTCAAGATGAAGATGCTAGTGGCTATCTAATCCAATCTCATTTAAAGATTAGGAAGCAGATACCCAGGGAAGGTGACGTATCACATGGCCAGTAAGTGGCCAAGCCATGATTTGAACCAGGCCCCCTTCCCACCACAGCACACTACCCTACTGAGCTCTTTCTCAGTCTTGGCTGTCATCGATTTCATCATCCCTCCCTCCAAGGCATCACCTGCAAATTTACTAAGCAGGCCTTTTATGGTTTTATCCAAGGTACTGACTGAAAAACCTGAGGCATACCATTAAGAGACCTCCCTCTGAGTCAACATCATAAAAGAGGGTCCTCCACTTTCTAGGTCACACAGACATATAATAAGGGCCTCTGAAAATGATAAATGATTATTTGGACTTTTTTTATTGTTGTATTAGCTTACATCAATTAAGGACTTCATGTCAGTATCATAAATAAAAAATAATAAGGGTGCGTAATCTGGTGCAGATGAAGGTGGTATAAATTGATTTGTCATTAATTGTAATAACAGCTCACATATTTTAGAGCGGTTTATGGCTTACAAAGTGCTTTACACGTATACATAAATGTGATGTAATGGTGCTCTTCAAAAAGTCATATTCTGGGGGACTGTGGGGGAATTAGCATTAGTGATGCCAAATTAAAAAAAAAAGGTTAATTAAGCATTTAAAAAAAAATGTGCCCAAGAGAAAAGAAATTCAGAAGGAAGTACAGATGAGCAGGGCAGTTTTGAAAGTATATACTTTTTTAAAAAGCAAAAGGTATGAGATGGGGATTCAGTTTCTCAGCAAATTCTCTATTTGTGTTGGCAAAATCCTCTTTTTTGGTGTTTAACCAGAATAAATTTTTTTAAAAAAAATTATGTTCTAAGAACAGTAAACAAAATGCATCTTCTCCTTTAAAAGGTTGATATATTTTGACATAAGGGGAATAAGGAGAGGAGAACCTTGCAGCATACGGGGATAAGAGACTTGGATTCTAAATGCTGTCCTGGTTAGCAATACTCCCATTTGCCACATTTAAATGGAACCTAAGTGGGAGAAAATTTGTGATATGGTGGAAAACACTGGAAGACTTGGTGTCCAGCTCCCAACTCCACAAATCTCACCTCTGTGACCTTGGACAAGTCATTTTTGATTCTGAGTCTCAGTTTCCTCATCTCTTTAATGGGGTGCTTTGGGCCAGCAGACATCTAAGATCATCCCTAAGACATCTACAGTGTAGATGGGACCAGACACACCCATTCACGAAATAGTTCTAGTTGGTGAGCTTTGTTCCTCACCAGTGGTGAATGCTGACCTTTGACTAATGCAAAATACATTTGTCAATTTAGAGCTGCAGCTGCTCTCAGGTCTGACTAGAGGTGGCCATCAGTCAGAGCACATCTTTACAGGGTCTTGTTTATATTCATAAGTGCATAAGAGCTGTTCTCTGAGATACGCTCTGCCAAGCCATGACAGAAGCTTGGCAGCCAGGAGCTGCCCTGCTCAGAATGGAGAAGGCATCTGAATGTGGAATTGATCCATCTCCCTGGTATAAAACTGCCTTTTCAGACTGCTGCTCCCTTGCAACTCAATGAGTTTTGTCCAGGCAGGCTAAGGGTATAGCTTTTCTCCTGCCTCCTAAACCCAGCAACAGGGTGGTAGCTGCCACCCACTATTCCCTTTTCTCTTCTGAGAATGGAACAAGAAACAAAATTCTGGGTACCTAACCCAGGGTTAAACTCCTGGTCCTTGGTCCAGTCTCTTTAGCCCTGAGTATGGTGGTGGCACTCAGAGCTCTCCAAAGTAGGGGGAAAAAGAGGGAAGACTTTGTACCCCCCCTCCCATTCCCCAGGTTTTCATGGAGACAGGGATGGTGGGCTTATCCTTCAACAAAGAATCACAGCTTTATATGGCTTTCCTGTTTCTGCACTGCCTCATGTGGCATTGAGCAGCAGCACTCAATAGGATGTTAATCATTACCCTAAACTCAAAGTTGTTCATAGAGGTCAAATGGCCAGGGCTCAGCCAATCTGGACTTTGTTATTTCCCTGAGCTGAGCCATGATGTCAGGAGGCTGGTGCTGTGCTGCTAAGGAATTGGTGGTGAGGATGAGTCTGTTCCAAAAATGGGGGAAAGCAGGTACTGGCCAATATCAGCTGCAAGGGGCATGTTTAGGATCTTAAAAAACCATGATTTTACCTGGTTGGTTAACCTCTCATCAATGGAGATTGCATATCCTCTGCAATGTGGTAGGTGGGCTTTGGGAGTTGTGGCTGAAAATTTTATCACCTGGTGCTGAGCTTTTCCTAACCTAGTTGGATTAGTCCTTAAGACAACACAGACTTTGTCATCTGACCCTTAATGAAAAATCTTTCCGAGTAGGGCCTGCAAGAGCTTGGCTTCACCTACCATAGCCTTTGAGAATTCAAGGCTACATGCACATCCCAGTGAGGAGACCAAGCAGACTTTTACTAAAAGATCACATTTACCTGGTGCTTCAGATATGTGAGCTGATTTGATACTCATGACCACCCAAGTAGATGAGTCAGCTCTCTCCCCCACTGAACAAAGAAGTTCAAAACCTTGGCCCTCTGCAACACGGTAGGGCCTGAACTTGCATCTCTTGATTAATTCCACTCTCCTTTTCACCTCACCCCAGATACTTTCTGTATTCATTTCTAAAATAAGGACAGCACAAATGGACTAGAAGTCTGAAGAACTGAGATCTTATATGAGCTGTGACTACACATTTAATTTCTGTGCCTCACTTTTCCCAAATTCTAGGGCTTATTTCAACAGCCAAATTCTAGGTTCACCTAATGTAATATTCCTCCTAATGTCTCAACTCAGCAGCTGGTGGGAACCTCTGATGTATAAACTTTCCTGTCTTACTCAGTTACTTGGTCAGTTTACCTACAGATTTCCCTCGGCACTCAGAAATTCCCTAACTGCCTCCCCTGCCCCCCACCCTGTTCTTTTCCATTGTCTATATGTAACTGTAAGCCAAATTCTTGGTAGCAATGTTCTAGCTGACCCCCAAACAGTCCAAGCTACTTTACTGGCGCACTTTACAATAAGCTGGGCCCTGGTGAGGGGATTTCACACCTTTCTACTAGGTGATCATACACATTTGCTTCCTTGTGCGCTTGGGATATGGTGCTCCTTGGTACCATGACCTTGGAGTGAATGGTGTGCAGGCTGAGCAAATGGTCTTGCTCAGGTGGAGAACAAAGCCTTTAGTACTTACCTAGTAAAGTGAAACATCAGAATTCCTTCTCAGGTTATCCCCAAAATATCAACCAATCCCTCATTTTTGGATCTCTCCCCCCACATTTATATTTGCTTGCTGGGCTGTGAAGTAGGCAGAGACTTTTTTTTTTAGCTGGAGGGTAAAAGTGGCTGCCAGCATAAGGCAAGGCTCACGCCACCTGGAAAAGATGGCGGGTCCATCTCTCCTTTTGTGAATGAAAGGCAATTGAAGATAATCATAACTGATGAGTCCCCCTCAGTTACATAGTATCTTTATAGTACACAAAGTGTTTTCCTCAAAAAAAACCCAACAACGCAGAAAACAATAAACCAGACCCCTGAAGTTGGCAGTGCAAGTATTATTATACTCATTTTATAGATAAGGAAACAGGCTCAGAAAAGGGAAGGTTGATTTGTCCACAATCAGACAGCTAGTAGGTGATAGAGCTGGAACCTGAATTCAAATCTTTGGACTCCCCAGTCCTTATTAACTTGCTTCTCAGGCCCTGAGGTTGAAGTTAAAGGAATAGATTGATTGGGCATGCATGGGAAGGACCCTGACTTAAGCACTCCCTCACCCCTCCAGAGCCCACTTTGGTTTGAGAGCCAGGTAGTGAAAGGGTAGGATATTCTCAGTCAAGCAGGTATAGTCTCTGAATGCACTTGGTCCCCTTTAGCAGAACGATACCTTCACAAGAAAACAAAAATCACAGTGACTGCTACTCAGAGAGGAAGACTGGTTTGCCCTCTTGTCTTCTGTAGATCCACACATCCCAAAGAAATTCTGGCCAGGGTCTTCATTCAGTTATATGTTTTATTCTCTAATAGGTACAATACTAAAATAAACACAAATTAAAAAAAAGTTTTATTAAAACAAAACTGTACAAAAAAGCAGTATATACTACATTTTAATTACAGAACAGTCTACTGTCCAAAAGGCACTAATCCAGAATAGGAGATACAATGATACAGGACTCATTGGAACTATTTTAATCAATACGATAGAGCACTTGTTTCCTTGTCCATTCACATCTAGAAACAAGGGCTTTTGCTACAGTCATTACACATTGTTATAAATATGAGTCCTACAGGTGAAGGTGCAGTATCACTCTCCCTAGAGCAGATTAACACTTACAGGGGTCACTGGGGAGTTTTTTGGTGTAGATGGAATTGAGGAGAGGGGTTAGACTCACCCTCTTCTCTAGGGTAGGGGGTCTCCAGACCTGGTGTGGCAGGATACTCTCATGCTTCCTCAGGAAGGCTGTATTAGGCCTCTGGGGAAATCTGGCTTTGCTCTGAACCTGGATTCTTGGTTTTTTCTGGCAGTCCTTCCCACCCTTTCAACCACTTCATCTCTTTTAGTGTGGGAAACTTTCGGTGCTTTTCTGTACTCCCTGGAATTCAAGAGGTTTGTAGCACATTTCTTTAGGATGACAAACATCACCCACTCAGCCTGAGTAGTCTTTTTGGTATCCAGACAGGAAAAGGAAGTGAAACTTTCAAAAGAAAACTGTGGTTGTTTGGTCACCAAGCTGAGAGCCTGGTTACCTTCTTTTGATGGTTGAACTTCTGTTGCCAAACCATGAGGTGCTGTCCCTCCAGTCTGGTGATAGCCTATCTCCTGGGCTTGGTGGGTCCACAGGACGATGCAGGTTGCAAAGGCTCTTGACAATGACCCTTTTGCTCTCTTGGGGTTTGTATGGTGGATTCCTGCTTCAGAGGCATTTTGTGACAGTGCTAATTCTAGGTCAGGGCTGTCCCTAGCCAATCACCACAAAGCAGCTGGACTAGTAGTTGGGCCCTCAATCCAGTTCTGTAACCAAGAGTTAGACACTGGCAACTTCTGTTCAACAAATGGACCTTCCAGGAACTGAGTTTGGTCAAAGGGTACCACTGACTTCTTGGCTTTTTGTGACCTCAGTAACTCTCTAAACCCCAAGTTTCATTCTGTAAAGGCCTCTGGCCCTAAGGAGGAGAGATACTGCAGCTTTCAAAACAGTGTCATACACATAGAAGACGAAGACAGGCATCTGGATGTTAACAAAAATAAGTAACAAAGAAATATGATTAAACCAAATCTCTTCTCACATCATCCTATACTACATCCTCCTTCTGCTTAGCAGAAAATTGTACGTACACAAAAATACAAATACACAATTTTGTAGAACAGTCTGATTTTAATATATTTATATATATTTATATTTATATGAGTGGCAGGTTAGTTCATTATATAGAGCTTTTTGCACTTTTGGCTCATATGCAACAAGGCTTATAAATTCAGCTTTAGCTTTCATTCAGGTTTTATAGCTTTTGAACAATTGTTTTCACATTTAAAGCAGCATCCAATTTGCAATAGGAGTTTGTGGTGGTTACAGGAAAGATCAGGTCAAGAGGTTATTTAAGGGAAAGGAGGAGTTATCAGGGTAGGGAAGATATACATTCCAGTGTGTGTGGTAATGTAAAAAGGATTGTATGTGTGGACTAGAGCATACCATGTTGACCCCTTGAGGTAGACTGAACACCTTACAGCAGACTCAGACACAGGTGTGATTTGCCCTCAGGGACACATGGTGTACAAGACATGGAGAACAAAGACTAGGAGACTCCCAAATGGAAACACAAAGACATAAAACACACAGATGGCCAAGGCAGGGGGCAGGGGAGAATTCTTTCCCCCCTCAACCCATGTGGCAATGACTCGACACAGGTCATCCTAGTCCAATGACTGGTGAATGCAAAACACTTTCAGGCAATCGATCCTCAGTCATTGGGCCTATGGTGTCTCGTCCAGTTACCATCATCACATTGCTTTCCATTTCCTAACTTGCTGTGCCAGCTAGCTCCCACCCCTACCATGAGACCTTAAAACAAAGCCACGCATCGTTCTGCAACGGAAACGATTCCCCTCCCCTTTGCTCTTTATGGAGTGTCCAAGTCCAGTTAAGTGAATGGAAACTGGGATTCCTTTCCCTGTTCTAATTGCATTTCATTGTCATTTCTCCACCGTTCCCCACGTTCTTACTAACATTCATGTCTTGTCAATTACAACCAAGGTAATTGACAAGCACTCAGTAAAACCAGTAAAAAAAAAGCATCTGCAGACTGGCTGGTTTCTGGGTTCCAGGAAGGCCTTGTTTTTAGTACCACAATGCTATTTCTCCCATTTCATCTTTTCTTTAGTAGTATGCCAGGAGACCTGCCATCCAAAGCAGAAATTCCACCGGCAATGTTGCCTTTGCTTATTACCTGGATGGCACCCTATGTTTGTAGGTGATTGCACTGTGAGCAGACAGGCTAATTAATGAAGATTGGTGCCTGGACAATCATTGTTCCATTTTTTCGAAACTTTAGAGAACAAAGTGTCCAAGAGGTGTTTAGTTATGGGATTTGAATTGAGTGCAGTCACCAAAAAAACCTGTCACATTCACCATGTGAAAAAGGCCCCTTTGCTTAAATCAGATTTGAAACATCTTTTTAAAGACACCTTACACTCACCTTCTGAGGATGTGATTTGGATGTTAAGACCGTGCCAATGGCTGCGTTTTGAGCCACAGCGAACAAATGCCTGTGATCCACAGAATCTCGAAGCTGGAAGGAACCTCAGAGAGCATCCAGTCCAACCAGTACCTGCACAGGAATCCCCTCTGTAATATTCCCACCAAATGGCTATCTAGACTCAGCTCTGAGGACCTCCAGTGATGAGGAACTCACTACCTCCTGAGCTAGCCCACCCTACTTTTGGATAACTCCAGTTGTTAGCAAGTTTTTTCTCACATGGAGCCAAATTCTGACTCCCGTCTTCAAATCTAAGTAGAGAGGATGAGAAAAGGCAGTGAAGATTCTAGTTGCTAACAATCATAAATGAATGATGTCTAATAATCACAGTTATACGAATATTTATCCTCTTAGATCTGAGCTGCTCTGACTGCTGTCAGAGGACAGACTCCACTCTGCTCTGGAGATGGTGTGAACCTACCTGATCTGAGGGCTACTGGGATTTAAATGAGCAATACAAGACTCCTTACAATTCTTAATGACTCAAGACCATGACCACAAGAATGAAAGAAACAGCAAAACAATCAGAAACAAAGCCAGCATCAAGAAAGCAAAGGTTTTTCTCCTGCTGGCTTGACCTTGAAGTGGTTCTGCCTGCAGAACGCCGGTGACGCTGGGGGGAGGGGTGCTTTCCCTCCACCCGCCCCAGAGGGCTGTGCATGGGCCAGGGAAGGAAAAAGGGGAAGGGGGGAGGGAGAGGAGGGAATCAGGCCTGATTCTCTGGTGGGCTCCAGAGTTATGTCACTTGCTTAGGCACTTAAAAAAAAACCCAACAACAAATAAAAATATATCCTTTAAAGGTACTGAACACTGATCTTGGTCATGAACATGGAAGGGATAGAAAGCCCATGGGGAATGAGACAAGGCTATGGGCTCTTCCAGGGGAGACAACTATGATGTCCTTGGCATCTTTCAAGGAAGGCATATTTCCAACTTCAATGGCTTTCTTGTATCCCTAGGAAACCCAGAAGAGACAAATACTATGTTGACTCAGGTGCTAGGTCCAGAACTCTTCATATCTGATGATTCTCTGGGTCTTACATAGGGAGCTTACTTCTAGCCATAGTGGGAACCCCATTAAGAGTAGGATGGCTCAAAAGTGGAATTAGGGACAATCCTATTTGGAACATCAGAATGGGATAACACAGGGCATCACTATGAAAGCTGGCTGCTCAAAAAGAAGAGGTGCAATCCAGTAAAGCAAATATGGTTCTGAAGTAAAGTCATGAGAAAGTCCCCAAATTCTGAAAATACAACTCTCCTGAAAGACAGAAATTTGTTTTTGGTACACGGATGCGCATTATGGTAGCACAAAGAAGTAGTAGATGGGTTCACTGACACCAGCATACTGAAACCCAGCTTTCCTCATCAAATGATGCTACTTATTTGAATTAGTACAAAAAGCAGTATGCTGTCTCTCTGTTTCTCTTTCTTAAAGACACACACACACACACACACACACACACACGCACACAGACACACACACGTGGGCAAAAGTACTCCCCTGCCCCCACTAAATCTGGTACAAGAACAAAAAAGTTCAACATAATGTCAGTCAAACAGCTATTGTTTACATGAACAAAGCACTGGTGTTGTCTTGCTGTCTGGGTTAAACAGCATGAAAGAAAGAATAAGTTGGAAAAATGATCATCCCAAGTTTCTGCTGGGCTCTAGGCCCTCAAAGAAAAGTCGGACGTTTTAGTCATTCACGGAAGTGACAACGCCACTACAATTTATGTTTTGACCTGGATAGTGCTGATTGGGAATTGAAGGAGTTATAAAGTAAAGAATTAAACCTGGGTTAGGGCCGTGGGCCATCATTTCGATTCAATATCTTTTTATGGAATCCATATGTAACTTCTTGGTGAAGTTGTGCAAATGCAAGGAATGAGAGAATTTATTTCTCCTGAAATTCCCTGCCATTCTGTACAGTTCATGGACTGGCTCTATGTAGACAATGAAAGAGGATCTATTTTCATTCTTTGTGGTTTGGGTTTTTTAATGAGAAAACTGTCCAAATACCACCAATGGTAAAAATTATCTGTCAGTGTTGCTGGGCACCTCTGCCCCACCCCGTTCCTCTATTCAGCACTGTTCCAGTCAGGGACTATCCCCATACTGAAAACAATTGGTTGACATTTTCCATCAGTCAACACAAAAGATACTCAAAGGGCATTCAACTTCTTGGAATTCAAGAAAGGATGTAAGACTTAACTGATTTGGAGAGAAACACATTAAATGGATCACAAACTAGCTGTCTAAAAACTAAATGCTCATGTTTCTGAGAAAGGAGGAAATACATAAGGGAAAAGGGAGATGGGAAGAAATATTAATGTACCATCATAAAGTCAGAATTCAGAATTAAGACAGTGGACATTTAAGCACAATCTTTGAACCAGTATATCAAGCCCTCTATGACATCCCTGACAGATAATCCCATCAAGTCACACCTGAACATGTCAAATGACAGGTAGCTCACTGTTATCTGAAGCATCTCAATCTATTACTGAATGACTCTAACTGTTTAATAGTTGTTTTTTTATTATGTCAAACAAAAATTACTTCACTGTAACTGTAAAAGGGTATATGTAATACAAATAAAGGTTAACCAAGTTTAAGGAAATTTTTAGTGAGAAAGAAATAGTTCTACTTCTGTCACTAGCCTTAACTAGGAAGAACCAAGAATTGAAATTTTATGTTTTGGACTAAAAAACATTAGAGCATCAATTATTCTTCATGATCTTAGATTTTAGAAAAAAAGACCTCCTTGGGATGTACTGCCAGTTTCTGCCCTAATTCTGATGTCCTGGGGAGTAGGGAAAGGAGGAGCAACAGGAGTGTATTATAGACTTATATATCACTAACATGGCATGTGGAAAAGCTGAAGAACATTAAGACAGAGGAACAAAGGAACATATCTCCAGCTCAAGTCCTTTCCCATTTACTACGTTCCTTCAAGCACATCTTTAATTTTGATCGGTAGAGTATCAGATGATGTTGAAAGGTTTTTAACTGTAGCGCCAATTCTATTATCAGGGTTATTTCACAAATCATGGAACTATATTATTCCTTGATTCAGACTTCAGAAAACTTAATCTTTAGACATACTCTAAATTCCAATGGCAGTATTTAAATACTTGCTTATCTTTCCACATCTGGGAAAAACTAAAAAATAGAATGGCTTCTCTTAGTGATCATAAAACCATGCTGACCACAATCGCCAGAAAGAGATGAAGAATGATTCTGAGTACAAGTTTCTAGTGTTTCTTTGAAAAAAATAAAACAAAAGCCCCAAAGACTATATGTATGTCTCAAAACAGATGCTATGTAATGTGGAGCTCCATGTAAGAAGCCTCTATGGGAACCTACAGCTTGACCTACCCAAACCTCGTATCTGATTAGTGTTCTAAGAATATGGTTAGGTTGAACAAGCAAATGAGTAAGAGTCCATGGCGGTTTCCATACAATCTTACAGTAAATCTCAGTATATTCCCATAATTAGAATTTCATCCAGAGGTTTTTAGGCTAATTGAGGATTTTTCCTTACTTACAGAATAAGAAAGAAAAATTTAAGGGGAAGCAACACGACTCACCATACTTGAGGATCTTTTACTTTTCCCAGTGGCTCCCATAGTACTACTGGGTCATCAGAGCTAAAGTATACAACAAAGCTGTGTCTACTCAATGAAACCACAGGAATATATGAGAATCAACTAGTCACTTTCTAGGAAAAGATCTAATATAACCATTTAAGAAAATTAAACTGGGCCTTGAAGTACACAGAGGGCCCTTGAATTAGCCCCTCCCAGATACCTTCCTTCTCATCACTCAAACCCTCCCGAGGTAGAAGTTTATTCCTTCCAGCCTTGGAGTAAAGTCCAAAAGCAAAGATCCTTGAGAGGACAAAACTCTAAGGTTATGAGGCAACATTTCCATTTCAAAATGAGGAAAGGATTTAAAAGTAGGTTTTGAAGGAGAAGGTGAAGAAAACCTGAACACACTGGATAACTGAGACTGGCAGAGAAGGGTCTACTTCACTCTTTTGTCCACGGCTGCCTTGGTCTTTTTGGAGATTATTCCCCCCAGAAGGAGGTTTTTGGGTAGCTTCTGGCATCATCAAGGGGTACTAAACCTCTGTCAGATGAAGACAACCAGCAAAGCAACACTGAAAAGCATGGAGAAACCAATTATTTGGGAAAGGATACCTTACCAATAGCTTCAAAAGATACTCCTGTTTCACACTTTAATGAAAATTTGATGTCCTGCTAGGAGAATGGGGAGCTCAGAGTTTAGTCTGTAGCTTTCCTATCACAAGGCCATGGCCTCTGATCCTAATCAAGACCTAGCCAAATGAATAAATAAATAAATAAAAACTCAGCAAAAAGCATGGTAAGCACTGTGACCTTCAAAACTTGTGGTGCATTAATGCCAGATGATACTTTTAAGAAAAGAGAAGACGTATTCTGAAATAGAAAAAGAAAAAAAGACTGAATATTTTTTCTATAGGGAAAGGAGAAAAGAAAAGGGGAAAGAAAGGTAAAGAAATAATAGGGCAGGAAAACAGGGAAGATTCAAATATATAAGTTAAGGGTCTATGATTAGATATTACAAATTTATTCTTATATTAGAAAAGAGAAGCTATGGAAAGTCCATTTACGCTCCTTTTGTATGGTAACTAATAAAACGTGTTTTGATGTAACTTACACATTTATTTAAAATCTGTAGAGTGACTCTACATGACTGTTCTTATGTGTTGCTCATATCAGTTATGTCTCTTAAGTGAGACACATTTTATTTAATGTGTTAGTTCTTAATAAATAATTTCTGATGATGACAGCTATAAAATAGCTGATGATCTAGAAATTCTAAGACTTGGATTTTATCAAGGCAGAAACACTTTATGTCAAAACAAATATAAGGCCCCAGCAAAAAAGTAACTGGTCTGGTCTTATGAGTGGTTGGCTACCAGTGACTTATCCAAGGGGTCTGACTATGGATTCTGCCCAGTCAAAGCTATAATCAGTATTAATCAATTATCAGGTGAATAGAGTTGAAATAAGATGTGAATGACTTGCAAATAATCTAAGAGGTGAACGGGGGACTGTAAAGCAAAGACATTCATTTTGGCTGACAGAAAACTGAACTGAAATCTTTCTCTTTTAATCATGGAGGAAGAGGAATACCATGTCAATTATTTGAGTTGACCGAGTTGCTATTCCAAATGTTCCTGAGAACATTAGTGCTAAAACAGAAGCAGGGAATGAGAGATCTGCTATTCTCACTTCCATAAAGGACAGAAATCCTTTTAATTATGGCCATGCCAATCTACATCTTGCTAAAACAGCTAATTACATGTCAAAAGGACACCCAGTCATTCAGAACAATTATCATTATATTTTCATGTATTCATTCTACCCAACCAATTACCATGGTTACAGTTTAAAAAGATGCAGCCAATCCTTCATCTGATCACATGTCAATATGAATTGAAGAATAAATTATGGTATCATCCATCTACTTTTATTTTGAAAAAGGCAAGAAAATGAAAAATTAAATCAAGGGAGAGTATACCCCAAGATGTAAGAGCTGTGTTGGTGATGTGTACACACACACACACACACACACACACACACACACTCTCTCTCTCTCTGTCTCTGTCTCTCTCTCTCAAAGTAAGTAATTTTGCACTTCTGGTCAGCATGCTTGCACCCATTTCTATCATCTAAATGGCACCATGATCACCAGAAAACAGCTAGTAGGGCACTGGATTGGCCACCAGTTATCATTCAGATGGTTTTAGATAAATCAAAGAGCTTTGGTCATGAAAAAAATAGAGGTTTCCTCTCCCCAAATGCTTCTCAAGTTTTGTTGGAGAAAGAAGGATCCTTAAAAGAATAAATTGTATTTAATTTATCTTTTTAGGTGACAATTGTATGGTGTGGTGCAGAGAACAGAAGAGAAGAGACATACAGGGCTAGGGACACATAGCTCTATCCCAACTCTATTATGCCTAGTGCATATTTGGGTAAGAAACAATTAAAGAGTAAAACACTTGTGTGTGCATGTGTAGCCTCTCTTGAACTTTCCTATATTTGTAGAACAAAGGGAAAGAGTACAACCAGAATTACAGGAAGCTGATTTCTCAGATGATGACCTTCACACTTCACCTTCTTTATTCCTCCAAAAATGAATCAAGAGGTTAACACACTGAAAATGTACTTGCTGATTTCCCTTCAAGTCCTCCTAAGGCCTCTCTACTGTTCTAGTTACAAACTACATTTAAAAAAAACTAAGGAAATCCCTCTTCTGAAATGTTAGACATCCCTTATTGAGGTAAAGGATGAATAATGACAATCATATGCTTATGAAATATATGACATTACAGAAAAAAAAGGAAGGAACCCCTGGATGGACAAGGATGCTCCCTACCTGAAAGCAACTGTCAAATGGAGGGATTCTTGCCATTCATAGATGCCTCCTCTGGAAAACCTTCCATTCTCATTAGTGCACAATACCTTTAAATGGGATAAATCAGGCATTACTAGATACTGTAAATCAGACGATATAAAAACTGAGAGAGGGGTTTCGGATCATGCAGCTCAGTTTGCCAAATTATCTTTGGCTGACAACTGATCCCCAAATCCTGAGTAAACAATCTTGCAATTAAGGAGCACAAAAAGGAATGCTTTCCACGTGCAATTCCCACCCATGCCCCTGCTTTAAATGCAATAAACTACACAGTAGGAGCTGGTCAATGCATCAAACTTTTCATCCGGGAAAACCTGACAAACAAATCCGGCTCAGTAAAGCTATATATGGATTTGGCTGGTCTTACTTCAGCCCCAGTGAAGACAGTAGTCAAACGTTAACAATTACAAACAAAAATAACCCCAAATGACACCAAATCCACCACTGCTCTGGTGTGATATTTGGTTTACACACAGAGCCCAAGACATTTAACCAATGCACAACATACAAGATCAAGACCTGTCCATGACAGCTTTGCTACAGAGAGCAGAGCCAACAAGATAAAGTTATTGCCCAAGAGTTTGTGAGACTTGTTGCAAAAAGGTAAAGAGACAGAGACAGAGAGGAGAGAAAAGAAAGCTGCATGTGTCCTCTGGAGGGAATCTGGGCGTGGCAGTGTGTGAAGTGTGAAAGGCTCTTCTAGCCAAATGTGAGAAGGGAACTTGGAATTTGATGCTCATGTTTGTTCTGGGGAAAAGATCATTTGTGAAGAGAGGCATTTCTCTGCTCGGAGGCGAGGCCAAAAAGAGTTGGACAATACTGGATAATGAAATGTTAGGAGAGAGAATGATCAGACGGGAATGTCCCAGCACAGGCGTCTGTGCGGGAGGACAAAAGTGACAGAGGATAATATGAGTTCAGCTCTCTAATGTCTGCTTTACATGTAGTGCCTGCCAGGGTTCCTGTGATGGACTATGCTGAGGGAGCCGCTAAAACCTGTCAAAGACAAATGTCAAAATTTGGAAGCTGAAAATTTTGCTGAAATCTTTTGTTTTTCCTTCAAGGTGAAAATATATTAAGATACCGTGACACAACACAGGTGGATCGATGTTTGCTGACTGACTGTTTGATAGACTGCCTATCAATATTAATCTCTTGGTGCTGTTGAGATCAGATTTCTATATTTGAGCCTAATGAACACCTCCACTACCCCACACTGAAACACAGACCACTTGAAATTTAAAAAGAATCCTCATTCAAATTCTACAGCATCAGAAATGCCTGCTATTCCTGAGTGACTTATCACCAAGACACAAGGTACTTGAAATGAGGACCAAAAGATATCTCTAGGTTACCATGATTATTTTTTTAAGCCAATACATAAAACAGTTTTCAACCACAAGGAAGATAATGCTAAATTCAAATTCACAACGCTGAGTGAATTAAGCGCTGGACGCAAAGTCCAACACAATGAGTCAACTACTGTGAGACTGCCCTCACACTGAGGATTTCATATTTCACTCTAAGTAATAAACTGTATTGGACTACAGTGAAACAAGTTGAAAGGGAATCCTTTGCTGCTTGCCCTGGGTCCTTCTCCCTTCTTCTTGTCCCAGACACCAGAACATGGGATCACTTTCACTGTCACTATCCAGGGAGTACACTAGAGAGTGGCCTTTCACCTTCTGTAGTGCATCTATTTTGTGACATGAGGTAACTGTAGAAATTGTCCAGATCCTGTGGCTCAAATGGCATGCCTCTCCCCAACATATAACAAAGAAACCAAACAACTATTGAAAGTTTCTAGGATTGGAAGACTAAAACTTTCCTGGGTGGTTCTCCCTGGGATATAAGTAATACTGAAGTGAGCTAGGTTGTAGAAGTGTTTTTGAAATAAAAGCATGGGGTCTCAGATGTGTATATTTAGTATTGCTCCTTTGAGAGGTGGGTAGAAATTTAGTTAGGAAAGGTCTTTACAAGGTTGTCAGGGCATTGCCCAAAACAGGGAAAACTCACTCTTCTGTGGTGAGTCTAGGGTTCTTGTAAGAAGATCAGATAAACAAATGGTGGCAAGGGATTTTTGACTTCTTCCATTAGCAGAAAGGAGCAGAGAACTTGAGAACTTCCTCTAGGGACCTGAAGTACAGCATATGATTTGGAGAGAAAAGGCCAGTAGACCAGAAAATGAAGATAAGGTGGCTTCCCAAAGGGATGAAACAAACAGGCATTCTTAAAGCAATGTGATTGCTTCAACAACCCCCTTAAGAATAAAAAAGTTTGGGGTCTAAGCAAAGTTTCTGATGACTTTCAAAACCCTGGAGGTTGGGGGAGGGCAACCACCAAATCCATAATCCAGAGTATTAGAAGTCAAATCTAACTAAGAACTTCACTGGAGGAGTACAGTAGCTCGGATAAAAGAGCAGAATTCAAACTTATTGAAAACAGAGAATCTGGCTTAAGGATGAACCTAGATACAAAGGAAGTCATTCTTTAATTCAGATGGAATTACTACGAGTAGGTTGGCACTGTTAGTTCTTTTCAGTGTTTCTTTAGTTAACATCCCCTTCCTTTTTTCAATGAGGAGAGGCAGCATGGTGTAGTAACAAGAACATTGGTTTTGGAGTCAGGTGGTCTGGCTTCAGATCCTGGCTCCATTTTATACCTGTATGATCTTGGGCAAGTCACTTCTATCTCTCTGGGCATGCACATCCTCATGTAAAATCGGAGTTGATCTCAATAATTTCTAAGGTCCCCTTCTAGCTCCAAGTGTGTAAGAAGTCTATGACTGGAGTCTTCCTTTCCCTCTTCTGTAGCACTCTTCCTCAGGAGCATTAGAAGACCCTTGTTACTTATCTATCCTAAATGGAAACTTCTCCTCAATTCTAGCACGTTGCCAGAGGCACAGAATTGGTGTTGCACTTATGAGACATCATAAACTCCTCTTTATTCTCTGAAGGATGCTTTTTCCTTCTTTCTTTAAAACAATGCAACCTTTCTGATAAGCTATGGCAACCAGTGTATTTCTTTAGAAACTGCAGCTGTCTAAGCAGTTTGAATCTATTCCATGAAAAGAAAGAGGAAGAACAAACGATGGTACTGCCCCAACATAAAGAAGCTCTCAATTATCATAATCTCCTTACAATAAATCAGAGAGGTTGCTTGTCAGAGAGATAGTGTGTCTTCTCTGTCTTTTTCTCTCTGACTCAACTGGAGAATAAGCATACAAAAATTCTACCCAAAATAAAAAAGCTACAATTTGTTATATTTCTTCAGTGAAAAATAAAAAGAGGAGAAAACAAAAACTCTCCCTGAAAAAAGACTCACAAACTAAGAAAGAAAATTGGTGGTGGGATCAAATGATTTCATTCCTGAGCATAAGTCACGCTATTCAAATTTGCCTATTCAAGTAATATAAATCAAAAGGGGGAAATAGTTTTACTTTAGTTCTGTTGTCCACATCTGTGAAAAGCACATATATTTTCCCCTGAAATAGAGCTCTTCAAAATCATGGATAGATGTGAACTTCATGTCTTCTGAAAGTGCTGACTCCTACTCACACTTAGTTAGCAAGACTGGCAGATGAAGAGATGATTTGATTAGTTGGATCTTAACGGGAATACTGGCTAAAAACTTGATGATGCTCAAGAAATTCCATTCAAAGGAAAAAGAAAAGGAGAACACAAGGAAGTTCAGTCTCTCTAGCAATGGTTTGAAGTTCAAGACATCTGTATGGGAAGGGGGAGGGAGAGCAGAGAAAAGAGGAAGAGAAGAAATGGCACCTTCATTCCCTATTAGAAAGAGTTCATGTGAAGAACAAAAGACATAGAAGCCCTGCTTAATAGCTAAGCTCTCATTCCCAATTAAACAAGGTTTTGTTGTACATGGAGAGAAAAGATGGGACAAGGCAGGAAACATACAGCACTTGTGCCTACTGCAGACACATCCTCTGCTGTTTCCTCTTACCAGCTATGACACGATGTCATTTAATCGGGATGCCAGGAGATCATTTTCAGACAATGCCAGCAGATGTAATTTTCTTCGATGCATGGATAGTTCATCACTTTACTATTAGATGACAAGGTGATTGCAGGGTGACTCTATAATGCAAGTTCACTGTTTGGTATTTGGAATTCTCAAAACGAAAAAAGGATTTATCAAATATAAATATCTTTAAAAAGTAACAAAAGTGCTACATATGTGATCAAGGAAAAAAATTCCATTAGTTACTGCTGCTTAAAGTAGATTAAACTTTACAAATATGACCACATCCATTATCAATATGGCTTCCAATTATTAATGAAATTGCCTGTGGCAGTATAACTTTCTCATACCTTCACAAGGACAGAGTAAAGAAGAACACCAAAGCAGTCACATCCCATTATATCTCCTACAATGTGAGTGGTAAATGATCCCCTGCCTTTTTCCTGCTCATATTTAAGTGCGTATTTGCATTTATGATACCCCATATAATTGTTGTAGTAAAGTCCTCTATCAAATATTCTTACTTTGTAGACTGCGGGCAAGAGTTACAAAGACAAAGTTATAAGCCCATTTACTTGTGACCTTAAACCCATCCTTGAGAGCTTCTGTTTTTAATTTTTTTCTTTTTGGTGGCAAGGGAAAGGTAATGCAAGTTTGATGGTGACTCCTGGATCTTTTCCGGTCAGGCACCAGTAGCTGCGCCCATAATGTATAGTGGTTCTAAGAAGTAAACTTAGCCTCCATCAGACATTCAGCTCATTTTCCCCAATGCTCTCAGGCTGGGCTTTTAACATGGTCCCAAAGGCAGAAGGCAGTATTTTATCCACTAAGTCACACAGCTTGTGATAGGAGAGGATGTCTGTGTTGGGCATGTTAACATCAACCAAAATCTGCGAATATACTTTCCCATTGACATTCTTAGCACAGCACCCAGAGAAGTGTAATCTAGCCACAGTGTGACTATAATGAGGCACGGCTTATTGCAGCTGGAAATCCATTATTCTCACACGAAGGTGGGGATTGGAGTGTTCTTTTTACCCTTTGCGGTGTCTGTCACTCCTGTGCCACACTACCTCAGCTTGCATCCTTTCAGTCTTAGAGAAGGAAAGAAGGGTAGACTAGTGTGACATGATATCTAAGGTTATCCGAGATTTTACATGTAGTCTAGTATTTGAAAATCAAGGCCTATCTAAAATACCTGGAAGCACTTTCTTGGAATGCTAAGACAGAACAGAGCAGCAAGATTTTCGAGCCACAGGGGCTGGGAGAGGGAAGTTTGGTTGGTTGATTGATTGGTTATTATTTACTGGGAATTAATACTGAGAGAGTATATGCAAAGGCTGAGGGCACCATGCCATCTTCACAGAACAAGACCCTAACAGCTAACTGACATACAAGAAACTGCAAAGTTATACTGTAAGAACACATATTAAGGACCGAGGAAAGTCTGCTAAGGTGCTACGTCTAAAACTAAGTTAACTTCTTGTGTTTGACCCTCCCTCTATCAGTCAGTCAGTCATCATCCAGGGCCTCTGTCTTGATCTCACTGGCTCCTTGCCGGGCCAGGGCCAATATGGTATGGTTGACTGCTGCCATTTCCACAGCCAATGAGATGGGGTCTTGGTGGTCACTATGGCTAGTGCTGTCATCCTGTAGAGACAGAACGAAAAGGAAAACAAGGTTAACGTCCTGATGATATTTCAGATCTCTAAAGGCATGCAAGGAAGGGCAAGCAGATGAACATTCAAGGTCAGAAATGAAAGTGTTGGGGGAGAGGGAGGAGGTGTCTCATGATAGGATGAAAATGAACTGTATATAAGTAGACACTGAATGGATAGAGGCACAGTCGCCATCTTGTGCTTTTGACAAAGAATAAGCATCTGTTCTGTTAGTGGAGATTGTATGCAGGCTGCTAGAAGTTTTCTTAGTGGTCATGAATATAAGTTGTAAAGGCTAGCATGAAACCACCAAGGTGTACCTATGTTTTAGGCCACTAGTATCCTAGGAGCTGCAAGGTGTGACTTATAGAGTCTGCATAGGAATGTCAGATACTGTTTGAGAATTCTTCTAGGGTTGCATAGCATTTCCTACTAAAGTGCTTAAGTAATCTTAGCAAGACTGAAGCCTGCAGTGTTACAAGCTAAATATCTACCTGTCCACTGATGAACATATGTTTTTACACACAGACAAAGGGAAAACTTAATCACTGACTGTGACAGGACCAAAGCCCGGGATGGGTGCACATGGAACTTTCCTGTCCCCACTCAGCTGTCTAATAAGAGTGTCCACTATCTCACTTTAAGTGGTGTCTATTTCTCCTGGTTGAGCTCAACATGCACAAAAAATAAAACTCTGAATGGAAATGGGCATTATGGGGCTTAGTGCTACAGATACTGAACAAACATTTCATCCTATATTATATCTTGGAGAAATTCATGCCAAAAGATTTGAATAAAGGGTCAATATCTCAGGAAATAACAAATGGGAAGTGTAAAATAGCCATTGGCAGGTGTGAGTCTAGAAATAATGGTGAATGGGAGACACCAAACTCAGAAAGGGTTTTAGGTTTGCCTTCATCTCTTTAAAGTTAAAAAAAACAAAACAAAAACCCAGAATGTTGTACTCAGTTCTTAACATGGGATTCCATCCTGGACACTCAGAGAAGGGCTACAGAGACGTCTTTGAGTCTACAACTACTTAGTCCCCTTAGGCATCAACACAGCTGTGCATCAAAAAAAAAGTTCCATGAGATAAATTTCTTATGTATCATTTGTACTGCAGTTGTATCCAAGCTGGGAGGTAGAAGCTGTGAAATAAATCACTGTGAATTGATGTAGGAAAAACAGTTTCAAGCACAGAGTAGAACATGGATGGGAAGTCTTTCTTTCCTAGTCCTTTGGTTAGCTATAGTCAAGACGTCTGCAGACATTAATTAAACAAGAATCAGGCCTATGGTTTCTAGGAGAAGCCACAATAAGTAAGGATCATGGTGATATGGGGCCAATTCATAAAACTGGAGAAAAGCTATTTATTCTGTCAAAGTCAGGTATGGTACGCTGCATATGTGACTATGTGGATATAAAGCTGAAACTCTATGCAGATTTCCATGAAATTTAGCAACATGTGTCAGGGTATTCCCCACATTTATAGCTAATGAATTTATCCTATCCAGTGGCTACTATTAATACATTTCCTCTAATGGATGAAGAAAAAAAATAAAGGTGAAATGGAAGACATGCAGGTGTGTGCCCAACATGCCAGAGAGACTCTGGAAGAACCACTCATTTTTGCATGAGGGTTGCCACTGCAACGGTGCCACAGTGGGTGGGCCTTGGACTTGTACTCTATGTTGGTACACGTTAAGGCATGAATTACTGCTGCCCAGTTGCTCCTAATATTTGTCAAACATTGGGTGTGTGTGTGTGGTGAATGGTGCAACTTGCTTGTTTGGCTCAGATCCTCCTCTCTTCTTCTACCTTCTCTGCTTCTCTGCCTCCCTCAGAACTTCGTCCCTCCTCCTCCTCCCCATTGCGTACTTGCCAAGTGTCCTGTTGTATGACAATAAATCCATGTGGGTGAATACTGATTTCTCACAAATTAAACAGGACAACTGAATCTTACCACTTTCCTGTTCAAATCACATGAGAATCTGACTAGACACATGGTGGGAATTGGGGTAAGGGGAGGCAGCAGGAGAATAAACCCCCTCCCTCCCTGCACCAAATGGGCTCATGGGTTGGAGCTGCTCAGATGCTCACCTGCTCCGAGTAGTCGTTTCCATCGACATCGTCACTGTTGGAATGGCCTCCGGGACTCTGTACATCTATCCCATGACTCTCCAGGATTGCTGCTTCTTCGAAAAAAGCAGATGGATCCCTAAATTATCTGATACGTTATTTTAATTGTTTTAAATACAGAATTATTCCCACGGCTGAGAAAAATTATACTGATAATAAAGGAGGTACCTAGAGATAGCTAGATTGTTCATTTTTTAAGTTCAGAATGAAAAAACTACTCAGAAATTCCTGCAAGTTCACGGTGTTACATTGAAAAAGATGAAGGGTGCTTGATAAATGCTTGTTATTTGCAAGTTATTTGCAAGTTTCTGGTTCTATAATGCTTCTGAAAGGGCAAGTTAGCTATTTAATAATGGAATGGATTTTTAGTGTCCCAAAAGTTTAGTCCCCAAACCCATTCACTTCAGATTCCTTTAATGCTCTGTTGGATCTGGCTGTGTACCACGAGATGGAATTTTCACAGGGGCTGAGTCATTCTCCAATGGCACAGTAAATGGTTTCAAGTATGCATCATTAACTCTTTCAAAATAATAGAAATGATATTTGGTGGTAGTAATATTTTATTATAGAATTTAAGTTGTGAAATATTACTATCTATAAAAATAAACACAGTAATGAAAAATATGTCATTGCTTGGCCATTAAGAAATAAGATGAAGGGAAACACAATATAAACAGGTCCAAGGGATTAGAAGTTAGGATCATTTTGAGATATTCATAAAATCATAGGATTTATAGCAGGAAGGAATCGTAGAGTTCACGTAATCCAGCAACTTCATTTTAACAATAAAGAAGCAAACACAGAGCCATAAAACAACCAGCTAGTTAAGTAGCGGAACAGGTTGTTTCCAGCTGGAGTTTTACTTTGAAAACATAACTGTTGCTCCAGCACAAAACATTACTGAGTTTCCAGCTACTGACAAGGAGAGGGAAGCGGCAGCCTCCCTGATACATTACCGATATTAGCTCTTCTCTTGATCTCCTTCCTTCTGTTGGCAAACCAGTTGTACACTTTTAGGGAAGTGACTCGCTCCAGATCAGACAGCTTTTTGCCTGTGAATGCATTCAGTACAGTACAGATGATACAGTTCTGGGCATCTGCCTTAAACTAGGTGGTAATGGGATTTGGGCTAGGTTTTTATCCCTACATCTAGCACAGATTAGGCACTTAAATGACTTTTGAATGACAAAAGGACGTTACCAATAACATGCTTCATCTAATTCAGGAACACAAATATCCAAAATACACATCTCTCCAGTGTATGTCCACAAGTATGTCCACAAAGGGTAAAGTAATTTTTAAACTTTATGATGCAGTGAGGGATACCCTCATTTATCCAGTATCATTAGGAAAGGAATTTTTCAGATACTGAAGCAAGTACTTTCAAGTCCTCAAACTTTTGATATTGTAACCATTTTGATGATAATTTCTTTAAAGTGTATTATGTATTTTATATAATTCCCTGACTTCTCTAGTAGAGAAAATAAAGAGAATGTAAATTTTTCTTGGCAATGCAGGCTCAGCTATGACTCTGAAAATCCATTACTCTATTATACTGAAACAGCACATTATAAGCAAATGTGCTTTTTAGTTTTTTTCTTTTCTCTATTTTCAGATGTCAAACTGCATCTGTTTCTAAAACTCACCCATTTTCTGGCTTGCAACTTCTAATCTGCCATGGGGTAGCCTGTTAGAACTCTAGTCTAAAGAAAAAAAACTCTAAGGAAGTACAGTAAATAGAACTAGTGCTGGGGATTTGGGAACACAGTTTCGGTATTCATAGGTCTTTTTTGCTTACTTTCGTTTTCTGGGATATATTCCAAATGCCTGAAGTTGTCTGAAGTCTGAACTCCAGGTAAGTTGGGTATTACTATTTTTTTTCCAGTTTATCAATATTTTCAGTTTATCATTCTTAAGTCAATAAAAAAGGCTGAGCTGGCTCAGCACAGATCAGTCCCACCCTACCCAAGGCAAGCATGTGCTGAGATTGGTGTTTTACTCTTTAGTGCAATAGTATATAATAGTACACTTAGAGCTCTAAGTGGGGCAAGTAGTTAGAGTATTGGAGCTCACAAAGGGAGGGAGAACAGTTGAACTGCATGGAAATAGCCTGTTTATTTGAGTAGGAATAATGAAGTTGGTACCTACATTGCAATCTCACTAAAGAGGATCCTTCAGTTGAAAAGAAGTTATTACAAGATAGGAATTTGATGAATACTACGCTGGTTTGTTGTAGGCTCTTTACCTTTACCAAAATGGAAAAGCAAAGTTACTGAATTCATTAAATGTCCCTGATTTTAAATGCATATAGAATTCTAGTTTATGCAATCTTCCTAAGAAGGAATTTTATAAAATCTTTAGGAAAAACAATTATTTTCCATTTCCTATATTCCAGTAAAAGTTGTTCCCATGAACCTAACTGGAGTTTTTAGCACTGAAAAACTGTAGATCCAAGTGATGATCCAAATAAAGTGTCTTGAAAGAGCTAAGAGAATGGTTTGGGAGTGCTACCTTAAGAGGAGTTGTGGGGTAAGATTTAGAAGAGGTTATGATAACTCTAGTTGCCCTAACCAAAAGTTCATGGTCTTACCTGGCTTCTGTATGACAGCATTGCAGGCATTGGCAATTTCTTCTCTCTTTGCCTCATCAGGATACTGATTCTCATTGAAGTAACTGCAGAAGCAAACAAGAAATAGGAACAAAAAATTTAAAAAAATTTAAAACACCAAAATATTCTCATCAAAGTACTGAGATACCTTTCAAAAATTCTAATATTCCACTGGTCCTCAATGTGGGCACTTATATCAGGAGAGGTCTAGCAACCTGTCCATTTCTTCTTGGACTTGTGATTCTTGCCCATGTTCTTCCATATGGAGGAAAATATTGTAAGGCAGTTGTTTTTAATTACCCAGTCAGTATTACCCCTTTTCTTAGAAAAGGGTGCTGATAATGAATGGCATTTGTTTCTTTGTGTGTGTTGCTTGACACACACAAATTATAAGTTAATATTACATATTAATATATAATATATGTTATACATTATTATGTAGTGGGTGTTATACATCAAAATAGCACTGAGGTAAGCACTCTGGGGTGCCAATGACAAGAGTACTTTTTAACCTTGAAAAAATCAGGATCACCAAGCCAGTATGGTCTAGACAAGGAAACTGTATGTGTGTTGTGCTGTTCAGTCATTTCATTTGTGTCTGACTCTTCATGACCCCATTTGGGGTTTTTTGGCAAAGATACTGGAGTAGTTTGCCATTTCCTTCTCCAGCTCATTTTAGAGATGAGGAAACTAAGACAAACAGGGTTAAGTGATTTGCCAAGACTCACACAGCTAATAAGTGTCTTCTTCATTTTTACTGTGTCACAGACCTCTTTAGCAGTCAAGAGAAACCTATGGACTCCTTTTCGGAATTATGTTCTTAAATGAATGAAATAAAATGCTTAACATAACAAAGGAAACCAATTATGCTAACAATTGTCAACGTTATGAAAATACACGCTTTCTCAGACTAACCCTAACATAGAGGGAAAGTTAGGGAGGAGATAATGGCTAGAAAGGTAGAATTAGTCAGATTGTGGAAAGTCTTGAAAGGTGTGCTAAAGTAGGCCTTTATCCTACAGGCAATAGGGAAGTGAGGTTTTTAATCACAGGAAGGACACAAACAAGGTGGTAGTTTAGGAAAACTATACTGGCAGAACTGTGTAGGTTAGATTAGAGAAGGAGGAGGCTGAAGAGATATTATGAAACTACACTGTCAAACACTTTACCATTCAAACAGAAACTGTAGCAAACATCTGTGCCATACAGTATAATTTAATATGAAATACTAAGAGGCTAACTTGAAAAGCCATATGCGAAGCCTAATTTTGTTTCTGAATGTACTGAAAACAATTCAAGGCAGTCAAAGGAAAACTAAAGTCCTACTATCTGTTCTACATCCTCAGATCATTCCTTAGAGGTTAAATTGTTTACATTTGACAATTAAAGAAACTGAGGCAAAGCTTTGTTCTTTCCAAGATTTCAGAGGAAATTGGCTTCTGAAATGAAACTCCTGGGATCAGAACATACATCTGTTCAATATAAGGAAGTTTATGACCCTAGACATTTTCTAAGACAGAGGAGAGGGAAAAAACATAAATAGAAATCTACAGGTAGCAATAAAAAAAAGTGATAAAATAAATCCTGGGGGCACTACAGTTTTGTAGACAAAGGGCAGTTGTCAGTTGAATGATCAGTGAACGAGCACCTTAAACTGGGAGAAACCAAATGATCTCTTTACCAGAAAATGACAGCAAGGAATTAAAATGAAAAGTGGCAAAATAATTTACATGAGATGAGAATCGCTAAGCTGGAAATGAATGGATATGTCCTTGAAGCACTTCCATTTCAATAACACTCAAGTCTATAAAAATTGCAGATAGCAAATTCCTCCTTTTGTGCCTTGATTAGTATACAGAGATAGCAGAGGCTGCATTCCTAAGCATGAGATGATACCACATCAATGTATATTTCCAAAGTCTCTCTTTCCCCATATGATTTTCTGTCCTGAAATAATTGCTGGCTCCAGTTGTTAACCACCGTTTTAGTTATCAAAATGAAGCCTTCTGAAATTTCTAGACACTGCCCATAGCCTTGAATTCAATTGTGTATATCTTCACAAAGTGTAAAGTTAACAGACAACAAATACATTTTCAGTAGTCAATTTAAGTTTTCAGAAGAATGGCCCCTTCACAAAAGCATGTTTGACACTAAAGGATGCTAATTTGGTTCCCTAATATCACTTACCACCTTTCTGAACGATGGACTATATGACCATTTTTAGAGAATCAATCACCTAAATTCAGAGAGGTTTATTTCCAGGTTGGTTAAAGACTGATGAGAAATTTGTGTACAGCAAATATTGAGACCAGTTATTAAAGTCTTGTGGCATTTTAACAAAATCACAGGTCCTTAAAATAGTGAAACCAGGTGCTGTGCAAGGTTGGAAAGGGTGAAGAAAATGTCTGGCAGAGCTCTAGTAGCACACAAAAGAAGGATAAGCACTGTTAGACAGCAACATATGACAGTAATATTTAGGAACTTAGTATACTGCACTAAACACTTGTGAAATACGAAATGTAGTTACTACACCACAGGCTCTGGCCTGAAGGAGCTTTCTAACAGAAACAAGACCATAATATAGATAACTATCATATATAAGATTACAGGAAAATTTCATCAGTGCTTTGACAGGATCAAGGGAAAAGATAGCTACTAACCAAGGACAGAGGGTCAAGGAAGGCTTCCTAGGGGAGGTCACATTTTTACTGATATTTAAAAGACAGATGGGAATTCAGGCAAAGATAGAACAAGGAAATTTCAGATGTAGAGAATTATGTCTGAGTAACAGCACAGAAGAGGAAAAGTTCATAGCATGTCCAAGGAACAAAGTCAAGTTGGACTGGAATTAATACTGTAAGGACATGTATAATGTGAGACAAACCTAGGGTAGTAGGATAATGTATAGGGAATACAATTTGAAAGCTATAAAGTGCTATACAAACATAAGGTATTATTAATATTGTTAAATATCAGGATTGAAGATGAAGTTATCTTAAGGGGCTCAGATATGGCTGCCTCAATTTTTCTGTAAAATATAAATTTGGTAGAGAACTTTGTATGACAAGTGAGGAGTCTGAACTTTACTTGCAAAGGAATAGGAAACCATTGTTGATTTTTGAGGTATTGAGAATAGTGTAAAATAAAAATTATTCTAGGTGAAGGTAAAGTTTAAAAAAAAGTTTCTCCCTCCGCTCCATCCCCCAAACAAAGGTTTGGCTTTTCTCCCTCCATTTTCTGCTGAGGAAGCATGCATACATATGTACATGCATGTGCACACATATACATTCTGTTATAAATATTCATGGTTAAGCAAGAAAAGAAAAAAAGTCCTGCCCTGGCCATGTCCAAAATCCAAGATGCCCTCTGAGCTCTTCATGGGCAGGGCAACCTGTTTCATCATAAGTCAAGGTGAAATGTGATAGCATGAATTTTTAGTGGATCAGATGAGCTGTAATTTAAAGAATGCTGCATTTAGAGATAGAGGACAGGGTAAAATCCCCATTCTGTCACTGTGTAGCCTTGGGCAAGTCACTTAGCCTGTCTAAGCCTCTGGTCCTATGATCCCATTTAATGTCAGTTGTCACTGTTAGTTCATTTGTCTCTCTCTCTCTCTCTTTTTTTGATGGATAGAAACTAAGGCCAAGTCTTTAGGTTGTCATTATTCTTTTGTATTTACATGTATTAATATATATATTTTACATTTAATGGTTTGCAGATTAAGAGGTGGATGAAGTGATGTGAACTCGAATGAATACACCTTCAGAACAGCTCCAGCAGCAGGCTGGAGGTCTCTATAGTTTTGAAACCTTTTATTCTGTGTTGTTTAGAGATTAGAAAGTAGCCCAGAGTACTGAGAAGTTAGGTGACTTGCCAAGGGTCACACAACTGGTATAGGTCAGAGGTTAGACCTGAATCCAGATCCTTCTGGCTCCCAGGGATAGCTCTCCACCTACCATACCACAACCTATTCTTATCATTTGACAAGTATAAAATGACATTTATTAAAAACATTATTCTCACACTTTTTATGAATCAACACTGGGTTTGGGTGCTTGTGGAAAACAATTTTGCCTGTAATGATGTATAATTTGCTAAAGTCTCAAGGACATTTGGGGATTGTTATTTGTAGAACAGGGATTTGTCATCTGTAAGTTTATCAAGGAAAACAACCTTCTGACATATAACTCGAACCACCTAATCATGCCTTTTATGTATTTGTTGGATGCTAAATTTTTTCAAGTTACAGCAGTATGTTGCATAGTTTCCATCGCTTTATTGCATAATCTGTATCATCAATAAGTCTGTGCTCCTTAAGTGTAACTTTTCTGTCATTTCCAGTGACAACACCCTGATCCTATGAATAGCTAATATAAACCCCTCCGGTTCTATGAACATCTATCCCTGCCTCGGTCATTTGGCTAATGCTTCTCTGCTGACACACTTGTTCAAGTTCATACGGATGTTGCTCATGGAGCACCTGATTGCAACTGCAGATCTTAGTTATTTTACATACTCCATTGAGAAAGAAATGACTTTTCAGCTAAATTCAACAAATCCAAAAGCAAATACCTGTTGTCAGTCAATGATTGCTTTGTGAAGCAAGGTCTATTTATTCTGTTTATTCCAAAAGCATTCCTGTAAACTTATAACCTGTATTATCACATTCTCTGCAAATATCTAGCAATCCTCTTTCTCCTTTTTTAACAGAAAGTATAGTGCTATGCAAATTATTTGGGGAGAGCAATAATTTTATGTTTTATTATTATTATAATAATAATCATTCATGAATGCTTCTCTTAACACTAAGTTGACCTTGACCAGATGAAACCAGGTTAAGTCAATTTATTTACGTTTAATTAGTTCTTTTTCAGGTGAGTGCTGGATATCATACCATAAATAAATGTTTCATTGCTTTATGTTTTTAATTTAAGAATGGATATTGCTTCAAGGAAACATAGAGAAGTCATAGCTCTTAAAGACCACACTTTAATGACTGTCAAGAGATATGACAGTAACTGTTGGTATGGAGAAGTCAAGTGTTTCAAGGATCATTCAAGACCACAATGAACAAGATTTGTCACATTGAAGGTGGAAAATAAAAAATCAAGCCAAGAACTGTCAAATAGCATCATTAATCCTCAGAAAACTAGCAAAGACTTTCAGAGATGCCTGGTAGAGTTGTTACTGAATTCCTCTACAGTAGAAGGTTCTTGAATAATATGAAAACCAGTAAAAAAAAGGGGGGGGGGCTGCTAACTGTTGTTATGAAGAACAAATCTTTGTCATTGGCAAGATAATACAAAGTCTAGAGTACTGAAAAATGGAAAGAGATTATTTTTACTGCTAAAACTCCTCCCTTCCCCCATTTCTTACTATACCAAAAACCATTGTCAGGAGAATATTAGAATACAAAACATATACCCAGAAAAATGATTGGAGATTTTTTGCTTTCACCAGGCCTGAAAATCTTGTGCCTGCTGAATAAATGATTAACTCTGATAAGTATATTGCTATACTGAAAAATAAACATTTCAAAGAAATTCTCAAAATAGAGATAGAATACTCCAATAGGGCCTTGAATCACGCTACAAATCATGTTTAAGAAATTTATCCAAGAGATATTAAACCCTATGGACTACAATAAAGGCTATACTTGGAAAAAATGACTTGTTGAACAAAAAGTATGCTTATTATCCAGTGATACAAGTGTAGTTTCATGATGAATTAAAGAATATGTGTCAAAAGCTTGTGAACTCAATGACAAATTCTGAAAAACAAGTGAATGTTGCAAAAAGACATTTTTCATATTAGAAGTTTTTTAAAGATATAAAAAATTGCAAGGTTTACTATATAATTTTAAAAAATCTATTTTACTCTGTTCCAAGTAATTCATATCCCATTGTATTAATCTTTCCATAGATGCCTTAGGTGAGAAGCCGTATGTTTCATATGTATAAGTTTTTGTCTGAATACTTTGATACACTGTCACCCATTTTACTTTGACAAAAAATATGTTGTTAACAAAGGTATAAATTGTTCTAAAAGTGTTCTTCCTATAAAGATTTGATTTCAGAATGCAACACTATCATCATCATCATCATCATCATCATCATCATCATCATCATCATCATCATCATCATCATCATCATCTTAGCATCAGAGCCGGGATAAGAACTTAGGTCTTCTCACTCCTATCCTGGCATACCTCTATTTAATCTATGGCATGCTTCCTGATGGGAAGGCTTATAGGTGGGTATAGATTTAGTACAAAGAGACTTCAGTGGTATTAAGGGGTATGGTCAGTGAGTGATTTTAGTCTGATGGGGCCTCCTCTATTACCACTTGTTAAGGAGACAGTAATACTCATGGAGATCCTGGCAGTTAACCTGGCAGTACTATAGGAACACTGACAGAATCTTACTTTTCAATTCTCTCTCTCTCTCTTAGATTTCAGAACAATTCATTACTTTATCATTAACATTTGATCTTATGACCTTACTATTTTTCATTTTTACATACTTCCAGTATCGTTGTTCAGTTGTTTTCATTCATGTCTTAATTCTTTGTGAGCTCATTTGGGGTTTTCTTGGCAAAGGTAATGGATGGTTTACCATTAGGCAAACTTGCTGAAAGGTGACTTGCCCAGGGTCACACAGTTAGTAAGTATCTGAGGCTGGATTACAACTTAGAAAAATGAGTCTTCCTGATTCCAGGCCTGGCACTCTGGACTATTGTGCCACCTAACTGCGCATAGCAATATTTCCATACATACTTCATTGCAGTTTATAATTTCCAAATTTGCAGACTATTATATGGTGATTGCATTTTAAGTTAACTGATTCCTAATAATGTGTTACTTTCTTAAGGTATTTAAAAAAATGAGTTACTAATGCAATGGTTTCCAATAAACAGCTATTCCCTAAAATAGTCATGAATTTTTGTTGAGAATATAAAGAAGGTGCATCACTTCCTGGTTGTAGTTTCTCTATGTGGAATTTGCTTATATTTTAAGATCTTATGCTGAGGTCTCTGGTCTTTTGCCCACTATTTAATTTTCAGAAGTCAGATTGTCTAACTAACATCTTCAAGGCCAGTTGTTGCTTTGGTGTCACCCTAAGTTCCAAGATTTAGAATTCAAAGGAATCTCAGCAGTTGAGTTTCACCCTTTCATCTTACAGAGGAAGAAACTGAGGCTAGAGAAGTCAATACTTGCCCAGGGATAACCAGCTAATAAATGCCTACAGTGGGATTCAGTCTACTAGACCATGCTGCCTCCCACACCTTGCAGAGGTCTCAAATGTTCTTCAAATGTTGATGTCTATTGATTTTGCTCTAATATACTAATCTCTGTATTTTAAGTTCTAAGTTTGCTCATCTATTTTTCAAAAAATTATTGTTTTAGAGAGATTTTTTATTGCTTATTCTAAGTTCTTTCTTTTAAAAAGTATTTAAGAGCTCTAATCTCCATCCTAATTTTTTTCTTTATTTCTTTTACATATCTTCTACGTACCATACATGTCAACCCTCACCCTGCCTACCACCACTGTGATCACCACCTCTCCTTGGACCCTGGCAGATTCAGCAAAGGAACTGGAGGTCAAGAACCCTGGGAAATGCAATGGCTTCTTTCCAGCCCCCATCCCCCCCAGTCACTGACCCTTCTTCTAGCCTGGACAGACAATTATCATGGAGAGGAGTGAACCTTGTAGAGAAGAGGCCTGCTATTCCTGTAACACTTCAGAACAGCAGACAGGGTAAAGACGAGAGCTCGGGGAACAGGAACACCCTTTCCACTCCCTACTCTTCCACCACAACTGGCCTTGCTTCCAGTCCCGCTTCGATAGATATTTTCCAGGACAGCAAACAGTCAATGATCCCTGCAAGGACTATAACCCCTAGATGCCAAAGCACTCATAGTTACTGAAACCCCTGAAGTGAAAATTTTCACCACCAAGTCCTTGGTAATTTCTAATGGTACAACATGAGAAACAGATAAAATTTTATCAACAGAAAATGCATTTCCTTCAGCTTTGCTGCTGCACCCTAAGGACCACTGGACCTTTCCATTTGGCTTGCAGCTGAAATCTCCTTTATGCACTGCCTCTGTCGTTAGAATGTGTGCTTTCTAAGGTCAGGGCCTGTCTTGCATTTCCATTTGTGTAGTCACTACTTAGCACAGTGTTTTGAACAAAGTAAGTGCTAAATGAAGATATGAATTCATTCATTCTAAACCACTCATCATTGCTGAGGGTAGGAGGAATCTCCTGTTTTCACTCTTTGGAGTGTTAGCACTGTTTTCTTTTGTATTACATTTATTCATTATATTAAGGTTTCTTTTTGGATGTTTGTTGATTTATTTCTTTTCTCTGATATTTTCCTTGGGATGGATTTTTTCTACCCCCTCTTAATTTTTGGTTGTTTTCACCTTATTTGGCAAATTTCTTGCTACTCTGAAGTGATTAAGGGGAGCACAGCTCAGTCATGTTTCAAGGAATTCTCTCTATCACGTTACAGACCATGGAATTAATGGATCAACAAATATTTACCGAAGGCCTATAAGACATGTGGGAGGTACAAAGAACTTGTCTTAACAGTAATAAGTGGTCTACGAACCTATATGAGTGGCATAAACAATAAATCAGTAAGAGAGAACAACATGGTTTCGAGTGGTAAGCAAAGACTTTCTTGAAGAGGAGCTGTTGGTTTACAGACTATAGCCTTAAAAGAAAAATAGTTCTCAGGTATGTGAAAAGGATAGGGAATGGCACTCCAATGAAAGGAAAAATACACAGATATGGCCAGGTTGCTTTGGGCTGAAAGATTTGGGTATTATCCAATAGTAAGCCACTGAATAGTTTTGAATGGGAGTGACATGATTAAAGTAGCACTTTTGGAATGTTAATCTAGTATGAAATGACAAACATTTGAACTAGGATGGTGGTAGAGGGAATGGTAAAGAAAGGGTTTGTATGACATACAATGGGGAATAAAGAATCAAAAAAACTTGAACATAGAGGTGAGAGAGAATTAGGTTTCTAAGATAAAACAGCTTTTAAGCTTGGATGACTGGAGGAACCGACAGGTATAAACGAGTCAGTAAGGGAGTCTTTCTAGAGAAGGCAAAGTTTCATTTTAAGTGTGTTAATTTTAGATGAAAGCCTAAAACAGGGTAATTAAATTCTGGAATAAATTCTGGAATTTACACATAAATTAGATAAACTAAATTATTTGATATAGTTCAGAATTAGCTACTAATAAATTATAAACAAGCGGCAGCTAGAGGTGCAATAGATAGAGCATGAAGGCTGTAATCTATAAGACCTGAGTTCAAATTCAGACTCAAGACATTTACAAGATATGTGATCCTGGGTAAGACATATAACCTGGGTTATATATATATATAAATATATGTATATAAAACATATAACTTTTATCTGTGAAACTGGGATAATAATAGCACCTACCTCTCAGGGATGTTGGGAGAATCAAATGAGATATTTGTAAAGCACTTAGTATAGTGCCTACCACATAATAGCTACTGCATATAAATGCTATTATTGTTATTATTATTATTATTAATATAGAAATAAGAAACCTTACAGGATCCAGACTGTGGTTGTGGCTTAGCAGTTTACATGTTTCTTATGTAATGCCAGATGTAATTTTTTGTGAAACAGTAACCTTTTATGAACTAAGCTTCATATTCTTGAAATTCTTTGATATTAAATGTGACAGAATAAATCATGATCTGATTTACATAAACTATTTATTAGAGGCTGAGAAACTAAACATTCCTCTTACACTCAGAAAATAAATGCTTTTTGGTTAACAGCAGGCTGATAATCAGGAGGTAACCATTCTAATAATAACTTCTCAAACTAACCAGACTTAAGACTTATAAAATTTATGTTAGTTCTATTTGTAAAATCATTTAACTTCTGTATTGTGAGATGCCTATAATTGAGGAAATCAGTTTAAAGATTCTTTTAGTTAGCTATCATTTTATTTCCAAACAGGTAAAATAACCTAGAAAGATGAATTAATATCTTTAAGGGAAATCACTAGCTCCCAGATTTCAAGCTAGAAAGCCTTAGAAACCACTGAATCCAACTGCCTCAGCCTAGAGTTCTACAGCGAGCATCTGGACTCAATCCAATCTTCCTGACTCAAAATCCTGTGTAACTCCCCACTACACAACCTGCTCGGTCATCGCTGCTCTTAAAATTTCTTGTGAAGGGTTCTTTAATCCTTGGTCATGCCCTTTTGGCTACAAGTATTTTTCCTTATCCATGAGATCTGATCTACCAATTTAGACATTAAAACTATAGGAAGTAAAAGCCTTTAATTCTTCACTCTGACCTCCACACCCCACACCCTACAATCCCAGTTAAAAGACATCTACGTACTGTGGCCTACACTGATTTATCTGAAACCTGATCACTTACAAAGAAGGAACAAATTATCTTTAAAATGAAATGAAAGGCTTTATAATCATTTTGTCCCTTCATATCATTAAAATCTTTTTTGATTTAGCTTCTTTATAAAACTTAAATCCTTATGACAGAGCTTCTTCCATTCAAACTGTGTTTCTTAAAGCATTCTATGTGTGTACTTTACACAATTCAATTGGCTTAAAAAAATGGGTGACACTTTTGTCTCATTTAAAAAAGTTATACTGTCCCACATCCATCACAAAATTCCTTAAAATGTATTTTTAATTTGTTAAAATTTCATTAGTCCTATGTTGGTTAGTGGAGTTAATATAATCTGCTACTAATTTCTCTGCTGCAGAATTCGTTTTGTGGCATATAGTAGGTTAAAAGTAAAGTTAATTACAATTGTCATAACAGACAATGATTTAGACTTGCAAAGCACTTATCATGTATTATTTCATGTGACTCTTACAACAATCCTCTGATAGAAATAATCAAACATTATTACATTTTATAGATGAATAAATTGAGGCTTAGACAAATTAAGTGACATGTCCATGGTTAAAAAGCTACAAATTGTCTAAGATGGAGTTTGAATCCAGGGCTCTCCTGTCTCCAAACACAGTACTCTTTCTATATAAGGAAGGGATAGAAAAAGATTCTATTCTCTGCATTTGGGGCACAAGCCTGCCAAAGATAGTCTATTAATTAAACTATACTAATTCTAAGCATTTTTGTTTAGAGGTCTCAGCAGTCTCAGCAGGCAGGGTGTTATGCCTTTGGGGATCCCTCTAACGTAAGTCAATCTGTAGTATTTCTAAATAGACAAAGAAGTCAACAGTGAGAGAAAAATACAGTTCCAGAGCTTAGGTGAGGTCAGTTAACATATTTGCTTCACAAAATGATAGTTAAGATGTTGGCACATCTTAAACTATTGAGTCTTGTTACCACTTTTAACCCATCTTCTAAGACCTGTGAGTTTGTTCTTGAACTTTAACCCAGTTTCTCAACATGCTTTTAAAATAAGGGGGAAAATAGTCTAGTGTAGGCTACTGTTTTCCTAGAAATTCGATTAGGTATTGATATAGTTTTCTTCATTTAAGTAAGTCTGAAAAGAAAAAAGACTTTAGATTGGAGAAATATTTATCTCAATATTTTTATTTAGAGAAACAAAAGGGAACCTTTAATGTTTCCCCACACTATATCAGAATTTTATAAAACTGGTTTGTTTCCTAATCTTCGATTACAAAAAAACCAAAACAACCTACTCTTGCATAAAGGTCAGGAATTGAATTTTATGATTTGATTGGGATAGAGAGCTCCCTAGGGAGCAACAATGCAACTGATCATCTTAGAGAGTTGCTTGGACCACTCAGAGGTTAAATGGCCTGTCCAAAGTCACATGGCCAGCATGTCAGAGACAGTATGGGAATCCAGGTCTTTCATCTCCAAGGCTGGTCCTGTAGTCTTTCTGCCATATTGCTTCTCTATGCTAAAAAAGAACAAATGGATATTTTGGATTTCCTGCAGCTAACTATTTACTAAACTCAGATCACTTATACAAACAACATGACACTTAGAGCTTTGGATGCCACGCAAAAACTTCCCCATAAAGAATGTTACATATCTACCATCACCTTAGGAGAGGTAGGACAGGTAGAAGAAAAAGTGGTGGATCTCACTGTCAAGAGGCCCTGACGTAGAATCCTAGTTCTGTCACTTCCTACCTGTATGACTTAGGTAAATCATTTAACCTTTCTGGGTTTCAGTTTTTATGTCTTTAAAATGAAGGGTTTGAACTAGATGACCTCTAAGGTTCCTTCTGGCTCCAAATTTCCCATCCTATGATTCTATAACTCATTTCTCAGGTTCAAATTCTACTCTTTTTTCAGGGGTGGAGGTGGAGGAGGAAGAGGTGACTAGCTCTTCTTTGTAAGTAAGATGGATAGGATGGGAAATGTTACTAAACCAAATTTCAAGGGTAAGAGATTTGGAGAATTTTTTTCTGCACTACAAACCCAACATAAACTAACAAGTGGAATATCAGCCAAAAAAAATTTAGTCGACCTTAGTAAACTGATGTGGCTAAATTCTAGTGATGAGTGCCACCTTTTGGGAAGGATATTATCAAGAAAGAAGAACATTCAAGATGCTGAGGGGATGCAAAGCTGTGTCATTTGAAAATGTGTTAAAGAAGGTTGGTATGTTTACCCTGAAGAAAATCAGACTGATCGAGGATAAGATAGCTGTGATCAAGTGCTGTTACGTGGAAGGCTCTCACATGAAAGAAAACTTATTACACTTGCTTTTCAGGGCTTTAGAAAGCAGAACTAAGAACCATGCGTGAAGGTTGTAGAGAGTTTCTTTCTGCTGTTTAGACTCAAAATAACAAAAAACTTCCTAATAATCAGAATTGTTCAAAAGTAGAATGGACTGCCACAACAGGCAGCAAATTCCATTTCACTGGAGGGCTTCAGACAGAGGTTGGATGACTACTTTTTGGGGATGTTCTGGAGGGAATTTCTGCTCAGTGTATGTTGAATTTGACTTCTGGAGTTCCTTTTAACTCTAAAATTATATGAGTATTTTTTTTTTATAAAGTTTTACAAATGAGAGTTTATTTTGCATTCAAAAACTTAAAGAACCAAACTGCTCTCTCCAAATTAGTTTTTTAAACAGTACGACTATAAAGGTAGGTTAAAATGTTGATAAACTAACCATCTAGGAGCTGTAGGCTTTAAGTCTCTGCAACTTCATAAGGTTTTAGAACTGAAAAGTCTAAGAAAAAATGATAAAAAAAACTAGGCAAAGAGTAAAAACTGTCCTATAAACAAATAAAACACTGACATGACAAGGAATGACTTTATTATTAACAACTTCTCACAGTTATATAAAACTCTACAAAGCACTTTCACATACATTATTTTCTTTGATCCTCACAACTCTATGAGGTAAGTAGTCACATTTTACTGATGAGTAAACTGGCTCAGGAAGAGTAAGTGATTAACTCACGATTATACAGGGAGTAAGCAGAGGATGGACTTGAACCTAGGTCTTCTAGTTCTAAATTTATTACCTTTCAATCATACTACAATGCCATCAGTCCAAATACAGTAAATCTCCATAGCGTGTATATACACCATAGGTCAAAACTTGTCACAGAATATAAGATTTACAGATTTTTGGAGTTGGAAGGGATCATGGGGATCACCTAATCTAACTCATTTCTCAGAAGGTGCTGAGGAGGCCCAAGGATGGATAATGACTTTAAGGTCACAGGACTAGTTAGTGGTGAAACTGAGGCAGGTCTAAGTGTCTTGACTCTCATTTGAATGTTCTTGATCATAGACCACACTACCTAGTTCACAGGGAATTAGAACCCAGGACCTTAAGGGAACCGTCTTTAAATCAGATAATGGTTTATACTTTGGATCTACAATGTCAATTTCTAGACCAGGGAGCCTGCAAACTATCCAATGACACACAAATGTGGCAGCATCAATGGAAGACTAACAACAGACCTAGTAATATATCCCAATATAAACCAGGGATTGAAAATCTTGAAAATTAAATAAAATTTTATGTCTTAGAGATCACCTAGCTACTAACCCTATTTCTTCTGAGAGAAAGAGAGGGGTGGGGGGGAGAGGGGGAGAGAGAAAGAGAGAGAGAAAGAGAGAGAGAGAGAGAAAGAGAGAGAGAGAGAGAGAAGGAGAGGGAGAGGGAGAGAGGGAGAGGGAAGGAGATGGGGGGGAGAGAGAGAGAGGGAGAGGGAGAGAGAAGGGGAGAGAGAAAAGGAGGGAGGGAAGGGGGGAGAGGGACAGAGACAGGGAGAGGCAAGGGGGAGGGGAGAGAGAGAGAGAGATCCTTGATCGATAAGCCCTGGGACTACTCATGCAAAACAGCATCTACATGCAATGAAAGTCTATATACAGAAAAGTTAATCCATAACAACACTGGCATCATAAAGAAGTTTTGATTTAGTTCCTAGGATGGTAAGAAATTTCCCATCGTTTGCATAAAAAAATCCCAAGATATGTCCAAATAATGGTAACACAGTTATTTCAAGCCATGAATTATCTTCTTGATCTTACAGATCCTTCCCATTGTAAATTATTTGATTCTATGTTTAAATGCTTTACTGACTTGTCCGATATTGATTTACATCAGACACTGTTAAGCTATATGCTAAATGTTTCTATTAACGTGAGTTAGTTCTCTGAGGCTATGAGAAGTTTGGATACTTGGCACTTATGGAAGTCTTGCAGAAAAACATGAAACAAGACCTTTCATGAACTTGCCAAATGTGTGAGTTACTAGCCTATCTGATTTGTCTTGGTGGGAGTTTCATCACTGGTATGAGTGAAGGAAGGTCTAGTCAGAGAAAATTACAGTCTCCAACACAAAAACAGGGCAAAGTTCCCTACCAAAATATGTCACCTTCTAGCCCAAAGACTATTTCTACTAAGTTAATAAAAAAAAGAACAGGCAACTGTCTGGGGAAATTCGAGCAAATATTTTAAAAACTTAACGACACACACAACAAAACTGACCATTATTTTTCTAAGGCTTTTTTTTTTGGCTGAATAAATTATCCCAATTAGATCACAACACAGTTTGAGTTCATCCCAAAACTGCTCAAATCTCCAGTTCATTTCATCAGAATGAAGACTAAATATAGGTAAAAGAAAGTTTTGCAATGTCTCTGCTCCACCAAACTCTTGGTTTCCTACTCAGCCTGTCAGATGTAAATTAGTGACAACTACTGTCCCTTGGTAAAGGCGCACTGTGACTACTAGTGTGCTTGAAGAATACACTGGTGATGCTGGTGAGCTTCTTTGATGCATCTGCTTGACTTCCACTCTCCTCCACTTCGACTGGAGAGAAGCTGCATCTTCCTCATCTCTGGTATGTCAGGCTTCACTCAGTGGTGGGAAGTTGGTCAGAAGTGGAGATTTTGTTTGGTGACCTGGAATTGGTAAGTTGCTTATTTTACACTTTGTGTATAAGTTGACACATTTTGGGGGAGGTTAGTTTTAGAGTTAAAAAAAAAATCTGATTTTGAGACTATTATATACAAAGATAATGCTGACCTACAGTTTCTGGGTTTTTTTTCAAGTGGTGATTATCACCACATATCAAACTACTCTTTCTTGCCCAGTTCCCCCCACAGCAACAAAAAACATGCATTAACCTGGCATTAAAGATATAGTCTGTGGCCCCTGAAAAGAAACAGTCCACTTGGGAAATATATCCAATACCCCTGGTCTCACTAGGCAGGTATTTTTACCAAATTGAGTTAACCAGCCATGAAAAATATAATAATATTAATAATAGAACTTACATAATGCTTTAGGCTTTACCAGTGATTTACATATATTGTTTCCAATATAGAACATTTTCTTGAGATTCTTAGTTACATTAGTCTGATATGGTCCTGACACTTATCTGACAGCAAAGAAATGAATCAGATGGCTTGTTAATATTCCTTCCAGCCCCAATATGGTTTTATTTTCAGATGCAATGAAAAACTGAGGTCCTGAACCCTGGGTCACCACTTAATGACATCGACATATCACAATGACTTGGTTTTCAAGTCAACTTTCATAGGATCCCAGGACTTAGAGGTAGATGGGAACTTTGGGATCCTTGAGTCCAACTTTATCAAAAAGACCTAGATAAATAAAGTGACTTTCCTAAGGCTGCCCAATTAAGTAAGGGAGACAGGGCTGGAATCCAGGTCTACTGATATAGACTATTTCCATATATTCAGTACTATTTCTGTTATATCATAATGCTTTCCCCTAATTAATGTTCCATTTTTTTGTTGATATATGATGGTTAAATAAGGCAATGCCAATCAATCTGTTCAAAACTTCCTTGAGAAAGAACATATTTTGGATACTCACATAAATTGTCTGATATTTCCAAATTGTGCAACCTAGGCTTTAAGTAATAACCTATGACCAGCATTTTTAGACTGACTGCAAAATCTCACACTCACCAATGTTGTTTCTTTTATAAAAGGTTTTAGTGAGGTTTTGCCTACCTCAGTAAATTCCGAATATATACTTGCCCCTCCCCACACCCCACTTTCATTAAACTGCCTTGTAACAAAGGAAAAGAGCTAAGCAAAGCTGACCAACAACATAATTGCCAAACAGAGTATGCAACATTATTTTCGGCAATGCAATTTATCTCTTTTGGTATTTTTTCTTTGCATTACTATAGTCAGTCGGTATACTTTTCTCCTTGTTTTGCTTAATGCAATTTACATTACTTCATAGAAGTCTTTATTCTCATCACTGCTGATAACTAATCAATCACTGATTCTATCTCCACAACACAGCTTAGCATCTTTCCTGAACTTTTGGTTCACTGAGCTTCCTCTCACCAGGACTATTAAAAAAACCTACCAACTGATCTTTCTGCTCTATTGATCTCTCCCTTCTCTAATCTATCTTCCATGAAGTTACCAAATTAGTATTTCTAAAATGAAAGTCTGACCATATTACTCTCCTACTCCAGAAGATTCACTGTCTACTTATTGCTTCTAGGACAAAATACAACTTCCGCTATCTGATATTTACATCCAGTTATGATTTGGTTCCAATCTCCTTTTCCAGACTTTTTTTCACATCACTTCCCCTTATGTACTCTCTATTTATGCCAAACTGAGCTAACTGTTATTCCTTATGCAAGATATTCTGTCTCCCACTCTTGGCCTTTACACCAGGCTGTCCCTGATGCATGGAATGCATAACCTAAGAGACTGTGTCACTCAAATCACAACTGAAAGGGATCTCTACCATGACATACTTGGTAGTTATTCATCCAGTCTCTACTTGAAGGCCTCCAGTTAGGTAGAACCCACTATCTCAATTGCAGTACATTCCACTTTTTAATAGCTCTATTGGGAAATTTTTCGTAACATCACATCTAAATTTGCTGCTTTTCAACTTCTACTTGGCTCTGGACTCTGACTTCTGGGACCCAGAGAGAATAAATCTAATCCTTTTTTCCACATGACAATCCTACAAATGGAGAGTTATCATGATTCTACTGAGTCACTCTTCTCCAGGTTAAAAATTTCTAGTTCTTTTAACCAAATTTTATATGACATGGACCCTGAGACTTCCACCATTTTGGCTCTTTTTCTGGATGTTCTACAGCTTATCAAAGTCTTAAATTAAGGGGGCACAGAACTGAACATAGTACTTCAGATGTAGTAAGACCACAGCAGAGTATAGAGGAATCATTAACCACTTATACTTGGAAGGTATATCTTTCTTAATATAACCAAAGATTGCATTAGCTGTTTTTAGTTGCCAAAACACAATGGGGACACATAATATATTTCCAGTACCCTAAAATTCACAACTCTTTTGCAGACAAACTGACATCTAAGCATGCCCCCCCCTCAACTTTATACTACTGAAGCTAATTTGTGAACCCAATGTAAAATTTTAAATTTAACCTTACTGAATTTTATTATATTTAACTCAGTTCTTTTGTTTGTCAAGTTCTTTTCAGATAACGATCCTGTCACTCTATCCCTTTACTTCTGCTCGCAACTCACCAAACACTATGAATTATTCCTGAGCTCCTATTTGGATACTGTTGAATGGTGAAGGGGGAAATCACACAATGGAAATGATTATACAATTATACAATCTCTCCTAGGCCCTTACTCTTCATAGCACTGTTCTAAACCTCTTTTCTCCCTCAACCCCCCCAAACTACCCTGTCCTCTTGAGTTTTTTTGATACTGTTCTCTTTTGGCTATTTTTCTATCAGTTTCCCTGCTTCTTCTGGGTCTCCATTACTGGATCATAATCCATATTCTGCCCCCTAACTGTGGGTATAGTCTGCGACTCTCCCTTGGGTCCTCTTCTGAGGACTCTACACTCCTTTGGATGCAATTGTCACTGCCATACAAATGACACCCAGATCTAGATAACTAGCTTTAGTCTCTCACCTGAATTCAATCACAATGAAACTACAAGTTCCAAAGACCAACAATACATCAATAATCAATACTGATCTTTCCCCCAAAACTCATTCTTCTTCTGAATTTCCCTTCTTCCATGTAGGGTTCCCATCTATCCAGACATCCAGCTGTTTAATCTCAAGAGTTATCTTTGACTCCTTGTTCTTCATCTCACATACTCAATCAGTTCTGTTGTCAAGTTTTGTTTATTCTACCTCTATAATACGTTGCAGCTATCCCCTTTTCTTTATTTACACAACCACCTCTCTAATTCTAGCCCTGATGCATGAATTATTGCAATAGCTTCTTAATTAGTCTTAGTCTCCATCTCTCTCCGTTTCATCAGCCCTCTGTGATCTGACAGACTGACGCTCCTAAAACACGTTTGACTAGGAAATAAGATTATTCTGACATTACCTTTTCTTGATGAAACTATGCTGATTCTTTGTAATCACATTTGCTTTCCCTAACCATTTTTTTGATAGGCTATAGAACTTTGCTAGGAACTGAAGTGAATTTCACTGGCCTAAATTTTGTTTGCAGACTTTATTCTCTTCCCTTTTTGAAAATTGGGATGACACCTCCTCTTCTCCAATCCTAAAGTTCCTTTCCCAATTTCCATAATTTTTCAAACATTTACAGTGTTCAACAATAATATCTGCCAGATGTAATTGTATGAGGAAGTCGTTCACCTCGGGCAGGCCAAGGGCTCACAGATGATAGATGCTTTTTGTATTCACACGTACACTTGCTCAGTCAGATCTAGCCCTCTCTGCACTTGCAGTTTCCTTTGCAAGGGCAGGTAAGTACTTTTTTTTTTTTAAACTATAACCTTACTTATCTATCTTGTGTTAGAATCACTTATGTTCTGTCACTGCCAAGACAAAGATCATTCTTCTTGAGAAAGAAAACAGAAGCAAACTAAGAAATGAACAAGTCAGTTCTCACTCCAATTATTATCACCCCACTCATGCCAAACAGCAGTCCTATTATTTCTTTGTTCTTCCTCTTTCCCCTAAAGGTCATATCCTCATATTAAACTAGAATGGTCTGTTTTACCTTTGTTATCACCATTATCCTTTCATTAAGATTTCTTCCCCGCTCCTACAACCACAGATCTAAAGGCAGGTCCTTCCAATCTTAATCTCAATTTCTCTCTCTCTTTCTCATAATTTAGAATACATAACAATTTAGTGCTCATTGTAGTGTGTGGTATAAGATAATGGCTTAAACATATTTTCTTCCAATTTACCTTACTAGTCAATATTTTGAAGTTGGTATGGAGAAAAATTGATGCCATTCACATTTCAATGATGCATATTTTTATAAAGATGGTTTTGTGGGCAAATCATGTTATTCCAGAAGGGAGTCATCATGTTGGCTCTTTTGTGTTATACACATTTCTACTTTTTAAAATTGTTGTTTTTTCCATTTACATGACTAGTCACGGAGGTTGTTTTTTCTGGTTCTGCCTATCATAACGCACGGCACATTAAGAATTCCTCACTAGATGCTTGCTGCTTGATTGATTCACTCTTCATGAGTTTATCAAAGTCTTCCCAGGTTTCTTGGAATTCTTCATATTTATCGTTTCTTCCAGCACATTAACATGTCATTGTATTCAGATAGCACAATTTGTTAAACCATTCCACAATCACTGAGCATCTACTTTGTTTCCAGGTTTTTGCTACTATACTGAATGCTGCAATGAATACTCTGATGTATAAAGAATATCCTTTCTTTATCTTGATCTCAGGATATGTCCTTACTAACAGGACCTCTGAGTCAAAAAGTATAGTCATTTTAGTGACTTATTTAGCAATATTAAAAACTGCTTCCAGAACAGCTGGATCAACTCCTAGTTGCACAAATAGTATACTGTGTGTGCCTGTGTTTCTGTATAGCCCCTTTAATACTATTTCCACAGTGTTGTCATCTTTATCAATTTTCTGGGTAGTAGAGAATGACTCACATTTGCACAATGCATTAAGATTTGCAACCTTCTGAGTTACGGAGTATAATTATTAGTATTTATATTTTACATCTGGGGAAACAGAGGCTATAGAAGTTAAATGACTTGGCTATGCTAGTAAATGTCAAAGGTGGGATTCAAACACAGGTCTTCTGACTCAGGGTCCTGCACTCTTTCCACTGAACCATACCATATGACAATGGTCAATCAATCTATTAGGTACCTATTAAATGCAAGGAAAGTCAAATGAATATATTTGAGAAAGTCATTAAATTGCCTACTCCAAGCATTCTTATCCTATCAAAAACATAAGCTATTAACTTGACCCTTTTCATTATGAAGTCTCAGTGAAATTTTTGAAGTCCACTGTAGTATAGTATGTAGACTACAAAACTTAGAATACCAGCCAGGCCTGGATTAATGCAAACAGTGAATCCTGATGTAGTTGCATTATTTGAATTTGCACTGCATATTTCCATTGTGCTGGAACTTTTACATAGTTATAACTCAAACAGAGTGATTTCAAATATGTGCATTCACTTCAGGGGATTTATTTTTCACACTTATCAGGAATAGGCTGTGTAGCCATGATCCTAATTGTGTATTATGACCACCAGGCTAGGCACTTGTGTCCAAAACAACAGCAAAACTTCTATTATGGGTTCTCAAAATGATGGGAATCAATGCCAGCTTGTGCTTCTAATAGGACAAGAATGCTTGGAGTAAGCAATGTAATAATTTGGATTTCACTAGTACAACTGTTCTCAAAGACCACTTGGTTTTCCTCAAAGGTACTGCCAATGGTTCATAAGTTGGTCTTTGGTAGTATATTATATTAATAAATCAACACATGAAGGATCTCTGAATTTGTCAGCTGACAGTTACAACAATCATGTAGAATGAAACCTCATACAAACTCATAGTTAAATCTTAAGAGAACTGCCCGGACATTTCCATTTTAGAGAAGAGGAAACAAAGGGTATCAAAAGTTAATGTTTGCCTATGATCAAATAACTAGTAAATGCGAGAGGCAAAATATGAAACCAAGCCTTGCTAACTTCCTCCCTGGAAACCACACTCTATCTGCTCTACCAAATAGTCTTTTAGTATTATCTGATACTTTGTGTAAGAACAAAATTATAGCCATTAATTTATTTATGCTATCTTTTCTTAGTGTCTCATTAAAAGCAGCAAGATTCTTTAATTTGTTCTTTTAGAAAGCAGATTTTGTTTTTCTGGAAAGTTTATTGATTTAAAAAAAATACTTTGTTCACTTCTCTGTATGTTACCTTCCAACACTGAATTCTCTCTTTTAACAAATAAAAATAATTAAATAAAACTGATCACCAAATTGACATTTTTTCCCCTGAAAAAAATCTGTTCCAGTAGACCACTGACTCTCTATCAAGAAGAGGGATGTATATTCCACTATCTGTTCTCCAGGAACTATCATTGCAATTATTCTGAGTTCAGCTGTTTTTTAGATTGATTTTTAGCACTGACTTATTTTACATTATTATAATCATTGTGTATATTAGTCTTCTGATCTAAGCTCATAAGAGTCTTCCATGCTTCTCTGAATTCCTCATCTACTTTGCTTACAATGATATTCCCTTAACATTCTGCATTCATGTCTGTTTATTTGTTTTTGTTGGTTGAAGCAAAAGTAAATGGGGTCCTTTTGTCCTGATCCAAAGATGAGAAAAATTTGAGAATCATTGTTGGCACTGGTGTATATTATGCAGATAGGATAGGGCATGATATCACTGCAAATATGTCCTAATAATTTCTCTTTTGGCTATTTCTACTTCACCAAATAGTAACATCACTAATTTTTCAATTTTAAAATGCATTTATGGAATTTAGCTCCCATAGAGTATATCCTATATTGGATAAGACAGAGATAACTTTACCTGACAATGGCTGAAAAGTTCTTTTTTTCTCCCCAAATGATCTTATGAGGTCATGTCTAGGTTCCTGTTGTCTCCAGCAAATGCAAAGAACTGATTTCTATTTACAGTAATATGAGATGCATAGTTCATAATGTTCTAATTTCGTTTATTAAGAATTTGAAAACTCTTTAAAAATATTCTACTTATAGTTACGCATTTCAGGATTGCTACGTGGCAAAGTGGATAGAATGCTGGGCCTGGAGTCTGGAAGACTCATCTTCCTAAGTTCAAATCTGGCCTTAGGCACTAGCTGTGTGACCCTGGACAAGTCACTAACTTTGTTTGCCTCAGTTTCCTCATCTGTAAAATGAGCTGGAGAAGAAAATGGCAAATAACTCCAGGATCTTTGCTAAGAAAATCCCAAATGAGGTCACAAAAAGCCACATGACTGAAAATGAATGAGCAACAACAAAAGCTATCCATTTTAGAATTTATATGCATAACTCTGTGAACTTCAATCAGCTTGCACATTAAAAAAATAGAAACTATCAGAAGAATGGGAAAATTCACTCAATAAGGATAGTGGCAGTGACAGGACAATATAATTAGAAAGAAGGGCTGACATAATTTAGGTCTCACCTTCTATTATGTACTCAGTATATTAATTCATTTTAGGTCATGAAATCTAGGCTCTCTTTTCTGCAGCACAGAGTAGCTTTTAGTAGAAACAAAAAGGGCACAGGGAAATGGCAACAGCCAGGCACCAACTGCTTCCCACAGTTGAATGTCATTTACTTTCTATTTCTGAGTCATTCTGATTCATTTTGAAGTATCAGGCAAATACTGCTCCTCTTTCCTATCTGACCGATGTTGCAAGTCTTCAGTTAAATCTAAAATAATTATCACCACAAATCTAATTATCACATCAACAAAAATGTACTTGAACTCAGAAACTGCGAATTCAGTAATGAAGCTACAACTTCACTACACAGAATTGCACCACCCAAACTCCCGTATTTCTTTCATCCATCAATAAGTTTTTATTACCTACTGGTCTAACTTAGCCCAATACAATGAGGCTCCTATTCTACAATGGAAGTCAGCAGGCCAGAGGATTCATATATCACAAATTCACTTTAGTCTAAATTCTGCTCATGACAATTACTAGCTATCTTCTCAAGTACTGACAACTGGGAAAGATGATTGGTTTTTATTGCTCAAAAGAACAACTTTTATTCTAAGTAGTCTGAAATTTAAATTTTATTTTGCAAATATTGGGCTACAGATGTAGTATTTACAAAGAGGTAATATGGAGAAAATAAGTTTCTCAGGAGTTTTATTTATTATGGGAAGACTGATAGTCTCGATAGTGGAAAAGGAGAACAACTTTTTACTACTTTTAGGGGAATAGAATTCATTGAGAAAAACTATAAAATATAGATGTGCCTTAGATTTACTCTCTTCTGAGCTACATGCTCAAGAGTTCTAGGACATCATACTTTGGCCCAGATATGTCACATGGATGTAATAAACAGAAAAGCCTGAGATTGAATCAAAATATTCATAGCAGCACATTTTATAGTAACAAAAAAGAAACTGGAAACAACCCATCAAATAGGGAAGAGCTAAATAAATTATGGTACATGAATGTATTGAAATATTAATATACCAAAAGAAATGACAAATAGAAAGAATTTAGAGAAATAAGGGAAGACTTATATGAACCAAAATAGAATGAGGTAAGGAGAACCTGATACACAATAACTAAAAACAATGTAAATAGAACAAAAAATTCAAACTGAATGTTGTATAGTTAATATGATCAAACCTGGACTTGGAAAAGAGCTGAGAAAATGCACCTATCCATTCTTTGCAGAAATGGAGGACTATGGGTACGGAATACTGCATATACTGTTAGGCTTGACTAACATGTTGGTCAATTTTACTTTCTTTTTTCTCTTCATTTTTTAATCCTTGTTATAAGTAATGGCTTGTTGGGTAAGGGAAAGGAATGAGATATATTTGAGAGTGAAAAGTGATATAAATGGGAAAATGTATCAATAATTTTACCATTTTATAAACATGGTTAAACATGTAACAGATGAAAGAGAATCTCCAAATATTTTAAATGTTACTTCAGTATCCAGAGTTATTAAACATATAATAAAAATATTTTTTAAAGGAAATTGACTTATTACTTCAGTGTTTCAAAGAAACCATAATCCTATCAATGTGGGCACTTGGTCCAACTGCACAAATCCCATCCCATTCACACTTTGTGACCTTATCCCTAAAGGATCTGTACAATTAGCAAGAAGCCTTTAGATCTTTAAACATTAGGAGGGTACCAAGGAATCCCTTTGAACTCCCCATCTATTATTTCTTGATTTCTATATGACTAGCCTTGCACAGTGCTAGGCACATTACAGGCACTTTTAAAATGTTTGTTTTTTTAACAATGATTTTTAAAAATTGATTTCTGTTGTTGAATCTAGAAAGGAATTTTTGATCAACGATCTATTAACAAAAATTTATTAATTTCCTATTATATTTGAGGCACTGGTAACACAAAGATAAAAATGAAACTGTCTCTGCCCTTGGGAACCTTACAATTTTGAGAGGGAGACAATATAGACTTAAATAACTATGTATTAAAAAACATATGTTTGAGGAGTTGGGGAGAGATGAGTAGTTAAGGCTGATCAGCAAAGGCTTTTTGTAGAAGGTGGTGCATAAGTTCAGCCTTCAAAGAAACTAGGGAGAACTAGGTTTATGGTGAGAACAGAGTCCATTGTAGGCATGGGAAGCAGTCACAGAAAGGCGGAGTCTGTTGGAGATGGGATGCTAAGTATAAGAAACATGCAAGAATGTAATTTTGGATGAGCTGTAGTGTACATGAGAGAGAGGTAACATATGACAGACATGGACAGATTAAATAGAGGGAGTTTATGAGAGGCTTTAAATGACAGTAGAGTTTGTATTTGATTTTGGAGGAAGTAAGGAGCTGCTGGAGTTTACTGTGTTGGGTGGTGATGAGGCTGAACTAGCAATGTAGGCAAATCACTTTGGGAACTTTATGGAGGACAGACTGAAAAGGGAGAGACTTGAGGAAGGGATAACAATTACAAAGTTATTGCAATGGTTCAAGTGAGAGCTGACAAGTATCCGAAATAAGGTAGTAACTATGTGAGTGGAGAGAAGGGGTTGGATACAAGGAAGGTGTTGAGACAGAAAGGACTAGATTTCACAATTGACTTGATATGTAAAGTAAAAGGGAATAAGGAGGCAAAGTATGAACCTGGTTAACTGGAAGGATAATTGTGTCCCTGATGGAAATAGAGAAGTTTGAAAGAGTTTTGTTTTGTTCTGGGGGCAGGGAGGAGTGGAGTTGGGATGGGAGAAAGAGATAAATAAGCACTATTCTGGATATGTTGAGTTTGAGATGCCTGGGATATCCAGTCTGAAATGTCAACTAGGCAGGTGATAATGTGGAATTAGAGTTCAGGAGAAAGACAAGGGCTGGATATTTAGATTTAGAAATCATTAGCTCAGAGATGATAATGAAGATATTAACACATGCATGGGAAACACAATACCTAAGGGCATTTGGAGTAAAATAATTTTAAACAATCAACAATTTAGTGTTAAGCTTTTATTTTCCGTAGCTATTACTCAACAGTGTCACTGTGAAGATAAAGAATGCTAAAAACAGTACCATTAATGCCCTCCCCTCTTAGATTAGCTTCCCTCTTCCCTGGATATAGCTTGCATAAACTTAGTTATTCACATATTGTCTCCTTCACTAGAATTTAAGCTCCCAAAAGGTTTTTTTTTGTTTGTTTTTTTTTTAAATCCCAAGTGCTCATAGTGTCCAACACAAAGGGCTGGCTAACTGAATATTTGCCTATCTATTCCTTTTTCCTATTTTCCTTGATATTTTCAATTAATATGTGTAGTTTATTTTCATAAAGGTGAGAAAATAGGCATATAGTTATAAAGACCTGTTAGTGATATTTTTAAGATCATTTTTTGGGTTAGTCATAATGTGAATGATTTCCCCCTATTTAACATATTCCTTTCAGATATTTGATACTCAGCTCATTCCTCAATACTTTGAAAATTATCTTCAGCATAGATTTATTTCCCACTTTTTGGAGTCAAGATTATTTTTAATAAGTCTGCGGGAAGTTACTATAATTATATGCTAAATCCTTCTCATCTTTCATTCTTCCTGGTTTTGTGTTATTTTTGACCTTTGCTCTTACCAAGCTGATTGTCCTACTAAAAAACACAGCCAGCTCACTGAGAAATGACTCCTCCGCAACAGTAATCAATCATTTCCTAACTGATAAGACAGAGTCAACTTCACTGTTTCTGGAGATGTTTAGTATTTGCCATGTCCAAAGACTTCTGATTTCCTGAAGAAAATATTCATGGCATAACCGAAACATTCTACATGGCTTTGTTCTTTCACCTCTTAACCATGGATGTTATTTTCCAATATACTTTTTGCCATTCTCCCACATGTCTATGCTTACACTGAAATTAACAAGTATTAAAGTATATGTTGACTTAATTCTGAGGATCTAATTAAATTATTCATACAGCTTCTCTACCTTCTTATTCTCTGCAACATGTTTTAGGAAACAAGCCATGATTTATCTTCATGTTGCCCTATATTCATCAGAAGCACTATAAGGCAAAACGAATGATTACTATTTATTTTCATTGATGTTTTCTGGTGATTTGGGATGTAAAATGAAACCAACTCCACTAAATCCTTTCTTTGTTTCTCCACAGAGAACCTGGGAGCCATCTTCTCATTTATTAGCAACTTGATCATATCTTCTAGTTTTATGCATAATGAGAATGCTAGTATTGATATGCTTCAGTTTTGGTGATGATGGTTGTTAGATAGGTATCTCACAATTAGGGATTATCATGGGTTTGAAAAGCTGGGAATTTCATAAGAATTTCACAGGATCTGCATATGAAAATCATTAGTTTGATTCACCTATGGACCTCTTCTATCACTGTGTGTGTGTGTTCATCCTTCGTTGCTGAAGAAGACCATGCCACCAGAGAAATGATGACATGACTTGCACTTGACTTTGTTGAGTGAGGGAGGGCTGTGCAGGTCACCAGCCTCACTTCTCCCCCAGAGTCATCTGAATCCAGTAACCAGATATTCATCAGGATGAGGCAATTGGGGTTAAGTGACTTGCCCAAGGTCACACAGCTACTGAGTGTCAAGTGTCTGAGGCGAAATTTGAACTCAGGTCCTCCTGACTCCTTGCACTGGTGCTCTATCCACTGCGCCACCTAGCTGCCCTCAACCTCTTCTATCAGTAACTTGGAGGATCATGAAAATCTAAAAGAATATTAAATATACAATATTTTATAAATTTCTGCTTTTTGAGAAGTAAACTGCAGACTAAGTTATTCATACAACCTCACCAATGGAGAAATCACAAATTTTTAGTTTAACTAGATTCATATGGAAAGAAGAAAATCAAATATTTAAATTAATATTTCTGAGTTCCCTTGACCAACTGACTTTTGAATATAGAAAACCTTAAATCAAAACATTTACAAATTATAAACTTAAGCTCAACAGTCATTGAACACAAACCACTAAAACATGATTTCCTTGGCTCTGGGACAAAACATTTACGTATATCTTAATGGCAGCATTACAGGAGAAGTGCTCTTTTGATATAACCTATTTATCATGTAGGTAATTCTACTCTTTGGGGTCAATGTTTTGGTATTGCTATGTTAAATGCTGACTTTTGAAAGGCTTAACCCAAGAATGGGAAACCTTTATCAAGGGTCAATGAATCAAAGGAAAAAAAAATCAAGTACCCTATCAAGCAGAAAACAACTTAGAATCACAGACATACTCTTTAGAGATGATCTTAAACGTTTCTTTTTCAAAAGAAAATGTTGCTTTTAGAAATAATGAATAGCAAATATAAAACTGTAACAGAAATATAAAAATATTTTAAAACATCAAATACTACGTTATGAACAGTTAAGAAATAGTGTAGAGAAGAAAACAAAATAAAAGAGAGTCAGAAGGAATGGAAAGATAGAATCAGACATAAACACAGTAAGTCATGTATACAAGCATGCATGAAGCACTTTCCATGTACAAAGCACAATTCTAAACACTGAGGCTGTAAAAAAAAAAGGCAAAAACAATCCCTGTTCTGGAGAAACATTCTAATGGGAGTGGTAACATCTAATAACTATTTCTTCAAGATTTATACATAGTAGTAATTTGAGAGGGGAAGGCACTAATAGCCAAGGGGGTCAGTAGAGGCCTTTTACAGACGGTGGCATTTGACTTGAATAAAGTCAGAGAGACCAGGCAACCAGGGCCAAAACATGAAGATGGGAACTGCAGTGTTGTGTATAAAGAAGTGTAAGTAGGTTAGTGTAGTGGGACTGTGGAGTGTGAGAAAGAGGGCTGAGAAGATAGCAAGAGGTAGGGTATGATGATCTTTCAATACTAAACAGAGGACTTTATATTTGATTCTAGAAGCATTAGGGAGTCACTGGAGCTCACTGAACAGGGCAGGCAGTGAGGATAACATGATCAGACTGATCACTTTGTTGGTTTGGTAAACAGTAGGGAGGAGTGGGGAGAGATCAATCAAGGAGAGAATTTAGAGGCTTTTGTCATTCAGGTGAGACATGATGAACATCTGAAGGAGGATTATGGTTGTGTGAGTAGAGAGAAGGGGAGATATTATGAAGGAAAATAACAGGATTTGGCAATGAATTAGATAGAGTAAATGAGACTGAGGAGTAGAAAATGTCACTGAGAGTAATAGACAGAGGATGGTGTTGCTCTCAACAGTAAAAGTAAAATTCCAAAGAGAAGAAAATGAAGGGAGGAAATAAGACCTTTGGTTTTTGACACACTGAGTTTGAGATGCTTAAGGAACATGCAGTTTGAGATATCCAAATGGCAGTGGAGTTCAGGGGAGTAACTAGGATATACCAGACATACAGACTGGGAACTGTCTGCATAAAGATGATAACTGAACCTAAGGAAGCTGAGGGTAAGACCAATTAAGACAGTATAAGTGCCATCCAATTCTGTCTTCTCTAGTCACAGGACAAAGGGGCAAAGTTTTGAAGAGCAAAGGATGGGGTACAGGTGAATTAGTTCACCAAGTGATTTAGCCAGGGAAAGAAGGAAAGTTTAGCTGGTGCAGATGGGAAAAAAATAGGGGTGGTAGAAGCATTATAAGAGTTAAAAGCTGGGTGAGAAAGATGAAATGAGATACTACTGTAATCAGAGAAGGACTAAAAAGAAAGGAAGAGAAAATGTGGAGAAGCACAAATGAGAAAAAAATGAAACATGAAAGAAGGGGTAGGAGTAAACATGAAGGAGAAAGAAAAACAGGCTATTCTCGAGTATATCTAGACATGCATACAAAGGAAGAATGAGAGAGGAAAGGATAAAATAAGTAAGGCTCACTATGACAAAAATAGTAGTCTTTGGTCATATCTGGACTATGGGTTTAGAGTAAGCAACAAGTCACTGGGTGGTCATGTGATTTTGGATAAGCACTTCCATGTCTCTCATTTATAAAATGAGAAGGTTCAACTAGGCAACTTCTTAAGGCCCTGCTAGCCTGAAAGTTCTATAAATCTGTGAGTTACCTATAACTGCCCTTCTCAAAGTACTGTTCTACTATTCATAACTGAAAATTTCTTTGCAACTTAGGAGTCTTAGGGAGTTGCTTAGAGCACCGTGAGGATAAGTTACTTGCCCAAAATGACATAACCAGTACGTATAAGAGGCAGGACTGTCTCTATATTTATGAAATGAAGTCAAATAAATTCTTCCATTGTTCACATAAAGAAACTTCTCTTCCAAAGGATCACCAAAGCAGATGTTTAATCTTCCAGAAGGACTTCATTAGGAAGGTAGCTTAAGCTTAATTTTTATACTACATTATTTCTAGGTACAATTTCAAAAAGATTATTTCTCATTCTGAACTTGACAAACACCAACATAAATGTTTTTATGTAGACAACAGAAAAAGAAGATTGTACTATGAAACCATAAGCCTCATTATGTACAGCTAGTTTTTTAAGGATATACAGAGTTCAGAACATTGGTCTCAAAGTTGGCTTACTTTTTTTGGTGTTGTCCTCTGAACCTCTTTAAATGTCTCATTGGTTTGTTCTCCTTTTCTTTTTTTGGAGTATCACTATAACTACCTCCCATCCAAACAAACATTCCCTTCCCCCACCTCTGCCAAAGACTCTTCCTTGTAACAAGGGAGCAGCATAGTCAAACAAAATAAATCCGCATATTGGTAATGTATGAAAATATGATTCATTCTGTACCTCTAGTCAACCAACTCTGCACCAAGAGTGTGGAAGCAAGCTTCATTACTGGTCCTCAGCAGTGATGGTTGGCCAATGCATTGATAAAAGTTCTTAAGCTTTTCAAAGTTATTTTTCTTCCCTTAATAATTATTTTAATTTTTTTATTCTGAATTTAAGCATCAACAAAGAAACAGTTCCATACACTAAGCAGAAGAGAAAAAAGAGGAATATATGTGAAAGAACAAATCTTTACTATATAGTTTGTTTTCTGTTTTAAAGTACATAACACATTTTGTAAATTACTTTCAATACTGTGCTGCTTCTGCTTGACTATTTCCCTCTGAACTTCCTTTTGTGTGTTTAAAAGAATGCTCTGGTGATCCTCTTTGTTAGGACAACATTATTGCTTGGTCTCCCTGCCCTTCCCTTTCCCCACTCAGGTAAAAAAAAAAAAAAAGAAAACCACAGTCCTTATAACAAATAAACAATCAAGTAAAACAATCCCACACATTTGCCATGTTCACAAATGTGTATTTCATTCTGTATCTTGGTTTCATTATCTATCTGTTAGGAAATGGGGAGTAAGCATCATCATCATCATATGTCCTCTTGAGTGCAGGGATTGGTCACCACATTGATCCGAGTTCTTAAACCTTTCAAAGAAAGGTATTTTATTTTATAATGCTGTAGTCATTGCATAAATTGTGCCTCAAGTTCTTGCCTCACTCTTCATCAATACATACAAGGTTTGTCTGATTTCCCTTGCTGCTCCCTTCATTGCTTCTTATGTCACAACAATATTCCATTATATTAATACACTATAATTTGTTCAGCCATACCAAATGAAGGATGTCTCCTGAGTTTCCAGTTCTTTGCTTGACAAAAAAGTACTGCTATGAATATTTTTGTGCATAGGGGTCTTTGCCTTCTTTCTTTTATCTCTTTAGATACACATTCAGTAGTAATAATTCTGGAACAAAGAGTAAAGTGAGATTGGGAGTATGATTCCAAATTACTTTCCAGAATAGCTACAGCAATTCACAGCTCAATCAAAAGCGCGTTAATGTTCCTGTCCTAAATATTGACATTTTCCTTTTTGTCTGTTTTGGCTGCACTGATTTTATCTGTACAATGTATGAAGCAAGATCTGAACTCATGTCTTACTAACTCAAGTCCTCTGTCCAATCTGTCATCTAGATTATCATCTGAAAAAGTGATAACTGTGTTTCTTCTTTGCTTATTTCCTTGATTTTTTTATATGTCAGCATTTCTAAAACTGTCAAATAATGATAACAATAGACTTCCGGCTTTACCTACGACTTTACTGGAAAGGCATCCAAGTACTTCTCCATTATACATAATACTGACTGCTAGTTTTAGATAAATACTCTTTATTAAAATTGAAAAAAGGTCCATTTATTCCTATGTAATTTAGGTTTTTTTAAATATAAAAATAACTTATTTTTCCAAAAGGCTTTAATGCAGCTACTGATATAATCATGTTTTTATTATTAAGACAGTTTACAGTATTTGTAGTTTTCCTAATATTGGAACAACTGTGTATTCTTGGTTAAAATCCAACTTGGGAATAATGAATAATCCTTTTTAATATGTTACTGTTACCTCTTGGCAAATATTTATTAAACATTTTTACACTGATATTCATTAAGGATATTGTTCCATATTTAACTTCTCTGCTTTATCTCTCCCTGGTTTTAATACTGGGATCATATTTGCATTTTAAGAGTTTAGTAGGATCCTTTTTTCTATCATTGCAATTTGTATAATATTAGAATTGTCCTTCAAATGTTTAATAGAGTTCATGAATAAATCTATCTGGTCCTGGAGTATTTTTTCTTTAGGAGTTCATCCATGGTTTGTTCAAATTATTTTTTGAGGTTGAAAAATTAAAATTATCCATTTCTTTTTCTTCCAGTCTCAGTATCTTTAAGAACATTTAAATATTTTACTTATCAACTTTGTTGACATATAATTGGGCATGAGTTTCTAATGATGTCCTTTATTTCCTTTTAATTTCTTATGAATTCTAGTTTTTAATTTTTGATACTGTGTAATTTGGTTTTCTTTTTTCTTTTAAAAATTAGGGTAGCTAACTGTATGTCTATTTTATTAGTTGTTATTTTTAAAATAGCTCCCACTTTGTCAATTCAATGTTTTATAAATTTATTGTTGATTTTTTGGTTTTCAATCTTATCTTTTATTTCATGTTCAGAATTTCTACTTTGGCGAATAGTTGGTTTTTTTTTTTAACTGCATACTCAAATCACTGTGGTTTTTTCCTCCATGTTTTTTATAAATGAAAGTGTTTTGAGAGATATGCCCCCCACCCCTCTCCCTTGTGGCCCGAGTCACTTGTGTCTTCCCATTATTAGAATCTAATAATCTACTGCTCGTTTTTAATTCTCTCTTGTGGCCCAAGATGAGTCACTTGTTTCTTTCTCTTCTTTAGAATCTAATGATTAGATTAGAATTTAATCCTGTTTTAGTCCCATTCAATGGCTCAAAAGTATTCCCTTATAAGTTCCTACTCTATTTTGTCCCCTCCCCCCTCCCTACCTCTACCCCCAATATGGAATGCTTTAAAGTTCTTATATTCAATAAACATGCATTTCCACTCCCCACTATACAATCATTCTCAACATACAAATTAAGTTATTCTTCATTGTAAGCCTTTATGAATATCATATTCTAAAATTTTCTCTTATCTAGGTTAGTTTCTTCCACCTGCTATTTAATTAAAACTGTTTCCTTGAAACAGAAATTCTATCTTTCTAGATAATATGTAGTATTTTTATTCTGACCTGAAAGTTTTGGCTAAGACATTTCTGGGAGTTTTCATTTTGGGATTTCAATCAGGAGGTGATCAGAGGATTCTTCCTATTTTCATTCTGTTGACCCCACACCCCATTCTAATAAATATGAATTTTCATTTATAATTTCTTGAAAAATGGGTTCCTGTTTTCTTCCCTCTCCTGATCATAGTGTTCAGGAATTCCCCAATTCCTAATTGAGTTGTTCTTGATCTATTTTAAAAGTCAGTTGAGTTTGATGGAAGATCCTTTCTATTTTCTTCATATTTTTAAGCTTTCAATTTTCTACTATGATTTCTTGTTTCTTAAACTCAGTATCAATTAAGTCTATTCTAATTTTCAAGGAGTCTAAAATTTGGGTAAAGTTTTCTACTTTCTTCTCTAAGTTACTTATTCTCCTATTTTTTCTCTTTCAGAGTACTTATATCACTTATAATTGGGCAGTTAGGTGGTGCAGTGGATACCAGTGCAGGAGACAGGAGTACCTGAGTTCAAATCTCACCTCAAACACTTGACACTCACTAGCTGGGTGACCTTGGGAAAGTCACTTTACCCCAGCTGCTTCATCTTAGGTCATCTCCAGTCATCCTGATGAATGTCTGGTCATTGGATTCAGATGGCTCTGGAGGAGAAGTGAGGCTGGTGACCTGCACAGCCCTCCCTCTCTCAAAGGAAAGTCAAGCGCAAGTCATGTCATTATTTCTCTGACAGCATGGTCTTCTTCAGCAACGAAGGACAAACACATACATATAACATATCGCTTATAATTAAATTTTAAAATCTCCTACACTTCATTCCTTTGATTCTGATGGCCAAGTAACATTTTTTTCCCTTGAAGGTTCTGTTTATAGTCATTGTGGACTTATTTTCTTCACCAAGATTTACTTCATGAATGTCTCTTGATCTATAATATTTCTATGTAATATTTGGTGTATACCTCTGTTTATTTTTATCTCCAATCTCAGTTTCTGAATTGGGTTTTTATGCTAGCACCAGAGTTCCTATCTTGTTCTCTTAGATAAAGTGGTCAAGTCCATTTGGTTTTGACCCTGATTTCCTGAGCTTCTGGCATTGGCTTCCACCTTCCCTTATGCGCATGTGCTCACAGAACTGTCAGGCTTCAGTGTCCTCAGACAGAATTCTGTGGTGGACCATCTCTAGTTAGGGCACTGCTATAGGATTCCTGATTATTCACCTAAGTTCATGGTGACTTCCTTGGTGGGCTAACTCTTCCAGTTCTCACAGCTTCTAGTTACCTTCTCATGTGTTCCTGGGTTGGGAGAAAGCACTTCCTAATGTTTCTTTTTCTATTTCTTAGTCATTTGATCTAGTATCTTTTTAAAGGAAGTTTTTACTGATGTCTTTTGTCTTTAAAAAAATCATTACTGCAGTGGATGTAGGAGAGCAGAGGTCCTTCACAATTTATTATGCTACCATCTTAACCTGAAGTCCTATCCAGGTGCAATCTTCTGAAAAAGAATAGGGTCCCTTGCTTCAGAAATTTCTGAATAGTCTAAATGGCACTGGAATGTTATGCAACATTCTACAAAGTAAAGCTTTTGCTGTGGAAGACTAATGAGTGTATTTTAAAATAGCAGTAAAGAGAAGTTTTCTAAAAGACATAAAATTCTATTACCAGGTACAATATATAGTAACTGTGAATGTCTCAGCTAATAAACAACATAAGAAAGTTACTAAGAAAATGACATTGGGAGTGGGAAAATATATGTTTAGTTCTTTCCTGATTTATAATATTTAAAGATATTTTGATCCATTTTCTGGATTTCTTCTCCTTTTCTCCCTTGCCAACCACCTTCTCAACCTGAAGAAAACTCTGCCATAAGATACTAATTCTTAATTGGGGAATCTTTCAGTCAGACCACTGTTTCAGGAAGGGCAATAGTCATGTTTCAGCTCACTCATGTTTTGACTCCTTCTCTGGTCTTGTGCCTCTCCAATCCTCCCATCCCCCAATACCCTACATACTCCCTTTTAGGTGTTGCCCTCATATTTACTAGAATCCTTGGGTGTAGGGAATACCTAGTTTGCTTGTACCTGAATGCCCTGAGTTTGTTCTGGCACAGAACAAACATTTCATAAATGCTCTATCTGTTATATCAGTTTCACAAATACTACACATTAACAAATTAAGAAGGGCACAGTAATCATCTTTCAATCTGATAAAACAATGTTAAATGGCCCCTCCTGCACCCATCCATAAGATACAAATCCATATGTAACAAGTACTTCAAAATTTGTTGTTCTGAGTATACATGGGATAAATATTTTCAGTGTATCAAATTACTCTTAACAAGTTATACAAACATTATAGATTTCAAATCTTCCATTTTCTATGGAACTTTATTTTATTTAATTTAATAACTGTGGCAATACCTAAAGTGCAAATCACTCTACTTTTAGAGGTCATATTGTGACTCATTTTAAAATAATAAAAACTAACATTAAAAAGCACTTTCAGGTTTTGCAAAGCACTTTATATTTATCTATTTGATCTTAGATCAACCCTCAGAGATAGGTTTTCTGAATTAAAACATTAAGGTCTCATACCTATGCATCATGAATACTTGATATTGGAAGACAGTCAGAAGACTCTAGATCTGACACACACTCCTGACTGACTATAATTTACTTCACAGGAAATAACAAGTTATCAATGTGATAATCACTTCAGAACTGACTTTCCATGTGTAGTCAAATAAAATTATAAGAACAAAAATCAAAATCAGTCCTAAATAATAATAAGAAAGAAGAGTAGCTGACAATGCCAATGACCGCAGGAGCTCTTTGAGCAAGCTTTTGTTTTTTCTGGGGAAAAAAGGGAAATGGTCAAAAGTAAAGCTATTGATTCTACTACTATTTCTTTGAGAAGTTTAACTTAAAAAAATAAATTTAAATTTTTTAAAATGAAAAATTTCAATAAAAAAAAAGTGACATGAGAACGAGAGCAACTGCAAATGATTTTGGCCTGCAAAACACTTGAACTCCTTAGCAAGAGGATACAGCAAACAAGAACACTAATAAGCTAATTTGAAGAATACTGACAAAGATGACAGTGGTTGATCATAAGAAGGATATTGCCTTATAAATCAGGAAGTGAAGAAAATGAACGTATTTAGTGTTTAGTGTGAGACTTAGCTAAGACAAATGATAATGAGAACATCTATTGATGAAAATAGGACAATGGCAAAGACATGAAGTAGAGACAATGTAATAGTGTTTTAAGGCAAAAGATAGATAAACAGATAAGTAGAATTATCATCTCCGGACTCCATTATCTCAATATTAATGCACTAAAGTGGGAGAGAGTGATCAAATAAACAGATAAAAGGAATTTGTGCTAGATGTAGCACAATGATAAAGCTTTTCAGTGATTAATTTTCAGGGTACCTCAAAGTGGAGAAGATTCCAAAAGGGCTCTATCTCTGGCTTTCTTGTCTGCCCCCTCTATACTATTTCATTTGATGATTTGTCAGTTCCCACAGATTGAATTATAATCTCTATGTTGATGATTCTCAAATCTATTTATACAGTTCTAATTTTCCTAACTTTCAGACTTATACCTCCAAATGTCTATTAAACATCTCAAACTGGATATCCTGTAGGCATCTTAATATATCCAAAACACAACTAACTACCTTTCCTTCTAAATCCACCTTTCTTGCTAACTTCCCTATTGCTGTTAGGGATATCACTAACATTCCAATATCCCAGGCTCACAATCTAGGTGTCATCCTCTACTCCTCACTCTCTTCCCTAATCCCTCATATTACCAAGTCCTGATCATTCTACCTTCACAATACTGTTTGTATATTCATTCTTCCTTTCTTCTCTTACACTATCACCACATTGGCACAGGTCCTCATCATATTACAGCAGGACTGCTGCAAGCTGTTGGTTGGTCTCTGTGCCTCAAATTTCTCTCCACTCTAGTCCATTCTCCACTCAGTTGTCAAAATGATCTGAAAGCACAGGGCTGAATTTATCATTCCTATACCTAATTCTATTAACTCTTGTTGTTGTTCAGTTGTTTCACTCGTGTCCAACTGTTTGTGACCCCATTTGGGGTTTTCTTGACAGAGATACTGGAGTTTGCCATTTCTTTCTCCAACTCATTTTATAAATGAGGAAACTGAGACCAACAGGGTTATGTGACTTGCCTGGACCCACACAGCTAGTAAGTGACTGAAGTTGAATTTGAACTGTTCTATCCACTGTACCATCCAGCTGTCTGTAAACTCTAGTGACTCCCTATCACTTTCACAATCAAATACAAAATACTTTATTTGGCATTCAAAGTTCTTTGTATCCATGCCCCACCCTCACAGTCTTTGTATATTACTTAACATTCTTATGATACTATCCAGTAATATACATCTTACATCTTTCACACATTCTGCAATCCAGTGACACTGCTCTCCTTGCTGTTCCTTGAACAAGACCCTCTATCTCTCAACTGGGCATTCTCACTGGCTGTCTCCTATAACAGGAGTGCTCTCCCTCATCTTTACTTCCTGGCTTCCTTCAAGTCTCAGCGAAAATGCCACTTTCTACAGGAAATCTTTCCCAATCCCTCTTCTTTCCAGTGTTCTCTTTCTGTTGATTATTTCCTATTTATCCTAAATACAGATTGTACATAGTTGTTTGAATGTTGCCACCCCTAGACTATGAGTACTTTGAGAAAAGGAACTATCTTTTGCTTTTCTTTGCATCTCCAGCACTTAGCTCAGTGATTTTCACATAGTAGTCACTTGACATATGGTAAAATATATAAGACACCCTAACAGATGTGATCACGGAGTTAACTGGTTAGCAACTCACTGAGTACTAATATAAAGCAAGATATAAAGCAGAACTCAATTAAGATACATGAAAGAGGAAACAATATGTAAGAGTCCAAATAGAAAGACTCTTGGTCAGTGCCAATGTTTCTATATATACTCATTTGCAGATGATACTGTACTAATTGTATCAAGTCCAAGAATGCAACGTAACTAATTCAATGAGTTCCAAAGTCATTTTAAAGAAGTAGCTAGACTGATGAACATTTATTGTCCATAGTATAACCAGTAATTAGATAGACATCCACTGAACTAGTCCACTCTGAAATATATACATTTTGGACAGCTACTAAATAATGAGTAAGGCCCCAAATTAAGAGGATAAGATTAGGGTTAGATTGCATTTTGGAAAACATACAGTATCTTTCAACGATTCCAAACTGCCTGTTGCTGTTTTCCCAGAGATAATAATACTGCATGGAACATGATCTCAGAAGAATCTAATTTATAGCTGATTCAAAGGGAAATCAAAACATACATAGTAGGTGTAAGCAATTCACAGCTTATTGCTAACAATAATACACATGTAAGCAGTGCCATTATAATTCAATATTTAAAATGTTTATGACAAGAAAAAGGAAATGGTTTAATGATTTGAAAGTAAAGGGATAGAAAAATCATAGAATCAAATATGCACTCCTTCTATAATAAGCAGTTAACAAGAAGGAGAAAAACTATCTGAATATTTTACAAAACACAATAAATGAAACAAAAACCTTTAGGCTACAAGTGGAAATAAATCTTGCTTTTGTGGATAATGTGAAAGATCCTACAGCACTTAGAGATCCCACAAATTTGAAATCCAAGGAAGAATATTAAGAAAAAGGTGGTTTCATAAAGGGGTATATTTTAAATCTCTTGGGGGAATTTTTAGTCTTGTAATGGTAATAAAAGGCAAGAGCTGAAAGGGGGAAAATTGTAGGGCAATATAATAGAAGATTAAAATGAAAATTATATCAGAAACAGATTTTAAGTACAATTTGAGGTTTGAATCTATGTGATGATTTTAATCTGCTTTATTCCCAGAGGAAAAAGCAAACAATATCACATCATCATCATACTCATAATTTAGCATATTTTACAATCAGAAGATGAAGGAATGTTCCCCTGTAGGTCAAGGTTTTGAAGACTAGGAAAAGAAGAACAAGCAGGCCAGCAGTGTCGCTATATGAACCACACTGGCTCAGCAGTTAAATATAGAATTTAGTTTCTGGAACTTGGTCTTATTAACCTTTAAGTAGTCACTGAAAAATTTAAAAGAAAACAAGGATAAAGGGAAGAGACTGAAACCAAAGCCTAACAACTAATAACTGGTCCTTGGAAAAATTCCAAAAAGCAAGTAAAGACCAAGAGAATTGAATTACAGAAAAATCAAACAGCATTCTGGAAATACATTGCACAAACTCATTAGTCCCTTTCACTCTACACTTTTACTGTCTCAACAACACATATGTATAAAAAGCATTTGCGAATGAGGCCTGTGTTTCTAACTAGGATCATATATATGTCAAGTTAACAGCAGTGGCACCAAATTTAGACCTATAATTTAATTCTGGCTTGTTACAGTACTGTGGTTGTGATGCTATTTTTAAGCTGGAAGCAGCACTTTTATCCTAAGCCCCTATTTTCAGATGTATAAAATTTTCTGGGAAAAGGCAGGCTGTTTTCTTGCTGAGAGGAAGAAATATATTGGGAAGATCTAATTCTGATCTAATTCTGTTTAGCTGCCTTGGAGATTTTCTAGGATAGGAAATCACATAGATTTCATTCTATATGAATTTTTTCTCCTGAAATTTGAAGGAAGTAAAATGGGTGCTATGCTTTATTAATCATTTTTGTTTCAAGGGCTTAATTCAGCTCTCCTTTAATAAAAACTATATGCATAAGCAGCGTTCTTAACCTGGGATCCAGGGGTCTATAAACTTGCATAGGAAAATAATACCCTTTTCATTTACCTCTAATTAGTATTTCCTTCAATTATGAATAAAGAAAAAAAGTTGAGAAGAGGCCCACAGGCTTCATTAAAGTGCCAAAGAATCCATGACATACAAAAAGTGAAGAATCCTTGCTTTAAGGAGAAGTTGACATTATCTATTGGATTGGGAAGGGGGTGGTTGATCACCCCTATATCAGATTTAATATTTCAGAAAGGAATACAGGTATATACTATATACTTAAAGTGACTTGACCAAGACAGACAGGAACAGGCACTCACTAATTGCCTTGCCACAAACAAGTCTAATCCATGCCTCCTAAGCCTTTCCTTCTCTTACTCAGGGACTGACAGTCAAAAACAGAGCACCACTGCTACTGTGAAGGAGGTGACAATGACTGCACTCAAAATCTGCGTTATTCAGAGTCACAGGATCCCTTTCCTCTTACCCATTCTATACAAACCCATTTACCCCATGTGCCTGTCTCACAATTAAGCCTTGATTTTGCTCTCTGGGATCCCATTTCTAGGGTTAACAAACTGCCTTTAATATTTTATTAAGGGACCTTTCTGTAATTTCCAGCTTTAAATTTAGATTTCCACCACATTCAGCTAAACCTATCATATGTGTTGTCTCCCCATTAGAATATGACTTCTTTGAGAACAGGACTTTCATCAACTCCCTAACACATTTTCTACATGGCTTCAATGTCTAATTCCTCTATCCCTATACCCCAACTCTCTCTGTAGATATACCAGATTTGAAATTTAAGAAGACAGAAAACCATCTATGGACCTACCCTCATAGACTTTGTTTTTATCTTGATATGTCCGATTTTCTCATCTTTCTCTTCAATTTCAGAAGAAGAGGTTTTTTTTCCTTTTATGAAACTAACAGGTCCAATTGTACTAGAAATTTCATCCATATTCAACAATACTCTTTCAGAAAAATAGGTATAATACATCTCTGTTCTCTGACCTCTTCAAACAACAGAATATAAGCAAAACTATTAACATGAGCTGTTAATATTCTTAGATATGGTTCAGTCCTCTTTCTTTTTATTGCCAATTTCCTTAAATCTATGTCCTACACTTAATGTAAATACTTCCTACCCATTTACTCCAAATTCCCTGAAATCTGGATTTTGCCACCAAAATTCTAGAGACAACACTCTTTTGAAAATTACCTCCTCAGATTTTTCCTCAATATGATAAAGATTAAGCATATGAAGTCAAGAGCTAACATATATTAGGGAAAAAAGCTAAAGGGCATTATCACTAAAAGTAGAAAAGAGAACTATAGTAATAAGATGTGAAAAAGAAATTAAAAGACGTAAACAATGGCAATAAAGATGTTAAAATATCTTATTGGCAGATTTAATGACTAGAAAAATCTTGAAGCATTTAAAATGCCAATTTAGTGAAAATTTATTAAGTGTTATATGCAAAGTTAGGTGCTGAAGATACAAATACACAAATAAATCAACAGAATGTAAGCTTCTTTAGAGCAAGGACTGTTTAATTTTTTTTCTTTTAATTCCAAGGAGTAAGTACAGTGGCACATAGCAGGTGCCTAATAATGTTTGTTGAGTGACTAAAACATCATTTTACTGGGGAGATAAAATGTACATAAATAAATATAGCACAAGGAAAACTGAGGGGGCAGTGAATACTAAACAAACAAATATGTGTGGGATTGGGAGTGATCACAGCCAGTAAAGGTTTCCTGAAGTTGGGGGCACCTGAGGTTAAGTCTTGAAGAAAAACAAAGATCACACTATCACCACCACTTACTTTAGAAATGACTTGTATTAAAAGTCTCGAAGGTTCTATTTAGAAGGCATTATGAGCTGCCATATGACCATAAACTCTTCTGCTTGCCCTTTTTCAAGGACGCTGACTCAACTTACCTATCCCACTCTTATTTCCCAATACTCTTCAACACACCATGCTCATTTCAACTTTCCTTCATGTTGCTTCCCTCCTTTATTTCTTCTACAAATCTAAATGTTATTCATCCTTCAAAGCTCAACTTAAATGCCAATCTTTCCATGAAGTATTCCCTGAATACTTTAGTTCTCAATATTCTCTCATAAATACACAATTTATAGTATGGCCCACACAAAATATTTAAGTAAAATGTGTTGAATTCTTCACTTTTATTTATTGTGTCAGTCATACATTTGAAAACAGAGTATAAAATCCTTGAGGGGAAAGAGGAGATTTCTTTTCTCCACTGAATACAGCACTAGACCTGGGGTCAGGAGGACCTGTGTTCAAATGCAGATTTGGACACCTGACACTAGCTGTGTGACCTTGGGCAAGTCACTTAACCCCAACTGTCTTGCCTTTCCCCCTCCAAAAAAAAAAAAAATGAAGGAAACAAACATTACTAAGATCTATTATGTGCTAAGCCTTTTACAAATATTATCTCATTTGATTTTCACAACAACCTTGGGAGGTTAAGTGCTGTTATTATCCCAATTTTACAGTTAAAGAAACTGAGGCAAGCAGAGGTTAAATGACTTGCCAAGGGTCACACAGTTATTATGTCTCTGAGGTCACTAGTTGAACTCAGGGCTTCCTGACTCCAGACCCAGTGCTCTACCTACCCACTATACCATCTAGCTGTCTCTAGGCAGAAACACTGGAGTCAAATTAAGGAACAGGCTGTGGGGTGGGAATTATGCTGGTTTTGGAATACTATGAGGGGCAAGCGTAACATTCAGGTTGAGATGGCTTATAGAGAGCTGGAGATGTAGGTCAATGGTTTAGACCAGAGGTCATGGATAGGAACAACATCCCACAGCATAAGGTGGCATTTGATAAATATTTTGTTGGCTCAATCCAACACCCTCATGAAGATTTTTAAACTAAGTTCTTTCTTCCATAAACTCCTCTGGAGTTTAAGATCACTATAGCATAGTTTGGCATTTTCTGATTATTTCACACTTGTAAGCTTTCTAAGAACAAGAACAAATACTTCCACATCCTTCAAAATGCTAGGTATATAGTAGCATTTGTTAAAATACTTGTGGCTTTTGACTTCATGTGCAATGGCAATCCATCCCCAATCAGCTTATCTGGAAAAAGATGAGTAGTATGTTCCATCTCATTTGAAAGATAAAAATCTTATTTTCACAGAATATCATTACTATCTCATGGCCTTTAAAAAACTACTCCTAAAAACTTTGAAAGCAATTTTGCAGTTTTTGAACTAGAGGAATAAATAACATAATCCTTGCAATTTGTCCCAATGACTTGGATGAAATTAAACTAACAGTTAAAGATATACAATTCCTGCACTAGAGGAAATATCCCTTCAATTAAAAATATTAGAGCAGGAAGTAAGTAAAAACACTCCTCCAAACATCCAGAATTGAAATCTTCAAATGCATTAGCAGCATTATTAATCATTATTATAGCTTTTATTAACATTTTTATAGCACCAATCCAAAGCATTTTCATTCAGTATTCTTCCTATCAAAGCTGTATGAAAAATTTAATTATCATCACTGTCTTCCATAGGTTTGTATGGCATAATTACAATTTGAACTTCTATAATCTGAATTTAACTTGATACAAAAAGGTGGGGGGAGAGACTGACTGCTTTTGCAAATAACTGAAAACAGAACATGAAGACAGTCAATATATTCCATGAATCCTGCATTACTATGGAGATGAAGGCGTACATTGTAAGAAGTTCTGAAAGAATATTATATATATTATTATAATATAATATATATTATTATGTGTATATATATGTAATACACACACATACACACACACACATAATAGCCTCATTTTTCACTTGGGGAAGATGAGACAGATTTGAAAGTCAATCATAAGAATTTTCAGGTCTCCAAGAAACCAAATATTATTCCTTCAATTTAGCTACTTCAGCACTTAAAACTATTTAATATAGAATTAACCATATATTACCTGTGGAAAGGAGAGATACGTGAACATGAGTATTTTAAATATAAATTCACAGTCCTACTATGTGAAGAGCACTATGGGAGGTATCAGAGAACATACAAAGGCTAGGTCCTTACTCTCAGGGAGATCTATTAGGAAGATAACATAGAAAAGTAAGTAGCTAAATATTCAATGTTACATAACTCAAATAGAGAACAAAACAGAGTATTATATGAAGTCTGAGGGGCAAGGTTATTACCAACTATGCCTCATTTCAGCTGCTAGTTTGAACTAGCTAGTTTTTCCCTTTGCTATTTCCTTCCCTCTAATGGAGGTACCAACAAACAGTGAAATAGTTCCAAGGCAGCATGTAATGGAAAGAACCCTGGATTTGGAGACAGAAGAGACTTAAATTTAAGTACTGTACTTGCTGGGGAAAGTCACTTAACTTCCCTATATCTCAGTTTTCTTGTCTGTAAAATAGGGATAATAATGCTTATCCTAACTCTCAGGATCACTGGAAAGAAATCATTTCATAAATCTTAAAGCACTACAGAAAAATGAACTATTTTTATTAAGGCAGGCAGGGAAAAAATAATAAATGATAAATAAAGGGCATGGATAAATCAGAAAAATCTTGAATTTGTCTGATTTTAACTCGGCCCCTACCACATCAAGGTTATCTTTTTGTTCTGCCCTAATTCCCTTTTCTTCTTTCTTAAAATTAATTTATTTTTATTTTTCAATAGACAGTTCCACAAGATTTTGAGTTCCAAATTTTCTCCCCATCTCTCCCCTCTGCCCATCCCAAGACATTCTGATTACCCCTTCCCCTAATCTAACCTCCCTTCTCTTATCCCCATACCCTCTATTTTCTTGTAAAGCAAGATAGATTTCTATACCCCACTGCCTGTATATCTTATTTTCCAGTTGCAAATAATTTTTAACATTCTTTTTTAAAACACTGAGTTCCAACTACTCTCCCTTCCCCTCTCCCCACCCATCACCACTGAGAAGGCAAGCAATTCAAAATAGGTTATACATGGTAGTTATGCAAAACACATAACAGTCATACTGTGAAAGACTAACCTATATTTCCCTCCATCCTAAACTACCCCCCATTTATTCTATTCTTTCTTTTGACTCTACCCCTCCTCAAAAGTGTTTACTTCTCATTACCCCCTCCTCCCATTTGCCCTCCCTTTCATCTTCTCCCCACCCCTTGCTTATCTTCTTCCCTGCTACTTCCCTGTAGTGTAAGATAGATTTTCATACCAAATTGAGTGTGCATGTCATTCCCTTCTTAAGTCAAATGAGATGAGAGTAAGGTTCACTCTTTTGCTCTCACCTCCCCCCTCTTCCCCTCCACTGTAAAAGCTTTTTCTTGCCTCTTTTATGTAAGATAATTTGGCCCATTCTATTTCTCCTTTTCTCACCCCAATATATTCCTCTCTCACCACTTAAATTTATTTTTTGAGATATCATCCCTACCTATTCAACTCACTATGTGCCCTTTGTCTATATGCATATAATCCTTTCAACCACCTTAATACTGAGAAAAGTCAAATGAGTTACAAATATGATCTTTTCATGTAGAAAGGTAAACAGTTCAACTTTGGTAAGTCCCTTATGATTTCTCTTATCTGTTTAGCTCTTCATGATTCTTTTGAGTCTCATGATTCTCTTGATTTGAAGGTCAAATTTTCTATTCAGCTCTGGTCATTTCAATAAGAATGCTTGAAAGTCCTCTATTTCATTGAATGACCATTTTTTCCCAGTTTTGCCGGGTAGGTGATTCCTGGTTTTAATCCTAGTTCCTTTGACTTCTGAATTATCATATTCCAAGCCCTGCGATCCCTTAATGAAGAAGCTGCTAGATCTTATGTCATCCTGATTGTGTTTCCACAATACTCGAATTATTCCTTTCTGGCTGCTTGCAATATTTTCTCTTTGACCTGGGAGCTCTGGAATTTGGCTACAACATTCCTGGGAGTTTTCCTTTTGGGATCTCTTTCAGAGGCAGTCGGTGGATTCTTTCAATATCTATTTTACCCTGCGGTTCTATATGGCTTTCAGGTAGTGCAATAATTTTAAAACTGTCTCTCCTGGATCTATTTTCTAGGTCAATTGTTTTTCCAATGAGATATTTCATATTATCTGATTTTTTTATTCCTTTAGATTTGTTTTATAATTTCTTGATTTTTTATAAAGTCATTAGCTTCCAACTGCTCCATTCTAATCTTTAAGGAATTATTTTCTTCAATGAGCTTTTGGATAGCCAATTCTGCTTTTTAGGGCATTCTTCTCCTCATTGGCTTTTTGTATCTATTTTGCCATTTGGATTAGTCTATTTTTTAAAGTGCTACTTTCTTCAGCATTTTTTGGGTCTCTTTTAACCAAATAGTTCACTCAATTTTCTTGATTTTCTTGCATCACTCTCATTTCTTTTCCCATTTTTCTTTTCTACTTCTCTTACTTGATTTTCAAAATCCTTTTTGAGCTCTTCCATGGCCTGAGACCAAATCATATTTTCTTGGAGTCTTTGGATGGAGAAGCTTTGACTTTGTTGTCTTCTATCTGTATACTCTAGTCTTCCTTTTTCTGGTTTTTGCTCATTTTCACTGTTATTTATTTGACTTTTGAGCTGAGGGGGGTGTACTGTCAGCTGCTAGATCCCCCCAAAATCTGTGGGCCTAGAGCTCCAGAAACAGCTGCTACTGCCATGGCACCTCTTCCATGGGCTCCTCCACTCCCTCTGCTGCCCTGGGGCTAGGGCCCAACCATTCTCCTTTCTCACACAAGTCCCACAGGTTTTTTTCCACTGACCTAATTTGTCGTTAGCATTTTGGGGTCATGAAGTCTGGAAACCATGACAGATGCCTGAAATTCAGTTATCTCCCCCACCCCAGGATTGCTCAGGTCCCACTTGCACTGGTATGGTCCATACTGGACTGCACTCTGTTCCCAGCCCGGCACGACAGACTTTTCCCACTGACCTTCCAGGCTGTCTTGGTCTGGAGGTTTGCTTCACTCTGTCATTCTCTGGGTTCTGCAGCTCCAGAATTTGTTTAGAGTCATTTTTTACAAGTATTTGGCTGGGCTTGGGGGAGAACACTAGCAAATCCCTGCTGTTACTCAGCCATCTTGGCTCCACCCCTATTCTGCCCTAATTCTCTATCCCACTTTCCAAGGGAACTGTGCCAAACCTTCTCTTTTCTCAAGTCTCTCACACAGCCCCTTCCTCCACACTCTCAGCTAAAGATATTAATACTTTACTGAGAAAATAAGAGGTCATTTGTAGTGATCTCTTTTTCCCCTTCTATAAATCTCAAGACCCCTTACATCAATACCATTCTCTCATCTTATACTCCAGACTAAAGAGATGTTGGCTTTTAAATTCTTTCCAACCTGGTCTCAATCCACCTTTCCAACTTGGAGTTAAATTTCTTTTTTTTTTAAAATGATTTACTATCAATCAACATAAACATTTCTAGACACACAAAAAAACCCCAAGAAAATGATTTGTATAAGAAATCACAAATCTACTACATACAGTTTGTTACTGATGATATATATATATATATATATATATATATATATATATATATATATATACACGCACATATATAAAATTTAACATGGGAGTAAAAATATTCCCTTGCTTCTGTGTTCCCCTTCTGAACCTCCTTATGGTTTCTACTGTGTATTTTAGAGATGTTTTACTGAAACTTTTTTCCTTCATGTTCTCTTTTTTAGCATCACTATTTTTTTTTGTATTTTTTAGTAAATACTAAATAGTAACTGTTTCTCTTTTACCCTGGAAACATGAGGGTCTTCCTATCCCAATTTGATTTTTTTTCTAATTAAAAGGGGCCAGACCTTGAGTAACTACTTAAAAAGGCCTATTCATTAAATGAGTATATCTCACTCAGTGAGAATGTGATGAGACCTTAGCCTAAAATGGCCAGGGTTACACACTGCATCCTGGGCCATCTCCAGTTGCCCTGATGAATATCAGGCCACTGGACCCAGATGGCTCTGGGGGAGAAACTGAGGCTGATGACCTTACACAGCCCTCCCTTACTTAAATCAAAGGCAAGTGCAAGTCATGTCATGTCATGGCATCATCAAGTATGTCATGGTCCTCTTCGAGAAAGAAAGATAAACACAACATTAGCATCATTATTACTTCCCTAACAAACCATCTCTCCCCACCCTAATGAAAGCCTTCACTTGTAACAAAGTAAAGTCAAGAAAAATAAATTTGTGCTGTAAATGGCCAGATTTAGGAATGTATGTCTCATGCTAAATCTACAATCCACCATCTCTCCCCTAGATGGGGGAGGCATGCACTATGATTAATTAGTACTCAGAAATTCAGATTGTCCTTGCAACAATCAGCTTTTTAAGTTTTTCAAAGTTTCTCCCTCCAATGTGGTTATTTTAAAAGTAATTCTCCTAGTTGTATCCACTTCAAATGTTTTATCAGTTTATGGAAGTTTTCCCATGTTTCTCTGAATCCATCCCTTTTGCCATTTCTTACAGCACAACAATATTCTATTACATTCATATACCATAAATTATTCAATCATTCTCAAATTGAGGGGTCTCTACTTTGTTTAAAATTCTTTACTGCAACACAAATTGCTGTTATAAATGTTTGCGGTCATGCTTATAAATGTTTTTGTATACACGTAGCACTCCATTTCCCAAATCTTTATCTTTTCACTGCCTAATCCCACTCCTTCAATTCATCACTTTCTTACCTCCTAAAACCCATCACTGTTTCCTTCCTTTCCTTGACCCTATGTAGCCCCAACGTATGTATGAAGCCTTTCTTGATCCTCCAGTTACCAGTGTCTTCCTCCTCCTCCTCTTCGAAAATTCCTATGTATTTATTGTGTGTATATATATCTACATCTGTAGATATACATATATCTACAGATATACATATATACACCAGACAGAAACTAAACAGCTTGAAGAACTAAACTAGTCCAGTGCCTGACACATAGTAGGCAACTGATAAAAGTTTACTGATTATCTAATTTAACAGATAATAAAACCAAAAACTGGGAAAACAGGCAGGCAACTTGTCTAAGGTTGGAGTCAGTCAGTAGCAGAATTGGAATTAAAACCCAGATTTCCTCAATCTCAGTTAAATATTTATTTTCCAAAATCAGATAACTTCTTGCCAGCAGCCTAAATTCTATATACTATGTTGTATACAAAGGCTTAGAATGTAGTACCTGTTTTCTTGTTATATTTGTAACACTTTGCAACTTTTCCACTTAAAAGTGCCATGGAATTTTAAAACTACACTCTTCCTCCGCCCTTCTAGCCCTCATATTGTATCTTTCTATTAAAAGAGACAGTAAGGTAGAATCAAAAGAGGTCTGGACTTGGAGTTAAGAAGGCATGAATTTGAATTCTACCTAACACATAGTAGCTCTGTGACCCCAGGGAATTCACACAACCTATAAATATGCCACAAGCAACAACGTAGGTCTTGTCTACTAGGTCATAGATGTGATGTGACTGGTTGAGTTTCTGAGACAGGAGTTGTACACATTGTCAGAAACACAGATTTAGCATACATTTAGCATGTTTAAATCTCAGACTTGTATTTAGGGGTAAATATCACCATATTATATTTAAACCTCCAACAAAGTTCTACTCTAATGCCTCATGATGGTTTGGAAACAGATTTTCTTTATAAAATTTTTTTTTAACTTTCTAACTGATACCTTCTGCTTTTCTAACATCTGAATTTCCCAGTGTAGTATACCTTTCCCTTTCCTTCTCAGGCAGCCATGCCTTAAGGTAATGAATTTAAAAAAAGAGAACAAAATCATTTTAGAAAAATGAATCAACATCTACAACATCAAACAAACTGCTGCCCCCAGCTTAAAAAAAGCACAAATTAACACCATCTATGTTGAACTATATTTTAATTAATTTTTTAAAACATTTCCCAATTACATTTCAATCTGCTTCAGGTACCACTGGAGAGTTCTGCAGGATACTTGCAGCCCACGCAAACTTGATAACTCTATTCTACAGCCTTGATCCTTCACCTCTGCAAAGAAGCAGGAGGATGTTTTTTCTTATATAGATTTTCTTTAGACCCAAGCATGGTCTATAAAATTTTGCAACACTCAATTTTAATTATTTTATTATTATTGTTAATTTCCATTTCCACTGTCATAAAGTGATATAGATTAACAACTCAACAATACAGTTGGACAGCCATTCTGATCCTATCAAGAAGAAACCAGGGCTACTTCTTCCAACATTAATCTAATGAAAATGTACACTAATCCCTCTGAAATGATGTGATGAAAAAGTCCAAAATTCTCATCAAGTACACAATCCATGACCCTATTCCAGCTTTTTCTGAGGGGCAGTACCAATTTGTAATCTAGGGGGTATAGATTATTGTGGATTTACCCAATCAGAAATCAACTCAAGTTCCCTACCTCTGGTAAATCTTGCCTTTCTCTCCAACTCATCTTTCCTGAGCCACATGACTTTGCCATCATGGAATTGCCTCTCCAAATAAACAAGCTTAACTACATATGAGGCTTTTATTTTTGATACAGACCAATAAACAACAAACAGCACACAATGACAACAAAATAACACATAATAAAATATTTACTGTGTAACACAAACCTGACACTTTCTTAGAAGCTACTTTGACTGGGAAATAGTTACTCTGTAGTATAGGATCCATGGCTCATTCTCTGTAATGAGACATGGATTTAGAATCTAATAGACTTTAAAGCAAAGAAAATCAGAGCTTTTCTGGATTTCATCTGTTTCATAGAAGATATGGAACTCAACAGTTGGCCTATCCCAGAGAAAAAATGGTGAGCAGGCAGTGGCAGGTCCATGAAAAAAGGTCTTGTCATCTTTTGTCTGGATGGATGCAGGAGTTTCCAAATAGATGCCCCTGCATCCAGCCTTTTCCCCTTTCAATTCATCACTCAAACAACTGCTAAATAGATATTCTGAATATGCAGATCTATCCATGCTCCCCCATCCCACCAAAGTGTCCCAACACACACACTCTGGGCATGGGGCATGAGGTAGTGGAAAGGAATCAAATTGGGAGATGGAATGTCACATGCAAGAACAAGAAAAACAACCTGTGTTGCCAAAATGTGGAGTATACAGAAGGGAAAGAAATCTAAGAAGATTGGAATGGTAGGAGTAAGTCAGGTTTTCAAAGGCTTTTAAAGTGAAACAGGACATTATATTTGATCCTGAATGAAACATGGCAACATTACAGGAGTGGGTGACACGGTCTGACCTGTAGCAATCTAGGTGTGAGGTGATGATGGCCTGTGTCAGGGTACTGGCTGTGTAAATAGAGAGAAAGGGAAGTTTATAAGATTTCTTTTGAAGACAGAAACGATAATATTTGGTAACAAACTGTTTATGTCAGGTGAGTGTCAGTGAGGAGTCGAAGTATGGCACTGAGTAACTAGGAGGATGGTAGCTGGCTTGATAGTGATTTCAAAGTCCAGAAGAGGAGAGGATTTGAGGGAAAAGAAAATGAGTGTTTGAACATGTTGTCTATATCCAGTATGAGGTATCCAATAACCAGGTGATGTGAGACCGAGTCAGAGAGATTAAATTTGGGACTAGATAAATAAATCTGACAATCATTTGCACACAGGTGATAAAATAAACCCCTGGGAACAGATGAGATCACCAATAGGACAGTACAAAGGGAGAGGAAGACCAAAGCGAGACTCTTAAGGGGCACCCATGGCAAGTGGGTGTGACCTGAAGGAAGAACCAGCAAAGGAGACTAGAGCTTAATAAATGATTACTGAATTGACTCATCTGACCTGAATAGAATATTAGCTCTTAGAGGCCTTATTTTTGTATTCCTAGAATCAAGCCCTATCTCTTCTACATAGCAGGGGCTGAATATTTATCGAACTATTATAAAATATACCATCATCAGTTGGGTAAACCTAAAAATAACAAAACCAGTGAAAAAATCAAATCTTTCTGGCTTTGAGAACTAGATTGCTTTAGTTAGGTGAAGCCTTTTTTGATTTAAAGTTGATACTTAATAGTCTATATCACTACAATATTTTTTATGGAGAAAAGAATGTAAATGTAAGGAGCAACAAAAAAGACATAAGAATGGAATACTTTTATTTTTTGAAAAATTTTCATTTTTATTATGAACTTGGCAAACATCAAACAATATGAACATTTACTCATGCAAAGCTGAAAAAAAAGAGGACTGCAGATGATGCCATGAATATCTATTACATACAGCTTAGTTTGTTTTTAAGCATGTATTAAATTTAATACAGAGGTTTCAAAATTGCCCTGCTTGTCCCTCTCTTCTGGTATTTTAAAATGTGTCATTATTACTTTTTTTTTCTTTTCTTTTTGGTATCATTATCGTTATTCTCCATTCCCCCTATAATTCTCCTTTTTCTAAGATCCCTCAAAGTCTTCCTTTGTAACAAATAAATGTTAGTTAAGCAAAACAAGCTGACATATGAATCCTGTCTGATTTAGGTATATATACATGTATATATGCATACATATTATATATGTGGGTGCATATGTACATGTATATGTACACACGTATGTGTAAAAATTCTCCATCTCAGGCCCATCACCTCTTATCAGTCAAGAGAAGGAAAATATAATTTAACAGCAGGTTTCTGGAGTCAGAATTAGTTGCTGCATTGATTAGAGTCTTTCACAATTGTTTTTTTTTTTTTACAACATTGTAGTCATTGTATAAACTGTCCTCCTGATTCAGCTCACTTCACTCTGCATTAGTTCATACAAGTCCTGATATATTTCTCTGAATCTATCCCACTCAGGGTTTACTCTCTTATACCTGGAAGTTTTATATAGGAATTAAGATACTTACTAAATTTACACACAAACTGATTTTAGGAATAGTTTAACAAAATTATTCTTTTCTAAATAAAAGCAGAAATGGAAAGATAATGGGCCCTGAATATTTGATGTGATGAGATTTAAGATAAAAAGCTTGCATAATATTGGAATAACTATATAGCAGAGAATAAACACCTGTGTCATTCTACTGTGAATTTTTTGTTTGTTTGTTTACTCCTATTTCCAATAATGGTTACCAACGGGTATGTGCATTAGTAAAACTTTGGTCCCATGCTCTTGGATGGTATGGGGAGGCCCTACTTGATTCTGAGTTTGGTATTTAAGGCTAGGCATGACTTTCTTCAAGAATTACAGGCCATTGTTTCCTGCTGTGGTTCATGACCAGGCTACACTGAATACTCAGTTGGGCTAAGGGTTCCTGGATGCTAATTTATTGCAGTCTTCTGCCAAAGATGGGGCTTGGGACCTCAAGAACACCCCACACTAGGTGCTTGTTTGGTTCAGTTTCCAGCAAGGGGTGAAATCCCTGGATGACCCAATGCTGGAAGCTTCTTCCTGATCTGGCTGCATCTTCTGCTCTTTCTCACTTCATCTTCCACCTATGCTAACTTGTATTTGCTGTATGCTTAACAAGATTTTGGCAATCTTTTTATGCAGACTTGGAATTGATGGAGGATTTCACGGATAATTCACCTTGGATTTCTTAATTACTGTTCCTTTTGGAACATTTTTAGAACATTACTGGGGTATTTATGAGGGATCAGGCTGAAAATATGAGTAAAGAGAAAAAATAAATGCAGAACATAATGAAGAAATACTTTAGAATGAAAGAAGTCCAAGGGATAAAACCAGAAGAAGAGAGTAACTAAACAAGTCTAAGGAGAGATTCATAGAAAAGAATATCTGGCCATGAGAACTAGAAAAAAGTGAAAAGAAATATAAAAAAATGGAATAGTCAGAAAAGAAAAAAATGAGAAGGAAAATTAATACCTAAGAACACATGGTAGCCAATCTTTCCTAAGATTTTAACTCTCTGAACATTAAAATAGGACAAATAAAATATGATTTGATTTTTTAAAACTCACGTGGGAAACAACAAATCAAGGAAAAGTAATTTAAGAATCTTTAGACTAACTGAAAATATTACCAAAAAAAAAAACAAACCAAAACCCAAACCCCCCCAAAAAACAAGCTTAGCTGCCACATTCCAAAAAATCATAACTGAAAATTGAAGATCTCTTAGGACCAGAGGTCAAAACTGAAAATAGGAACAATTCACCAGTCACCTCCTAAAAAAACTGCCAAATTAAAACTAACAGGAAAATCGGAGCAAAAGCCCAGAGATGCCAGGTGAAGTCAAAGGAAAAATACTATACTAAGTTAAATGAAAACATTCAAATAGCAAGGAGCAACAGTCATAATCACATAAGACTTGGCAGTGAAGAGGATACCTTAGAATAAGATATTCTGAAAAGCAAAAGATAAAGGTTAACAACCAAGAAGAATTTATCTTAGTGAAAAGGAGTGTGATCCTACAAGGACAAAAAATAGACTTTTAATGATATTAAGGATTTCCTGGCATTTCTGAAGAATAGCCATAATTGAATACTATGCTTTGAAATGTAGGAGTCAAGAAAAATTTAGAAAGATACAGACATTTGGTTAATGGGAAGAGACTACATGGGGAAGAATTATTTACACGACAGTAATAATCTCCCATTATTGTGAGTTCTACAAGGGCAGGGACTGTCTTTTGACTCTCTTTATATCTCTAGGACTTAGCGTGGCACCTGGCATATAGCAGGTATCTAATAACTGCTGACTAGTGGGAGTAGAAACAGGTGTCCTCACACACAGTATCTTCAAAGGTGTCAGAAAAGGTTAAATAAAACAAGCAGAGAGCCTGGGAGTGGTTTTGGTCTGTTTGATGGTCTCAGAAGGAGGAAATGGGAGAGATAGAGAAGTCTAGAGCAGAAAAAAGGAGCAGGATAGAGAGAGGAAAAAATCACTCTCATTAAATAGAAGCATACAGCAAATATGGAGGAAGGGATGGGGAGAATGGGAATCTGGTGAACCTCACTTTCATCTAAACTGGACAAAGGGAGGTTGACAAATCTTCACAAACACACATAAGCAGATACAAACACATAGGGAGTGGTGTAAAAATATATTAAACTCAACTGGGAAATAGATGGGGACAGGGAAAGAGGGATTTGAAAGGGAATGCAGAATAGGAGAGGAAGTAGCCCTAATCTCACGAATGCAGAAAAGTAGAAATACTAAACCTGTCATTTACTGACTATAATATATATGAAGAAACTTATATTCCATAAAAGGCCTTTAAGGAAAGAATTAAAAAATGGAGATTAAATAACTTAATCCTAAAGAACTGGTGGGTCAGAGATCAAATTATAGAAAAAATAGAGTATTTCATCAAAGAAAATTACAACACAATAAAACTCATAAAATGCAGCTAGAGTGGTTTTTAGGGATTAGTCATCAAATAATCTATCTAGTCATCTAAAATAAAATAGTCATCTAAACAGTCTAACTCTAAACAGTCATCAAGAAATGAGAAAAAGGAAAAATCAACAAATTGAGCATGTAATCAAAAGAAACCAGAAAAATGACAAAAACACCCCAACTAAATATCAAAGTAGAAATTCTGAAAATCAAATGAGATTAACAAAAATGAAAGAAAAAAAACAATTGAACTGATAACCTAGAACTCCAAAGCTACTAAATTGTCTATGTCTTTTCACCCAGCTATACCACTATTAGCCCTCTAACCCAAAGAGATCAAAGAAATACAAAAGGTCACATATGCACAAAGCTGTTTAAAACAGTTCTTTGTTTTTTTAGTAGTAAAGATGTGGAAACTAAGGAGGCTTCCATCTATTGGGGAATGACTAATCAAATTATGGTACAGAAATGTAAGGGAATTGAACATAAAGAGATTAAGAAATGAATGTATTCAGAGAAACCTGGAAAGATTTACATAAATACAGAATGAGTTGGGCAGAACTAGAACAATTGATTCTATAACAACATTTTAAGGAAAAACAGCTTTCAAAGACTTGAAAACTATGAATGGAACAATCAACTATATTTTCAGAGGACTAATGATGAAGAAGCTACCTACTTCTTGAGAGGGATGTAATGGACTCAAGATGAAAAATGTCAAAATTTTTTGACACACCAATACGAGAATTTGTTTTGTTTTACTACACATGTTTATTAAATGTATTTTGTTTTCCTTTTTTCCAAGGCAAGCAGTGAGGGGATATTGTGACATCAAAGGGAGATAGGCATCAGGGTAACAAAAAAAGGGGGGGGGGGGAATTGTAGACATGAGTAAAGAAAGAAAGGCAGAAATAACATTGACTAGAAGGACAGCTTTGAAAGCTACACGTTGAGTACTACAGATTGAAAAGAAAACAAGTTGTTTATAACAGAGATCTGCAGTTTCATATCCAATCCTTTTTTGTACTCTGTTCTGATTAAATTACATGTAAAATATTGTGTTCAAAATGAAGCATTATAGTTTGAGTGTGAAATTAACAACAGACAATATCTGTAAAAGAAAAACTAGGATCACAAAGGGGCAGGAATCTATGCCATATAAAGATTATTTCAGAGAATTAGGGATGTTTTGTCTAGAAAACAGAAGGCCTGGAGAAAATGCGACAGATGTCTTCAAGTATTTGAAAAGCTGGAATGGAAGAAGAATTAAGCCTTATTCTCTTTGCCCTAGAGGGCAGAACCAGGAGAAATGGGTGAGAGTTGCAGAAAGGTAAACTTAGTCTTGATGTCTGGAAAAACTTTTTCTTAACAATTAGCGCTATCAAAAGTGAAATTATAGTTCCTCCTTACTGGAGGTCTTTAGCTACAACCTAGATGACAAGGAGCATGGTTTAGACTAGGTGGTCAATTAGTCCCTTCCAACACTGAGACTGAGGGATTACAGGATTCTTGTATGCATCTCCTTCTCTCCACTCAGAAGATGCCACTTTAATAAAGTATCTCATCCCCTTACCTCAACACCTAGATGTTTCTGAGGTTTTGAAGAGTTACATTAAAGAGAAATCAGATTTTGGTCCAAGAGGGAAAAACCAGGAGCAACTGAATCCAAACTACCAAGATGCAACAGTGAAAAGAGTTGGTGGCTCACACATTCAATATCTCTGCATCTCAGTAACACTTTCCATTATCCACTTAAAAGTCTGAAATTTGGATACAAACTTGCCATTTTGAAATCCTGTTGCATTTGCAATTAGCGAAAACACAATGTCAATCCCAACCCCAAAGTATATATGATTACATTCCTATCTATAATATCTCCACATTTAAGCCATACATATTTTCATTGAAATGTTTTTAATATATACAATTCTATTTGATACTCACATTTTACTTATTTATACTACATAAATTCCTTTTAATCTGTTTAGGAGGTTTCCAAGTATTTTCAAAAGAAAAGTTTGTTAAAATTAATTCTTTAAAAATTACTGAGGCTACTAGCCAGGAATCCTAAACTTGAAAAGCTGACATATGAACATGTGCAAAACAACAAATCAGTAAAAATGTTATAAAATGATCTGAATACAGAAGCACTGAAGGGACACTGAGCAAAAGACTAATTTTGCAGGATTAATAAGGGAAGTCTTTCTGGAAGAGGCAGAATTGAAGTGAAAGAAGCAAGAGATATGAACTGGAAAAAGATGAGACTTTTCTAGGAGAAGAAACAATCTTTCCAAAAGAGAATTTTCATTCCAAACAATCTCAATGTGTTTTATAAATGATCTCACTGAGAGTCAAATATTAATATATTATTAATCAGAGCTAGGGAATATAAAAATGAAAATAGTATCAGTAAATAATTCTCTCTTAGAGGCCACTTTAAAAGCCTGACATAAACTGGACAAAAACAACCCAGGATAACCTGAACCAAGATGAGGTCATAAAAATAAAAAGTAAATAAACTGTCACCTAAATCCCAAGGATGAAAAAACAATTATTCATCTTTGAAAACATTCAATGTAAGGGCCATGTAAGATTTAGATTCTAATATGACAATGCCTACAATACTAAAATATTTCTTAAATAGGATTTATATAGAAACCAGGAGATAATCTTATGAAAAAAATAAAAGCAGTTGTTGGATTCTAGTCAAGACTTTTTTTTTCCCTTAATTTCTTTTCTAAGTTTAGGAAATATCTCACTCATACAACTGTTAAGAAGAGGACAAATGTACCTTTCCATGACAGCCAGGCACTCTTTTCTCCAAGTAAATCGGCTACCTCGCCGTAGTCTGAAGGTGCCAGATGTTGCAGTGACTGGGGGAGGTGTCTGTCTCCATTCTGGGTCTTCTACTGGAATGGGAGCAGGCCTCATGCTTAGAGTAGCACCTAAAATAAAAACCATATTTCTTAACAGAATGAAGAATTTTTTTAGTCCTTACAAATGCTAAGAAAACTATGCCATGTACTCCATGAACAAATATACCATATGGTTCTGTCCAATTCCTTCCATTTCAATCTCAAGCCATTAACATACTATTTTATTATAATATCTAGCTCATATTTATTTAGACTTTTAAGGTTCCAAAGTACTTTTCACACATTATCTTACTTGATATTCATGGCCACCCTATAACATAAGTGATATTATTATCCCTGTTTTCCATAGGAGGATTCTGATCTCCCCCTTTAATTTTATTTAAATGGGTTAAATTTTAAAAAGTTAAATTTAACTTTAGGATTAAGATATTCATATTTTGGTAGGGAGTTTCCCCCATCCTTCCAGAGAAATCTTAAACTCTCTTGGGCAAAAGCAATCTAGATTCCTCTACAATGTTTAATAGAAGGACTGGAATTTAAGAATATCTTGAAGAACTAAGTAAATTTTTTTGGTGTAAAATGACACACCTGTACTTCCAGTGTTAAATAATGGGCTCAACTTTATTCCTCAGATTGATAATAATAAATTCTGATTTTTTTTACCTAATAATAATTCTATTATTTAACTTTTCCCTTAGTAAACAATTATTAATTTTTATAATTGAGTATATTATTAAGAGGAGGAATAGTAAAAATGGTTTATGGAAACTTCTTAATATACTACAGGATTACTTAAAATTTTTATGTTTGGAACCTTTCGTTTCCCTCCTCAGTTATTTTTCTTATTAAGATTTTAATTAATAAAACCTCCATTAATAAGGAAAGTGTAACAGGAAGGGGCCATTTTTTCTTGGCAAATTCTTTCTTCTAAGACATTGCTAACTAAATGAGCCTCAGCTATTTTTAAATGTCAAGTACGTTAGAAGAAATATAAACATTTGATATACTAATTACAAGTCATCTTTGTTAATTCATTAAATCAGGTTTGATTGGCCCACTAATCAGCACTGGACTGACCAAATTCCTAATACTATATGTACTGAATATATTAAAAATATTTTTAGAAATTATAATTCAAATTTTTCACTGTCAGACTAGTCTTTTTATCAAATGGCCTGAATTAGTTATGTATTCGTACATTTCTCTTGGAATGCAAGCTTGGGGTGAGGTCTTTGTACTTGTATTTCCAGTGTGTAGCACAGTGCCTGATACATAGTAGCCGCTTTAAAAAATCCTCATTGTTTTAAAGCGTATTTTTATAAATTTGAATGTATTTTGTGTTTACATTAGCTACATTTATGGATTACACTCACCTTGTGAGGGCTTTTAAAACAAAGTAAAAGAGTTAAGTAAGACAAATACTATTGTGACATAATTTAAAAGTGTAATAACCCCACACTACACTCCAGCCCCTCCAAAGTTCTCTAATTTTAAAAAAGTTAACACAAATCTATTTTTTTTCCCTCCAATCCTATACCTTACTGGGAAAAAAATAACAAATATCCTATAATAAATATGCATAGTCAAGCAAAACAAATTTCTTTAACAATGGTGTACAAAATTATATGTGTCTCACGCCAAATGCTAATTTCATCACTTCTATATAAAGGATGGCATGCTTCATCATCAGTCCATTGCAATCATGAATAGTTATTGTACTGATCAAGGCTCTTACAGGTTTCAAGGTTGGTTGTTTTCATAGTGCTGTTATTATTTTATAAATTGTTCTGCTAGTTGTATTCGTCTCATTCTTCACCAGTATATACATAAAAGCCTTTGAATTTATTCATCTTTAAAATAATAATAATGTTACACTATAAAGTGTTAAGCTGGTTCTGCTCAATTCACTTTGCATCAGTTCATTAAGTCCTATTCCCTTTTGAAATCATCTACTTCTTCATTTTGTACAGCATAATAGCAGTACCACATTCACATACCACAATTTATTTTATATTTCCTCAACTGTTTGACATCCTCTTAGTATCTAATTTTTCTGCTATCACAAAAAGAGCTGCACTACACTTTTTTTTTTTTTTTTAACATAAAAAGGCCTATTCCTTTTCCTTTCATCTCTTTTGGCCACAGGCCTAGCAGTAGCATTCCTAGGTCAAAGGGCACACATTATACTAGATGCTTAATGTGTTCATTATTTTATTTTATTGTGTAATCTGGCATGATTTTGTATAATTTTGTGTGTGTGTATGTGTATGTTTTCTTCCCAAAACATACACATATGAAAGTCTTATCTAAAATACTAAATGCCTGAATACTACAATAAGCTTCCTTCACTAGATTCAAATGTAAACTAGAGAGCAGGTGTGAATTCTTTATCTGCACCCAATCCCAGACTGCCCTACAATTCTACCAGCAATTTTTAAAGATTACCTAACTTCTGTAACTTAAATCTTTGAATTTATCAAACACAATGCTATGTTCATTTGCTTCTGTACTTAAATTGTATTACATATAAACTTTTCTATTTCTTTTCAATCAGTAACAGTTTTGATGATTATTCCTTTGTACAATAGCTTGTAACGTGGTATTGTAAGGGCCCCTCCCTTACCACTTAAAAAAAAAAAAATCTTTTGAGATCACTGACCTTTTGTTCCTCTAGAAAAATTTTTACTATTTTCCCCCCAATTCCATAATATAATCTTTTGTTAGTCTGGTATAGCAATGAATAAACAAATTAATTATATCATATTATCATTTTTATTTTTACTAGCCTAGCCCAGTTTTAAGAAATTACTATTTCTCCAATTATTTAGGTAGATCTTTATTTGTATAGAGATTATTTTGCAGTTGCATTCGTATAATTCCTTTGTGTTCTGAACATGTAAAAATCCAATTTTTTTTAACATTTGATAGTTATTTAAATGGTATTTCCTTTTCCATTTTTCTCTGTGGAGTTGTGTTGGTAAAATATAGAAAGACTGATTACTTGTGTGGGTTTATTTCATATCCTGCTTTGTTGAAGCTACTGTTTCAGTTAATTTTTTTTGTTAAATTTTAAAGTATTTTTTAAAAGCAGGCCAGCACATTATCTACAAAAAGTGATAATATTGCTTCTTCTTTACCTATGTTTATTCTCTCAATTTCTTTTTCTTATCCTGTTACTATGGTTAGCACTTCAATAACAATATTAAATAGTTACAGTGGCAATAGATATTTTTAATTCCTGATCTTATTTTACGGCAAAGTCCTCTAACATTTCTCCATTAGAGATGATAGTAGCTCTTGGATTTAGATAAATGTCTACCATATCAAGGAAAGGTTTATTTATTCCTATGTTTTTTACTGTTTGTTTTAAACAGAAATGGTTATCATTTTGTCTCAAAGGCTTTCTTTATCTGCTGATATCATTACATCATTTAAATTGGTATGGGTTTTGTGCTACCAATATTGGACCCAAATTTATATCCCTGGTAGAAGTCCAACCAGGTGATAATGTAAAACCTTATAAAATATGTTGCTGTATCCATAGGGAAATATTTTATTCAGTAGTTTTATGCTGAAATTTATTGGGGATAGTAGAGTGCTGTATTCCTTATAAGGTAGATGCTAAAACCTGTATGATCCTGAAAGTGCTGCATGGTACTTGACTTCATTCTTTCAGGTTGTTTACAGTATTTTCTCCTGGACCTGAGAGTCCTGGATTTTGGCTATAATATTTCAGAGAGCTTTCATTTGGAGCTTTCATTCATGGGCTGACCAATAGATTCTTTCGGTTTCTACTTTGCCCTCTAGTTCTAAGATATCTGTGACATTTTCCTTTACAATTTCTTAAAATGTGACGTCTAGACCTTTATTTCTATTCATGGCTTTCAGGTAGTTTGCTAAATCTTAAGTTATCTTTCTATCTATTTTCCAGGTCAATTAGTTTTTTTCCCTATGAAATATTTAATATTTTCTATTTTTTCATTCTTTTGACTTTGTTTCATTATTTCTTGAAATTTAATGGAATCATTAGCTTCTATATAGTCAGTTCTAATTTTTAAGGAATTGTTTTCTTTAGTAATGTTTTGTACCTCTATTACCAATCTACTAATTCTCTTTTCAGAATTTTCTTGCATACCTCTCATTTCTTTCCCCAGTTTTTCCACTATTACTCTTATTCGATTTTTTAAAATCACTAAAAAAAAACAAACCAAACCCAAAACAAAAAAAAAACCTCCTTAATTATTCCAGGAATTCTTGTTGTGCTTGCGTGTGATCTGTGCTTATAGATGTTTTCAACATATTGTCTTCCGTATCTTGAGCTTCAATAACTTTTCATGGTCAGGTTTTTTTTGTTTGTTCGTTTTTCTAGCCTACTTCTTGACTTTGAATTGTATGGGTTCTGTTGTCTTCTTGGGGAGAGGGAAAGAAAGTCTGGCCCGAGTTTTTGTCTTTTCCTGTCCTGTTACTTTCACAGCTCAGTGTGCGGGGACTATAAGCTTTCAGTGTTTCCAAAATGGTGTGATCTAGAGACACATCTGTTCGTTGCCCTTTTGAGGTGAACTCTGCAAGTTCCTGATCTAGGTTTGAGTCTGTTGCCTTGTGTGTGGTTGAGTTTCAATAGAATACTGATGGTTCAGTCACTGTTAACCTTTGAGAGGATCTGCAGTTTAAGAATGACTAAACTGCTGACTTTCTTTTGGTCTTGATCTCTTGCTTGGTTATTCCACTGCAGGCTTATGTGTGGGATTAAAGGTTGGAACTAAGCTGCTACTTTGCTCTTGGGCTCAGAGCCATATAGCTAAGTCTCTGGAACTTGATCCTTGCTTCATATATAGATAGTTAAGACTTGCTCTATTGTGACCATTCCTCTCTGCCCTAACAATGTGACCTAGAATTGGGCAATAGGTGATAGAGCTTTCAAATGGCATGCAATCCAGCTCCCAGTGCTAGTTCAGGGGGTCCCCTTAGAACTCTTTTTGCCATAGTGCTTGCTGCCCTGGTATTCAGTCTGAGCCTCCTTACAATTCCTGGGTTACAATGTTCCCTGCAGCTGGGCTATACTCCTTGCCAGACTCTTCTACCCACCTACCCAAACCTCTACCATTGTTCACAGATCTCTTCATCTTCCTAAGCTGATCTGGGCTGGAAAAACGATTCACTGTGATTTTTTCTTGGCTTCTCTGATCAGAATTTGGATTCATGCATTTTCTAGATTTTTGTGGAGGTAGTAAGCTAGATGATCTGGGTAAAAATGCTTCCTCTCATTTGCCATCTTGACTCTCCCTCAAAACTGATTTTCTATTCTATTTCCCACAGAAGCTATTCTAAACCTTTTCTTATTGCCTTCTCCTAATGTACAACAGCTAAAGACTTTAACTCTTATTTTTCTCAGAAAGTATGAGTCTATTCACTGAAGTTTCCCTTTTCTTCCTTAAAATCCTTAAAACACCTAAAAATTACCACTTGCTTCAGTTTCTGGTAATATAAAGAAGTTCTTCTTCTTACAGAGTCAACTGGTTTATCAACATGGCAGTGATTTCTAAATTGCTAAATTTGGTAGTCTTTTATTTCTCACCACTCTATCTTCTCATTATTCTCTCTGAATCATGTGTCACTGTAGAATGACCTATCCAACTGGATACCTTTCTTTTTGCAGGTTTTCAAGTTCTCCTAATTACCTGTCGGCCTCCTTTGACTCAGTTTCCTTTGTTGGCTCATCATCTATAACATGTCCCCTCATTTCATATATAGTTCCCATGCTTTGACTAGAAGTGTCTGCTCTTCTCTTCTCTGCATTTTATTATTTGCTGATCTCTTCAGCTCCATAAATTTAATCATCATCTTTATGCTAATGATTTCTAAATATGTATATGTAGCTCAGGTCTCTCTCTTGAGCTCAAGGAAATCTCTAACTGCCCATTCTAAACTAAATGCCCTGCAGCTATTTCAGAAGAATATATCCAAAACAGAATTCATTATCTTTACTATAACCGCCCCCTCCCACTCCCCCCGCTTTTATGAACATCTCTATTTCTGTTAAGAACACCAGCATTCATTCTTTCAGTTACCCAGGTTCACAACTTCGGTGGAACTTCTAAATGCCTCTATTATTTCTACCATCCTGTCTTTGGCATCCAGTTCCTTACCATTATGCTACCACTTTAGTGCAGAACCTCCACCTCTTGCCCGAAGTATTGTAATGCCCTCCTAATTGGTTGATCTGCCTCAAATCTCATGACTCTAATCCATTTTCAAAATCTTGTCAAAGTGATTTTCCTTAAGCACACATCTAACCATGTCATTACTGTAGTCAATAAACTTTAGTGGCTTCCTAAGTTCAATTATAAATTCCTCCATTTGACTTTTAAAGCTCTTTTACAACTTAATTACAACCAACCTTTTTAGTCTTACTATATCTCTCCACAGCCTCACCAATCTAGCATTTTTGCTGCTCCTATTTAAGGCAGTTCATCTCCTAGACTTTGTGCTGGCAGTTCCCCATGCCTAAAACAGAATCCTTTTTCATCTAAGACTCTGCTAAAACTATATTACATATCAAGCCTGCTAGTATTTCCCCTTTCCTAAGCTTCTGTGTATTTATTTCATATATATTAATATAAGTATCTATTCTTCTGCCCTCCCATCCCTCATAAACTTATAAGCTTCCTAAGAAGAGTTTCACTTTTGTGTTTATGTCCCTAAGAGCCTCTCATATAGAATTCCTAGCCCTCAGCTGAAAGCTTAGTAAGTGCTTGCTGACTGTGTGATGGATAGAAATGCACTCCTGTTACCAAAAGCCTTTCCAGCATCTAAAGTGTACCCTTTTCTGATGTTCTAAACAACACTATGATTCTTGGTATGTATGTGTTCCTTACACTACTTGATTAGTACAACGTATTTATGTATGGAATTTTACCAAACATCTTGTCTGAAAATGTTTCCATTAAAATGTACTTAAATAAAGAAACATTCAAAAAGTTCCATGAAAATGAAGGGATGATTTTTTTTGCCTTCTGGTTTCTATTAGATAAGAATTAACTACCAAAATGGGCAATGATTAAGAGTGATAATCCTCTGAAGGGCAGGTTCACTTGGTTAGTATGTGTCAAGGTAAGCTATGGCAAGTCCAACCCCCTTTACTTTAGTATACAAAGGCTGATTTCCTACTCCTACTCCAATTGGGAAACCCAATGAACCTGGCCTCAATCCCAATTCTTTCCTTAGCAAAAGAACAGGACTAGATTGTACCCCCACCAAGGATATCCCAGATCTTGTTTTTCAGAATTATGTTCTTCTGTCAATATTCATTCTATAAAAACAAACCCAAACTTTAGGAAAGGGGTTGCAGAGTATCCCAATAGTGATTATGACTTAGCATTTTCATGAAAGTTTCTAGTTAAGTTGCCAATACATCATTTGGAGCAACACATTCAACAAGAATAAAATGCTAGTCAGGAAGACAGGATGAAGACATTACTTTAATATCTATAACATTTCTATGTAACAAATTTAAAGGTGTGTGTGTGTGTGTGTGTGTGTGTGTGTGTGTGTGTGTGTGTGTGTGTGTGTAGAGGCAGCATGGCACAATGGACAAAGCACTGGCCTCAGGAGTCACAAAGACCCGGAATCAAGCCCTACTTTTGATACAAACTGCCTCTGGGACCTTGAGCAAATCACTTAACCGCTTAGTGCTCAAGGACTATAACGTACAAAGAACAAACAAACACACAAAGTTTTTGTATAGCATTTAGAGTTTATTAAGTACTTTATAAACATCATCTATTTTGATCCTGATAATAAGTGCTTAAATGCTATTGAGGCAGAGAGAGGTTAACTGACCTGTCCACAGTCACAGTGCTAGGAAGGTAAGGCAAGAAGATACTAGACAGAATTTGAACTTAGATCTTCCCAAATCCAAGTCAAGAATTCTCTCCACTGAAACACTGGACTGCTTCGCTAAAAAGAAATTTCCTAATTTGAGAGATTACGTAACGGTGAAATCACAGGTCTAGACCCGCTCTCCATCCTATACACTTACTTTACTTTTTGAAGGTCACATTTATCTCCTAGAGATAAAATCTTTTCACATGGCAAAAGACTACATATTATATTAATTACAAAAGAAGGAAATATGGTGCAGAGCCAAGGTGGCGGAGTAACAGCATGGACTTTCTAGAGGGCTCCTGCCAAGTCCAGTCAAATACCTGTAAAAATGATCTAAACAAATTCTGGAGCTGCAGAACCCACAAAATGATGGAGTGAAGCAAATCTCTAGCCCAAGACAGCTTAGAAGGTCACCAGGAAGTGTCATGCTGAGAGCAGAATGCAGTACAGTGTGGGTCACAAGTGCACAGAGGGGACCTGAGCAGGCCTTGGGGAGACTGAATCTCTCGTACCTGTGGTGGTTTCCAGAATTCATGACCCCAAAACGCTGAGGATAAATTGGAAAGGCAGTGGAGAAAAAGCCTGTGGGACCAGTGCTGGAGAGTGAAGTGGTCTGGCCCCAGACCCAGGGTGACAGAGGGTGGAGAAACCCGCAGTAGCCAAAGCAGCAGCACAGGCAGCTGCAGACACCGTTTCTGGAGCTCTATGCTCACAGATTGTGGGGGGATCAAGTGGCTGACATTATACCCCCCACTCCTACTGGAAGCAGAAAACTACCTTGACAAAGAGCTCAAAAGTCAAGTAAATGGCTGGGGAAATGAGCAAAAATCGAAAAAAGAATCAGGCTACAGAATCTTACTTTGGTGACAAGGAAGACCAAAGCATGCAAACAGAAGAAAACAAAGTCAAAGCTCCTCCGTCCAAAGCCTCCAAGAAAAATATGAATTGGTCTCAGGCCATGGAAGAGCTCAAAAAGGACTTTGAAAATTAAGTAAGAGAAGTAGAGCAAAAATTGGGAAGACAAAAGGAGAAAATATTTTAAGTCCTGCCACTATTTGGTTGAAGAATTAAGGAGATAGTAAATAAAAGATAACATATAAAGTTTGACATTTGGCATTAATGGAAACCAATGTATTACTGATAAAGGCTCTTCTAAGAACCTGAAAAGGTGTTTTCCTGCAACCACTGTTTTCTTGCTTCATTTATCATTAAATTAGTTATTATTCATATTGTAATTCTCTTCAGCCAGGTAGATAGAAATGCAGTGATTTGCAGTTCATCTGGGATGAGTACTATTTGGAGCTAGTAGTAGAAATAAGGGTACAGGTTTGGGAGAGATTAAAGAGCTAGAAGAGTCACCAATCTTGAATATCCATTTGGTTACAATTTAAAGCATCAGGCAAACACAAATGTAGTTAACAATATGGAAAAACCTTTAGTACCTGTTTAATTAGGGTCCAGGTCACTGAGAAGCATTAAAATGACGGATACTCTAATTTTGACCTGTTTGGACTTTATTTATTAAATGTTTGTTGAGTAACTGACATAAAAAGAATTTATTAGATATTCCTTCTCTTTTATAACATCTGAACAGACTTTGCCAAGAGGAGGAAAGACATAATTAATTTGGCAATTATATTTCATTAACACTTCTAGAACCTACGACTGCTGTGATACTCAGTAATCTCTCATTCTTTGAGGTTCACATCATATAGGTATATCATCCTATCCAAAGCTCGAAGGTGATTATCTATTGACCTTCAAGTCATTCTTCTTCCATTCAGGGACTTCAGTAACTGTGTTCAAACTTCCCCACCACCTAAGTCCTTCCTCTCCTCTTGAGAATACCCATGCAGATATCACTAAAATTCATTAGCCTTTGCATTCTACCTCAGTCATACAGTGTGTTCTACCTTTAATCTTATCATTCCCCACAAAGCATACAGGCAGACAATAAGCAATTATTAAATGCTTACAATGTACACTTGAGAAAACTGAGGTTCAGAGTGATTCAATGACTTTCCCAGGCTTGGGTACAGTGATGGAAAATGTCAGAGAAAGGATGTGAATTCGAGTCCTCTCATCAAAGATAGCACCCATCTCCTTAACTTTCTAATTTCTGGCCAGGAAAACATCACCTGGTTTACATTCAGGTTTACAACCTCAGAGTCATCCTCAATTTTATACTTCTTTTTCATCTCCCAAATCCAATAAACTGACAAATCTTTTTGATTTGACCTTCACAACAATTTTGGCAATTTACCCTTTGTCTACTGACACAGCCAGGGAGCCCTAGTTCAGAACCTTATCATCTCAGGCAATACTGCGATGGCTTCCTAATTGGTTGCTGAAATCCCAATCTTTTCCTTCTTTTCTCCATATAGCTGCCAGGCTGATATTCCTAAAGTTCTAGTCTGATGAAATCATAACCCTGTTTAAGAAGCTTCAGTGACTCCCTACAGAACCTAGAATAAAATAAAAATCCCTTTTAAAGCCCTTTATAATCTGTATCTAACTTGTCATTCCAAACTAATTTCCCCACCAATGATCAACATCCATATATTAAATGCTTATTATGTGCCAAGGACTGTGGTAAATACTGTGTATGAGAAGAAAGAACAAAAAAAGTTCTTGTCCTAAGAGACTTATACTTGGAATTTTTTTTTAAGTCTAAATTATGTCATTTGCTTTAACAATGTTTTATAGATCTTACTTTTCAATTCTAAGCATACTGGCTACACTTCTCTGTATTTTCTTCAAGTAGCTGGCATCCCCACCATTATCCTTTCCCTCCATTTGAATCTTGAAATTATCATATAAAGATATAATTACATTTTAACCAAAGAAGACAAAACCCTGAAAAGATAACACATGTACATTCTAGGGTTGATGTGAGGATTAAATGAAAGTGTGTATGTAGTATGAAAATATGTGGAGTATTTCACAAACTACAATGTGCTATATGGGCTATTATTTAACACACTAGATAATGTACATTAAATTCTTTGTAAACTTTAAATATATCTATATCTAGTACTTCAATGCTACTGGAACTGACAGTTTCTGTGAATTCTAATGAATTGAGGGCAAAGTAACAGTTTTGGAGATAAAAATATTTTTTGCATGTTCGTTGCAACAGTCAATAATGGGGTAACAAGTTATCAGGAACTCCTCCCTCCCTTCTGCTCTTGGAATTTCTTTGACCTGTCAAATCCCCCATGGCAAAAACATTTAGAACTGGAGAGTCTGAAGGCAATGAGGAGTGAATGGGGTGCTTAAGCAAGTGACATGATGAAATTTGTATTTTTGGGAGAAACTTGCAGGCAGTTTGTGAAATGGATTGAAGGGGAGACACATTAGAAAGAGACAAACCAGTTTAGATTAAATGAATTAATTCTGGCACTACTTTGGTAAAAATGACAAATCTGAAGGGAGAAATATCACACATATTTCAAAGAAAATGCTCACAACGGTTTTGTGGTCAATAAGGGTTATAGAAAGGTAACTGAAAGTTCACTGGGTGGAGAGAGCAGTGCTCTTGAAGCCTGGGTAACAATGGTTGATGGTTAGGAGAGAAGAAAATTGTGGGGGCATAGCCTATGAGGTAGTTGATTATACATGAGAGACAGGGGGAAAAAGTGAAAGATGAATTTCTAAGATTTTAATTCCTGCTGATTGGGAGCTTCAACAAAAATAACAAAGTTTAAAAGTTATTCTAAACGACTGTGTTGAATTCTATCAGATATACTGGGTTCAAATTGACAGTAAGATATCTAAAAGCAAGAGTCTTTTAGATAAATAAATTTAGTATTAGCACTCACAGTAATCACCAATTCAATAAGCTTAATTAAACAGATACCAAGTATGAGTATTGGAGAAACAAAAAAAAGGAAAACAGTTTTTCCCTTCAAGAAACTTGTACTCTATTGGTCAGCGTTAGAAATTCAGGTCTGAATATCATTAGCAGGCAGATAATAGTTCGGTGCTTCTAGTCTTTAGTATATATTTTTGTTACCTACTTACAAACTGGGTCCCTAATTAGAATGTAAGCTCTGTGAACAGGAGTGGAGGCTGTTTTGCTTTTGTCTTTATATTCCCAGTGCTCAGAGTGAACTGGTGCATAGTAAGTAAATAAATACTGACTGACAGGTTGATCCTTTCATCTGAGTATAGAGGGAAGAGATCAGAGGCTTTGTGCTATGCACTTTACAAATATCATTTGATCCTCACAACAACCCTAGGATGTAATGGTGTAATTGTTATCCCCATTTTACAGATGAAGAAACGGAAGTCAAATGGATACGGTGGGTAGATACTTGTGTATAAATCATCTATTCATCCATCCATCTACTGAGTTTTCCAAGATTTTAGCAAATAATTTGATAAAATAATAACTTGATAAAAGTTCCTATTCTCTTCTTATGGAAAAAGTAGATGAATGGTGGGCTGGGGTGAGAGTACATTTAGGTAGATGTGGAACCTGTTGAATAGTTGGATTAAAAAAAGAGCTAACAGGTTCAATGACAACTTAGAAAAAGGTCACGGAACACTACAGGTATTTCCACTTGGCCTTGTGCTGTTTTGTATTTTTTACTATTTTTATCAATAACTTATATGAAATGTTTATCAAATTCACATACAGCACTTATCTGGAAAGGATAACTGACACAGTGGATGCAGAATGAAGATTCAAAAAAGATCCCTAGAGGTTTGAAACTCCCTATTTCTGTCAAAGGCACCAATATCTTCCAGTCTCCATTTTGATACCTTAGTTTTATCTTCCACTGATCACTCTTACACATCTGACAAGAAATTATCAAGAAAAACTGCCCTGGTACCTCCTGAGACTCCAAAAGGAAAACTCCTAGGAATATCGTAGCCAAATTTCAGAGTTCCCAGGTCAAGGAGAAAATGTTACAAGCAGCCAGAAAGAAACAATTTGAGTATTGTGGAAACACAATCAGGACAACACAAGATTTAGCAGCTTCTATACTAAGGGATCAGACTGGCTTGGAATATGATATTCCAGAGGTCAAAGGAGATAGGATTAAGACCAAGAATCATCTACCCAGCAAAACTGAGTATAGTACTTCAGGGGAAAAAAATGGAACTTCAATGAAATAGAGGGCTTCCAAGCATTCTTGCTGAAGAGCTAAATAGAAAATTTGACTTTCAAATATAAGAATCAAGAGAAAAATGAAAAGGTAAATAGGAAAGAGAAACCATAAGAGACTTATGAGAGTTGAACTGTTTACATTCCTACATGGAAAAATGGTATTTGTAACTCATGAGACCTTTCTCAGTATTAGGAGAGGGGAATATATATGTGTGTGTGTATGTATGTGTGCATATGTGTATGTATATGTATGGGGGGCACAAAGTGAGCTCAATACGAAGGGATGATATCTAAAAAATAAAATTAAGTGTTGAGAGGAATGTACTAGGAGAAAGACAAAGGGAGAGGTAGAATGTAGTAAATCACCTCACACAAGAGGCAATAAAGAGATTTTATAATGGAAGGGAAGAAGGGGAAAGTGAGAGGGAATAAGTGAGCTTTCCTTTAATTGGATTTGGATTCAAGAGGGAATAATACACTCTGAATTAGGTATGCAAGTTTATCTTACCCTGCAGGAAAGCAGGGGGGAAGGAGATGAGAGAGGGGGGATAATAGAAGGGATGGCAGATTGGGGGAAGAGGTAATCAGAAGCCAAGACTTTTGTAGAGGGACAGGTCAAAGGAGAGAATAAAATAAATGGAAGGAGGGACAGGATAGAGGGAAAAATAGGTAGTCCTTTACAACATGACTGTTATGGAAGTGTTTTGTGTGACTATACATGTATAACCTATATTGAATTGCTTGCCTTCTCCATGAGGGTGGATGGGGAGGGGTAAGAGAGAGAATATGGAATTCAAAGTTTTAAAAATCAATGTTAAAAATTGCTTTTACATGCAACTAGTAAGTAAGACACATATAGGCAATGTGGTATAGAAATCTATCTTGCCCTACAGGAAGATAGAAGGGAAGAGGATGGAGGTGGGCGCTGATAGAAGGGAAGGCAGTTTGGAGGAAAAGGTAATCAGAATACATGCTGTCCTAGGATGGGGGAAAGAGGGTAGATGGAGAGAAATTTTTAAGTTTAAAATTTTGTGGAAGTGAATGCTGAAAACTGGAAATAAATAAATAAATAAATAAATAAAAACTATGGCAATTCCACAATGTCTCAGAATTTTGTCTTTTGGACTTGGTATATTTTACTTTGGGTGAAGGTTCTTGGTAAGTCTAAATTTCCAAATAGGGGTTCCAAAGATTTATAGAATCTAAGAAGAAATAAACACTTATAAGAATCAACCTTTTACCTCTAGATGAATGGGCAGGAGAATTTTTTTGTGTGTGGGAGAACTGGATCTATGATTTCATTGATTTAGAATCCTTCTAATGAGGAAAACTCCCTTAATCAACGAAGATTTGTACCTACTCTATAATACAGTCTCAGAAAGTTGTCTGGGGCATTGAGACATTAAGTATTGTACCCAGGGCAGTATATGTGTCACAGTAAAGACGTGAACCGAATTCTTGGTGGCTGCAAAACCAGCTCTATCTATGATCTCATGTTAAATCTCCAGTTAGTAGAACATAGCCCTTATATTTAACATATGCCATAAAATATCTCTTTCCCTCTGAAGCCAATAAGAGGTAACTAGTATTCACTGATTCTGATCTTAACTTTGAATGCTAAGTCGCTACTACCTCTCAGTCAACTTTAGTGCACTAAATATCTGATTTAAAAATGTACAGGCAAAAGCCAAGGGAAGTCCTATAAATCCTCTATAATGTAGTAATGTTTTATTTTTTAAAGTTATCCAGACTAAATTTAGGACTTCTATTCCTTTTTAATGAGAAATATCTGCCTACAAATATTTCCAAAAGAAACTAAACAAAGAACATTTGGTCAGTTTCTATCAGCTAACATTTTCACATGTTTTGTCAAGCTTTGCCTCACTCTGGGAAATTCAGATGATTTTACTTATCAGAAAAATTAATTAGACTATAATCAAGGAGTCTTGGTTAAAGTAGCTTTAAATACTATTTCTACTATTCTTGCTAATAAGCCCATATCCATAGAAACTTATCCTACTTTTACCCTCCAAATGCACAGAGGATTAGAAGATACCCAAAAAAGCAAACATGTAAATTCTATAAGAATTTATGTGGGAATTTATTTAAGAATAATTCTTATCTGCCCTGCATATATACACACACATATATATACATATATATACACACATATATACATATACATATATACTTGTTTTGATGGCATTTACCTCTTTTAACAACGCATTTTATTGATGCTTTTGGTGTTTACTTAAGTTACTTCAGGACCACCTCATGACAAAAGAAAAACAATAAAATAAAACAAAAAAACACAATGACTCTTATCTGGAAAGATACACAACAATTAAGACCTTGCAGTCTCTGTGTTTCTCTGACATATATAGGAAATTTCCTGTGGGTAGGGTTGTTCCATTTTTACCTTCATATCTCTAATGTGTAGTACAATGGCAGATAAACTGTAATCACTTGATAAATGCTTATATGCTGAAGGGTTGTGTCCATTCTCTAGGACTTCACAGTTTCTTCAAGTAGTCAGAGTTCAATTTTCTTTTAATGATTTTTTTCCAATTACATTATTATAGTAGTTGAATGTAGTTCTCTTTTTTTGCTCTTTATCAGTTCAGTGTTCTCATATTTCTCTGAATTTATTATTGAACAACAAATTCCATCACATTCTTACACTGTAGTCTTTTTAATCATTCTCCAACTGAAGGATGCTCATTTTATTTCTAGTTTTTTTGCTACCACAAAGAGTGTGCTATGAACATTTCTATATCTTTTACAGATTTTTTTTTCTTTTTCTGATTTCCTTAAGTTACAAGCTCAGTAGTGGGCTTTCTGGGTCAAGAGATTTGGACAATTTAGTCACTTTTCATATGTAATTCCAACCAGATACCCAGAACATGTGGACCACTCCTGGAAGGGAATCCACAGTTTAGACAAGTTCTAAATTAATTTAGATAGTTCTCATTTTACAGGAAAGGAACTTGAAGACCAGAAAGGTAAAGTGCCTTGCCCAATGTTACATAGGTATAATGGAATCTTGCTTTCCATGTGACTATAACTCGCAATTTTTTTTTAATTTTTAAATTCCCTGTTTATATCTTTTGGTCACTTACCTATTGGAGAATGACTTTTGGATTTATATATTTATGTCAATTACCAATATGTCATGGAAATTGTACTTTTTTCAGTGAGAGTTCAAATATTTGTTCCCATAACATTATTTCTTTTAACTTGTTATTTTATTTCTGCAAAAGCTTAACTTCACATGGTCAAAACTGTCTAATTTATTTTTTAATAATCTCTACACGCTAACAAATATTTACATTGTAGCCAGAGTTGTGCAAGATATCTGAACTCATTAGATGGCATATTCATTTTGGAGCTTATTGTGAAATAGAGTGAAAAATGTTGGGCAAAACCCAATATATGCCAAAATGCTTTCTAGTTATCCCATCAGCTGTAAAAAAAAAAAAAGGGTGACCATCCCCCAATGATTTATATTATTATGGTCATCAAACACCCGCTTACTGTTTTGTATTATTTCTGGTTCTTGCCTTTCTAGTCTCTCTCTAATCTTTTTTTTTTTTTAAATGAATACCAAATAATTTTTGAAGACTACTGCTCTATAATACAGTTTCAGATTTGGTAATACTATGCCCTAACATTCATAGTTTGTTTGATTACATCGCTTGAGGTTCTATCTAGACATTTTGTTTTTTTTTCCAAATGAATCTGGTTATTAAAAGCATCCTGTCGATCAACCTCAAACACACAAAAAACTTGGAAAGATTCAATTACTCCTTAAAAAATAAGGAAAATATTAAAGAAAGAAATAAAAACCTAAAGATCTGGAGAAATATTCAGGTTCATAGCCAGGTATAATAAAAATGACAATACTACCAAAATTAAATTACACTTTTAATGCCATACCAAACAAATTACCAAGGAGAAACTTTCCGGAGTTTGACAGAATAATAGTATTCATTTTGAAAAACAAAAGATCTAGAACATGAAGAAAAATGATGAAGAGAAGGATGAAGGGGAAATAGCAATTCCTGACCCCAAACTATATAATAAACTTTTCTTTACATGTCTCTTTCTTTAAGAATTTTCTTCTTTCTTCTTCTCCCTTCCCACATCTTCCCTTCTGTCCTTTTTCTTATCCTTCCATTCTTTTTTTTCTGAGGTCATTCTAACATAAGGGATTTATACCCATGCCCTCTGCTTAAGCAGATTCCTAACTTCCCTAGTAAACGTTCCTAAAGAGTTACATGTATGGGCGCAGTGGAACCCCTGCCCAGCTGGAGCCTGCATGGCCTCCAGGCCCTCCACAGCTGCCCTCTGCTCCCTTTATCCTAACTCCAGGGACTGTCGCCTGCGACATAAAAGCTCTTCAAGTCTGCAATAAAAAATGGTCTCCAATAAAACTACACTGCAAAAGATGGGAAAGAAACAGAAAGGCAAGAGTAAGAAAGTGGAGGAAGCGGAACCTGAGGAGTTTGTGGTGAAGAAGGTATTGGACCAACAAGAGGTGAATGGGAAAGTGGAATATTTCTTAAAATGGAAAGGCTTCACAGATGTCAACAACACATGGGAACATGAGGAAAACTTGGATTGTCCAGAGTTAATTGAAGCATTTCTGAATTCTCAGAAGGCTGGTAAAGAAAAAGATGGAGTCAAGAGAAAGTCTTTGTCAGACAGCGAGTCAGATGATAGCAAGTCCAAGAAGAAGCATGAGGTGGCTGACAAGCCATGGGGCTTTGCTTGGGGCCCTGACCCAGAGAGAATCATTGGTGCTACTGACAGCAGAGGAGAGCTGATGTTTCTCATGAAATGGAAAGATTATGATAAGGCTGACTTGGTGTTGGCTGAAGCAGCAAACGTGAAATGTCCTCAGATAGTCATTGCCTTTTATGAGGTATGACTGACCTGGTACTCCTGTCCTGAAGATGAAGCACAATAATTTAAATTGCTTTAAAAAATACACACACACACACACACACACACACACACACACACTAAAGTCTGGATACCAATTCCATTCTTTAATTTGTTAGCAGTGTGAGCACCATCTAATGAGAACTGAGTTGAGTAGGTTTTAAAGTAGGTTTTGCTTTTTGTTTGGTTTGTTTTTTGTTTGGACTGGTTTTTATTTTGCATCAACAGCACTGGTAACTGAACAAATAAATACAAGCTTTCTGCATTTACTTAACATTTATCACAGAAGAGAACATTTGATATTATGGAATTATTAGCTTCCTCCACAATAGAGAAAAACTTTTATAAACACTGATTAATACCTTCTGCAGTCACTACTCTGAATCCTAAGAAATGTTTAGCCCTCATTTATGTCTAAGGTTAGCTGTCTGAGACAATGTTGTGTCCATGTAGAATTTGGACATTTACATGAAACCCAACTTACTAATAGAAGCTACATTTTACACCTAGAGGCAAATACCTTGAAAGGCTGCTGCCGGCAGCCATTTTCCATTATTGCTCAGCTGTGGGGAGCCAAAGAGCCTGTTTCTCCTGAGTGGCATAAAACGTGCTGTCTTCACTTTTCCAAACACTAACTTCTTTTTGAATAGAAGAGAATGATTTTTTTTGTTATTTTTAATTAATTAATTTATTTATTTAACTTTTAACATTCATTTTAACAAAATTTTGGGTTCCAAATTTTCTCCCCTTTTGTCCCCTCTCCCCCCAAACACCAAGCATTCTAATTGCCCCTATGACCAATCTGCTCTCTCTTCTATCATCCCTCTCTGCCCTTGTCTCCATCTTCTCTTTTGTCCTGTAGGGCCAGATAACTTTCTATACTCCTTCACCTGTATTTCTTATTTCCTAGTGGCAAGAACATTACTCGACAGTTGTTCCTAACACTTTGAGTTCCAACTTCTTTACCTCCCTCCCTCCCCACCCCTTCCCTTTGGAAGGCAAGCAATTCAATATAGGCCAAATCTGTGTAGTTTTGCAAATGACTTCCATAATAGTCGTGTTGTGTAAGACTAACTGTATTTCCCTCCATTCTGTCCTGCCCCCCATTGCTTCTATTCTCTCTTTTGATCCTGTCCCTCCCCAAGAGTGTCAACCTCAAATTGCATTCTCCTCCCCATGCCCTCTCCTCTATCCTCCCCCCCACCCTGCTTATCCCCTTATCCCCCACTTTCCTGTATTGTAAGATAGGTTTTCATACCAAAATGAGTGTGCATTTTATTCCTTCCTTTAGTGGAATGTGATGAGAGTAAACTTCATGTTTTTCTCTCACCTCCCCTCTTTATCCTTCCACTAATAAGTCTTTTGCTTGCCTCTTTTATGAGAGATAATTTGCCCCATTCCATTTCTCCCTTTCTCCTCCCAATATATTTCTCTCTCTCTGCTTGATTTCATTTTTTTAAGATATGATCCCATCCTCTTCAATTCACTCTGTGCATTCTGTCTCTATGTGTGTGTGCATGTACGTGTGCATGTGTGTGTGTGTGTAATCCCACCCAGTACCCAGATACTGAAAAGTTTCAAGAGCTACAAATATTGTCTTTCCATGTAGGAATGTAAACAGTTCAACTTTAGTAAGTCCCTTATGACTTCTCTTTGCTGTTCACCTTTTCATGCTTCTCTTCATTCTTGTGTTTGAAAGTCAAATTTTCTTTTCAGCTCTGGTCTTTTCATCAAGAATGCTTGAAAGTCCTCTATTTCATTGAAAGACCAATTTTTCCCCTGAAGTATTATCCTCAGTTTTGCTGGGTAGGTGATTCTTGGCTTTAGTCCTAGTTCCTTTGACTTCTGGAATATCCTATTCCATGCCCTTCGATCCCTTAATGTAGAAGCTGCTAGATCTTGTGTTATCCTGATTGTATTTCCACAATACTTGAATTGTTTCTTTTTAGCTGCTTGCAATATTTTCTCCTTGACCTGGGAACTTTGGAATTTGGCCACAATATTCCTGGGAGTTTCTCTTCTTGGATCTTTTTCAGGTGGTGATCAGTGGATTCTTTCAATATTTATTTTACCCTCTGGTTCTAGAATATTAGGGCAGTTTTCCTTGATAATTTCATGAAAGATGATGTCTAGGCTCTTTTTTTGATCATGGCTTTCAGGTAGGCCCATAATTTTTAAATTGTCCCTCCTGGATCTATTTTCCAGGTCAGTTGTTTTTCCAATGAGATATTTCACATTATCTTCCATTTTTTCATTCTTTTGGTTTTGTTTTGTGATTTCTTGGTTTCTCATAAAGTCATTAGCCTCCATCTGTTCCATTCTAATTTTGAAAGAACTATTTTCTTCAGTGAGCTTTTGAATCTCCTCTTCCATTTGGCTAATTCTGCTTTTGAAAGCATTCTTCTCCTCATTGGCTTCTTGAGCCTCCTTTGCCAACTGAGTTAGCCTATTTTTCAGGGTGTTATTTTCTTTAGCATTTTTTTGGGTCTCCTTTAGCAGGGTGCTGACCTGCTGTTCATACTTTGCTTGCAAGTCTTTCATTGCTCTTCCCAGTTTTTCCTCCACCTCTCTAACATAATTTTCAAAATTTTCTGAGCTCTTTTTGAGCTTTTCCCAGGTCTGATCCCATTTAGCGGGCTGGGATACAGAAGTCCTGACTTCCATGTCTTTCCCTGATGGTGAGCACATCTCTTCCTCATCAGAAAGGAAGGCAGGAGAAACCTGTTCACCAAGAAAGTAACCCTCTATAGTCTTGGTTTTTTTCCCTTTTCTGGGCATTTTCCCAGCCAGTGACTTGACTTCTGAATATTCTCTTCACACCCACTTTGCCTCCTGATCCTCCCAGCCAGCGCTTAGGGTCTGAGATTCAAATGCTGCTTCCCAGCCTCAGGGTTTGGGGTGGGGCCAGGGCTGCTATTCAGTGTGAGATTAAGTTTAGGTGCTCAGGTGGGGGCAGGGCTGCCTCACTGGGCTCAGTTCCCTCAGGGGGTTTACGCAGAGAGCTTCAACAATGGATCCGAGCTCCTGCCTGCTTGGGGAGCCCCGGTCTGCTCCCGCCTCCGCTGTTGCCTCCTGAGGGGGCCTGAGTTATGGGGGCACCCCACTCCCCTCTCGACCAGCCAAAAAGACCCTCTCACTGACCTCCGTCACCTGTGGGTGGAGGGACCCGCGCGGCCGCTGGAGATTCCGTCCCTGAAGCCCACTCGGATCTGCTCCTCTCGGTGCCGTAGCCGTGGCAGGGCTGTGCTCGGCTCCCAGTCTGTGGCGCCTAGTCCGTGGTGTGAAGGACCTTTTGCGAGAGGTTTGCAGGTCCCTCTGGAACAGAAATCTCTTTCGCTCCACTGTTCTGTGGCCTCTGCTGCTCAGAATTCGCCGTGAGTTCCTTTTTATAGATATTCTATGGGTTGTGGGTTCGGAGCTATGTGTATGTGCGTCTTTCTACTCCGCCATCTTGGCTCCGCCCGAAGAGAATGATTTTGCAGGCACTTTGCAACACTGCTGGAGTGTTCCATGGTAGTGTAGGGCTCAGTGTCAGGGCCCTATTAAAGTGATGGTGAACATCCTCTGGATGCAAAGGATAGCTCTACATTTTTTTTTCCAAAAGGGATACTCTTCTCAAAGCCTGGCTGGATGAGACCACAGCATTCCTGAACTTGTGGAAGGGTAGCTGTGTTGTCGGCAACCCCTCCACGGCTTCAGCACCTCAATTCTTGATGTTGCCCAATCCCAGGTTAGAAACATGCATGGGTAAATGCTGCCGGAAGTTGTTTGAACATTTACCTAAAATGTCAAAATAGAACTATTTTGGCCTTGATTTTTAAAAAGAGAAAAACTTGGACTTCCTTCTTCAGAAAGTAGGGGTATCCTGTCTTATTTTACTAACCAAAGGGTCCTCTCTTAATCTTGTAGTAACATCCCCATCTGCTAGAATGTACATATTCTGCCCAAAGGGCAGCCATGGGGGAGGTGTTTTCCTAACTATTGGCACAAATGGGGAAGCAGATGTACCCATGTTAGGTAATCTTCTACACTCGTGATGGGCATGTTTTTTCTTCTTTATCTCAACCCATCCCTTCAATGTAGGACCAGTTTTTTGAGTATTTGGGTCACTTGGTTCCATGGGAATCAGGCAAAAAAATAATTTTGCAGTCACTGGAATGTTATACAACTGTATATTGTTCAGTTTATTGTAAATACTAGTGAACAGTGATCAATAAATAGTTTCATATTCTTCCTTTAAAAAAAAAGTTACATGTATCATTTCTCCTATAGGAATGCAAACATAACCTAAATTCTTTATGACTTTCCATTCATGTTTACTTTTTGAGTGTTATGTTTGAATATAAAATTTTCTTTTCAGTTCTTATTTTTAATCAGGAATTTAATTTCATTAAATATTCATGTTCCCCCTGAAGTTCAGTTTTACTTCGAAGATTACTCTTCCTTGTAATTCTAACTCCTTTGCTTTCTAGAACATCACATGCCAAGTCTTTTGCTCCTGTATCATGGTAGCTTTTAAATTTTATGTGATTCTAATTGTGGTTGAATGGTATTTGGAATGTTTATTTCTGGTTGCCAGTAGTATTTCCTGTTTGACCTGGGAAATTCTGGCTTTCGGCTATAATATTCCTGAGAGTTTTCATTTTGAGATTTCTTTCAGGAGATGACTGATGGATTCTTTCAATTTTTACTTTGTCCCTTGGCTCTCCTTCATAACTGTTTAAATGTGGCATCTAAGCTATATTTTTTATCATTATTTTCATATAGACTAGTAATTCTTAAATGTCTCTCCTCAATCAATTTTCCAGGTCAGTTGTTTTACCTATGAGATAATTCACATTTTCTTTTATTTTTTTCCCCTCAGGCTTTTGATTTCATTTTATTATTACTGGATGTCCCATGAATCAACTTCCAAATGACTAATCTTAATTTTTAAGGAATTATTTCCTTTCATAGCTTTCATTTCCTTTCCCAATTTTTCCTCTACCACTCATTTGATTTTTAAAATAATTTTTTTGCTCTTTTAAAAAGCTCTTTCTTTAGCACTATCTAGTATTCCTTTTTTGGACTTAGATTGAATCTGCATTTTTCTTTGAGGCGAAAGCCTCAGTCTTCTTCAGAGTTTGTCTTGGTCACCTTGTCACCAGAGAAGCTTTTCATGATCAGATTCTTTTTTTGCTGTTTGCTCATTTTTGCAGCCCATTTCTTGACTTTGAACTTTGCTGACCTCTGGAGTTGGGGTGATATTTGGCCTGAGCTTCTGTCTTTTATATCCTTCTGCTGCTTTCATAACTCTATGAGGGCCTGTAAGTTTTCAAAGTTTCCAAAGTGGTGTGACAGGGAGAGGGCTGGCCACCGTCCTTCTGCTCTATGCCCTGGCCCATGATCAGGGAGGCCCCCTGCTCTCTTGTGACTGGCTCTTTGAACTCCTCAAATTGGAACTGTGACCCAGAACTGGGAAGAGGGACAGAACTCCAAAAGGCACCCATTCTTGCTCTTAGTGTTAGGACTAGGAGTTCTCTTTTGGAACAGGTATTCAGGCCTCTTAGCCCTTTTACCAAGGGCTCGAACTGGTGCTACTACCATAGCCTATAACTAGTGCTGCTTCTACTGCAATCTTCTCCCAGCCAGCCCCTAGTCCAATATCCAGAGATCCCTCTTTCAACCTTCCTTAGCTGCTCTGCACTAAAAAAAAAAAAAAAAAGACTTACTATGACTTTTTCTTGGCACTCAACATTGAGTCTGGGGCATTTTTAAAGTTGCTGTACAGGGAATATACTGGTAGATCTTGGCAAAAATGCTGGCTTCACTTTGCCATTCTGACTTGGTCCTACAAGTCACTTTTTTATTGGCAAGGCCTATGACAAACAGTGAATATCTCCCCAATTATGTAAATCTCCCTTTATTCTGTATGTGTGTGTATACCTGTTTACACACACACACACTCTTGCAAATCTCTTGGTGGGTTAGCCTCCATACATGTGATGTTAATCTGAAGCTTTAAAAGAACTTTCTCTTATTCTCACCACATTCTGTTGGTATTATATCTATTCTAATTTTACGGATTTCACACCTTGTGACATTGCTGTAGCCATTACTAGTCTCAATCTCTTCTTTGTGGATTCTGTAGGTTTTCTAAATAGAACATCAAATCATCTGCAAAGAGTTATATTTTTTTCTTTGTTAATGGTTATACATTTAATGTTGTTTTCTTGTTTAAACAGCAACATAATGGTACGTTGGAAAGTCCTAGATTTAGAAAAAAAGGACTTGGTTACCAATTCTACCTCTTTTTCATACTATTGATGTGACACTGAATAAATCACTTAGCCTCCTTGGCCTCAGTTCACCATTTGTTAAATTAAAAGCTAATCTAGACATACGACAAAGTCCTTTCTAGATCTAATTCTATGATCCTAATTTTGGGGAGAGAAGGGATTCTTGTTTTTCTATGTACTTAGAAAGCTTTAAGTGTTTCTCTACTGCACATAATGCTAGTGCTTCATTTAAAATACATGCTTTTGACCATATTAAATATCCCTTGCATGCCTATGTTATTTAGGACTTTTATGAACTAATGTCGTATTTTGTCAAAAGCTTTTCCTGAATCTATTGAAATAATTAACAAATAACTTTGATGCAGAAAGAGTTGCTTACCAAAGGCACCACCAGTTCAAAATATAGATTCATTTGTAAGATCACACAAAGAAAAATGATGAGCAATGTCAATTCATAAACAAGAGAGAAGCAGAAGAGGGCAAAAACAGTTTAAAGGAAACATGCCATGAGATATAGCCAAGAAAAGTCATTCTGAAGTTAGCTAAAAGGTACCACAGACAATAAAGTAACATCAAAAAATTTTAGAGCAAGTTTCTCTGATAAAGTCCTAATTTTTCAAATATGTAGATAATTGAGTCAAATTTATAAAAGTAAAAGCCATCCCCAACTGATAAATGGCCGAAGGATATAAAGTGCTCTAAATCACTAATGATCAGAGAAAAGCAAATTAAAACAACTATAAAGTACCACCTCATATGTATAAGAAACAACAAATGCTAGAAGAGATGAGGAAATATAAATATATTGTTGGTGGAATAGTGAATTGGGCCAACCATTTTGGAAAACAAACTGAAACTAAGCCCAAAGGGTTATAAAATTGTACTTATCCTTCGATCAATCCAGCAACACCACTACAAGATCTGTTACCCCAAATAGATCAAAGAAAAAGGAAAAGGATCTACACATACATTTTTTTTTGGTAGCAAAGAATGGAAATTGAGGGGATCCTCATCAACTGAGGAATGGGTAAAAAAAGTTGTGGCACATCATTGTGGAATATGATTGTGCTATAAGAAATGATGAGGGGGACAGTTTCAGAAAAAAATATGTCAAGACCTACATGAACTCAAAAGTAGTGTGAGAAGAACTGGGAGATCATTGTGCATAATAACAGAAATGTTGCAATGAAGATCCACAATGAAAGACTTGACTATTCTAATCATTACAGTGATCTAAGACAATTCTAAAGAATTCATGATGAAAAAAACCTGTCATTTACCGTGAGAGAGAACTGATAAACTTCAAGTATAAATGAAGTATAATTTTCTCTATTTTTGCAATATGGCTGAAGTGGAAATGTTTTACATGATTTCATATGCATAACTGAAATCATATTGTTTGCTTTCTCAGTGAGTGGCAGCGAGGTGGAAGGGAGAGAGAATCTGGGACTCAAAATTCAAAAAGAAAAGAATGTTAAAATAATTTAAAAAATTTTAAAGGGGAAAAAAGTCATCCTGAAGGCAGAGTCATCTTGACTTTTTCTCTGAGGCCCTGGACTTTGACAGGTGTGCTTTTACCTTATAATACCTGGAAACAGGCCAAAACACCACTTCCTAGACATTTGCAACCTATGCTTTCCTCCCACCCTCTGATTTCTACCTCTGCCTTCTCTATATGCTTTGTCTACCCTATCATTGTACTAGCTCCTTCAGGTAAAGTGATTTCTAGACTGCCCAATAAATGCTCATTCAATTATTTAAAAAAGAAAATGAGAAGGATAACCTAAAATCATCAGGGGTACCATGGTATGCTCCAATTACCTCCTAACTACCTTAGGTTTCAACTTCCTATAATTCATTCCTAACCAGTTCTTTCCAGTTCAAAGAGTATTTTCTTTGGCAAAGATGCGACAGGTTCTATCTTCTCTCCCATCTTCTATTAACATTATCCCATCCACTCTAAGTAGTCCTTCTTCGATCTTCTTCCCATATAGTTTGTGTTCAAGGCTGATAGGTCTGATTTAGTTATTCTGTTCCATTTACTTCTTTTTCTATTTTTGAAACAGAATTAAATTATAAAAATTAATTTTTATTATAGTTTAAGATCTGTTATTGCCAGGATTACATTACTCCTATTTTTTCATGATTTTTCTCTTGAAATTCTTGACCACTGTGTTTCTTGAAATGCAATATATCGTTATTTTTGTCTAAAATTACAAAAGAACTCTATTATAATATATAGCTAAAGCTACAGATCTGGGGCATATCAACAATGTTATTCTATTGATGCATCCTATCTATTAACAATGAATATCTTTCCAATTATTTAAAATTAACTATTTGTATGTAGATTTCTATATACAACTCCTATTTGTATCTTGGTAGGTTAACTCCAAGATGCTGTATGTATATGTGTGTGTATATATATATATACATATATATATGTATATGTATATGTATATGTATATGTATATGTATATGTATATGTGTGTGTGTGTGTGTGTGTGTGTGTGTGTGTGTGTGTGTGTGTGTAGTGTTAGTCATTTGGGAAGGAAGTAGAGGAATAAGGTAATGAAAGAGATTGATGTCTTATTTGCATAGCCAATTTCAAAAAAAGGGAACCCATTGGTAAGAAGTATACTGTTTTTTTTGCTATGCAAAAACAAGAAAAACAAGAGTATTTCAACAAGTTTTGAAAAACAAGAGTATTAAAATTAATTTTGAAAATGAATGTATTATAATCAGCTTTATGAATAAGTTATTTTACATCAAATTTATCAACAATGGTATGATTAAACTGTTTGTAACATTTTATTTTTAACTACCTATACATTTTGTAATTAGAAAAAGGCCCTGGAACTAAAGATTTAGAATGATAGTAAGGTAGATTTCAGAGAAAACTTTCTATTAATATAGTTGTTCCAAAGCTTAGCATAGTGCCTGGAACACAGTAAGCACTTAATAAATGCTTTTTTGACTGACACTTATCTTTGAATCTTCTACCAGAAAAGTTCCTTAGTCAAAAAACCTGTGGGTTTTTTTTCTTTTTAAGAGAAATCAGAAAATGGGAGGGAAGAGTAGCAAGTTTAATTGAGAAAACAATATAAACAATGACTAATGATCAAGCTTGACCTCAGAGAAGAGATAAGAAAACTGTTTTCCTTTCACTGGAAACTTAGAAGATTACAGTTTCAGAATGCCGCATATATTGATACGCAGTGATGTGGTAGTTGGCTTAAAAAAAATTTTGGTACAATAGAAGATTCCTATCAAAAAGCATCAATAAAGCTGAGTGTTTGGGAGTAAAGCTCCTTGATTTTGTTCATGCATTGCCAGTATGCCTTATACTTATGATGAGGATAGAATAAAAAGATTAATTCAAGAGAAAATTATTTTGTGTCTATCTCCAGTCACAGGAAACACTTTTCATACTTGTTAAAGATGCAATCTACTGTTTCATCACTAGAGCCACTATGACATTTGCCTTGGATATTAGAAAAAAACCTTGTACAGACAGTTCTCACTTTATGTAAGTGGACTGTTCTGCAGACCTCTACATGATTTTTACATAATGTAAATTTGCCCATGAACATAGGGAAGGGAAGGGAGAAGAGGGTCACTGGATTGTAGCGGACAATATAGTTCAAGGACAAATGTGGGCCAGTGACAGAGAAGCAAGAATAGAAGGAACGCAAGGGCTGGGACCAGCCATGTGGTGGCCTGGCCAAAATCAAGAGGAAGACCACACTGGGGCAGACACGTAGGACCAGATACAGAGAGAAGAGGATAGGCAACACATGGGAGCTGGGGATAGACATCCCTGAGTATGGACAGCTAGAACACAGACATGGGACACACAGGTGAGTCTCCTCTCATGACGCTGGTTGCATCAGTGGTAGTGGTCACTCTACACATCTGTTCTTCTGCTTTCATTCGGAGCATGTTTTTTTTTAAGTTTTTTTTGGTGGGGTGGGGAATATTGGGGTAGACTGAAGAGGACCAAGCTGAGGAGCAGAAACAGAAAGAGAAAAAGTGCATGCACAGTACTATATGGTAAAGTTAACATAGGTGTTTCTTTGGAATGTGAATTTCTTTCACAATTCTTTATATAAAGTCAGATTTGTATAATGTGAATTTACATAAAGTGAGAACTGTTTGTATATCAAAGCAAAAATTATACTAAAAGATGAAATTAATCAGCAGAGAATACACACACACACACAAACAGAAAACAATTATATTTCTTATTCAAAACGTATTTTTTTTTAAAAAACTAGTCATGGAATCTGAAGATTTGTGTACCTCTGGATATGGAAGAAAAAGATAACTGTAGTGAAGCAGTATCAAACTCAAATAGAAACAATTCATACAAGTCACACAGAAAAACAACAAATTAACATTATGTTGTACTGCATTTTCATTTTTAAAAAAATACTTCTCAATTATGTTTTAATTTGATCCGGTACTCAGGAGTACAGGCAGCAAGTCTGACACCTCTAGAGTACTAGGTAGAAAGCAGGGATTTAGAGTCAGGAAGAACTGAGTCACCTGACATTTAACTCATGCCCTAAGCAACTCTCTAAAATGAAACATTACAAAATTACAAAAACAATTGCTGATCTGCTTGGGCTGAGAGAGCCCCCTCACTAGAACTTTCCCAAAGCAAGTACAAATTGTTAGGACCTCTTTCCCTTCCCAAATCAATGCAGAAAATAAGAAATCATCTTTTTTTCTAATGCCAAGCAAAATTCAAATCATTCCCTCTCAAAACTGGGGGTAGAAAATACTGAAAAACCACAGATGCAGAGAAAGGAGAACAAACACAGAAATTAGAATAGAAAGTACAAGGACTTGGATGCTGTTCTTATCACACATTTTAGTTCCACTCTCTCAGTGTCTTTCACTGTCTCTGTCTCCCCCATATGTCCCCATACCCCAAAAGAAATAAGTACAAAATATGCAGAAAGTAAATCAGTACAAGATATACCATGAAATAATCACACAAATTAGTTTCAAAAGAAACATACTGAAAGAATAATTATTTACCAGGGTTTGTCTTCTCAAGCTGGTACCATCGATAAAATGCCCTTTTCTTCTGTTCACTCAAGTCTGACCCCTGCTGCAACAGCCAATGGGAAATCCGGCTCTGACTGATACCTATATAGGGAAACAAATAACCTTTTTTTGGATGTTGTAATTAAAAAAATTAAGTTGTTACAACTTGTTGGTTTGGGGTGAGTAAAGAAAAGGTGTTCAGGTTTAAACAAGATGTCATACACTGAGTTCAGAGGCAAAGGGGATTGAAATCTAGATGAGATCTTGGATATCAATTGGCTTGATGCCCTAATTTTACAGACTGGCTCAGAGAGGAAAAGTAATTTGCTTAAATTTATAGAAATAGTAAGGAAGAGACACAGAAATAAAACCCAGATCTTCTGACTCTAAATCCAACTCTCTTTCTACTAGGGCTCACTGGGTAAAAAAATCATTCTGGCTAAGATTCTCTGGCCCTCATGATATTTAAAGGTAGAGTGTAAACCAAAGAATAAAGAGTTACAGTAATATATAGTCATATATTTATTTAGATATTATCTATATTATTGATATATATAGTTATATGGAAACAACTTCCTTACCTCTTATGCACTAAAATCATATACAGTTCAAAGGAAGACAGATCATTAGTTAATGAAGGCTAGATAATGGGTTCTAGCATCAAATCTAACTCACTATACATGTAACCCTTGGTTAAATGGCTTCAGCTCTCTGGGTCTGTTTACTAACTCAGAAAATAAGGAAACTGGACTCCATGAAAATCGATGTTCTTTCCAATTCTAAATCTAATAATACTCATTTCAAGAAATAGTATTCACACTAGGTTCAGGAGCATTTTTAAAGCCTAAACTAGGGATGGAAATAGAGATTCGACCCGTGATTTCACTGATAAAGGAAACTTTTATATGAAGAAACTCTCTATACCACTGCAGGCTGGTACTGTTTCTGCAACGTACTGTCATAGAGATGCCCAAAGCACTGAGAGATCACAAGACTTAGTCAAGGTCAAACAGCCAGTAAGTCAAAGAAAAGATCTGCATCAGGTCTATCAAACTGTAAAGCCAGCTCTCTAATAACTATGCCATGCAACCTCTCCTAATTTTAATGTATTGTTTAGATTACATTACTCAACCTCTAATCCCTAAACCTATTCCATGCTAAAAAGTCCTTATTTCTACTAAAACCATCACTGCTCTTCCAGTCATCTAGGTTCAAAATCATCCTACACTTTTCCCTTTTTCCTTTGCTCCTATATGAAAACAGTTAATGAAATCTAATGAATTCTACCTCTAAAATTCTACCTCTAAATTCTTTCTCCATACTCATATAACCACAGTATGGTATCTCTGGACTATATAATAGCTCCTACCTTTCAGTCCAAACCATTCTTCAAACATCTACTAAAACAATCTTCATAAAGTACAAGTCTAACTATATCACTCTTTTGCACAAAAATCTTACTTATTTTTTAAAGGGAAAATGTGAACTCATCTTGGTATTTAAGCTCATAATCTGGTTCTGACTAGCAGCATAGTACAAAGGAAACAAATAGTGGGTTTTAGAACTAATGCACCTATCTATGTTCAAGTCCTTGCCAGATTGCTGATTACTTGCATGAATTTAGGAAATCACTTAAATTCTCTAATCTCAGTTTACTCATCTGTAAAATGAAGGGGTTAGACAGGGTAATCTCAGTTCCCTCTTAGCTATACAATCTATGGAATTACCTATTTCAATGCATTTCACATTACTCCCCTTCATACACTATATGCTCCAACCAAGAGGGTGCACTTGCTATTCCATTTTCTACCAATGTATTCCCTCTAAACCCTCAACTCTTAGAATTCTTAGTTTCTTCCAAGATTTAGCTAATATATGACTATCATGTAAAACGTTTGCTGATTCCTCTGATCATTAATATACTTTCCCTCTTCAAATTATTTTCTGCTTTATTTGTATACAAATTGCAGTCCCCAGGAGAATGTAACACTTAAACATCCACTATACATCATATTCATTAGCTATTAATAAACTTCACAACGTGATTTGGCAAAGCAAATTGACCCCTTATAAATTCTCTTCTATGGTAAAGTACCCCTCATGAATGTCAAAATTATATGACTTTTTAAAAGAGGGAAGGGATAACTTTTCTTGAAAAACCTTTCAAATTATTATCAAACAAGGTAAAATAGGAAGATATGTTCACCAAAGGTGTTTCCAGCATCAAGTGGGGCATCAAGAGAAGACACTAAATGGAAGAGATTCCCCAAATCTAATCAGTGATTCTGTTTATGGAACACATTATTCTGATCGCAAATAATCATGTGCAGGACTTCATAAATGAGAGCTCTCATCACTGGAAAGACTTCTACTTAATTGGCCACAAAGGAAAAATAAACAGGTAAGTTCCGTGTATGGCTATGTATATGTGCATATATGAGACACATCAGAACAATGACATGGGTGCAGAAATAAACAGAATGAGAACACAGTCGACTGCATTTTCTTTTCAATTTGAGTGTTTTTCAGTAAAAAGATCTGCAGTTTCTCTTGCCTCCGAACTACCTGTCCTACGTTGAAGAAAGATATAAAAACAAAACTGTCATTACAAGAATGTATAATAAAATAAAACAATTCTGCCATTGGCCATGTCCTAAAATAAAATGGTTCAATTTGTACTCTGGGTCCATCATTTTTATCAGGAAGATAAGTTGTTCTAGTTCTGCTAAGTGAACTCTCTAACAGCTTGTACAAGTCTTAGGCTATTGGAGAATGGCTCTTATTCTTATCTCAGAAATGAGATCTGTCAGGGAAAACTGCTTTTTCAATTTAATTTTTTTAAAAAAAAATTATTTATTTTCAGTTTTTAACATTCATTTCCACAAGATTTTGAGTTCCAAATATTCTCCTCACCTCTCCCCTCCACCACCCCAAGACGCTGAGCATTCTGATCACCCCTTTCTCCAATCTATTCTCTCTTCTATCACATCCCTTCCTTCCCTTATCCCCATCTTCTCTGGGCAAGATGGATTACTATACTCCACTATCTATATTTCTTATCTCCCAGTTGCATGCAAAAACAATTCTCAACATTCGTTCCTAAATCTTTGAGTTCCAACTCCTCCCTTCCTCCCTATCCAGACATCCTCACTGTGAAGGCAAGCAATTCAATATAGGCTATACATGTGTAATTATGCAAAAGACTTCCAGAATAGTCATGTTTGTGAAAGACTAACTATATTTCCCTTCATCCTATCCTGTTCCCCTTTTATTCTATTCTCTTTGTCTTTGTCTCTCCCCAAAAGTGTTTACTTCTAACTACTCCCTCCTCCCATTTGCCCTCCCCACAGCCCACTTATCCCCTTCTCCCCTACTTTTCTATAGTGGAAAATAGATCTTCATACCAAATTGAGTGTGCATCTCCCTCCTTATGCCAAATGTGATGACAGTAAGCTTCACTTTTTCCCTCTCATTTCCTCCCTTTCCCCCTATATTGAAAAAGCTTTATCTTGACTCTTTTATGAGATAATTTTCTATTTCTCCCTTTCTCCTCCCAATATACTCCTCCCTCATCCCTTAATTTTATTTTTTTTAGATATCATACCTTCCTATTCAACTTAGCCTCTGCCCTCTGTCTAAATGAATATAATCCCTCCAACTGCCCAAATACTGATAAAAGTCTCAAGAGTTACAAATATTATTTTTCCATGTAGGAATGTAAACAGTTCAACTTTAGTAAGTCCCTTATGATTTCTCCTTCCTGTTTACCTTTTCATGCTTCTCTTGATTCTTGTGTTTGAAAGTCAAATTTTCTATTCAGCTCTGGACTTTTCATCAAGAATGCTTGAAAGTCCTCTATTTCATTGAATGACCATTTTTTCCCCTGAAGTATTCTACTCAATTTTTCTGGGAAGGTGATTTTTGGTTTTAATCCTAGTTCCTCTAAGTTCTGGAATATCATATTCCAACCCATTCCATCCCTTAACGTAGAAACTGCTAGATCTTGTCTTATCCTGAGTGTATTTCCATAATACTATAACTGTTTCATTTTGGCTGCTTGCAATATTTTCTCCTTGACCTAGGAACTCTGGAATCTGGCTACAATAATCCTAGGAGTTTTTCTTTTGGGATGTCTTTCAGGAGGTGATCAGTGGACTCTTTCAATATTTATTTTGCCCTCTGGTTCTAGACTATCAAGCAGTTTTCCTTGATAATTTCATGAAAGATGATGTCTAGGCTCCTTTCTTCATCATGGCTTTCAGGTAGCCTCATAATTTTTGAATTGTCTCTCCTGGATCTATTTTCCAGGTCAGTTGTTTTTCCAATGAGATATTTCACATTGCCTTCTATTTTTTAATTCTTTTAGTTTTGTTTCATAATTTCTTGATTTCTCATAAAGTCATTAGCTTCTATCTGCTCCATTCTAATTTTTCAAGAACTATTTTTTTCAGGGAGCTTTTAAACCTCATTTTCCATTTGGCTAATTCTGCTTTTTAAAGCATCTTTCTCTTCATTGGCTTTCTGGACCTCTTTTGTCATTGGGGTTAGTCTATTTTTAAAGGTGTTATTTTCTTCAGCATTTTTTTGGGTCTCCTTTAGCAAGCTGTTCACTCGCTTTTCATGATTTTCTTGTATCATTCTCATTTCTCTTCCCAAATTTTCCTCCACCTTCTTACTTGATTTTCAAAATTTCTTTTGAGCTCTTCCATAGTCTGAGACATGAAAATTTATTTTGGAGGTTTGGGATGAAGAAGCCTGGACTTTGATGTCTTCCTCTAATGCTATGCGTTGTTCTTCCTCATCTGAAAGGATGGAGGAAAATACCTACTCACCAAGAAAGTAACCTTCTATAGTCTTATTTTTTCCCCTTTTTTGGGCATTTTCCCAGCCAGTTACTTGACTTTTGAGCCCCCTGTCAAGTGGAGGGTATACTCTAAGGACCTATAAGTTCTCAGTTCCTCCAAGGTGGCACAATCAAGGGAGGGGAGTTTATGCCTCTCCTGGACTGCATTCTGGTCTGGGAGAAACCACAAGCTTTTCTGCTCAGGATCTGGGAGTAGGGTTCCCTCTCCACAACCACTTCTAGCTCCACGTCAGTGCTCCTCCTTACCCCAGGGCCACCACTCAGAGTTGAGATTCAAATCAGCTGCTTGATTCCCCCAAGGTCTTTAGACTGAGGGCTCCAAAAATGGACTCTGTAGCCACCTGGGGCTGCTGGTAGGCCAAGATCCTGTTCCCTTCTCACCCAGGTGAAAGAGCTTTCTCACTGACCTTTGAAGCTATCTCTGGTGTTTGTGGGTTAAGGAATACGGGAACCACAGCTGCTACCTGGGATTCCATGCCCTGAAGGCTGCTCCAGTCCTGTCCCTGTTGCACAGCTAAGGCTGGACTGCACCCTGTGGGGTGCACTCCACTCTGATCCCGGTGTGATACACTTTTCCTGTTGGCCTTCCAGGCTGCCTTAGGCTGGAAATCTCTTTCACTCTGTCATTTTGTGGTTTCTGCTGCTTTAGAATTTTTTTAGAGTCATTTTTACAGGTATTTTATGGGCTTTAAGGGGAAAGCTACCACAGGTCCATCTTTCTATTGCACCATCTTGGCTTTGCCCCCTGAAAAATTGCTTTAAATATCATTTCCCAATTTTCTGGTTTTCTTCTAATTTCAGCTGCATTGGTTTTGTTTAAGCAAAAACTGTTTAGCCTTTATCCATAATTCAAAAAGGCAATTTTTTCCTTGCTTCTCTAATTTGTTCATGTTGTCAATCTTTATGTAAAAGTCATGTACCTATTTTGAGTTCATCATGAAATATAGCATTAGGTATCACTTTAGATCTAGGTTCTGCCAGACCACTTTCCAGTTTTCCCAACCATTTTTTATTGAATATTGAGCTCTAACCTCAATATTTCCAGTACTGGGGTTTATAAAATAATAATTTACTATACATATTTGCTACTACATATTATGTAACTAATCTCTTTCACTGATCAAACTATTTATTAAACAGACCAAACATGATAATTAGAGCTTTGTAGTACAGTTTAAGATCTGGTACTCCAAGGCCCCTTTTCATTTTTTATACATTCCCTTCAGATGCTAGATCTTTTGTTCTTCCAGATGAATTTTGTTTTTATTTTTTCTAGTACTATAAATTGTTTGGTAATCTGGAATGGCAGGAAAAAAGTGAACTGATTTAGGCACTTTTATTATATTGGTTTGGCCAACCTATAAACAATATTTCTTCAATTATTTAGATCTAGCTTTATCTGTGTAAAGAATATTATATGTATACATATAATCCTTGAAAGCATCACACCAAAAGGACTCTTTTGAGAAGCTGGGTGGTGCAGCAGATAGAGCGCTGGGCCTGGAGTTAGACTCATCTTCCTAAGTTCAAATCTGGCCTCAGACACCTATTAGTTGTGTGAGCCTTGGCAAGTCACTTAACCCCACTGGCATAAATTTTCTCATTTATAAAATGAGCTGGAGAAGGAAATGACAAACTACTCCAGTATCTTTGCTAAGAAAATCCCAAATAGGATCACAAGGAGTCTGACATTACTTAAAAATGACTAAACAAAAATAATTATTTTAAATGGAATATATCTTTTAATACTAGATTTTGCTGGTAATGCTGAAGGCTAGGAATTTGTGGCTTAGTCCTTAGTCCTATTTCTAATCGCTACAGCTAGTATTTCAAGTATTATATTGAATACCAATATTTATAATGGACATGCTTGCTTTACCCTTGATCTTACTGAAAAGGTCTCCAATCTACCTCCATTACAAATAATTGTAGCTCTTAGTTTTTCAAAGATTCCCAAAGTGAGTGATACTGTCCCTGAGGGCACTGGAATGATCAAGAGAGGACAGTAGTAGCCTTGGGTGCAATTGGGGGGTGTTGAATAAAAATAAAGGGGCAGTAGAAGTATAAAGAAAGGAAAAGAAAAAAACTTTGAAAAATCATTTGTATATGTTTCATCTCTTGTGTAACAGAGTTAAAAGTCATACCAATTACATTACTTTCAAAATAAACACACAAAATGCAACTTGTAATTGATCAGTGGTCAAATCTGAAAGGTCTTAACACACACTTGCTGGCAGGCAAACTTGTGATGCATTCTCATGAAGTCCAGTATTCCAGGCAGGAATGAATGCATTTAATGACTTGTTTACAACATGATACTATAAGGTAACATGACACAATACTGTGTCATCAAAATGTCAATGCAGGAAAACCCCCACAAATTTACAATAAATTATAAAATTTAAAAATACATCATTAAAATATTTTATATTTTTAGAAATGATGCAAATATTTTTTAAAAATTAAAGGGTTAAAAGAAGATTTCCAGTAATTCTCCAGCACTGAGTAATTTTTTTAAAAAAGGGGTGGCACGTCAAATAAATATGGGAACCTCTGACAGATACTAATCATAAAATATCAACATATTCAGGAAAGATCCACTTATTCCTTTGCTTTCCTGATTTGTTTTTTTTAATAAGAGGTTATTATATCTTAGTGAAAAGTTTTTTTATACATCTATTAATATAATATTATTTCTGTTGCTGTTATTACTAATGTAGACAATTATATTTATACTTCTCCTAATATTGAACCAAAATTACCTTACTGGTTTAAAATTCACCTGGTAGTAGTGCACGATGTTTGTGATATGATGCTGTAGTCTCACTGATAAAATCCTATCTCAAAATTTTGCACTGATACTCATATTAGCCTATATAAACATTCACTGGATTATGGAGAAAGCAAGGGAATTCCACAATAACATCTACTTTTGTTTCACTGACTACACTAAAGCCTCTGACTGTGTGGATCACAACAAAATGTGGCAAGTCCTCAAACAGACAGAAATACCAGATCATCTTACTTGTCTACTGAAGAACCTGTATCCATGCCAAGAAGCAAGTTAGAATCGAACATGTAACAACTGATTGGTTTAAGATTGGAAAAGACGTACAAGACTGTATATTGTCACCTTATTTATTTAACTTATATACAGAGTACATCCATGAAATATCAGGCTGGATGAATTAGAAGCCAAAATTGAGGTTGCTGGGAGAAATAGTAACAATCTAGATATGCAGTAGATATCACTTTGACAGCACAAAGTGAAGAAGAATTAAGAAGCCTCTCGATGAAGGTGAAAGAGAAATGTGTAAAAGCTGGCTTGAAGCTTAACAGCAAAAAAAAAAAAAGAAAAAAAAAAAGCTAAAATCTTGGCAACTGGTCCTATCAATTCCTGGCAAATAGAGGCCAAAGAAATGGAAGCAGTGTCAGATTTTATATTTTTTGGGCTCAAAGATCATTGCAGACAGTGACTACAACCATGAAATTAAAAGATGCCTGCTCCTTGGAGGGAAAGATGTGGTAAATTTGGACAGCATACTAAAAAGCAGAGACAACACCTTGTTGAAAAATGTCTATATAGTCAACTATGGTTTTTCCAATAGCAGTATATGGCTTTCAAATTGTGGTGATGTAGACTTTCTGAGAATACCTTGGATAGAAAGGAGATCAAATCAGTCAACACTTAAAAGAAATTAATTCAAGCTATTTACTGGAATGTCAAGTATTGGAGCTGAAGTTTAAATACTTTGGCTACATAATGAGAAGACTGGACTCACTGGAAATGACCCTTATGATGGGAAAGACCAAAGGCAAAAGGAAAAGGGGATGGCAGGGGATGAGATAGATAGATACTGTCATGGAAACAGCAAACAATAACGTCAAAAGATAATGTAGGATGTAAGAGTCATTTCACAACTGATAAATGATCAAAAGATATGATCAGTTTTCAGACGAAGTAATCAAAGCTATCTATAGCTATATGAAAAAATAACTCACTATTGATTGGAGAAATGCAAATTAAAACAATTCTGATGTACTACCTCATATTTATTAGACCGGCTAATAGATAGAGAAGGTAAATGACAAATGCCGGAGGGAATGTGGGAAAAATGAGACTTTAATGCACTGTTGGTGGAGTTGTGAACTAATTTAACCATTCTGTTGAGCAGTTTGGAACTGTGCCCAAAAGGCTATAAAACCATGCATACCTTTGACCAAGAAATATCACTATCAGGTCTGTATCCCCAAAGAGATAAAAAAACAAAAAGGAAAGGAACAATATGTACAAAAATATTTATAGCAGCTCTTTTCTGGGGGTAAACAATCAGAAGTTGAGGGGATGCCTATCAACTGGGGAATGGCTAAACACGTTGTGGTATGTGATTATGATGGAATACTATTGTACTAAAAGAAATGATAAGCAGAATGCTCTCAAAAGAACCCAGAAAGACTTGCACGGGCTAATGCAAAGTGAAATGTACTATGTACAAATTAACAGCAATATTGTAGGATGATCAGCTGTGAATGACTTAGCTATTCTCAGCAATACAAAGACCCAGGGCAACTCTGAAGGGATTGGGATGAAGAATGCTTTCCATCTCCAGAGAAGAACTGATGGAATATGAATACTGATGGAAGCATATCATTTTTAACTTTTTTTTTGAAGTTTTTTCCTGTTTTCTTTCACAACATGACTATTATGAATATATTTTGTATAACTACACATGTATAACCTACATCAAACTGCTTGTCTTTTCAATGCAATTTTTGGAAGTCAAAATTTTTTAAATGAATGTTAAAAATTGTTTTCACATGTAACTAGGGAAAAATAAAATACAAAATAAAAGCTTAAAATTTAAAAAAAAAGAGACAGTGGAGGATGGAAGACCTGGGGTGCTATGATCCATGGGGTCAAGAAGAGTCAGACACAACTGAGTGACTGAATAACAAATGCAAATATTAGTCTTTCCTTTTTTAAATCCTTTCTAAGTTTAGGTGGAAGGATCTCTTCTTTTCCCTACTTTAAAAATAGTTTATATAGTATCGAAATTAATTGTTCTTTAAATATTGGACACATTTTGTAAATTCATCTGACCATGGAAGTATTTTTCTTTGGGAACTCATTTATAGCTGGTTAAATTTTTATTTTGAAACTAAATTATGTCCTCTCTTTTTCAGTGAATGAGTATTTTATATTTTTATAAATATTTAATCCATTTTTAATTTTATCAACATATATTTGGATGAAATATTTCTAATAATTTATTTCTTCATTTTTTTGAATTAACTTTTTTCATTTTTAACAGTGGTAATGATTTTCTTTTTGAAAAAAATCACACTGGTTAATCATTTACCTATTTCAGTGGTTTTTCACAAAATACAAATCTTTATTAGCTCATTTTTTGCTTTCAATTTTATTTCTTTTTTAATTTCAGGATCGCTATTTTTGTGTTTAATTGTTATTTTATAGGGTTTTTTTTTATGCTGCATGACCAATTCATTAATATAGCTCTTTTTTTTTTTTTTTTACTGATAAAAGTGTTTAAAGGTATAAAATCTCTCCCAAAGTTTGCTATATTGTCAAGGATCATATTTAATGGAACTATCGATTGTTTCCATAGTTTAGTCTTTGACTTATTTCTAATTGTTTTTTCAGTAGCCTTTTGCTGAATAATTTTTATTCCACTGTGGTCAGAAAAATGAGTGTATAATATTTCTGCTTTCCTGATTTGTGAGGCTTTTTATGTCTCACAATGAGGTCAATTTTTATGAAAGTACTTGGACACGTACATATTCTCTTTTCTATTTCTGTTCAATAATCTCGGGGTTTGTCAGATCAAACTTTTTTTTAACATTCCATTCACTTTCATAACTTCTTTCTTATTTATTTTTGGTTGAATTTATTTGCATCTGAAAGGGGTAAATAGTAAAACCATTATAATTTTATTATCTATTTCTCCCCTATAATTCGTTTAGCTTTTCCTTAAGTATTTAGATGCAATGCTATTTGGTGCCTATGTTTAATATTGATATTAATTCATTATAGTTTCCATCTTTATTTCTTTTAATTATTTTTATTACTATTGTTACTTCTTCTGAGATCATAACTGCTACCCCTGCTTTTATTTTTCCTACTTCAGATAAGGCATAATAGTTTTATCTCCAGTCCCGTATTTTAACTGTGTGAATTTTTATGTTTGAAGTGTGTTTCTTGTAAACAACCTACTGTTAAGTTCTGCTTTCTAATCCATTTGGGTCTTTTGTTTTGTAGGCAAGTTCATCACATTCTGACACTTGCAGCAATTGTTAACTAGGAGTCCACCTCCATTCTCTTTTCTTAGACTTTTCCTTCTTTCTATTTCTTGTCTCCTCTTTACATATAAAGAGGGTAATGAAAGAAAAGAAATGTACTTAGTACCAGCTATCTAGTTTTGGCATAATCTATTTCTTCTCTCCTACCCCTCCTTTCACTTTTCTTCACCTAGCACCTAATCACAGGTTTTATTTTTTTTCTTCCCTGACATCTACTCTCTTTAGTTGAGCGTTCTGCTTAAAACTTTTGTGGTTCATTCGTTTCAGTCATGTCTGACTTTTCGTGACTTCATTTGGGGTTTCTTTACAAAGATATTAGAGTGATTTTCCATTTCCTTCTCCAGTTCATTTTACAGATGAGGAAACTGAGGCAAACAAGATTAAGAGATCACAGAGCTAATAAGTGTCTGTGGCTAGATTTGAACTCTGAAGACTCCAAGTCTTCCAAGCCTGGTGCACTACCTACTGCACCACCTAGCTGCCCCTAGCTCCTCACAGCTGCTCCCTCCTTTAACCTATCTACCCGCTTATTCCTATCCCTATGCCCCTACAATTTCCTCTTTCTTTCTTGTTCCTTTGTTGAGTAAAATATATTTCTGTACCCAAATCTGTGTGTATTCTTCCCTTGTCAATCAAGCAATCAGAAAGAATTTAGTAAATGCCTACTCTGCTATGGAGATACAAAGCCTGAAGTAAAATAATCTGAGCCCTTAGAGAGTTTACAATATAAAAGAAAATAACATGTGCAGATAAAGTATACAATATAACACTGAGGAGGAAAGCACTAACAACTACAGAGATCTTCAGTAGAAGCATCAGAGAAGGTAGTACTTCATCTACATCTTGAAGGAAACTGTAGATTGATTCTCAGGAGAGGGGAAGAGGGTGTGAGTTCCAGGGAGAGGTGATAATGTAGGTGCAAAGTTACAGAGAGACGATGAAGTGTTCCATATGAGGAAACGTAAGAAGGCCAGTTTGGCGGGACCACAATGTGGGTGAAGGGGAGTAATTTAAGATGATGCAGTGATTTTTAATGATTCCAAGGTTCTCTGAGAAACAAAAGGCCAACTTAAAAACCCCATGTTATAGAATGGTGAATCACAGAACACATTGTCTCCAAATTATTGTGTCCCCCATCACAAGGAGCAATGTGGAAGAACAAAGTGGGCATAAGTAGGGTGCAACATGTTATCAGTTAATAAGTGCAGAGAAGGAGAGAAGCAGAATAGCAGAGAAAGAAAACATAAAGAGAAAGAGTAACAGGGGATTTTATTGTTTAATCAATAATTTTCACTTTCCCCACTGCCACTTCCAAGTTGTCCACCTTCCTCCATTACTCAGTAACCTCTTTTCCTTTGAAGTTCTTGTGATTCATATCTACCCAATCAAAATCCTGGTAGTTGTTATATATACTCTTTCCTCCCCCAATGAGTTCAACACTTGGCTTAGGATTTTTCTCTCAACTGCCCTTATTCTAGGGGACTTCAATATAAATACTGATTTTCCCTCAAATACCCTAAACCACTCAATTCCTCAACCTACTCACTTCCCATAAGTTATTCCTCTACCCAACCTCAGCCACACATAAAGATGGTCATATCCTTGATCTTGCCATCATCCACAAATGAACCACTTTCATGTTCAAGAATTCTGAAATCCACTCATTAAACCATAATCTACTGGCTTTTCAACCATCTCTCTGCCTTCCCTCATAAAATCCCACTCTTTGTACCTTGACCTCCAATCCCTTTACCCTTCAATTCTCTCCCAGGCCATTTCCCAAATACTAGACAATTTCTACCCATCATGACTCCTTGTTGAAGTAATTCAAGTCTACAATGTCTTCCTCTCTTAATTCCCTAGCCCCTTTTCACATCATCAATTATACCCAGCCAAACTTCAGCCTTATATCACTCCTATCGTTCTTTACCTTGTTTCTACACATATGCTGCTGAAAAAGGTGAATTAAATCAGGCAATTGTTCTTACTGGTCCACTACAAATTTATGTTACATAACCTCAGTGGGGCCTCACTGCTCCAAGTAACAATTCTATTATATCCTTCCCCTATCAACTCACTATCCCAATTTCTACTGCACCCTTTCCAAATTTTTTCATTCCTCCTCAAACCTCCCATGTCTTCCCTTCTCCCCATTCTCTTAGCTGAGAACTTGGCCTCACATTTTACAGAAAAAAACTGAAGTCATTCACTGTGAACTCCTTTTCCCTTCTTCATTTCTTGTCAACAGATGCCTTTTTCCATTTATCCTCTTTTGCCACTGTTGGACAGCGGTTATTATGTCCAAAAAACTCAGCACCAGTGGCCAGCTTTCTGGTGATAAGGTTCCTCATGTTTATCTAGGCTCGTGTTTGGCAGTAGATGCAGTCTGCCAATCATAATCAAAGACTATTCAGTTTGCTACAACATGTCAAAACTTCCATTCAACTAGTATGATCTCCGAGAAATCATGGTGGCCTCTATGTCATAAGACATCAAGGCAGAAGTGAAACAAGTATGCACCTCAGAAGTGGCATTAAAAAACAAAATTAAGAAAATGTAAATGCTCAGAGTAAGGATGAAAAACATTGTGGAGAGGTATGTATTGAGAGTGAGGAATAACAGAAAACTCTAGTGCTTCACTAGTGTCCATGGATAGTTTAAAATAAAAATAGGGGAATGTCCCCAGTTTATCCTTTATTCTTTGGTTGAAGATTTATAGGAGGACGCTGAAAAGTTGAATAGACACTGACAAGATTAGAAAGCATGAAGAGACTGAACTGCACCAGAAGAGATAAAATCCATATCTATGACATTATGGATGCTAAGTAATTCTGTATTCGACTATGAATAAAATGTTCCTGTATTTTAAAGCAGCAAGTACTTGGGAATAACAACTGGACATGAGATTTCTCAAATGTAAGGAGCTCCCAGTGAGATATTCTTATGGCGGTATAAAGGTAAGCACCTTCTCTGTAACTTGAGTCCTAGAAAGCTGCCTAGGGCATTGAGAAGTTAAATCACTGACCAAGGGGTATCACTACCAATATGTTGGCAGTTTTCCTGATTACAAGGTCAGTCCTCTATCCTCTATGGCACATAACCTATCCTAAATTCTTATCTTAGAATTAAATTCTTATGATTTATCAAAAGTTTATATGAGTTATCTGAGCTTCCAACAAAGGGAATTTCAACTTAAGAAATCATTTATGTGACTGCTATCAGCCAAAGTATTATATTTTAGTAAGTTTTTATTGATGTCTTTTGTTTTTCTACATCACTTAATGAATAAGTATTTATTAAGCACCTACCATGTGCCAGGCACTGTATTAGGTGCTGGGGAAAACACAGAGGTAAAAAACAGTCCTTGCCATCAAGGAAGTTCCCATCTAAAGGAGGAGATAACATGCAAACCAATACCTACAATGCAGGAAGAAAACAACTGAGAGAGGGATGGCTTCCCATATAAGATTAAATTTTAGATGGGACTTAAAGGAAGCTAGAGACGCTAGTAGTCAGACTACCAAGAGAAAGTGTTCTAGTCAAGGGGGACAGCCAGAGAAAATGCCTGCATTCAAGAAATAGAAGTCTCATTTGTGAAACAGCCAGGAATCTAGTGTTACTGAGTTGAAGAGTGTATGTCAGGAAGTAAGGTTTAAGAAGAATGGAAAAGAAGGAAATGGCTAGGTTACAAAGGGCTAAGAATGCCAAAAAGAGTATTTTATATTTGATCCTGGAGGCAATAGGGAGTCACTGGAGGTTCCATGTTAAACTTGCTAAATATTTTCTAGATTGAATTGAGCTTTGTCTGAAATCATGGCTACATTCTGATTTTCTAGAGTCAGTTGAAAAATAATTTTTCCTCAACTTAGCACTTTAAAAGGCTAGAAAATTAACTGAAATTGATGGAGATAAATGTAAAATCTTACACTATTTACCATCCTACACTGACTTAGTATATACCACATTTTTAAAAGATATTGATTTTAGTGAGAAATGTGCTTTATAAACCTTGTGATACTATTAAATCGTGAGTTTTTGTTGCTAATTTAATTATCACTTAAATATATGCCTAGCAACTTTTATCACTGAAGAACCTGTCTAGCTACGCTGAGAGTAGCTTATCACTGGAACAATGGCATAAGGGTTCTGTGCAAATATTTAAGTAGTAGTAAAAGGATACACGTATATCTACTTATAGCTTTATACCAGAGGTAAAGGATAGAAAATGGTTTATAAATATAATAAATGATCTAAATAAGCCAAAAATGAATTTATGAGGCATGAGATATTTGAGAGCAATAAAGAAAACACTGATTTTTTTCCCTAAGGATACTAATAAGTAGAAGACAATCAGAAGAAGGCTAATGAGGACCACCACATATTAAGATCCATTTAAAGAACTGTGAATATTTATTAAAGAGAAGTGAAGGCTCAGAGGGAAAATGATCATTGTCTTCAAGCTGTCATATGGAAGAAAGACTGTACTTTTTCTGTTAGCCCCTGAAGACAAGAAACAATGGGTGGAAGTTGCGAAAAAGCAAATTTGGACTTGAAGACAGGAAAATTTCCTAACAATAGAAGCCATCCCAAAATGAAACAGGCTGTCATAGGAAGTAGTTTCCTTCTTGATCAAAAACTTTCAGTTTAAGCCAGAAAATCTTGCTTGGGTTTATTACGTTGGGGATTCTTTTTTAGACAGGGGTTGAAATGAGGTATCTTCCAACTCAGAATTTCTATCAAACAGTCATACCTCTTTCTCTACTTCCCTCTTCTGTGAAGTAGTTACTTCCCCCATGCCCATGCTCCAGAACCTAAACACTGCTCTTTGGGTGTTTGATCCAACCTTATACCAAGGCATTAAGATTCTATAATCACAGACTAAGAAGAAGAAATCTCATCAGTGTCCTTTGCCCCTGGGGTCCCTCCCTTTGACTGGAGGGTGGAGAGCTCCTCTCAGAACCTCTGTTTAAAGAGGGTGACCAGGCCAGGCATCTCTTCATTTCCTACCTTGCTGAACTCTTTAGGACTTCTTCATCATGTTCTGACACTGTGTACCATCCTCTTCCTCCTCCCTCCCATGCTTTTTTCAGTTTCTTTTTACTACAGTGCCCAGCACACAGAAGGCACTTAATAAGTGTTTACTGACTGACTCATCTGGGTCTGTTTTTTGCTTTTCAGTGAAGGAAGGTTGACTTTGATGACAGCAACAGGGAAGGCATGCCTTGTATTAAACCAAGTACAGCCTTGACATCCAGCTTTTCTCCCTGTTCCAATTCTGCCTACTAAAGCTGAGGCACTTGCAAGCCAACTAATGTAAAACTCACTGAGCCATCATATAGAAAATAGATGAGGCCCCGGTCCCCTGAGTTCCACTTAGTTACAGATCTAAAGGAGGTCTCAAAAGAACCTCAGAGGTCTTTCTGTCTTTTGACTCTCCCCATTCCTGCTTCTATATTTTCTACTGTCTCAGGTCCAGTGCTATGATTTAGGATAGTTCTAAAAATACTGTCCCAAATCATGTCCAAGTCATGCCACTTGCACTATGATATTTTTTCCCCCAAATGGAAACTCAAACTCCTACCCCCTGGTCCCCTTGGCTCTGATTGATGATCTTTAACCTTATTTTATCCAATCCTAGGCTCATCACACATGATCTGAAGATATCCAGAAGTGGTGTGGTGAGCCTAGGATTGGGCAAAATAAAAAGATTATTCATTCAATAACACGAAGAGAAGAGAAAGAAACTGAAAGCAAAGCCATCTCAAAGACGGGGTAAAATTAGCCCTTAATAGTGACATGACAGTTTAGTTAGGGAATCAACAAAGGATTACTGCTTAGTTCTTCTGGGTAAGTCATTCTTTTTAGCCTTTTGGATATCGTATTCTATGTTCTCCACTTCTTTATAGTGGTAGCTGCTAAATCCTGTGTGATCCTGACTGGTTGCTTGGTACTTAAATTTTATTTTTACAGCCTGAAGTATTTTTTTTCTTTAACTCAGATACTCTGGACTTTGACTGTGACATTTCAAGCAATTTTCATTTGGGGTTTCTTTCAGGAGATGATCAGTGAAATCTCTATATTTTCCTTTTGCCCCCTTGTTCCAACAAGTCTGGTCAATTTTCTTCAAGATTTCTTGAAATACGATATCCAGGTACTTTCGTGGTCACGGCTTTCAGGTACTACAGTGATTCCTAAATCATATCTCCTCATCTGTTTTCCAGGTTAGGTGTTTTTTAATGGAAGATATTTCATATCTCCTATTTTTTTCAGACTTTTGACTTTTCTTGTCATAATCCTTTTGGGGAAAAAAGAACCTTTAAGGAAAGAAAAACTTTCAAACATTCCTTATGAAAAGATTCTGCTGAGTAAAAATGTTTAACACAGGAGTCAAGATAAATGCAAAGAGATAAATAGCAATCAAAGAGACTGTACAGAGATGAAATGTTGATATTCTAATGGGGGAAGGAGACACATGATCCTGTCATCACAGAAGGTACTAAATAACAATAATAATGAATAATAAATAAATACAGTTGATGATAATAATGATAGTTTGCATTTATATAGCAATTTAAGGTTTACAAAGTTATCTCATTTGATCCTCATAAGGACCTTGTGTAGTAGGTGCTATTATTAGGGACATTTTGCAGATGTGGAAGCTGAGGCATAAAGAAGTTAACTGACTTGCCCCAAATCACATAAGTAAATAAGGTCTGAAGCAGAATTCATACTGGTCTTCCTCATTCCAAGCCCACTGGAAGGAACTATACAAAGATGAGGTATTATATATTTTAAAATGAAGGGCTAATATGTCTCCCTGTCATTCAGGGTCATAAAGGGAGTTAAATTACACAGAGGGCCTGGGAGTGGTTTTGATGATCCTGAAAAAAAAAAAAAAGGTGGGGGAGGAGGGAGCATGGGATACTCTAAGGATGAAACAGAAGAAATTACTTCATATAATAAAATAGTATATTAGTGGGACACTAGTAAGGAAGGAGTAAGTAGAGAGTGTCATTTGAACTTCACTATCATCTGGACTGGTCAAAGGAGGGAAGAAGGAACACATACACATACAGTTAGATGTAGAAATAAATTCAATTCAACAGGGAAAAAGAAGGTACAAAAAAAAGGAAGACAAAACAATAGGGAGGATTAGTCACAGACAAATATGATCCTCTGAATCTGGGCAGTACTAACTTGGACATTTACAGATACTACAGGATCTACTCTCTATCACAGGTTTAAAAGATAAAGTATGAAAATAAAAAGAAAGAAGTAAAGCATATGAAATGACAGAAGGCATAAAATTATTATCTACCCTAAATCTAAAAAGTAGAACTGAATTTGCACACTGCTCAAAACCTCTCAGCAAAGATACTAGTTAAAACAATTGCAAAACACGAGAATGAGAAGAATGGTGATGCAATTGTGTTACATACACAATAATATTTAAAAGGAGGAAAAGAATAAAATTTTGGGTGGAGAGCAGAGAGGATTGAGAGCCACAAGGAAACTTAGATAATTTAGTCCAATCCCTTCATTTTAGAGATAAGAAAATGAAGTTCAGAAAGGGGGTCATTTATCCAAGGTTTAGAATGAACTGCAATTAAAACTAAAATCTCAGTCTGGCATTCTTCCTATGACATCATGGTAATTTAAGAAAATAGTTAAAGTGAACTGTAATTTTTAAGAATTCAATTATTAGAAACTTCTCGTTTTTAAAAATGTTAACTTCTGCAAGAAACTGAAATAAAACTAGTTTTACTCAATAGCCAACAAGACATTAAAAGAATGATTATTGGTCTCTTTATTTGGAGGGAAAGGTTATAGCTTAAAGTTAAATGAAGTCTGTACAGTTATCCTATTGACTTTTTCAAAGAATTAAAAAATGTATCTTATTTTAAAAGATATTAATTTACTTTCATAAAACGAAAAAGTTTCCTCTCAAGACAGACGGTTTATAATACTATTATTTACTCTTAAGGCAGGGATAAGTATATATAAACAAGAGCCTATTCAACCTAATTCCCATCATTGTTAATAGCAATTTAGAATTCTCTTGACCTATTGCAGAGGTAAAAACCTGCGCCTGGAGGGAACAGCGGTGACTAGGTAAAAAAAGCTTCAAAAAACAAGCAAAGAAATTCAGTAGGAACTATTATTCTCTCTTGTTTACACTGTCATTTTTCCTATCAGGAGGAGGTTATTTATACGGACCCCACCCATGAACTTCTTGTTTATCTTATTACAGAAATCCTGCATGTCTATAAAAAGAAGCCACCGTGCTTGTTCCTGGAGCTGGCATATGTATTAGAATTTTGCACCTTAACTACATTTAAAAAAATTTTCTCCTACTTAGCATTTCTCTTGCATCGCACCACTAGCTAGGCTTCAGTTTTATTTACAAAGCTGACTTTATTTCATTTTTTATATATTAACATTGGTCATTACTGATTTTAAAGTAAACCATAACAGAGGAAGCACCTCTGACACTTCTAGGGTTAGAGCTAGAAGAATCCACATTATAGATGAGGAAACTGATGATCTGAGAGATTTAATGACTGAATAATGGCCAGTTAAGTAGTAAGTAGCAGAGACTGAACACATCTCCAAATCCAAGGCTTTTTCAACTATACCATTCTGACTCCTTTATTGGCATATTTTTACACGTAGATAGACGCTCCTATTAAAGATGACTGCAGGATATGATGTCCATTTGTTCAGAGAGGGTAAAGTTTATATCTCCACACTGACCAAACATAACTAAAAATAGAAACAGAATTGGTAGTTTCTTCTTTGCTGTCTGTGACTATGTGTTTGTAATTAACTACTTTCAGCTGTAAAATAGTTTTCATAAGAAATCTAAAACCAGATGGAACTAAAATATGGTAATATGATAAAGCTGTTTCAGAATACAATAACAAAATCAAACTGATGACATCAGGAGGAAGATGGCTGCAAAAAGACTAATGCTAATCTATTAAGACAAGAGAAATGGATCGATTCAGTTGGTGGGAAAGAAATAATAATAATGGTTAACATTTATGAAGTACATTAAAGATTGCAAAGCATTTTACATATAATATCTCTGTCACGACACAACAATCTGGAGACTGAGGCAATAAAAAATAGCCTTTATCTCATATCCCTAGCTCTACATAGATTAAAGTAGTTAAAATAGACAAAACAAAAAGCCCTAACAAATCCTTGAGGGGAAGAACTATATCTCATTCACCTCTGTGCTTTGTATAGGCATAAAAGACAGAGTACTGTGTACATAGTAGGTAATGAATAAATGTTTACTGAACCAAGAGATAAATCTCAATATATAGATGCCAAGATTTCCTATACTATTTGATAAAAAAAAAATTGGAAAAATAGAGGTACTTCCTCAAGTAAAGCATTACTTTTCTCCTCAATCACTCCACTTCCTCTTCTCCCTTAGCTTCCATGAAAACCTTACTGCTCTCCTCTCAAGTTCTCCATACACGTGTGTTGATGTTATAAGATTCTCTTTCCCCTCCTGTTCCCTAAATATAGGTAATGCTAAAGGGTAGGTATTTTGTCCTGTTTATTTTCTCTCCCCTCAGTGAGCTCATCGACTTCCATGAAGTATTTCTTGGATATTTTTTCCTTCTTTTTGATCCTCATCACTCTAGCACATTACTTCATATCTGAACTACTGTAAAATAACCTCCTAGTGTTCCTGTATCCAAAGTCTTCTTGCTACAGTCTACTGTTCACACTATTAGCCACATAATCTTAATGTGCTGTTTTCTTCAAGCCACTCCTCTGCTAAAGAAAAAAAAAAATCAAGTGGGCCCCTACTACCTACGCAAGAAAAGTGATTTCAAAGTATTCAAATAGCGGTTATTGTTATTATGGTTGAAACACCTAAATTCAGCATTCAAGAACATATAAATTATCTAACGCTAATCTACATTCCAACCGTATTTAAAATCTTAACTATTATCCTTTTGACCAAACTGAATTACTAACCATTTACTATTCCTTTACTGTCTTCTATTCCTTAAGATAACAGCATAATATGATTTTACCTGAAATGTTAGAAATCATTAGTCTAACCCTTTCATTTTACAGCAGACATCACTGAAGAACAGAAAAGTAATGCAACTTGTCTAAATTTTACCTTACTTGCATAATGCACTAAGGCTGAGATTTGAAATCAAGTCCTTTTTTTTTCTTTTATACTGCTCCTCCTCGTCCTGGGTGCTGATCATACAAGTGCCTCTTCATGTCCCTTTGTTCTCAGAACCCAGTATAAGGATCATCTTTACCATCAAGTCTTTTCAAATCCCTAAATGGTTGGAAATTATCTTCTCTTTCTTCAATTCTTCATGGTCCTTTGTATGGACTACTCTTTCATACACCAATTAGCATTCATTATTTCTATGTATGTCCTACTTCATCCACTAACTGGAAAGATCCTTGAGATCAAGGACTATGTCTAACTTGATTCTGGCATATTCAGCTGCCAAAGCAAAATTTTTAGCTCCTGAGAAAGAGCATATGGGTCCATCTCCATATTTTAAAATATGGATTATAAAATCTATACCAATCGTATAGTTATGAAACTTTGGATATATGATAATGTGAAGGAAGAAATGGTGTGACTTGGTGACAATCTATTCACAGGTATGAAAAGGGACAATACAAAGTTCCAACAGATCTAAGTCTGAGAGATGAGAGTGATCATGGACAGAAATGTGATCTTTGCAAGGAGAGGCTGTTTTATTTTATTTTTTTGAGGGGGTGAGAATATTAAATTCTATTTGGAGTAATGGGAGTTTCAGATAACACTCTGAGTTTAAAGTCTAGTTCTGAAGTACAAGGGAGAGGTCAATCTCTGTCTTGAATATTTTTCTATCCCTTAAATAGTTCATAAACTGTCCAGGAATAGAATTTTAGTTCTAATTAGTAGACATGAAGAAGCTAGAAAAAAATTGAAAAAAAAAAAAAAGAATGGTTAATGACGCGAAAAGAAACTGAAAACAAAAGGAAAACAAATGTTTTAGGAAAATAGGGGAATCAACAGCATCAAAGTTCAGTTCAAAGTACAAGGATAGTGCATCACTAGGTAGAAAAAAAAAATGGCCTTTAGTCAAAAGTAAGTAATACAGAAATAAAAATACAAGAAATAATAAAAAACTCTTCTTAGAGTCTATGATTTTAGAAAGGGACATCATAATCATTATAGAATGCTTCCTCTACGTATGCATTTAATGTGATTCTGAAGGCCAAAAGGCCTGTAAAATGTTTAGTATTTTCAAGAAAGGTAATGGCAACAAAGGGCCAATATCCTGCTGTTGAAGAGAGCCACACCTAAAAAACTCCACACAATTCTGTTCAATATAACTCAAAAGAGAGTGAACATAAAAGAAGACAACAAAATGTTGCAGTGGACTAGGGGATAACCAGGACAACCATGTGCAGAGAGACTAAGAACACGATTAAAAACTATGAAATTATGAAAGGTACTCCAAACTTAAACATGGGTAAATTAAGTTCACCAAATCTAAGAAGACAAGAACTAAAAAAGATACTGAGAGTTTGAAAGGGATAAACTGAGGATAAATAAAATACTACATTACATGGCAGATCATGAAGCATTCCTCAGAAACAAAAAAATGTTTTCTACATCCTTGAAAAATAAAAGATAAGGTAAAATCTATATTAATTATTAAAAAAAGAGAAACATTTAGGAAAATTTAGGAAGAAGGAAAGCATGGGTCAGTCTTGTAGTTAGGACAGCTTAGACTGCAGTCCAACTTCTGACAAATGACTTAATTTCTTACTGTTCCCAGGCAAGTCTCCCAAGTCTTCCAGTCTCCGAAACTACAAATTACAGAACAATTGTAAATACCAATGATTTCACAGTTCAAGTCCCCCTAAATATACCAGGTATCCCCAAAAGTTATGTGTATATATTTATGTATGAATGTATTCTTTTGCACTTTTAAACAACATTTGCATTAATACTGATTGGATCAATTCCAAAAACCACTATGTTAGAAACCCAAGGGAATTTAAGCATTCCTTTGTGAAGGGACAGTGTTTCAATACTGAAAGAAGGGAGAAGTATTTGGAAGAAGGCTTGACCATATGTAGTGTAATACTAGTCCAAGTGGTATACCACAGAACAATGTAGTGCTTTTTCAGATTAAATCAATCTTATAATATTATATTGAGATTTAAAGCTATAATATTGTAATTTTTTTTGACTAATAAACTGGAAGACACTCCAGAATGCCTCCACTTTGAGGACTACAATCCAAATAACAAAGAGCAAAATCCTGTCATCCATCTACTATACATGTCAGTAGGTTTCATGTCAACCCTGCATACTGTGCAGAGGTCATTAGATATTTTACTTCATTCATAAAGATAAAAGCAGTAAAATCCTCTGAAATATTTGACTGAAAAAGACTGGGCACAAGCTAAGAAAAAAGAGGCACTACAATAATAAAGAACAACAATAAGAGAATCATATATGTGGGAAGAGTGCCTAGAAAATTAATGAATTATCCTTCTCTTTACATGTCTATTCCCTGAAGTAACTATAATTAAAGCCTCATGTTCTGATCAGAGGTACTAATCATACAAAAGGAACTTCCTGATATGAAGTTCAATATTTGCCAAATTTAGACAGTTTAATGATTCACAGTAGCAGGTATAAGTAAAGCACAATCTTTAATTTTAGTTAATTTAGACTCAAATACATGAATATTAGTATTCATGTACATATTGTTGAATAGGGAACATGGCATGCTAAAAGGTCCAATTAGTTTGATGCTAATCTATTGCAGTCTTACAGGTAACTGGAAGGCTTTATGGCTCATTCCAATCCCCTTAGCATTGTTAATGCATTTCAAGGATAAGAGCTCTATAAAATAACCAAAATTCAGAAGGGCATAAGGTAGATAAATAAAAAGAATGGGGGTAAAAATCCACCAACAAAAAGACAAGATTGTATCCAAATATTTAAGAACTACATAAAAATATATTTGGAGTCTACACTTAAGAAACTAAAATAAGGGGCCAGGCATGAAGAGAAATGCCTATAATCCCTCCTGCTAAAGACGAGGCTAGGGGAGCACTTGAGTATGGGAGTTCTGCACTTTAGTAGGGCTAACACTGCACTTAGCACTAATATGAAGAACATTCAGGAGCACCTCTACCAAACTGCCTTAATAAGTGGGTCAAAGGTTCTATGTCAATTAGCAGTGGCATGGGGCTAATGGACAGCTGATACACTTCTAGCAAGGGCTGAGATCACGAGACTAAATCTCAAAAAACAAACAGAAAACCAATTAAATAAAAAGGAAGAGGACATAAAAGCACAAAGGGCATTAACGATAATAACAGGCACTGACCTTAACATCTGAACAAGTGTACTAAGAAGAGGCTCATTGACAGGAACATGTTAAAGCAAAAGAACACACCTCCCTGTCTCTCATATTAGATTCACAAATTTAAGGGCAAATAGATAAGCTATTTAAATTATTAAATTATTGAGATTAGTGTAAATGGATATAGACAAATGAAAATATAATGTATGACATGAATGTCTGGTCAAATCACTAACAATATTAAAAAAACTAAAGAAACAAGTTTTGGTTATAGAAAAGAAAATCTGTGATTATTATTATGTTAAAATGACAAAAATAAAAGAACAAAAACACTAGTATAAGCCAAAAGGAAAAAAAATCACTGAGGAAGTTCTAAGATGTCTGAGACAAAGAGTCTTAAATCAAAGGCATACATTATTGTGCCTAAGCTGACAGATTTGCACTGCAATGCAGAAATGCAAGCCAGAATCAAACATTTGCATCAACTCACTGAAACTAGACATGGTTCCAACATTAAGGGCTATTTCAGTTCTTACCTGTTACCTGTGCAACAACTGCTTGGGAAATTCTGCGATTGGCAAGAAAAGCTTTGATCTCCTCTTTTATCACACTACTGTCCCGCCTAAAAAAAAGACCAAAACATGTTTAAGTTAAAAATACTAATCTTAGCTAAGAATGTTAAGGTAGGAAAGTAGAGACTAAAGGGAGGAACAAAACAGAAAGAAAAGTAGGAAGGACAGACCAAGCCCATATGAAAATACAAAATTAAAGCAAGAAATATCACATTTCCAAGATCAAAAACATAATACCATCTTACCTAATTCATAATGTGCCACCTACAAAGTTTCACTGTGGGATGGAAAGGTGAGCAAGGTAGAAAGGAGGTCAGAGACCATCTAGGAAGCCAGGGGTTCTTAACCTTTTTTGGCCATGTTCCCCCTCTGGCAGTATGACTGACACCTAAGGACCACTGCTCAGAATAATAATTTTAAATGTATAATATAAAATATACTTGATTACAAAGGAAATCAGTTATATTGAGTTACATTTGCAAGACATTAAAAAATAAATTCACAGACCATACGTTAAAAACTCTTGGTCTAGTCCAATCTCATCTTGTTAAAAATGAGGAAGCTGAGAAATAGAGAAGGTAAGTGATTAGCCCAAGTCAGAAGCAGGATTTGCCTCCGGTCTTCCTGGCTCTAAAGTCAGCACTCTGCCCACTACACCATGCTGCCTCTCAATCTGTCACTTACATAAAGACAGAAAATCTATAATGCTGAAGAAATTCAGTAAAATTACATCCTAGATCAGAAAAAATATACATCATTTTAGAAATATTGTACCTATGCACTCATGACTACTAAAGAAAGTATTCTCTATTTTAAAAAATCACTTATTTTTTTAATGGCTACTCTTGGTTTTTCTGGTTTAATTCTAATAATTATGGAAATCTGATTTTTTAAAACTGTTCACCTCCAGAACTTATAACATTTGAACAACTTAATACCTAAAACTGTATCATCTCCTGTGCCACTCAGAATTGGAGTTTATGGTTTGGCTTTTTCTTCATTATCATCCTCTTTCTAAAAGAGGTTACTCTTCCCTCTACCCTCCTCCCAACATATTCTCAGTAAAGTTGTGAAAATACATTTACATTCACTTTCCTTCATTTTAATTATTATTATGAATTATGCTCATGGCATGACTTCAGATTCCTCAACAAAACAACTGATTAAAAATAACTTTTTAGGTATTTAAAAAACTTAAAATCTCAAGTTGGATTATTTATGCATAAAGGAAATTAAAAAGAAAATGTACATGTAATATTCACATATAAATGTTACATATATATGTTATAGTGCCTTGGTACAACACATTTGCTGAAAACATTTTGCTGAAGAAATAAAGATTTAAGTAATGCTCAGAGCTCAATGATAAGACAATGGAATAGGGATATTTTAAAAATTATATAATGAGACAGCAATTTGATTTAACTTGTTCAAAAAACTTTAACAAATGGATCATATCCCACAGAAGCATGGACTATCATGGAACCTCAGGACCCATCTCCATGAATTCTAAGAAGGTTAAATAAAACCAATGTACCTAATGAGAATCAGTATTAAGTCAACATAAAACAGGTCCCCAACCATTTCCTAAAAAAAGAGCTATTTGTTTTTCTAAGGGATAAGGTAACTGGGAGGAGGGTAGAACAGAAGGGATGTTTCTGAATAAGGATCCTTAGTGAAAAGAAATACCCTACTTCTGTCTTCCTTTCACAAACATTTACTAAGCTCCTATTATATACTAGCCAATATACTAGGAGTTGCTGGGAATACAACTACTACCACCACTGCTGGAGCTGTTGCTACCGTAACTACCACTACCACAACTACTACTCCACCATCTCCACCACCACCACCACCAATGCAACAGAAAGCTAACATTTATATAATGCCTTAAAGTTTGCAGAGTGCTTTGCAAATATTATCTTATTTTATCCTTATAACAACCCTGGAAGATAGGTGTTATTTTCCAGAGAGAGGTAAAGTGACTTGCTTATGCATTGAGCTAAGCACTGGAAGCCAGATTTGAATTCAGGTGTTCATGTCTCCAGGTCGAGCACATCAACCTAGCTGCATACAAAGAATGAAATAATCTTTCCTAGGAAAGAACTTACATTCTAATGAGAGACATAAGTATTTTACATAATTTTAATTTATTCTATACGAACATTCAGAGAACCAACATACATTCACACACACAAACACCTATATGTAAATACAAAATAAATGTAAGGAGAATAGAGACCAAACTACATGCTACAGAAGAGGCAATAAGTGGTAACGTTTTGGCTTTGAGGTAAGTTTTGAGATACAAAGGGTGGTAAACAACTCACTGGCTGAAAACTACTGATACAGTAAACCACAGGAGAAAAGACTTCAAGATTGAATTCTCTATTAATATTTAAGGTTTATCATGTTGATCTGACTGGTCTATTTAATTTCTGCTTAAAAAAATCAAATGACCTATATTTCACATAAATATCTAAAGTAATTAAAAATTAAAAAGTACATATGACTGTTTTATTAAGTAATAGTATGTTTAAGAACAAATATCCAGAATATATAAAATTATGAAAGCTAAATAAATTATTTGGACGTCTGCTAAATAACTGATAGAATATGGTAAAAGGTTCTTTCAAATATCTATAAATTATAATATCTGCTAAAATAGAGATGAATTCATATGCACCTATTTCTAAGAGTTTTAAGGTAACTGAAAGCAATCAAATTATCTATGTTTTCTAACACAGTTTTAACATAACCCCCATTATTGCTTTACAATATATAACATGTAGGTAGTTCAAATTTTTTGAATATCTATATCTACATAGTTTTGAGTTATGAAAAATACATGGTGGGGTAACATAAAAAATGTGTTTTGCAGGGAGAAAAAGTGAGCAAATTTAATCTTCTTAATTCATTTAATCAATATGCTTTAAACAAAATCCACCCTGACATCAAAACGTAGGGAAAAGGCAACTCTCCATTATTCAGGGGTAGCATAACCAGTCTGTGAATTATTCATTGCCTTGCAGTACGATGATGTTATCAATGCCTGTAGGAGTAGGAGCAGCAACAGCAAGAGCAGGGAAGGAATTCCAGTCATTTGTAAGGCAACAGCAGCTGAAGGAGCCACTAAGACTAAATATCCAGTAAACTGGGGGTAGATGAACTATTCTTTACCTGACTCCTTCTGTTTTCCCTGAAATAATTCATGAAAATAATGATTTCTAGATGAATGTCAAGGGCAGGGTGTTGAGATGAAATGCAGTTTTAATAGTGGTTAAAAATTTCTAAAGATTCTAATCCATTTTTCTGTGGAGTTAACATTTTTAGTTTAACCCTCAAACTAATATCACTCCCACTCCAATCTCATTCTTTCTCTCATCTCAAACCTATCCTCCTCTTATTCTGCTGTGATTTGAATAAAACTTACGTTAGTAATAAAAAAGTTCCTTTAATCCCAAAACTTTTTTCATCCTCAGTTTCCTTAACTGAAACCTGGCTCTTCCCTGCAGAGACTACATTTCCTACTTTCTTCTGTCGAGCTTCCCATTGCTGTCTTCTTCAATTCTTCTCAGTTGTATCCAGATGAGGGAAGACCAGTCAGGGGAAGAGGAATAAACGTTACAATTATTGAACAACATCCCCACAGTCCTTAGCTGTTTGGAACAGCGAGGAGGAGTACACATTTAGAACTAGAGCATCTAGCCCAAGTCTTAGATTTTATAGCTGAGTAAAGTGAAGCTCAAAGAAGTTGGGTGACATAGCCAGAAATTCCAGCATAATCTGGGCAATATCTCACGCAATCTCCCTAAGCACACCTTATACTCTACCTAAATTTTTCTATCTATAATTCCTAGAGAACATCTTAAGCATTCTAGGCCCAGAATGCATTTCTAGTAGAACATAACTTTCTTGAAGGAAGCAACAGCTACATTTCTTTTTTTTTGGTCTTTGTATCCTAGAACAAAGGAGATATATGATGCTTACTGAAATGAATTGAATTCTCATCTTATCCCCTACATATCTAACTATAACCTACTCATTTATCAGTCAGGATTCAGGTAAAAGGCCACTTCCTGGTCTACCCTCATGTCATGCCTTTCACTGTGACTATGACCTCATCTCTTCCCTTGGACCTATTACCTGGCCTCTATGCTTTGATAGTTGAGATTCTGCATTATCCTGTTCAAGTCCTAGCCCTCTACATCCCTTACACCTGGCTCCATTTCCCCAATTCCCCTTTATGTGCTGCCTTCCTCAATTAGCATGTAAGGTTCTTGAAGGTAAGTACTGTCTTGCTTGCATGTATTGTATTTCTAGGCACAGTCCCTGGCATATAATAAGCACTTGTTAAATGCTGTATCTATCATAATGTAAACCTTACCTTTATCACATCTCCTACATACAACTTCTTTGCTCCTCTGACACTGCCACCACTCCAGAGTGGGCCTTTACCACCTCACACCTGGACTACTGCAACAGCCTAATCGTTGGTCTCCCTGCCTCAAGTCTCTCCATTCTAGTCTATTTTCTACTCAGCTGTCAAAGTGATCTTCTTGAAGTCCTGACCATTTCCAGTGGTTCCCTACAATTATAAAATCTTCTCTCAGGCATTCAAAGTCCTTCAAACCTTAAGACACTATATAAATGCTATCTATTACTATAATATTTTAAGTCTGTTTCATCTAAAATTCTCTTAATTTCAGTCTGCTAATATACAATATACTATTGCTAATTAAAAATGAATTGCTGTGACAAATTAAAAGCTACCCTATTTGGGTAATGCCCTGAGCCAGAGGATATACAGAATCAACTCAGCATTTCAACTGACACCTATCTGATCCCTTATAAAACTTCCTGCGCCTTCTGTGGAACAATAATCAGTTCTGATCCCAAATTAATTAAGAACAATAAATCAGGTAAAAAGGCCTGAACTTACAAAGTCAAGCCTGATAAAGCAAAACAAAAAGTAACCCAAGTCTATATGTGATTAAAGAGAAAATGAATGATAGGCTATTTTGGACCTTTACTAATGAGATCTAACATTTCATAATGCTCTAAAGGCTTGCAAAAGGCTTCCAAAATATTCTCTTATTTTATCCTCAACAGTACTGGGAGGTAAATGTTTTTATCATGAATCCCATTTTACTGATGAGAAAAAGGGTCACAAAGCTAGTAAGTTATCTGAAGCTGGATCTGAACTCTGGCCTCATTAACGCCAGTGTTCAATGCTCTATCGACTGGCCAGTTTTGTACATAAGTGTATCAGTCCCTTTTATAGGATGAATCAATGGGTTTCTACCTCTGTATAATCAAAGTGCCATAGGATAACCAATTCCATTTGAGGAAAGCTAATTGTTAGTCAATTATTTGTTATTTAAGTGAAAACTGCCTTCTTCAATTTTTCACTCATTAAGAGGAAAGAGCACAGAAAAATATTATAGAGAGCTACATAAAAATGGACAGCATTACGGAACTAGAAGGGAATTATCGAAGGTCACACAGCTGAATATTCCAGGTCTCTAAATTTAATCCAGTATTCTTCTACTAGACTGCATTGCCTTTCCAAAGTAATTAGTGCTTAACACATAAATAATGTAATTTCCTATACAAAAAGACATTTTTACAATACTACAATGCAAAATACTACAGGACTGCAAGTAATAAAAACCTGAAAGATAATCTTTTAATTTTGTTTAAAAGAATAAAAACTAAGGAAATACCTATGAAGAATATCCTTCATTCTTTTTCACTCTCCAATATGATACAATAGTAGTGTAGACCTAGTCTCTCCAATTCCAAAACACTCTGAAATTTGACTTCTGATCACACTACAGATTTAAAATTAGTCTCTTCAAAGTTAATCTCTTCAACTTACTTATTGTCAAAAACAAAGTTGCATTTTCTTCACATTCACATTCTCTTAGGCACCCAAGCTCACACGGAACTGTTTTTGACTCCTCTTTAACTCCACATGCAATCAAGTCCTGTGGAGTCTATTTCTGAAAAGTATTAAGTCCCAGACTCCTTAACTATTCTCACTGTTATTACCTAGGTTCAGGCCACCATTACCACTTGCTGAGATTACAATAATCATATATTTAAATGTTCTCTTCACCTTCAGTCTCAACATACACATAATCCTTTCTAATCACCCTACAGATTCCTAAAATATTCAATTCAATTAAAATTTTCTTTTTAAATATCTACCATGCATCAGACATTTAATTTTAGTAATACAAAATTCTGGTTATGTCATGTCCTTTTACCCAGAATGCCCTCCCCCAACATCCAAATGTTGGAATATTTTTATTTCAGTTAACTAAAGGATAAATCACAATCTAAAATCTGAAGTTCCATTTATTCATCTTAAAGGATAAATTACACAGTCCTAAAAGTAATGTTATGTTAAGACATAATGTTATTTACAAAGAATTTCATAGGCGTTCTAAGAATAGTATCAATATAAGGTAATTTAACCATCTTGACTAACCTCATTAATTCCTCCACTTTATCATCTACATCTAGGTCCTCTTCTGATGCTTCAAAACTGTATGATCTCTGACCCATGCTGTTTGCATGATAACGAGTAGGAGACATCTTTCCATTCGAAGTGGACAACCTTTCATTACTTTCCCTCCCATTTTGATTAGTAGTACAAGGTTGTGGGGAAGTGTCATAACTGTTGCTAGGTGATGGGGACATCCCCGAATGTTGGGTCTGTGTGGAAGCTGTAGCTGTAGAGGAAGATGCTGGGACATTGTTGGTACTATTTCCATAGGAACCACCTCCATAGCTTGGCCTTCTCCCAAATTTGTCATTATGCTCTTGATCAAGACGATCCAAAGTTTCCAAAGCATGGAGAATTTCATGTTTGGTCATTCCAGTTCGTCGAAGGCGCTGAAGCAGGTCTATTTGCTCTATAGTAAATCTGGGTTCATCTGTGTAGTGAGACATGGTTTCCAGCAAACTAGAAAAAAAGTGATAAATAAAAAAAATTATTTATGTTAAATTACTAGTCCCATAGTATAAAAAAAGATGCTTTAAAATGGATTATATATTCATATAAAATTATATAACCCTTTTAAAATAACATTTAAAATTTTTTCATAGTGAATTAAGAGTATTGAAGATTAAAAGAGTTTCTTGTGGTTCAAAATACATGAAAATTTAACATAAAAGTGTTAAATTTTGTATTTTCCCAAATTTTAAGATATATGAATAAAAAATCAATTATAAAAATAAGACTATAATCATTTCAAATGAAAGCAACTTTAAACTACCCAGAGAATGACTTTATGTTCCAAAGAGGCACCTCTAGTTTGTAGTTCTAGATTAAAGTAATAATAACTCCTAATCAAATTTGAATTTATAATGATTTTTTATATCCCAATTATTAACAGAAACTTGTCCTATCACCTTCATTACAAGGAAAAACAAGACTTTAAGCAAACTATCACTATAATAAGTAAAAACTAATAGCCAATACAGAAACATCAAAGGAAGATATGGTAATGAGACATGAGGCTTATTATGTGTCTTGTCATCTAATCCATTGAGTAAATTCTTAAATATACTCTTCTTTTTTGACTCATTCATTCTTTTTGTAAAGGTAACAAAAAATGGAGCTTCTAAGAGAGAGAAAGAAAAGGAGAGGAAGAAGGAGAGGGAGAGGAGGAAGAGGACACTTCTAGCTCTTTGGAAATTATTTTCCTTTAGCCATCACTGGGTATGACAGCACACTCAAATATCTTAGAAAGTATTCTTTTCTCTGTATATTCAATATATAGCCTAGGCAATATATCCAGCACTATAGAGATTCTAACAGAGCAACAACGGTCTAATTTCTAATTATCACAGAATTCCCCTTATTTCCTACTTGTACAGGGAGTACAGTAGAATTACTGACCTGTAAATTGGCTCCAGTTAAAATTCTGTACTCATTTTATAAATAATTAATATTCACATATATATGTTCTGAGTCTTAGTTTTCTGCTTCAATTTCTTCTTCCTAGAAATCAACTTCTCTCAGCTCCTATGTCAACCATACCTTATGGAAATGTCTTAGGCTAGGCCAAAATGGGAATATACTCCCTTAAGATATTGATAAATGCTCCAGTGAGGGTCCTAAGACTAAGTGGTATTTTTTTCTATCCTGTGGTAGCTTCCCTAGCACACTGGCCTCAGTGGAAAAACCCAAGCAGCATATTTTTTTCTCCTGGCCCAGAGGGGAATAAAGCACCTTTTCCTCAGTGAAAAATAAACTGATTCTGAGTTGGAACAGTGGTCCTCACCACTGCTGTGCATACCCAGTTAAGCAATGGAACCCATATACAACACAGTAGTCAGTAAGGTAGGGCTTGGGGTGATTTTTGTGGCTAGTAAGGCTATAACAAAGATCAGGGTCTATAAAATCACCTAGAGGAGATGTGATCACTGCACATATTTCTTATTATTCAACTTCACATGCTCTCCAGTCTAGTCAATCTGAAAGAGCCTAGCTCTTTCTTAGAGGGTGTTTTATCTTTAGCCTTTATGTCTCTACATAAGGCAGTCCCTCTGTCTCTATACCCTTCTCTCTTCAAATGAATTTGGAAAGGAGACTGTATACAGAGGGAGAGAATATTCAATTAGTCAATTAGTAAATATTTATTAAGCACCTACTTGCCAGGCACTGTGCTAACAGCTACAGGTACAAAGAAAAGCAAAAAAAAAAAAAAAAAAAAAATCCCTCTGTTGAGAGAACCAGGTAAAAGAAATGTCACAAAAACCTAAACAAAAGAGAGTAAACAAGATAGTGTTCAACAGCATCAAAGGTGAGAGATGTTAAGAAAGATCAAGGCTGAGAGGAGTCCAACTAGATTTGGTAATTATGGAATCATTAGTAACTTAGGAGAGTAGTTTCACTTGAACAATATAGTTGGAAGCCAAAGGGTTTAAAAGAGAGTGAAAGAAAATCAACAAGAGTATATAGCTTTTTCAAGTTTAGTTGAAATGGGAGGAGAGAAGAGGAGCACATATAGGCAACCAAGAAAAGATAGGATGATAACAGAAATGGTAGGGCCAAAAGAAGATCTTTTAATGATGAATTCAGGCCAAATTTAGGAATCATTTTTAATGATTAACTTGATGATGGTAGGGTCAAATGAGGGATTTTAAATGATAAACTTAGTGTGAATATGCACTAAAAACAACCCCTCACTTGAACCTAATCATCCTTCACTAGCCATCATCTTCCAACATACTATCTCTTCTCCTCCATATCTTAGCTAAACTTGAAAAAGTCACATCATTAAAAACTGAGATTTGAGAGTGTTTGTAGGTTGGAGGGAGGGAACTGGTAAATAGGGAGATACTGAAGATCACAAAAGGGAGATGACAGAGGTTATAATCTGGAGAAAACAGAATAAGAGGGGATCAAGGCAGTATACATGCACATGTGCATGCATACACAGGCAAGTCTACTATGACATGGGAGAGATATGGTCAAATGGACAGAAGTAAGGCCCTGCTTCAGTACTTCTCTTTCATCTGAAGGGCGGAGATTAGGCAAGAAAAAGGCACAGCAAGAGACAGAAGTTGAACATGCAGAGTAGGAGAAAGAAGTCCCACTCTACATCAACTTTCCTCTTCTTCCCTCAAAAAACAGGTACAGCAAAAGATAAAAGGCCTGAAGTCAAAGAATGGGTTGCTCCTCTTAGCACGACAGGTTTTCCACATTCTGCTTGGGAGAGTAAACTGGAGACAGGTAGTGGAAGTTGTCTTGTGCCAGGACAGATGGAAGTTACTGCTTTGGGACAAGGGGAACTTTTGGGACAGATGGAAGATATCTGGCCCAGCCCCTTGCCACCTTCCCTAAGGGGACACACTGGGCCCAGGAGGAGATGGAGAACATAAGATGTAAGGTCAGAGAAATTTTTGGCTCCTCTGCTTACCTGAAAAGATGCCTACTTTTCCCTCATAAAATGACTACATCCTACTCAAATCTCTCTCTCTCTCTCTCTTTCCCTTTCTCTTTGTGTGTGTGTGTGTGTGTGTGTGTGTGTGTGTGTGTGTGTGTATGTTCTACTCTCCTTTGACCAGTAAAGATAAAAGAGTCCCTGTTGATTAGAGATGCAAATCAAAATAACTCTGAGGTACCACATCACACCTATCAGATTGGCAAACATGACAAAACAGAAGATGATCAATGTTGGAGAAGATGTGGGAGAGTTGGAACACTAATTCATGGTTGGTGGAGCTGTGAGCTGATCCAACCATTCTGGAGAGCAATTTGGAACTATGCCCAAAGTGTTACAAAAATGCGCATAAACTTTGACCCAGCAATATCGCTTCTAGGACTGTATCCCAAAGAGATTATGAAAATGGGAAATGGTCCCCACATGTACAAAAATATTCATAGAAGCTCTCTTTGTGGTGGCCAAGAACTGGAAATCAAGGGGATGCCCATCAATTGGGGAATGGCTGAACAAGTTGTGGTATATGAATGTAGTGGAATACTATTGTGCTATAAGAAATGATGAACAGGAAGACTTCAGAGTGGCCTGGAAGAACGTATATGAACTGATGTTGAGTGAAGGGGCAGAACCAGGAGAACTGTGTACACAGCAACAACCACAGCATGTGAGGAATTTTTCTGGTAGACTTAGCCCTTCACAGCAATGCAAGGACCTAAAAAATTTCCAATGGACTCCAGGAAAAATGTCCTCCACATCCAGAGAAAGAACTATGGAACTGGATCACAGAATGAAGCAGACCATTTTCTTGTTTAATGTTTTGTTTTATGGTTTCTCCCATTCATTTTAATTCTTCAATGCAACATGACTAAGGTAAAAATGTATTTAATAAGAATGTACGTGTAGAATTTATATAAGATTGCCCGTCGTCTCAGGGAGGGAGGGGGAAGGGAGGGAGGAAGGGGGAAAAATCTAAGATATATGGAAGTGATTGTAGAAAACTGAAAACAAAATAATTTTTAAAAAGATACAAGAGGTTCAAGTGATCCACACTCCCACCCATTCCTCTTTATGTGCACCAATTAAGTAAAGTTCTCCCACATTTCTTCTCCTTCCCTCCTATTGTAATCCATTCCCCTCTCTCTTTTCTTCCTCTGTTTAAGATCATCATAACATAACAAAACCAATTCCAAGCCCTCAGTCTTATTTGCTTCACTCTGTGATCCAGGATATTAAATTTCTGAAAGGACATTTGAAACATCCTTCCTGATAGAATGTAAAAAGCTCATCCTTATAAAGTCTCGTCTGACAGCTCATGTGCATTTACCTTCTAATGATTCTACTTAGCTCTGGTCTTTTCATCATGAATTATCTGTTAGTCTTCTATTTCACCAAAGGACTATTTTTTTCCACTGTAGGATTATAAAAAATTTTGTTAGTTACATTATTCTTAATTGTACACATATATATCTTTTGTCTTTTGGGATACTATGTTCTATATAGTCTTCTCCTTTGTTATTTCAATTCTTTCTTCCTAGATGCTAGGAATATTTTTTTCTGTGATTCATAAGTTCTGATTTGGTTGTAACATGCCTGGTAATTTTCATCTGGGGGTTTCTTTCAGATGTTCAATGGATTCTATTTTTAACTCTGCCGATACAGAGTTCTTTCATTCTCTCTTGAAATAGATTGATTTTGGTCATGATTTTCATGTAATCCAATGAATTCCAAATTATCTCTACCTTCTCCTATTTTACAGTTGAGTTTTTTAATTTAAAATGCCTTATATTTTCTGGTATTTTTTAAACTTGGTTTTGTTTTAGTTTACTTATGTAGTCTAATTTCTGTATGATTTATCTTAATTTTCAATGAATCTGTCTGTTACTTGGATAAACTTCTATACCTCTTGAGCTAAGCTATAAATTCTCTTTCCAAATCTCTTCCATAGCTCTCATTTCTTTTCCAGTTCTTTCTGTTAGTGTTTTTTAAATTTATAATGAAAGTTTAACCTTTCCCTTTAAAAAAACAACAACAACAAAAACCACCTCTTAAACTTTTTCTTCTTGGAATTCTAATTGGTTGTGTAGCCAAGATACTGTTTTACTTGGAGACTTTACTTGTAGATCATTTGGAAATATTTTCTTCTTTTCAGCTCATATCTTGGGCATCCCTGGGACATCATCATGGTTCTTTTTCGGATTTTGTTCACTCATTCTTCCACCTTACCTGAAAATTCCACATTGGAACTTTTTCTTAAAGCTTGGCTCTGGCCACTTGCAGCAGGACTTTGGTAACCTTATTTGACACTGGTTGTTCTTATCTGATCAGGAAGGCAGTCCCCTCTTCTGCTCTAAGGGACTAGGTTTCAGGTTTCCTCTCCTAGTCAAGTTGCCTGTGGTTTGAATCTGTGATGTTGTTGGAGAACCTACTGTGTTTTCTCCTTCAATTTCTGATCACTACTAGGTCTGGCACTTCTCTAATCTTCGAGTAGCTGTCAAGGGAGCTAGGATTCCATACTTCCAGTGTACACCTTGATTGGTTCTCTATAATGCTAACTGAACTCTGCATCTTTGTCTAGATGTTCACTGAGTTCTAAGGTTGTTGGTACTGTAAATATACATACAGAAATCCTGGTCATGATTGTACAAACTATCATTTTAACTACTTCGGAATGTGTTTAAAATTTATTTAAAATTTTTGTTTGGCCTTTTCCAGTGTTTTTTTAAGGTAGAGATCAGACAGATACCACTTATTCCATAGGTGTGCCATCTTTTGTCCAACTCTTACCTAGTCCTTAGCCATTGAATGGGCGTGACCTCAGACAAACTGAGACCTGGGAAAGATCTTAACTTAGAAAGGCCAAGGTCACCCACTACAAGATTCTTGGGCAGCCAGTTGTCTTGACCTTTGCCTTGCCACTGGACTTCAATGACTGAAGACGTGAAGCTGACAACTTTGGTGCAGCTCTGCCTCACTCAGATGCAGTTCATGTGCAAGAGGACATCAATTTCTCTGATGCCATTGATCCTCTTTAAGGACGAAGGATAAACAGAAACTGCTATTCCTTAGTAATAGTTCTGCGACACCAATTCAGGCAGAAAGCTCATACAGTTCTTAAAAACTAACTCCTGAATCAAATACAGATTCCATGTTGTATAACAGATATATTCTCTTGAGCTAAAGCTTTCTTAATTATTGATAGCATTTTCCTTTTATAGTTAGTTAATATTTCAAGACGCTTTTTCTGAATCTCCTAGTTCTTAGTGTGTTGCTCACTCAAATTTAATTTACTTTTGTGTCACATGCATCTTATATTTACTTATTTGTGTATTTTTGTAACTGTTTCCCTTCCCTTTCAACTTGATTTAGTTATTTTTCTTTTGCTCATTAAAGGGTCCACTCCCTGACTACTTAAACAGGCCTATTCACTATATGGGCCTAAATGAGTACCTGAATAGGCCCAAGGTCAAAGAGGCCAAGGTCTCCCATTGCATCCTGGGCCATCTCCAGTCATCCTGATGCATATCTGGTCACTGGATCCAGATGGCTCAGGAGAAGAAAGTGAGGTTGGTGACCTTGCACAGCCCTCCCTCACTAAAAACAAAGTCAAGTGCTAGTCATGTCATCATTTCTCTGATTCTTGGTCCTCTTCGAAAACGAAGGACAAACACAACCTGTGTGCTGACTGTGTACCCAAGTAAAATATAAGCTCTGTGAAATCAGATTGTCTCTTTTTTTTGTTCTTGACTCCTTTGTGCCTATTATGCTACCTGTCACATGGCATGCCCTTAATAAATACTTATTGAATTAAATTAATAATATCTTCTAGAATTATGCTAGGAAAAAAAGTCAAGTTCAATGGCATACAGCTTACAAACTCTTATTTTTCTCCTTTATATATAACTTATATCAAATTGCTTACCACCTTACAGGGAGGGGAGAGGAAAGAAGGAGAATATGGAACTCAAATTTTTAAAAAAATGAATGTTCAAAATTCTTTTTATATGTATTAGGAAAAAATGAATTATTATTTTTTTAAAAAAGCAAGAAAACCCCAAAATTATGCCTCCAAATGTTAAGTACTGGTCTGAGGAGCTCCTTCTTCTAAGGGAGCAATGCACGGATATGAAACAAATCTGACAGGGTCATCTTTTCACAGGCCACAACAATAAAGATGAATGCTTCATAAGCAGTTATGAACTGCTTCTGTGGGTACAATTATATCAATATAGGTGCTGTGATTAACTGATTCTTCAGGTCATTAAATGCATCTTCCACATCTTATCAAACTGGAAAGTCTTATAGTCCTTTATGAAACTTGTGAGAGATAAACATGAACAATCATAAAAGACTAAATAAGAATTAAACAGCTTACATTCTAATATGGGGAGATGACACACACATCCCCTCTGAAGTCTATCATGATCAGGTCACAGAGGGAGTCATAATTAGACAGAAGGCCTGGGAGTGGTCCTGTTATTGTCTTGATAATCTTGAGAAGAATGAAAATATAAAGGAAGAATACACTAGAGAGGGAAGAAAAATAAAGGTTAGGTAAAATTATTTCAATAAAAATGAGCAAGCAGAAGTCTAAACTAATGAAAGGAAAGTGGGCAGAGTAGGTGACACTTGAATGTGTTAGTGTCAAAAGTGAACTCATCTTCATCTGAACTGGTCACAGAAGGAAAGAACATGTACAGTTAGGTGTAGAAATACCTTCATTCTGTAAAATAGATTGATGCTGTTTGCCCTTTGTTCTCAAAGAGGACCATGTTCTCAAAGAGGAAGGTGATGCCATGACAAGCAAGTGAATAAGATTTAAGGGAGGGAAGGCTGTGCAAAGTCTTTGGCCTCACTTTTTCCTCCCAGGAAAATAGGAGGGAAAGGGAAGAAGAGAGATTAGAGGGAGAGTAGATTAAGGAAAGGAACAGTCCTAAGAAAAACCAATACAAAAGTTCTGGCTCTTTTTGAAGTGGCAAAAAATTGGAATCTGAGAGGGTACCCATCAATTAAGGAATAGTTCAATAAGTTAAGGTATACAGATGTGACAGGATCCTATTGTGCTATAAGAAATTATGACTGACATAGTTGCAGAGAAATCTGGGAAGAATTGTGTAAAATGATGCAGAGTAAAGTGAGCAAAAAAGGGAGGACAATTTATGTAATAATATTGCAAAGATAAACAATTTTTAAGTATTAGATGAGTTTTGATCAGAATACTGACCAACCATAAAACCAGAGGATTTATGATAAAACATGCTACTTATCTCCTGAAAGAAAGGTAAAATGCTAGGTGGATGAACAGACAGATAGAAAGACATACATAACAGATGAATGGATGGACAGAAAAGCAGATAGATAGATATAACATGAAATATGGAAATTTGTTTTGCTTGTAATGTAATATGTTTGTAATTTTATGTTTCTTTCCTTCTCAATTGGGAGATACGTAGGAAGAGCAAGGAGAAGACAGATTTTTGCTGACTGAATAAATAAAATTTATTTAAAACAATCACTGAGCATCCAAGTATATACATATTAATTTAATGTGGAGTACCTTATCAAATCTTTGCAAAATTTCTCTACCTTTTCATTCTCTGCAAATGATATGACACATAACCTGCGGGTGGCCTTTTGACAAATATTTGTCACTATGCTTCTAACTTTCCAGAGTTTACCACAAGGACTCCTTCACCTTCTCAATCTCAAACAACTTTACATCTTCTTTTCCCATTGGTGAGTTCCTTCTGTGGCTCCCTACATTGGGTATAGGCTGAGGTCAGTCATACTTTATTCCCCTCCTGGCTATATTTCTGACTCTGGACCTGGGCACTGTGCTCAAATGTGGATATCTTCTCCTCTACCACTTTTCAGGTTCTTTCATTGTGTTGTCTTCCTCCATTAGAAAATAAGCTACTTGAATGCTGGGTCTGGTTTTCTCTTTGTTTCTGCTCACAACAGTGCTTAATAAACGTTCACTGCCAACGTAGTACAAGATGACCAAATGTCCCAGGAAAGAATGTTTCTCACTGCCTTTGGATGAATAACACACTCAACTCCACCACCTGCTTTATCTGATTCTCCAAGAACAGCCTGAAGAATTCTTTCATTTAACTTTAATTTCATTTTGATTAATTCTACCACCCAGCAGAGTACATGGCACACAGTAGATACTGAATAAATGTTTTTTTAATTGACAGATTCAGATTTAATATAATAATATTAAGATTGATGCAACTTGGTTCCTTTAATAATAGATCTACTTTCCAGTCATTAGAAAAGAAGATATAAAGTATCAACATTTACATAAATTAATGCTTAAAAACTATCTGAAAACTGTGTGATTTGCAGAACTTTCTGTAAAGTCAACAAGCATTTATTAAGCTCTCAAGAAATTTTAATTCTATTTGAGGAAACAATCTGTAAAGAACTAAGTGCAAACAAGATATTTACAGAATAATTTGGAGATAATTTTAGAGGGAAGGTTCTCTCACTGAGGAGGAATGGAAAGGCTTCTTTTTATTTTTATTTTTTTTGTATTTAACATTTCATTTTTTTCCAATTACATGTAAAGACAGCTTCCAACATTCATCTTTGCAAGACTTTGAGTTTCAAATTTTTCTCCCTCCCTTTCCTTTCTCCCTCCTGCCCAAGACAGTAAGCAATCTGATACAGGTTACACATGTACAATCATGTTAAACACAGTTCCACATTAGCCAGGCCATGAAAGAAGAATTAGAATGGAAAAACCACAAGAAAAAAAAAAGTTGGAATAGTATGTTTCAAGCTATATTGAGATTATATACACCCCTCTCTGGATGTGGACAGAATCCTGCACCAGGAGCCCTTGGGAATTGTCCTGGATCATTGTATTGCTGAGAAGAGCTAAGTCTATCATTATTCATGACTGCATAATATTGCTATTATTGAGTACAATATTCTCCTGGTTTTCTCTTCTCATTCAGCCATCAGTTTATGTAAATCTTTCCAGGTTTTTCTGAGATCTACTTGCTCATCATTTCTTAAAAGAACAACAATATTCCATTATATTCACATACCACAAATTGCTCAGTCAATTGATGGGCATCCCCTTAATGTTCAATTCTTTGAAAGGCTTCTTTTTAAAAGCAAGACTTTAGCTGGGAATTGATACAAGCAAAGGAAACTAGGAGGTGGAGATGAGGAGAGAAAGAGTTCCAGGCATTTGAAGACAGTCATTGAAAACACTCATAACCAGGAAGACTGAGGGTCCTGTGCAAAGAATATTGAGGAGATCAGTTTTAAAAAGTATGTGATGGGGAATAAAGTATAAGAAGACTAAAAAGATAGGTGGGGAACAGGTTATAAAGTATGAAGGGCTTTAAAAGCCAAACTCAGGATTTTATATTTGATTCTGAAGGTAATGGGGAAAGAATGGAGTTTAGTGAATGGGAGGATGGAAGGGTAACATGATTAGATATGCACTTTAGGAAAATCATTTTGACATCTGAGTGGAGAACACACTAGAGGAGGGCAAGGTTTGAGTCAGGGAGACCAACCAACAATCTGCTGTAATAGTCTAGGAATGAGAAGATGAGGGCTGGTACCTGGGGCAATCAAAAAAATGAAAGTGTAAATGACAAGACTAGGCAACAGATTTGATATGGAAGTGAGAGAAGGAGCAAGGAGTCAAAGAAAACACCCATCTTTCAAGCCTGGGTGGTAATAAGTGGGAAAGTGAGGAAGAAAAGAGTTTGGAAAAAAAAAGCAAACAAAAAAAATTCAGTTTTGGACAGGGTGAATTTAAGATTTCTACAGATCATATGTTTCGAGATGTCCAATAGTTCAAGATACAAGCCTGAAGGTCAAGAGAAAGGTTAGAGCTGGGTAAACAGATATAAAAATTATCTGCAAAAAGATAACTGAATCTAAGGGAGTTGATACGCTCACCAAGCAAAATAGAAAGAAGATGCTGCAGGACAAAGCCTTGTGGAATATTCCCTTTTCTGACACTTTGACAATGTTACTCACTAGAGAAAAAAAGGGCATCATAAAAGACTGAGAATAACTTTGTATTTTTATTTGTTTCATTCACTGCCAAATAATTCATCACCAAATAGTCAATCTACTAGTAATGAACCTTTGCATTTCAACAGGCTAATCTTCAGAAAGCAGGTTGGTTTGTTGTTGTCCCTCCTGGTTGAAGAGGACCAAAATGGCATTACTGTGCTAGGGTCAAAGTATAATGTGTCCAACTGTGGTTGATAAGACTAATACAATTTGGGAAAGGTCTACCACAGGTCAGGTACAAATAGTTGTGAACATTTCAGATGAAGACAGCTCTAAATTTGCACAACTCAAGTTTTTTTGAGCTATTGCAATTCTGCTTTGATCACAAAGCTCAGTGCCTTCTTTGATGTGGGCATGCCACACTAAACAGTCCTATGCCAGTGACACCCATGTCTCACAATCAATTCCAAAGTTCTTCAGAGAGACATTGAGAGTATCCTTGTATCAACATTTCTGACCTCCATGTCAGTGCTTGCCTTGTGGGTTCTCTGTAAAATGGTCTTTTAGGCAAAAATACGCTTGGCATTTGAAAAATGTGGTCAGCCCATGAGAGCTGCCTTCTCTGCAGTAGTTTGAATGCTTGACAGTTCACTTTGAGAAAGGATCTCAATGTCCTGTACCTTATCCTGCCAGGTGATGCTCATAATATTCCTAAGACAATTCAAATGGAAGTAATTCATTTTCCTGGCATGATGCTGGTATACTGTCCAGGTTTCACAGGGATGCATTAATGAGATCAGCACAATGGTTCTGTAGATATTCAGTTTGGTAAGCAGTCTAATACCTCTTCTCTCCCACACTTTCTTTTAGAGCCTCCTAAACACTGAGCTAGCTCTGGCATTGCATGTGTCAACCTCATAATCTACGTGGACCCGTGGAAAGTAAACTGCCAAGGTAAGTGAACTTATCATTCAAAATTTCTCCATTTGTTATAACTAACAGTTCCACAAAGAGATAGTATAGTGTTAGCTGGTGAGGAACCTATATATTATTGGTATTAAGTGTCAGGAGGTCAAAATTAGAAAAAGTAGGAGAGAATCGATCCATACTCTATTGCATTTCAGTCTGAGAGGCTGCACTGAGTGCATAACCATCTAAGAACAAAAAGTAGTGCACCAACTTTCCCTCCACTTTAGTCTTGGCTTGTATCCTTTTCAAGTTAAATAATTTACCATCAGTGTTGTAGCTGACCTTGATACCATTTTCATCCTCATTCAAGTCATCTGACAACATGGCTGAAAACATCACACTAATAAAAAGCATGGAAGCAAACACAGGAAAACATGAGAGAATTATCTGTTATCCAGAATCCATGCAAACATGCCATCATGGAACTGATGTACAACACTGATAAATTTCTCCAGGCAATCAAATTCTGCCATAATTTTCAGCAAGCTGTCATGAATGACAGTATCAAAGACCTTGATCAGAATAACAAACACTGCATACAGACCTTTCTTCTGCCCTGGTATTTCTCCTGGAGTTGTTACTGACCGTTCCTCATACTAACCATTCCTCAACCATTTCTGAAAGCCACACTGCCTCTTAGACATATGACTGTCTTCCAGGTGAAGGATAAGACTATTCAGGTGAACTCTGGAAAGAATCTTGCCAGCAATGACTAAGAGAGAGAGACTACCTAGATTGTCACAGGACAACCTATTTCCACTGTCCCTCTCTATAAAGATGGACAATGAAGGCATCCTTGAACTCCTGTGATCCAGGATTTGGAAGACAAGCTCCTCTTGTCATATAATGCAGAATACTTTGGTCAGTATTTATATGTGCAGTGGATGCCCAGCCTTGTAAATCTCAGCTGGAATAGAATCAGCATCACATGCTTTGCCGCATGAGAGAAATCTAATTGGCATTCAAAACCTCTTCTTCAGCTGGAAGTTTGGCTAGGGAGGGGTTGACTTCAATCTGAGGTATATGGTCAATGACTCTAGCCTTGGTTGATAAAAAGTCACTATGATGACAGAGAATACTATGGAAGTGTTCAGCCCATCTCTCCAAGATGTTTTTATCACTAATCAATGTGGCTCCATCAAATGCACCATAGGTCTTTGGCTCACAAAAAGCCTTCTGGGCATCATAAAAGCACTTTGAGTTGTTATTATCAGTGTAAAACTGAATTTCATCTGCCTTCTTACTGCACCAAGAATCCTGCACCTAAGCTTTGTTTGAACTTTACTTCTGATGGAGTTAAACACTACCTTCGTAGAGACAGACTATCCTGCTGGTAAAACCTGTGGAGTTCTTGGTTTTTGTTTAGTAACTTCTAAATTTCCCCATAATTTTCATCAAAGCAATCTTCATGTTTGCAAGTGTTTAGGCCCAGATGAGTAAATGTAGTGCTATACACCAAATTTCTGAAAGCTGCCAATTCTTTCCTGCTCCACTGTTGCCAACCATGTATTGACTCAGCTTTTCCTCCAAGTTAGCAACAAACTGTTCAGGATGGAGAAACACTCTAATCTGTTCACATTAAGTCTTCTGGTAGTCTTGTCTTGGGGACTCTGCTTTAGTTGAATGTAAATGTTTAGCTTGAAGAGGAGGAAATGATGAGTGGTCCAACACAGCACTATACATCATCTTAGTCACTCTTATATCCTGTCTCTTCTCCTTACAATGACACAGTCTATTAAATAGCAATGGTTGCCGGGAGGTTGCATCCATGAAGTTTTATTGTTTTTAGGTGAACATGAGACAGTGTTAGTGAGGGGAAGGTCATGAGATGCGCAAGTTTTCAGCAGTAAGCCATCACTGCTGCTACAGTTGTTGATTCCATTTCTCTGAAGGATTCCCACCATGTCCGATAGTCTAGAATTTAAGTCACCCAGAATTATAAGATTGTCTTCTTTCAGCACACTGAAGATGAATGTCTCTAGTCTTCATAAAATTTACTTTAATCTCATCAGGATTCATTATGGTAAGAGCACAGCCACTGATAATGGTGGCATGGCACTTTCCTGCAAGTAGCAACTGTATTGTCATGAGCCTGTCATTCACTTCTTTTGGGAGGCATACAAGACTACTGACTAGATTAGTTTTGATTATGAAATCTATGCCAGCTTCATGGCACTTCCAATCACTGTGCTCACTCCAGAAAAAAGAGTATTCAGTTCTGACTTCAATAAGCTAGACTTCATTTGCCAGCCTTGTTTCACTCACTGAAGCTATTTGGATACAATACCTGAGGCGTTCTCTCACAAGAGCTATTTCATCTTTCAGATCTACTAGATTAAGTGTTGTCCTTAAGTGTGTATACAATGCATGTACCCGTGGTAAGTAGAATCACCTTCACAAAACTTTTCGTATTTTTTTGTTGTTATTTTGACTGAAGGGTCCCAACTTGCCATGGTAAATAAGCCAGGGTGAGGTTAAGTGAAGTAGACAATTTTTAGGGCATCTTCTCTAGCCCCTTCCTCACTCCAGGAGTTGAGTAAGATAGTCCTTGAAAAAAGGCTGCTCAGGCACCCAGAGGGCTGGCAGTAAGAAGATGACCCTGTGGCCTGAGCTGCCTGTTGAGACTGAAGCTCCTACTTTATCTGCACCTGCTGTTCCATCACTTGACTTTTCACCACAGGATTTTGAGATAGGTAAAAATGGTAAAATAATATGGGTGATGCCTTGACTCACTGAAACTGGATTTAAGTTAGGTAGAGTTGGACAAAGTCATCAGCCTCGCTCTAAAGTCATTGGAGCTTAGCAGCAAGACAAAAGCTGAGATAACTGGCAATGACTCGGGATACAGTGGACTACCTTGGTAACTAGGATGGCTAACCAAACTCTACGCACTCCATAGCTCCTGCTTCTACTACTTTCATGGCTGTTGGAACAAACTGTTGCCATCTGCCCATTCCACCAGGGGAAGTCTTCACATACTTGGGGTAGACACCGCTTAATGACAATGGGCTGTTAGTGACCCTCAACCTGGTTTAGTCCATCTACCAAAATAGTTTACTGGGATGTGGTCACTGTGCATTCTATAGCTTCTTGGAGGTACAGATGAGAGTTAGGTAACCAGGTAGACATGAAAGGCAGAAAGCAGCCCTGAATAGGGCCCAGCAGCCCTCACATCAGAGGTACTAGTCTTCCCTGAACACTCATACACCCTGTACACTCAGAAAGCAGGTAGAGTTGTTACTGAGACTGTGCTTGAAGGTCACTGCTATTTCTATCTCTCTGTAGTTTCCTTAGTGAAATTTGTTAAGTCATTTTGAAGTACAACTCACAATTTTATTAATCAAATTTTATTAATCAAATTTGTCTCAAAACTTATACCTGTACAATAAAAAAACCTGAATTTTCATACAATACCTTTCTTCTTGCTGTCATACCAAAAAGTTCATGTACACTTGAGAGATAAGACATGAAGAATCACTTCACAGAATGAAATTGTTATCAGTTATGTCTTCTACCACATTTTTAGCTGACAAATACGTGAAAACAGATCACTTTATTCTTTAAATCAGGACAGATCTGTAAGCAACATTTTGCAAACAGCTTCTTAAGGATAGCAGTAGTGAACATCCATGCATTCTTACTTACAATAAAAGAGTTAATTACTTCTACTGCATAATATTAAAATATTGTAAAGTTTTAATTAGGAATGAAGAATTTCACTGATGTGACAGCATATGTATGTATATAAACAATTCAGAACTATATTTTTCTCAATTAAAATGTGGGTTTTTTCAAATCACTTATTTATTTTATTTTTTCTTGAATAATTCAACATTTGTATAGGATACTTTTGTTGGCTATGCACAAAATATAAGTAGATCATATTAAGATATTAGAATTTTTATGAGACAAAGAACCATTATTATCTGGGTGTTAAACAAAAAGTGTATTTTTTTATATAAAAAGGTTTTCTATCAAACTTGTCACTAGTCAAATTTTTTTAAAGCTTATAATAAACTACATAAGGCTAAAAAAAAGAATTTCACTGAACTTGTCATAGGATACACACAAAGGTTTTTACTACTGAGGAACTGCATATCTGTACCAAATATTACTGAGGTTATATATCATCATTTAGATTACCAACGTCTACCAAGGACAATGACTAAAGTAAAATGCTTTCCTTAGTACAGAGTATCACATAAAGACCCCAAGAAACAGAATCGAACTATACTTAAGTGAGACTGAAGGAGAATTTTAGAAGAAAAAATGGCATACAAATAAGAATCTACCACATAACAATGATTATATTCCAGGATGCATTAAAAAAGAATAGGTATAAAACAACGATGCTTATTCATTCACTGCTTATATTTCATAAACTATTAACTTCTGACCTTGGGAAATATACTTGACCTTTCTGGCCTTCATCTTTCTTAGCCAGAAAATGGGCAGGTTAGTCCAGACAATTTACAAGGTACTTTCTATACTGATATTCACTGATCCCATAAATTATCTTTAAACAAATTTTCATTCTATAACAACTATAAATGGAGCCAAAATCAAACATGTATAATAAGTTTTAATACTATATGTGTAAACAAATAATGATTGAAGCTTTTGAGGCAAGAATTCACAATCTGACAAAAATTGCTGGGAAAACTGGAAAGTGAGCAGAAATTGGGTATAGACCAATCTTTCACACTGCATACCAAGATAAAGTGAAAACAGGTACATGATTTAGACATAAAAAATAACATCATAAGCAAATTTTGAGAGCATGGGATATTTTACCTGTCAGATCTAGGGATCTGTTTAGTGGTTGTCCTTTGATCTCGAGGAAGACCCAAATGGCATCATGATGTTACAGCAAGTTACAGTGTGTCTGACTGTGGCTTATCAGATCAATACTAGCTCAGAATGCTTTATCACAGGTTGAGCACAAATAGTCCAATGTGAACACCTGCACATTTTGTGTTTTGTTGGAGCTACTTCAAATCTATCTTGCTCATAGAACACAGCCCCTTCTCTGATGTGGGCATGTTATGCTGATCTATTGTCTCCCATGTCACACACTCAATTCCAAAGTTCTTAAGTGAGACCTTGAGAGTGTCCTTATGTCTTTTGTTCGGATCACCATGTGAGTGTGTGAACTCTCCAAAAAATAGTCTTTTTTGGAAAGCATATGGTTTTCATTCAAACAACGTGCTCATTCCATGAGAGTTGTGCTCTCTGCGGCAGAGTCTGAATACTTGGCAGTTTAGTTTGAGAAAGGACCTCAGTGTTGATACCTTATCATGCCAGGTGATCGTCAGAATCTCCCTAAGATAATTCAAATGGAAGTGATTCAGTTTCCTGGCATGGCGCTGTTAACATTGTCTAGGTTTCACAGGCATACAATATTGAGGTCAGCACAGTGGCTCTGAAGATCTTCAGTTGAGTAGTCAGTCTAATACCTCTTTTCTCCTTTATTTCCCTTCAGAGCCTCCCAAAAACTGAGCTAGCTCTGGCAATGCATGTATCAACCTCATTATCAATGTATACATACCTGGGAAGTACATTACCAAGGTAGGTGAACTTATTCACAGCACTCAAAATTTTTCCATTTGCTTTAACCAATGGTTCCACATATACATGGTGTGATGGAGGAAGCATCTGTGTTTTCTTGGTGTTAAGTGTTAGGCCAAAATTAGCATAAGTAGCAGAGAACTGATCCATACTCTGTTATATCTCAACTTCAGAGGTTGCATTGAGCGCACAATCATCTGCAAACATTAAATAATGCACAAACATTCCCTCCACCTTGGTCTTGGCTTTAAGCATTTTAAAGTTGAAGAATTTACCATCAGTATGGTAGCTGTCCTTGATGCCAAGTTAGTTCTTGTTCAAAGCATTTGGCAACATGGTTGAAAACATAATGCTAAAAAGCATGGGAGGAGGGTGGAGCCAAGATACTGGAGTAGAAAGACACACATATGCAGGCTCTCCCCACGCAGCCCATAAAATACCTGTAGAGAGGGCCTCTCAACAAATTTTGGAGCAGTAGCAGTAGAGATTTCCAGCCCAGGGTGACCTGAAAGGCCCACGGGAAACATCTGTTGCACCAGACATGGAACAGAGCCCAGCCCAGCCTTGGACGTACAGTACGCGGCTTGCAAACAGCCCTGTGGGGGGGGGGGGGCAGGGCAGAATGTCCAGTCCCAGTACCAGTGGTTTGCAAATCCCTCAACCCACAGGCGCCAAAGGTCAGTGACAGGGTTTTTTCAGCTGGCTGAGAAGGGAGAAGGGCCAAGGGCTTTCCCATAGCTCTGGCCGCAGGCAGTGGCCACAGAGGCCACATCGGGCAGGCGGCAGCAGTTCCCACCAGTAGCCTGCATCCATTGTAGGACTGTAAAAACCCTGGGGGCAATGAGCAGCCTATTCTTACCTCAGCCCTGTGTAGAGGCCCTGAGGGAGCTAATCTTTATCTCACACCGAATGGAGGCCCTGTCCATGCAGCTCATCTGAATCTAAGCCCCCAGTGCTGGCTTGGTGGAATTGGAGGCCAGATGGCTGTGGAGACTGCTAAGATTCTGGGGACAAAAATCTCTCACTCCTCCCAGACCAGGGTACACGCTTGGCTGTGCCACTTGGGAGGAACTGAGATCTTACAGATCCCCAGAGTATACCCTACTCTTGACAAAGAACCCAAAAGTCAAGTAACTGGTTAGGAAAATGCCCAAAAAAGGGAAAAAAAATAAGACCATAGAAGGCTACTTTTTTGGTGAATATATATCTTCTCTCATCCTTTTGGATGAGGAAGAACAATGCTTATAATCAGAGAAAGACATAAAAGTCAAGGCTTCTGTACCCCAAAGATCCAAAATAAATATTCCATGGGCTCAGGCCATGGAAGAGCTCAAAAAGGATTTTGAAAATCAAGTTAGAGAGGTGGAGGAAAAGCTGGGAAGAGAAATGGGAGCAATGCAAGAAAATCATGAAAAGTAGGTCAACACCTTGTTAAAGGAGACCCAAAAAAATGCTGAAGAAAATAACACCTTGAAAAATAGGCTAACTCAATTGGCAAAGGAGGTTCAAAAAGCCTATGAGGAGAAGAATGCTTTAAAACGCAAAATTAGCCAAATGGAAAAGGAGGTTCAAAAGCTCACTGAAGAAAATAGTTCTTTAAAAATTAGAAAGGAATAGATGGAGGCTAATGACTTTTTGAGAAACCAAGAAATCTCAAAACAAAACCAAAAGAATGAAAAAATGGAAGATAATGTGAAATATCACATTGGAAAAACAACTGACCTGGAAAATAGATCCAGGAGAGACAAGTTAAAAATTATAGGACTACCTGAAAGTCACGATCAAAAAAAGAGCCTAGACATCATCTTTCATGAAATTATCAAGGAAAACTGCCCTGATATTGTAGAAGTAGGGGGCAAAATAAATATGGAAAGAATCTACCTATCACCCCCTGAAAGAGACTAAAAAAAAAAAAAAGAAAGAAAAGAAACTCCTAGGAACATTGTGGACAAATTCCAGAGTTCCCAGGTCAAGGAGAAAATATTGCAAGCAGTAGAAAGAAATAATTCAAGTACTGTGGAAATACAATCAGGATAATACAAGATCTAGCAGCTTCTACATTAAGGGATCAAAGGGTGTGGAATATCATGTTCCAGAAGTCAAAGGAACTAGGACCCAGCAAAACTGAGTATAATACTTCAGGGGGAAAAAATGGTCTTTCAATGAAATAGAGGACTTTCAAGTATTCTTGATGAAAAGACCAGAGCTGAAAAGAAAATTTGACTTTCAAACACAAGAATGAAGAGAAGCATGAAAAGGTAAACAGCAAAGAGAAATCATAAGGGACTTACTAAAGTTGAACTGTTTACATTCCTACATGGAAAGACAGTATTTGTAACTCTTGAAACTCTTTTCAGTATCTGGGTAGTTGGCGGGATTACACACACACACACAAAGTACAGGGTGAATTGAATAGGATGGGATCATATCTTAAAAAAATGAAATTAAGGGGTGAGAGAAATATATTGGGAGGAGAAAGGGAAAAATGGAATGGGGCAAATTGTCTCTCATAAAAGAGGCAAACAGAAGACTTTTCAGTGGAGGGAAAAAGGGGGGAGGTGAGAGAAAAAACATGAAGCTTACTCTTACCACATTTGACTAAAGGAAGAAATAAAATGCACACTCATTTTGGTATGAAAACCTATCTTACAATACAGGATAGTTGGGGAGAAGGGGAAAGCAGGGTGGGGGGGATAATGGAAGGGAGGGCAGTGGGAGGAGGGAGCACTCAGGAAGGGATAGGATCAAAGGAGAGAATAGAAGAAACGGGGGGCAGAATAGCATGGAGGGAAATATAGTTAGTCTTACACAACACGACTATTATGGAAGACATTTGCAAAACTACACAGATATGGCCTATATTGAATTGCTTGCCTTCCCAATGGGGATGGGTGGGGAGGGAGGGAGGAAGAGAAGTTGGAACTCAAAGTTTTAGGAACAACTTTTGAGTATTGTTCTTGCATACAACTAGGAAATAAGAAATACAGGTAATGGGGTATAGAAAGTTAACTTGTGCCCTATAGGACAAAAGAGAAGATGGGGATAAGGGAAGGGAGAGATGTTAGAAGGGAGGACAGATTGGTGATAGGGGTAATTAGAATGCTTGGCTTTTTGGGGTGCGGGGAAGGGAGCAATGGGGAGAATATTTGGAACTCAAAATTTTGTGGAAATGAATGTTGAAAACTTAAATAAATACATTTAAATACCAAAAAAAAAAAAAAAAAAAAGCATGGGAACAAGCACACAGCCTTACTTCACTCCATTGGTGACTGGGAAAGCACAAGTGTATTGTCCATTATCTAAAATCCGGGCAAGCATGATATCATGAAACTGATGTTATAGCATTGATAAACTCTGGGCCACCAAATTCTGAGATAATTTTCTAAAAGCCCTCATGACTGACAGTATCAAAGGCCTTGATCAGATCTACAAACGTTGTGTGCAGGTCTCTGTTCTGCTCTTGGCATTTCTTCTGGAGTTGTCAGGCAGCAAACACCATGTCAACCATTTTTCAGACCTTTCTGAAGCTACACTGGCTCTCAGGGAGATGACCATCTTCCAGGTGAAGGATCAGCCTATTAAGGAAGGCCCTGGCAAGAATCTTGCCAGTAATGAGTAAGAGAGAGGAAACACTCTCCTTCCCCCTGTAATTGTCTCAGAACAACCTATTTCTTTTACCTTTATAGATATGGACAATGAGGGCATCCTTGAACTCCTGCTGGAATAACCAGGAAAATTTCAGTCAGCTTTTATATGAGTAACAGACCACGTACCTTCTAAATCTCAGCTGGAATAGAATGAGCACCAGGTGTTCTGCCACATGAAAGGCCCCTAATGGCATGGAAAACATCTTCAGTTTCAGCTAGGGAGGGACTGACTTAAACCTGAGGTAAATGGTGGTTTCAATATCGAAGTCTGTTAGAACACTATGGAAGTGTTCAACCCATCTCTCTAGGATCATGTCCCTATCACTAATCAATGTGATTTCATCAACACTGAGTATCTGAGGTACACCATAGGTCTTTCACCAATAAATAGCCTTCAGGGCATCATAAAAGTCCTTTGGATTGCTATTATCAGCATAAAACTGAATTTCATTTGCCCTCTTATTACATATAGTTTTTATTGCATTATAATATGAGAAGAATGCTTTGACTATCGCTGCCTTTCTGCACTGGATTGTGCGACTTTATGTCCTAGTACGTGGTCAATTTTTGTATATGTCCCATATACTGCTGAGAAAAAGGTATATTCCTTTCTACCCCCATATAATTTTCTCCAGAGATCTATCATATCTATTTTATGCTGAGTTCTATTCACCTCCTTCTTTCTTTTTATTTTGAGATTAGATTTACCAAGCTCAGAGAGGGGGAGGTTGAGGTCCCCCAGTAGTATAGTTTTTGCTATTTCTTCCTATAACTCCCTTAACTTCTCCTCTAAGAACTGGGATGCTCTAGCACTTGGTGCATATATGTTTAGTAATGATATTGCTTCATTGTCTATGGTGCCTTTTAGCAGGATGTAGTTTCCTTCTTTATCTCTTTTGTTATTTTTTGATATTTTGATATTTCTGCCTTTACTTTGTCTCAGATTAGGATTGCTACCCCTGCTTTTTTTCACATTAGCTGAAGCATAATATATTCTGCTCCAAACTTTTACCTTTACCCTGTGTGTATCCCCATTTCAAATGCATTTCTTGTAAACAACATATTGTTGGGACTATTATTTTTAATCCATTCTGCTATCTGTCTCAGTTTTATGGGAGAGCTCATCTCATTCACATTCACAGTTATGATTACTGTGTCTTTCTTTCCACCCTATTTCCCCCCGTTTATGCTTTTAATTCTCCCTTGCCCTCTACAATACAGCTTTAATTTTTGACCACCGCCTCCCTCAATCTTCTTTCCCTTCTTTCAGCCCCCCTCCCTTTTACTCTCCATATCCCTGACTACTTCTTCCCTCCCTTTTAGCCTCCCCTCCCTTTTCTTTCCCCTTTCTCCTTCTATTGCCTATAGGACAATTTAGATTTCTACACTTAACTGAGTTTGTTGGTCCCTCTTTGAACCAAATCAGATGAGAGTAAATCTCAAACAGTCCTCATCCCCTTCCCTTTCTCCCCTCTACTATGTTTTTGTGCCTCTTCCTGTGATATAATTTACATTTTCTGCCTCCTTTTCACATTTCCCATTTTCCATCTCACTCTTAAATCACATTTTTTATCATCACATCAGTTAATTTATATCCATTCCCTCTATCTACGTATATCCCTTTTAAATATCATAGTAAAAATACAATTCTCAAGATTAACAAGTATCATCTTCCCTTACAGGGATGTAAACAGTTTGCCCATATTGAATAACAAGTTGTTTTGTTTTTTTTCCACCCATTTACCTTTTTATGCCTCTCTTGAGATTTGTATTTGAAGATCAAATTTTCTATTGAGCTCTGGTCTTTTCATCAGGGATGTCTGGAAATCCCTTATTTCACTGAATGGTTCATCATCTTGTCTGAAATATTATGCTCAATTTTGCTGAGTAATTGATTCTTGGTTGTAGTCCAAGCTCCTTTGCTTTATGGAATATCATATTTCAATCCTCCAATCTTTTAATTTAGAAGCTGCAAGGTCCTATATGATCCTGACTATAATTCCATGATATTTAAATTGTTTCCTTCTTGCTGCTTGTGGTATCTTCTCCTTAACTTGATAGTTCTGGAATTTAGCAACAATATTCCTTGGCATTTTCAGTTTGAGATCTCTTTCAGGAGGTGATTAGTGGATTCTTTCAATGACTATTTTGCCCTCAGGTTCTAGGATTTCAGGGCAGTTTTCCTTCATGATTTCTTGGAAGATATTGTCCAGGCTCTTTTTTATTTTCATCATGGCTTTCTAATAGACCAATATTTAGATCTGCTAGATCTATTAAGTCAGTTGTTTTATTAATGAGGTATTTTACATTTTCTTCTACCTTTTCACTCTTTAGATTCTGTTTGACTGATTCTTGATATCTCATAAAGTCACTAGCTTCTACTTGCCCAATTCAAATTTTTAATAGATTGCTTTCTTCAGTTAACTTTTGCATCTCCTTTTCCATTTGTCCAATTGTCCCAATTACATTTTGTGCTTCCTTTTACATTTGCCCAATTTTCTTTTATAAGGAGCTGTTCTGTTCAGTGAATTCTTTTTTCATATTTTTAAAATCATTGGCCATTTTTGCTTCAATCTCTCTAATTTGGCTTTTAATCCTTCTGGAGCTCTTCCAAGAATGCTCTTTAGACTTGACACCAGTTCATACTCCCTTCTGAGGTTTCAAATGGGAGTACAGTCTCAATGTTGACCTCTTCTGTATCTGTGTTTTATCCAGATAGTAAGATTCTATGGTCTATTCTGGTTCACTTGCTTACTCATGGTGATTGCCTTTTTCCTGGCTTTTAAATTAGATCACTGCTTCGGGGACACAGGAGCCTCTGTCCCAAGTTTCTTCTGCTGAGAACCTGAGGCTTTGTGTGTTGTGGCCTCTGGTTCTTTTAGAAGCTAGAATGCTGCAGCTTACCTGGTGCTGAGCTGACTGGTATGCCAAGGCAGATGCAAGGTGAAGTCTTTCTGAGTTTCCCCAGAGTTACCCTGGAGCTTGCTGTATGAGGTGTGGGGGAGGGGTGGTCTGGCCACAGGAGGTCTCCTCTCCTGAGTTACAGTACAGGCAGGCTCAGTGGTGGGAGAACCTCTGTTTGAGCTGGTGTCTTCCTGATTCCCCTGGATGGGATAAAGCACCCCTGGGGTCCTGGTGTTGGCACTTACAGGCTCCACCCCTCTGGTGCTCAGGATTTCCTCCTGGTTCGCTGAAGTGGGGCTGTCTGGTGCAGTTCCTGTCCTGCATTGGTCCCCTTCAGCCACAGCAAGAGGGTCTCTCCTTAACGATTTTCCTGGCCTTTTAGCTGATCCCACTATTCCAGGATTTTTCCTGGGGAAATATTCTCTGGGTTTTTCAAGGTCAACAAGGGAAAGGGGAGAGTACTTACAGATCACTCCACCATTCTGGCTCCCAGAAGTTGATATAGGTGACTTACAGACATTTAATCTGCAGGATGATAGTCTCAGGAGTGGCTGCTGCAGTTACCTGGAGTTCTGAGCTTCTCTCTCACTCAGTTCTGGACTCCCAATCCTGGGCTGATGAGTTTGAAAATCCGCAATGCTGCTTCTGCTTCAGTCTGCCTCAGCAATTCCTGCTTGGCTCCACTATGGTGTCTGTGCTGGTGCAGCCTGTGTCCTCTGTGCTTTCCCAGCCCGTGTAACATATCTTTCCTGTTGACCTTCCAGGCTGTCTTGGGCTGGAAATCTGCCACACGCTGTCTCCTAGTGAATTCTGCAACTCTAAAATTTGTTCAGATGCCCTTTTTAGAAGTATCTGAAAGATTCTGTGGTAAAGCTTAGGTGAGTATGTGCTCTCACTCTGCCATCTTGGCTCCCCCCCCCATTTGCCTTCTTACTGAGCCAAGAATCCTGCATCTCTCTAAGCTTTCCTTCCACTTAGAGATGGATGAACCCTATGGAGTTCTCATTTTTCATTTAGCAGTTTTTGAATTTCCCTTTCATTTTAATCAAATCAGTCTTGATGTTTGCAAGTGTTCTCACCCAGATGAGCCAATGCAGTGTTGTACCCCAAATCTCTGAAAGCTGCCCACTCCTTTTCTGCTCCACCACTGAGAACTGTGTCTTGGCTCAACTTTCCCTCCAAGTTAGCAACAAACTATTCCTGCTCAGAGAACATATCTCATCTGCTGAAATTAATTCTTCTGGTATAGATTTTGCCTTGGGCACATCACTTTTGTTGAATGTGAATATTTAGCTTGGAGAGGATAAGTCTATGATCAGTCTGGCACTCTATGCCATACACTGCCTTCATCACTCTCACATTCTGTCTGTCTCTTCTCGTTATAATCACAAAGTCTATTAAATACCAATGTTTGCTGTGAGAATGCTTTTATGAAGTTTTATTACATTTAGGTAAGTGGAAGATAGTATTGGTGATGAGAAGGTCATGAGATGCACAAGACTTCAGTATTAGGTGACCATTGCTGCTGTTGTTTCTAACTCCATTCCTTCCTAGGACTCCCTGACAAGTCTGGTAGTCTGAGCCTATTCTAGCAGTAAAGTCACCCAAGAATAAGCTCATCCTCTTTTGGCACATTGATAATAAGGGTCTCCATGTCTTCATAACATTTTTCTTTGACCTCATCATGATCTGTCATGGTGGCATGATATTTTCCTGTAAGTGGCAATCACATTATCATGAGATGGTCATTCACTCCTTTTGGTAAGCATGCAAGCTTGTTGACTACATTAGTTTTGATTGCAAAACCTACACCAGCTTCCACAGCACTCTGCTTCACATGTATCCAGGCCTAACTTCAGTAAACTGGTCTTCATCTGCCAACCTTGTTTCACTCAGGGTTGCTATTTGAATGTGATACATGTTGACTTCTCTCACAACAAAAGCTGTTTATCTGTCAGGTCTACTGGATTTTGTGTTGTCTATAAGTGTGCACACATACCATGTACCGATGGTGAGCAGAATAGTCTTTGCTGACATTTCTATTACATTTTTTGTGTTTTGACTGCTGGATGGGATCTTTGCCTGCCACAGGAATCAGGCCAAGGATGGGTAAGAGGACAATTTTTAGGGCACCTTTTCCAGCTCCTTCCTCACACCAGGAGGTGAGCAGTGTGATACTTAACAGACTGCTCAGACAACCAAGGGGGTTGCAGAACCTGAGTGCTGCTTCTAATAAGTAGATGACCCATAGCCTAGGCCATCTTTGTGCAGGATGGTGACTATACCTCCTAATGTATCCACACCTGCTGCTTTGTCACTTGCCTGTTGCCACAGGACTTTGAAATAGGTAAAAATGGTAAAATAGTATGGGAGATGTCTTTTGATTCATGCGAAAATTGGATTTAAGTGAGGAAGAGTTGCATAAAGTTATCAGCCTCACTCTCAGAGTCACCACAGTCCAGTGACAGGACGCAGTCAAGATGATTAATGATGGTTCAAGAAGCAGTATGTGACCTTGGCCTCTCTGATGTCTAACCAAGCTCTAAGTACTCCACAGTACCTCTTTAGTTGCCTTTAAGGCCATTGTAAAAAATTGTTCTTATCCACTCATTTCATCAGGAGAAGTCTTCATATACTTGGGGTAGACACTCCCTAACTCACCAATGGATTTGAGACACCTTGGTTACCCTCAAACTGGTTTGTTCTGTCTGCTGAAAAAGTTTACCATGGTGTGGCCATTGCACAGGCTGCAACTTCTTAGAGACACAGGTAAGAGACAGAACAAGTGGACATCAAAGGTGGAAAGCATGGATAAGGGAATAACTTATGACAAAACAAGAGATAGGGAGCAAGATGGGATGTAAGATAAGACAATTCTGATTACATTAACAAGTTTTTGCAGAAACCTCCCTCCCAACCAAGATTAGGAGAAAAGGGAGGCAAATAGGAAAAAAATTTTTTTATAGCAAGTTTCTCTGATAAAGGACTCATTTCTCAAGTATATAGAAAACTGAGCCAAATTTCAGTAATATAAGTCATTCCTCAGTTGATAAATGGTCATAGAAAATGAACAGGGAGTTTTCAGAAGAAGAAATCAAAGCTATCTGTAGTCATATAAAAGATGCTTTAAATCACTACTGATTAGAGAAATGCCAATTAAAACAACTCTGAGGTACTACCTCACAGTTATCAGAATGGTTAATATGACAGAAAAGGAAAATGGTAAATGCTGGAGGGGATGTGGAAAAATTGGAACACCAAGGCACTATAGGTGAAGTTTTGAACGAATCCAACCATTCTAGAGAGCAATTTGGAATTATGCCCAAAGGACTATTAAACCATGCATACCCTTTGACCCAGCAATTCCACTACAATATTTGTATCCCAAAGAGATTTAAGTAAAAAGGATAAGGACCTGTATGTATAAAACTATTTAGAGCAGTTTTTTTTTATGATAGTAAAGAACTGGAAATTGAGGAAATGCCCATCAATTGAGGAATGACCGAACAACTTCCACTATATGATTGTGATGGAATACTATTGTGCTCTGAAAAATGATGAGTAGGATGCCTTCAGAAAAATTTGGGAAGACTTACATGAACTGATGCAAAGTGAAGTGAGTAGAACTAGGAGAGCATTGTACACAGTAACAGCACTATTACATGATAATCATACAATGTAAAGGACGGCTATTCTCAGCAATACAATGATCCAAGAAAATTTTAAAGAACTTATGATGAAACATGCTATACACCCACAGAGAAAGAACTGAAGGAGTCTGAATGCAGATCAAAACATACTTCTTTAACTTTAATTTTTCTTTTTCTTTTTTTGTCTATTTTCTTTTACAGTAAGGCTAATATGGAAATACGTTTTGCTTGAGTACACCTGTATAACCTATAGTAAATTGCTTGCCTTCTCAAGGAGAGGGGAGGGGAAGAATTTGAAACTCAAAATTTCTAAAAATCATTGTTTAAAATGGTTTTTACATGTTATTGAGAGAAAATTAAAAAGGAAAGCATCTATGTCTCAAAAAACAAAACAAAATTATGTATAAAAAACACCAATAACCAACATGCAATGCATAAGGGTGGTAGAAACTTTAAGTAAGGTTTTATTGAGTAAAACCTTTATCTGATAGTTACTGACACTATTACTAAGGAAAGACAAGTTGCATGCTAGTAATCAAGTCAATAAGTTTGGCTATGAGTATGGTATAAATGAATTCATCATTTAAATAATTGGGAAAACTAAAGGATAAGAACACATTGTGATGGCGGATTATGATACTAAAATAAGCTTAAACATCAGAGTCACTGGACCACAGATCTAAAGCTAAGAAGCACCTCTAAGGATCTCATACTCCAACCCTCTCACTTTATACTTAAATAAACTGAGGCCCAGAAAGATTAAATGATTTTCCCCATGTCACATTATTAGTAAGCATAATATGGGATTTGATTGCAGGGTTTTTGAATCTAGAGCCAGTGCTCTTTCAACTAAAATCAACATTTATGACTTGATTATATAACAATATCTATTTTCTCCATTCATTATTCAGATTACATTAAGTGTATTTATGATCACCATTTTTAGTTTAACTTTTAAAAATTTCTGACAGTACAGAACTAACCTGAAATATATCAAAATTCCATTCTTAAATTTCAATGTCAAAGCAGAAAAAAACTCACAAGTCCCCAAACCTTCCTAATTTCCCCATAAAAGAGGAAAAAGCTTACAAAACTAAATATAGCTCTCAGTAGAAAGAACTGAACAGATAAGGAATTAAAATGAAATAATAAGCAAATGATAAAAGTTTGTAGAAACGGAACATTTATAAACTATTTAAAACCTGGAATCACTCAATGATTTTTCAGAAACTATCAGATGACTCTTAGATTGTGACCAATCATATTCCACTTAATTCTGAGTGAAGTGCCACTTGGCACTGATTGTACATTGGGCAAGGCTAATATTGGCAGAAATTCCTGTGATGGTAACCTGGCTATCAATACAAAATTTCATTATTAATAATCTGCATCTAAGGCCCATTCATCAAAAAAAAAAATCTCACTGATTTTGAGGCTCTGATACCTAATTATGCAGCCACTTAAGTCATTTGGAATGGTGAATTCATGAGAAGCAGTCTGAGTACATATAACAAACATGCCCAATAGTCTCTCACTTCAAGATAGCTGGATTAAATGCCAACTGAATCTGGTGTTGCCATATGTCATGGGAAACAGACCACTACAGTGCCAAAATGTTGGTGCTTGGTGAACTCTAAAGGTGGCTCTTTCAGGCTGGAGTTGAGGTCTATGGATAGAGGGGTGAGGGATGAAATGTGCTCTGTCACTGACTATGCTATCCCTGACCTGATGACCTGCAAGATCTGCCTGGAGAGTTGCAGAATAAAGTGATCATGTTCTTTAAGGGAAATGAGAAGAAAGTCTCCAACATGACATAAAGACTGTTTGATACACTCAATGATGAATTGTGGGATGCCAGCAATAGTGACAGATTGCTCTGTTGAGCTTGGTAGCCACCAGTCAATAAGCATTTATCAAGTGTCTACTCTGTGCCAGGCACTGGGCTAAGCACATATTCCTTGGCTACCTGAAACTGAGTCCCTGTATTCTCTCTTATTTCTTTACTTTTGCATACTTTTTTACCCCCAAAGAATCACTATGGTTAGCAAGGACCACAAGCCTGATAGGTAATGGGAGTATGAGGGAGTTGTATCCACTGGCGGCTGAATCAGTGGTCATAGAACTATTTATGTTCTCTTTCTGTTTGTCAATGATACCAGGAAAAGTTTTAGAGATGGCACTAGTGGGTCCAGTAACAGAGTAATTATGCTCTCAGGACAATTATCTTATGGGATGATGATATACTCTCTTAATGCATCTTTTTTTTTTCACATATTCTTCTTACCTTTCATAATGTTTCCAACTTCCTTTCCTTTCCTAAGTAGCCAAATGGTAACTTTTGATTCACTTTAAATCACATTGATGTCCATGTTGAGTAGTGTTCTGAGAATTTAGACTTTGTAAAGTATTCAAGTCTTTGATCAATGCAGGTATGAGTGGAATGAAGGGGAAAGGTGGGAGCAGGTGGGAAAGGGAAGGACTGGGGTAAAGATGGAATCATAGGAGTGGGTGGAAAGTCAAGGGTACAGTCAAGAGTGGGCAGAAGAGGAAGGGGGAAGAGCAATTCTGACTTGTTGGAGAGGAGGTTTTTGATTTACAGTTCTTGATGGCTTGGACAATTACAATTTTCTAAATACTTAAGATTTTAATGTAGTGTATAAATTTGTGATATATTTTTAAAAAGGAATTAAGTTTGTAAAGAAAGCTACAAAAGAACAGAATCAAGACTTTTATGGCTGGATAGATGGGATCTTACGAGATTATCTACTTGCATTTACTGTTTAAAGGATGAGGAAAGTGAAGCCCAGACAAATGAGGATTTATGATTCGAAGTGATCTGAGAGAGAAATCTTTTCAGTGCAATATCCTCATTTTACAGATAAAGATACTGAAGCTTGGAGCAATAAAGTCCCTTGCTACACAAATAGTTTCAAAGTTTTCAAAGTTCAAAGCTCTGGAACCCAGATCTTCTACTGACAAATCCAGGGCTCTCTGAGTAGTGATTAAAATCCAGATCACCAGATTCCAAACCCAGAGCTTTTTCCTATGTGGAACCCTGCCAAAACCATGAAATTTTAAAAATGAAAGAAAGGAATATATAGATAGATAGATAGATAGATAGATAGATAGATAGATAGATAGATAGATTTAAGATTTATTACATTGTGAAACCATCTCCCCAGTGTAAATAATCGATACTTCATGTTGAAAAAAAAACCAAGCAAATCAAATATTTTTAAACACTTTACATGAAAGAGGTTTGGCATTTGGCCCAACAGCAGCCCTCAAATGAGCTAAAAGATCTTCCTTTTCTATTTTATAAAATTCTCAGAATACTATTTCAGGGACCTACTTAATATTAATTGGGGGTTATAATACAACTAACATAGGTAAAATGTTCATAATATAATGTCATCACCTCAACTAACGCCCTGTTTATCTCCCTTCAAAAAAAGTCCAACAACTACATCAGTGGCTAGGTGTAACCATCTTTTAAACAAGAGAATAAAACCAAATGTCTGAGGTGCTGATATACTGACTACATACTACTTGTTAAAGGCTATTACATCCAACGAATAGAATGATCAAGCAACTATATGTTTTTATGATAATACCTACTCTTTAGAACCAAAACTCAAACTATGATTTTCAAGTGAAATGTGATATTAATATTCAGAACTTTAGTTAAGTTTAAAATATGTGCAAAGAGAGATGGAAAAAGAAGCCAGATAAAATTGAAATTTTACTCCCTGGTATGAGAGAAGCAACTAAAGTAATAGTTTGCTTATTAATTCATGCTCATCAGGTAAGTCATCTGAATGTTTCTCAGACTTCAGACAAGGCAAACTTTGTAAGCTAAATTTAGATTAAACAATGCGCATCTGTAATAGCCATCTTTACCCTTCCTTAAAGAAGGCCAGCAAAATGAAAATAAATGAACTTACAGAAAATTATTGGGTACTTACACCACTGGAAAGGAACTGAGCATACTTTACATGAGGAGGGGAAGTCAAAAAGCTTCTTGAAGTCTGTCAGCGTTATTTACCATTCTGCAGTATAAAAACAGAAAATTGGGAAAGAATTAACATTATAAAACAGGCATTTTATTTTACTTTAAAAAATTAATTATGTAAGGATGATCTCTGTATAAAACACAGTCAACTATGTTTCAAATAAATTGGTTTTTCACTTTACATGGGAACATTTGGTTGAAGGATTTTTTAAAAAATCACCTTCTAAAGACAAATTGGGTATTTAACTTTTTAAATTACTCACCTGGGGAAAAAATGTCTACTATTGCTTCCTTAGAGTTAAAATTTCTACACTCATAATACTCACAACTACAAGGGTAGGAGGAATATTACTTAAACTTGAAATACAACACATGTATTTACACGTTTGCTCAAAACTTTTGAAGATGATGAGAAATTTTCAGAAAGCTGGCATACCATATATTTTTGAATGTTTATTCCCATCTCCCAAGTCTATCACTCCCTCCAAATCTCTCTGACTTCCAAGTCCAATCCTCTACTAGCTTCCAAATCATTCTCACTTCTTTTTCAGAGAAATAAATACTGGACTCACAGTCTTATTCTTTTTTTTTTTTTTTGGTAAATAAAAATTTAATATTTATTGTTTGATATATTTTCATTATCCCACCCCAACTCCAAAAGTGTTATATATAAAACTATTTTTAAAATATTAAAAAGGAAAGTTTCCAGGAGAGATCTCAAGGCAGGATTTTTTGTATATAGTTTGTAATCTCTACCCTGTAAAAAGTATCCCCATGGAAGTTTTTTTTTTTTATTTAACTTTTAACATTTATTTTCACAAAGTTTTGGGTTACAAATTTCCTCCCCTTTTATCCCCTCCCCCCCCCAAACCCAAGCATTCTAATTGCCCCTGTGACCAATCTGCTCTCTCTTCTATCCTCCCTCTCTGCCCTTGTCTCCGTCTTCTCTTTTGTCCTGTAGGGCCAGATAGCTTTCTTTACCCCTTAACCTGTATTTCTTATTTCCTAGTGGTAAGAACATTACAGTTGATCCTAACACTTTGAGTTCCAACTTCTTTAGCTCCCTCCCTCTCCACCCCTTCCCTTTGGAGGACAAGCAATTCAATATAGGCCAAATCTGTGTAGTTTTGCAAATGATTTCCATACTAGTTGTGTTGTATAGGACTAACTATATTTCCTTTCATCCTATCCTGTCCCCCATTACTTCTATTCTCTTATGATCCTTTCCCTCCCCATGAGTGTCGACCTCGGATTGCATTCTCCTCCCCATGCCCTCCCCTCTATCCTCCCCCCCACCCTGCTTGTGCCCTTGTCCCCCACTCTCCTGTATTGTGAGATAGATTTTCCTATCAAAATGAGTGTGCATTTTGTTCTTTCCTTTAGTGGAATGTGATGAGAGTAGACCTCATGATTTTCTCTCGCCTCCCCTCTTTATCCCTCCACTAATAAGTCTTTGCTTGCCTCTTTTATGAGAGATAATTTGCCCCATTCAATTTCTCCCTTTCTCCTCCCAATATTTCTCTCTCACTGCTTGATTTCATTTTTTTTTTAAGATATGATCCCATCCTCTTCAATTCACTCTGTGCACTCTGTCTCTATGTATGTGTGCGTGTGTGCATGTGTGTGTGTGTACTCCCACCCAGTACCCAGATACTGAAATGTTTCAAGAGTTACAAATATTGTCTTTCCATGTAGGAATGTAAAGAGTTCAACTTTAGTAAGTCCCTTATGACTTCTCTTTGCTGTTCACCTTTTCATGGTTCTCTTCATTCTTGTGTTTGAAAGTCAAATTTTCTTTTCAGCTCTGGTCTTTTCATCAAGAAAACCTGAAAATCCTCCATTTCACTGAAAGACCATTTTTTCTCCTGAAGTATTATACTCAGTTTTGCTGGGTAGGTGATTCTTGGTTTTAGTCCTCGGTCCTTTGACTTCTGGAATATCCTATTCCATTCCCTTCGATCCCTTAATGTAGAGGGTGCTAGATCTTGTGTTATCCTGATTGTATTTCCACAATACTTGAATTGTTTCTTTCTAGCTGCTTGCAATATTTTCTCTTTCACCTGGGAATTCTGGAATTTGGCCACAATATTCCTAGGAGTTTCTCTTTTTGGATCTCTTTCATGCGGTGTTCTGTGGATTCCTTGAATATTTATTTTGCCCTCTGGTTCAAGAATCTCAGGGCAGTTTTCCTTGATAATTTCATGGAAGATGATGTCTAGGCTCTTCTTTTGATCATGGTTTTCAGGTAGTCCCAGAATTTTTACATTGTCTCTCCTGAATCTATTTTCCAGGTCAGTTGTTTTTCCAACAAGATATTTCACATTATCTTCCATTTTTCCAATCTTCTCGCTATGTTCTGTGATATCTGTCTTTCTCATAAAGTCCTTAGCGTCCATCTGTGCCATTCTAGTTTTGAAAGAACTATTTTCTTCTTTTGAATCTCCTTTTCCATTTGGCTAATTCTGCTTTTGAAAGCATTCTTCTCCTCATTGGCTTTTTGAACCTCTTTTGCCAACTGAGTTAGGCTAGTTTTCAAGGTGTTAATTTCTTCAACATTTTTTTGGTTCTCCTTTAGCAGGGAGCTGATCTGCTTTTCATGCTTCTCTTTCATCCCTCTCATTTCTCTTCCCAGTTTTTCCTCCACCTCTCTAACTTGATTTTCAAAATTCTTTTTGAGCTCTTCCATGGCCTGAGCCCATTGGGTGGGCTGGGACACAGAAGCCTTGATTTCTGTGTCTTTGTCTGATGGTAAGCATTGTTCTTCCTCATCAGAAAGGAAGGGAGGAAATGTCTGTTCTCCAAGAAAGTAGCCATCAATAGTTTTATTTCTTTTCCCTTTTCTGGGCATTCTCCCCAGCCAGTGACTTGACCTCTGAATATTCTCCTCACACCCACCTCGCCTCCTGGTCCTCCCAGACAGCATTTGGGGACTGGGATTCAAATGCTGCTTTCCGCCTTAGGGCTTTTGGCGGGGGCAGGGCTGCTATTCAGTGTGAGAATTACGTTCAGATGGTCAGGTCGGGGCAGGGCCGCCTCTCAGGCTCAGTTCCCTCAGGGGGTTTATGTACAGACTTTCCACAATGGATCCAGGCTCCCGCCCGCTTGGGGAGCCCCTGTCTGCAACCGCCTCTCAGCTTCTATCTCCCGGGGGGGCCCGAGCCATGGGGGTACCCCACTCCCCTCTCGACCCACCAAAGAGACTCTCTCACCGACCCCCATCACCTGTGGGTGGAGGGGCTTGTGCCGCCGCCGGAGATTCCGTCCCTGAAGCCTGCTCGGATCTGTACCTCTCGGAGCCGCGGCCGCCGCAGGTCTGGGCTGGGCTCCGCGTCTGCAGCGCGACGGACCTTTTTGCGAGAGGTTTGCAGGTCCCTCTGTGGGTGGAGAGACCCGCGTGGCCGCTGGAGATCCCGTCCCCGTAGCCCGCTCGGATCTTTTCCTCATGGTGTCGCGGCCGCTGCAGGGCTGCACTCAGCTCCCAGTCCTGGTGCCCAGTCCGCAGCGCGAAGGACCCCCTGCGAGAGGTTTGCAGGTCTCTCCGGAACAGAAATCTCCCTTGCTCCAATATTCCGTGGCCTCTGGGTGCAGAATTCACCGTGAGCTGATCCCCTCTAGCCGTTCTGTGGGTTGTGGGTTTGGAGCTATGTGTATGTGCGTCTTTCTACTCCGCCATCTTTCACAGTCTTATTCTTCACTTCCAATTCCTCCTAGTCACCTAGTCTTGCAATTTAGGTGTTGTGTCATCCTCAATTCCTCATGCTTTCTCACCCCCCTATATCCAGTTTGTTGCCAAGTCTGTTAATTTTACCTTTATAACTTTTCTCACATATATCCCCTCTCACCACCCTGGGATAGGCCCTCATCGCCTCCTGCATGGACTACTGCAATAGTCTGCTAGCTGCTCTCCCTGAAAGAAGCCCTCTTCCCTACTCCAGTCCATCCTTTACTCAGATGTCAAAGCAACCTTCCTAAAGAACAGGTCTTACTATGTCACTCCCCTGCTCAATAAACTCTAATAGCTCCCTGTTACCTCTAGAATAAAATAAAATCCGATGTTAAGTGTTTAAAATCCTTCACTACATCACCCCTATCTTTGCATTCTTCTCCTTATGTCCCCAATACCTTCTTCAATCCAGTGACACTGGTCTTTTGTTGTTCCTCAAACAAAACACTTCATCTCTTGACTCCAGGCATTTTTACTGTTTCCCACACCTGGAATGCTTTCCCTCCTCATCTGCCTCCAGGTTTCTCTATCTACGTTCCACATCTAGCTAAAATCCTACCTTCTACAAGAAACATTTCTTCTTCTCCCTTAATTCTAGTGCCTTCATTCCTCTGTTGATTATTTCCAAATGATCATGTATAGAACTTATTTCTACACACTTGTTTCAATATTTTTCTCCTTCATTAGATTGTGAACTCCTTGCAATCTTTTGCTTTTTTCTGCATCCCAGGCTCTTGACATGTAGTTGTGTGTGCTTTGTCCTTTGTTCTCGAAGAGGACCATGACATCAGAAAGAAGATGACATGACTTGCAATTGAATTTGAGTGAGGGAGGGATGTATGTGCAAAATCACCAGCCCCACTTTCTCCAAAGTCATCTTAGTCCAGTGGTCAGATATCAATCATGATAATTGGAGATGGCTCAGGATGCAGTGGGAGACCTTGACCTTTTTAAGCTAAGGTCTTTTCTAGTTCTCCTCTATTTTCCTCTTACCTGAGGGTGTTCTGTCCAAAGGAAGGTAAATTCTGATGGCTAAAACCTACCTAGTTAACTTGGGGTTTACTGGCTAGATTTCTTTCTCAAAGACTAAGTCTTAAACTCAATTCACTTTGGATCTCATTGACTGAACTACAATCAGCCCTGCCCTGTGCAAGCATGGTTATTTTTTGGGCTCTTCTGGCTCTGAGTGAATGTAAAAAGTAACTTTCTCCTTTGACCAGCCACCCTGAGGGGCTTCCCATCACAGTTAAATTTTTTTATCCTTATTATTAAGGGGGCCATCCTTTGATTCACTTATTAACACGTAGTAATCACTTTCTGACTTCTCCAATTCTTGTACTACTCATAATTAGGTACTTCGGAGTTAATGTCCTCTTAAACGCCCTAGATTCCCAATTCACTAGGTTCTTCAAGTCATCTGCCTTTACTGGGGCCAGAAGTCCAAAGGGATAGTCACATCTTTGATCACATCATTGGGTGTGACTCTGAAATTCTTCTCTCCTATTATTTTCATGACCTTCTAACTTTTCCTCTTACCCAGTTCTTTCCATGTGTATTATTCATTGTCTTTCTATCCCCTCTTGAGAGCTGCCTCTCACCCTCCAAAATAATAATTTTATGGTCTAGGCCTTGCCACATTTTTCTCTTGCTCAGCAGCCTTTAGTGGCTCTCTACTGGACAAAGGACAAAGCATAAAATGTTCTACCTAGCACACAGGGCCTCTGCTTTACTGCTTTTAGGCTTCATTCATATAACTGACCATTGCATGCTCTATGATTCAGCTAAGCATGGTAACATCACTGCAGATGACACTGTATCTCCCACCATTATTTACATGCACAAGTCATTCCCAATGCCTCAACTATGTGCCTCCCTTTCCTCTACCTCTGAGAATCCAGATCTGTTTTCAGGATTAAGCTCAGATGTAAATACTATTGGGAAAGTTTCCCTATTCTTCCACTCTCCAAGTTAAAATGTTATTTACTTATTTGTGTACCTGTCATATTTCTACAATAGAACATAAACTCCTCTGGGAGGGGGTGTTGATTAGAATTAATATCCAACACTGATCTCTCCCCCACAAGGACATTAAGCATTGTATCTACTTAAGAGATCAATGGAGCAGAATATGAATTACAAATGTTCCCAGAGTGAACTATGGAAATGCAAAGTAGACTAAAATTCACCACATCCATTGCTATAGATGATGTTAGTTCAGACCCAATCCAAGATACTCCAACAAGAAGGCTAATACTGACTTTCCGGAAGATAAAAGTTTTTTGTTTTCCCTTATCAAAGCTTTAATAGAATTTACTTCTTTCTCTCCTCTTTCCCCTCCCTGCTTCTCTCTTTCAACAAACATATTAACAAAGTACGCCTAATTTTTTCATTGGTCAACTGACTGGGTTTAAGTGTATGACCTTCTAAGGTTCCTTCTACTGCTAATAGATTATGATTTTGATTTTATTAAGACACTACAAGCCAAGAAGCGTTAAAGCAAGGTATTAATCACAGACTCTAAGGGCATTACGAATCAAATACTCTTCTCCTAAGGTGTTAATCACCAAATGCTTCAGAATGAAATCCTTTCCCTTCCAAAAAGAATTATCATCACCATCTCAATAAGTGATACTGAAACTGAATTAATGTTTAATATGAATAAAGGTAGTAAGGCATAATGAAAAAATGTTGGATGTGCTACATATAATCAATGATAAAAAGAAAGGACCAATATACACTAAGATACATATAGCATAGCAGCAGTACAGAACATGGCCCACATGAATGAATATGGATCCAAGCAGTCAATAAACATTTATTAAGTGCTTACTATGAGCCAAGCCTTATGCAAAGCCAGGAATCCAAATATGAACAAAATAAAAACAGTTTCTAGCCTAAAGTCAATACATAACTGGGAGATGAAAAGCAGATGGAGAAATATAAGAGAGATAGTGGAAAGGTACAGAGACTCAGGAGTTTCGCCAGAAGAAAACTGGGTGAGTGTGGCTGTCATGGGCATTTCCTCAGAACAGAGATTCCAGGAGGAACTCATCAATCAGAAAAGGGGAGGATCTTAGGGGTCAAGGCAAGAGTTAGAAGGCTTCTGGGAATCTAAAACTGTGGCTTAACTCCTCACAGGTACGACTGCTGGCACTTTGGTTTGAAGGGTAACACAGCAGTCACAGCGTCACTCTTCAAACAGAACAGAAAATCATTTAGCCCACTAATAGGCAATCACTGTGCCAGTCATTAAAGAATCAAGGACCAAAGTAGACAGAAATCCCTAGGTATAAGGAATTTATATTCTAATGGGAGAGAATTTAATAAATACACATATATACCATAAACATAAAGTAAATAAATACAAATATACACAAAGAGTTAAAAACAAGGTAGTTTGGAAGGGACGGCACTAGCAGTTGAAGATCAGGAATGGCTTCATGTAGAAGGTGGTACCTGAATTACATCTTAAAAAGTAAAGAGGAAGTCTATGATGTATAGGTAAGGAAGAAGTATATTCTAGACATGTTGGAAACATGTTGGCTGTTTCTAGGGACAGCAAAAACATAAGTAAAGTCCAGTGAATCTGGTAAGGTAAGAGAGGAGACAGGCTGTATAGTATTTTAAAAATTAAATAATAGAGTCTGCATTTTTGCCTAGTAGCAATAGGAAGATATCAGAGATGAGGACACATGGACCCAGGGAATACAGAACTCAATGGTTTAGCTCCTCTTGAGTAGGCTCTCTCATCATCTGTTTTACAGGGTAGAGGAACATCAGAAGCAAGGTGGACAATCCCCATGATGAAGATGAAGACCAGAGGAAGTACAGAGTCAAGTGGCTAAGGTCCTCCAGGGATATGATAAGAGTAAGTAAGTTAAACTGCCCCCAAAAGCCCCAACAGGTGCCACTTTTATTATGCAATATTTCTACTTAGAATTTACTACTTTTACCTAAAAATATTTTTAAAAGTGCAGTTATCATAATGTAACATGGCCAGTTATTTGGAAGGATCTAATTTTATCTAATTACTATTTATCTTGTTTGGTTTTAAGAATATAAAATCTTCAAGAAAAAAATTCACATCTTACATATGAACCCTGTAAAGCACACACATACTGTTAATAAAGAAATCACTTTCTTTCTGAATGATCAGCAGCAGTTATGAGAAAAATATTAAAGTTTACTCATGTATTCTTCATGTTCGTCAACACCTACCATTCAGCTGAATTTTACCAAAGAAAACAGATTCTAAGAGCTAAATGTCCAATCGTATAAGACATAAATATAACTTAAATCAGTGGTAAACTGAGAAAGGGGTATATATCTCTTGACTTGGATGTACTAATTAATTCACTGCAGAGACACTCAGAATCTTTCAAACAGACTTTATCTGAACCAGTCCAGATAAAGACTTCTTAAAATTAAGCCTGCCAATTGGAATTTGAATGCCAGATGTTGCTGACTCATTTCACTAGCAGTTTTAAATTACTATCTGAAAAGGGAAATAACTCCATTAAGTCAATGTTAAGATTATAAATTAGATACAAGACAGGAAATGTTGAAATCCTAAGCTCTCATATTAATATGTACATATTGCATATGACCATATACATTAAGATGGGCTAAAGTGTCTAATAATGAATAATGCCATGCATAAAGTGTTCATGGTGAAGTTAGGAACCTTTTATATTTGCATTTCCTGACTTCTAGCATTTAAATTTCATTTTTAATGAAATTTACATTTTAGTTAATGTCCTTGCTGCTTTAAGAATACTGAACTTCAAAGAAAAAAACAGTTGTGAAACTCTTCTAAACATGCTGTTTATCCATCTTTTGAGTAAAAGCAACAATATTAAAACCATAGCTACATAAATAATCACTAGCCTCTCTCTTAAAAAGTATCAGGTTAATAAGGTACTGACTCATGTTACCTTGAGCCACTTAAATTCTTTACAGCTTATACCACCTCAGTTATAAAACAAATTTCCAAAAAAAAGCAGTCACACCCCAGTATAACAGTTTAGAGACACTTAATGATTGCTGCAAAAATATGCATTAAGAACATTTGCAGTTCTTGTGCCATGGCCAGAGATATGAAAGGAGGAAGGACTCTGTTGCAAACAAAATCAGGACTTTAAACAGTCAACATTGCAGGCCTGGGCAGCAGTTTTAAGCTACATAAAACAGGTTTTAGAGTTAGATAGGCAGGATGGGTATGTGAGAATTTTATATAAAGTAGAAAAGGAGGTAATGATATACACATCAAAGAACAGATGACGGAAGAAGAATATCTATAACAGGTAAAACTGGAAACCAGTTAGTTAAACACCACAGCTATAGCAGATATTTCAAGCTGTAAATTTACAGAAAGAGTCAGAAATAACCAGTTAGCACTGAGGCTACAGTTGATATTTCACCTTGATTTTGTAGACTTTAGCTACTTAGATAAATATCCATGAGCACTTCTGCTTGATTTGACTTCAGGAGAACATCATGCCCCATCCAAAATAAAGTAATCAACTGAAATCTCATTATCGTACCGACTGACTCAATTTTTGATACTCAACTCTTTTCAAATACCCTCAAAGTCTCTTTTCCCTGATTGGAGGGTTGAAGGGTAGACCACTAACATTCTCCCAAAGTATTGCTTTATAAAGGGATGCGATCTCAACTTTCCAGGTAAATGTCCACATTCAAGTAGCATCTCTGGTTTCAACTCCACTCCACAGAAAAGCTTGCATCCTAGTGCACATTCTTTTCTGTGTTGTCTTCCTTTATTAAACTGTATGCTCCTTGAAGACAGCTCTTTCTTTTTCTCATTTGTATACCCAGTGCTTAGTACAGTGCCTTGCAGTTGTTGCTGAGTCATTTTTCAGTCATGTCCACCTCTTTGTGAGCCCATTTAGGGTTTGCTTACCAAAGACACCAGAGTGATTTGTCAATTCCTTCTCCAGCTCATTTTACAGATGAGGAAACTGAAGCAAATAGGGTTTAATAACTTGCCCACGAAGAAAGGAGAACCAAAAGAATAGCATACATGCTAATTTCAGATGTTTGTCAATTATGCCTAACTCTTTGGGGACTCATTTTTCATTTTCTTGGCAAAGATACTAGAGTGGTTTGTCATTTTCTTTTCTTCAGCTCATTTTACAGGGGAGAAACTGAGGGAAATGGGGTTATTTGCCCCTGGTCATATATCTAGTAAGTGTCTGAGGACAGATCTGAACTCAGAAGAATGAGTCTTGCTGATTACAGGCCCAACACTCTATCCACTGCACTATCTAGCTGTCTCTCTGTTTAATGAATTGAACTGAAATTCCATGACTTCTTTTAATCAAACAATCAATCAAATAACAATTATTAAGCACCTACTATGTCCCAGGCACTGTGCCAACTACTGAGGGTAAAAAAAAGAGGCAAAAAATAGTCCTTGCTCTCAAGAACCTTACACTCTAACAGAGAAACTATGCAAATACACACAAACAAGCTATATATAGGACAAATAGGAAATAATTAACTGAGGGAAGACACTGAAATTAAGGGGTATGGGGAAGGCTTTCTGTACAGGGTGGGATTTTAGTTGGCTGAACAAGTTGTGGCATAAAACTGTAATGGAATATTATTGTGCTATAATAACTGATGAGCATGACAGTTTCAGAAAAACCTGAAAAAACTTAAATGAACTTATACAAAGTGAAGTGAGCAGAATCAGGAGAATATTGTATACAGTAACAGCAATAATGTAATGATCATCAAATGTGAAAGACTTAGCTACTCTCATGAATAAAATCATCCAAGACAGTTCCAAAAGACTCATGATAAAAAATGCTATCCACCTCCAGTGAGATCTGATGAACTGAGTATAGAAAAAAAGCATATTTTTTCATTTTCATTATATTTCTTATTTTTTTTTTAACATGTCTAATATGGAAATGTCTTGCATAACTTAACATGTATAACTGATATCATGTTGCCTTCTCAATGGGTATGGGAGGAGCTGGAAGAAAAGGGAATCTGGAACACAAAATTTTTTAAATGAATGTTAAAAAACAAATTATCTTTTCTAAGAAAGGAAAATATAAGTGAAAGAATGGGGATGACAGAGGGAATCATCTTTTGGAGAAGAGATGGAATGGGATCACTTGAAAAAGAGAGGCCATATTTGTTAAGAAATAAGACCAGTTGGGGAGGAGCCAAGATGGCGGAGTAGAAAGATACACATATGCTAGCTCCAAACCCACAACCCATAAAATACCTGTAAAGAAGAACTCCCAACAAATTCGAGAGCAGCAGAAGCCACACAACAAGGGAGCAGAGGAGATTTCTGTTTCAGAGAGACCTGAAAAACTGACACAAAAAGTCCCTCGAGCACCAGACCCGGAGCAGAGCTCAGCCCTGGCTTGGCCACGCAGCACCGAGAGGAGCAGATCCAAGCAGGCTTCAGGGACAGAATCTTCGGCAGCCGTGCAGGTCCCTCCACCCACAGGCGCCAAAGGTCAGTGAGAGGGGTTTTTCAGTTCGTGGAGAGGGGAGTGGGGTGCCCCCATCTCAGGCCCCCTCAGGAAGCAGCAGCAGAGGCGGCAGCAGACAGGGGCTCCCAGAGCAAGCAGGAGCTCGGATCCATTGTTGAAGGTCTCTGCATAAACCCCCTGAGGGAACTGAGCCCCGTGTGGCAGTCCTGCCCCCACCTGAGCACCTGAACTTAATCCCACGCTGAATAGCAGCCCTGCCCCACCAAAGCCCTAAGGCTGGGAAGCAGCATTTGAATCTCAGACCCCAAGCACTGGCTGGGTGGAGGCTGGGTGGATCTGGAGGTGAGGTGGGTGTGGAGAGAACAAGCAGAAGTCAAATAACCTACTGGGAAAATGCCCAGAAAAGGGAAAAAAAATAAGACCATAGAAAGCTAATTTCTTGGTGAACAGATATCTCCTCCCTTCCTTTCTGATGAGGAAAAACAATGCTTATCATCAGGGAAAGACATAAAAATCAAGGCTTCTGTATCCCAAACAGGCAAAATAAATATTCAATGGTCTCAGGCCATGGAAGAGCTCAAAAAGGATTTTGAAAATCAAGTTAAGAGAGGTGGAGGAAAAATTAGGAAAAGACATGAGAGCAGTGCAAGAAAGTCATGAAAAGCAAGTCAACAGCTTGCTAAAAAAGAACCAAAAAAATGCTGAAGAAAATAACACCTTTAAAAATAAACTAACCCGAATGGCAAAAAAAGTCCCAAAAATCTAACGAAGTGAAGAATGCTTTAAAAAAAAGAATTGACAATGGAAAAGGAGGTTCAAAAGATCACTGAATAAAATAGTTCTTTAAAAATTAGAATCAAGCAGATGGAAGCTAATGACTTTATGAGAAACCAAGAAATTATAAAACCAAAGCAAAAGAATGAAAAAATAGAAGACAAGATGAAATATCTCATTGGCAAAACAACTGACCTGGAAGATAGATCCAGGAGAGATAATTTAAAAATTATTGGTCTACCCAAAAACCATGATCAAAAAAAGAGCCTAGACATCATCTTCCAAGAAATTATCAAGGAAACTGCCCTGGTATTCTAGAACTAGAGGGTAAAATAGAAATGGAAAGAATTCACTAATCACCTCCTGAAAGAGATCCCCAAAGGAAAACTCCTAGGAATATTGTAGCCAAATTTCAGAGTTCCCATGTCAAGGAGAAAATATTGCAAGCAGCCAGAAAGAAACAATTCAAGTATTGTGGAAATACAATCAGGACAACACAGGATTTAGCAGCTTCTACACTAAGGATTGAAGGGTTTGGAATATGATATTCCAGAGGTCAAAGGAGGCAGGATTAAAACCAAGAATAACCTACCCAGCAAAACTGAGTACGGTACCTCAGAGAAAAAATGGAATCTCAGTGAAATAGAGGACTTCCAAACATTCATGTTAAAAAGTTCACAGCTGAATAGAAAATTTGACTTTCAAATACAAGAATCAAGAGAAACATGAAAAGGTAAACAGGAAAGTGAAGCCTTAAGGAACTCATTAAAGATGAACTATTTACATTTCTACATGGAAAGATGTCTCTTAAGAGACCTTTTGCAGTATTAGTGTAGTTAGAGGAAAAAAAAAATATATATATATATATGTAGGTGTGTATGGGCACACAAGTATCTGTATATTACATATGTGTAGGTATGTATATATGTACATGGGTGTATGTGTGTATGAATATATATAAAATAAATAAAATTTACTGTTGAATGCAATGTATTAGGAGTAAGAGAAAGGGAGAGGTAAATGTAGCAAATCTCATGTAAAAGAGGGAAGAAAGAGCTTTTACAAAGAAGGGGAAGAGGGGGACAGATGAAAGGAAATAATTGAGCCTTACTGTCATGGAATTTGGCTTAAGGAGGGAATAACACACACTCAATTGGATATGGAAATCTATTTTACCCTGAAGGAAGGCAAGGGGGAAGGGGATAGGAAAGGGAAGATAATGGAAGGGACAGCAAATTGGGGAAAGAGATAATCAGAAGCAAACACTATTGTGGGTGGACAGGTCAAGGGAGAACATGGAATAAATGAATGAAACAAATGAGGGATAGGACAGAGGGAAAAGTGATTAGTCTTTTACAACATAACTATTATGGAAATGCTTTGTATTGCTACACTTATATGATATACATTGAATTGCTTGTTTTCTCAATGAGGATGGGGAGGGAGGGAGGGAATAAAGAACTCAAAGATTTAAGAATGAATGTGAAAAATTGTTTTAGCACACACCTGGAAATTAAGGTATACAGGCAATGGAGTATAGAAATTTATTTTGCCCTACAAGAAAATATAGGGGAAGGGGGATGGAAGAAGGGTGGGTAATAGAAGGGAGGAAGACTGAAAAAAGGGGTGGATAGGGTGCATACCGTCCAGGGGTGAGGAGGGATGGGGAGAAAATTCTGAATTCAAATTCTTGGGGAAGTGAATGTTGAGAACTGAAAAATAAATAAATTATTTTTAAAAAGAGCAGGGTTTTAGAAAGGAAGGCAGAGAGAAAGTTGAAAAGCCAACAGATTACAGTCAGATAAGGGGATTTCAAAATTTCTTGAACATAAGAGGTACTTTTGTGGGAATTATAATAAATAAAACCAACTGAGAATCTCTTGGAATCCCTAGCTTCCTACAAGTTTCTGTTCAGCTGTCACCTCTAATTGAGACTCTTCCTGATGTCATTCACAGTATGTGATTGGAGGGTAAAGCCATGAATTTCAAAACCTCAGTTAAAGGAGAGAGCTTAATTCAGAATGTCTCATTTCTCACTAGCTGCCCTACTTTGGGACTTGTCTGACTTTTCTACTTTAGGCACTCTCTCCCTCCTCCACTTGCTTTTCAGTTTCTTTTATGTGCTCTTCTCTCATCAAAATTGAAGCTCCTTGAGCGCAGGGTCTGTTTTTCATTTTTGTACTTCTATTCTCAGAGTTTAGCACAGTGCCTAGCACATAGTAGGCCCTTAACAAATGTTTACTGACTAGGACTTTCTAGGCTCTCCACATGGTCCTGTCAAAATTATCTATACTTCATCTGAATTCATCTCTTTATTGTCACATCTGCAAATCAAGAAAGAAAAAGATATCATAGAACTGTAAATGTCATGATTTCAAAAATGGAAAAGGGCTGGTTCCTTCAACCTTCAAACTGCAGGTCTGTCAAGTTGGCAAAATTCTACAATGCACTATTAGAAGAACAGCTTGTAAGCACTTCAGTAAGAAGCAATGAGTAAATTAAACTGATTTATCTTTAGTCTTTCACCATGTGACAACTGATACATATTTCAACTTATCAATAACACTCTTAAAAAGTGATACCCAGAATACAACATTCTGGTGACAAAGTACTATTATCATGTTTGTATTAGATTCTATTTTTCTTTTAATACAGATAAAGGTTACTTTAAACTATAACCCAATGCCTTTCATGATGGCATGGGAGTAAACATGGGTTCTCAAACACTATGGTGAAGCAAAATAAGTGCTACTTCAAATGCTACTCTAGATGGAAGGGCTGAGTCCTGATTTAACAGTCTGTCTTTTGCTTAAGGACCAGCCTAGCAAAGGTTAGAAAGAAACATCATGAGCATGTCAAAGGACAATGAATGTTTTAGCCACAGCAACTCTCAAAAACCATCTGTTAAAATACAATGTTCTTATAGGTTGAGGGAAGGAGTAAAGACAATGACAAAATTATATTCTTGAGGAAAGGCTGTGGTTTAGTTTTTGAGGGGAGGGGGAATAATCATATCACACAGGTGACATATTATCTTGTCATCAATTAAAATGTCCAGGTCTTTTTCACATTAGTTGCCATTAAGTGAAGTTACCATGATCTCGTCTTCCAAGAGCTGATTTTTTAAAACCTAAGTGAAAAAAATATATTTATGCCTATTAAAATTTATCTTGGTACATGTAGCCCATTCTTCTAGTTTGCCAAGATCTTTTAAAATTCTGATTCTGTCATCTATCATATTCATTATACTTCAGTTCTGTCATCTGTAAATTACATAAGCGGGCTTTCAATGACAATAATGTCAAAACATGATAGGACCATTTAAAGGTCTATGGCAAACTACTAGATATATCTCCAAGAGAGTTAAGAATGACTGATGGAGATAGTGGACAAAGAGACCCTGATGAAAAGGTTACACTTTTCCTATTAAGAAATGGAGGTCCCCAATTGATAAATGGTCAAAGGATATGAACAGGCAATTTTCAAAGGAAGAAATTAAAGGTATCTATAATCATATGAAAAAATGCTCTAAATCACTTTTGATAAGAGAGATGCAAATCAAAACAACTCTGAGGTAACACATCACTCCTATCAGATTGGCTAACATGACAAAACATGAAGATGATAAATGTTGGAGAGAATGTGGGAGAGTTGGAACACTAATTCATTGTTGGTGGAGTTGTGAGTTCATCCAACCATTCTGGAGAGCAATTTGGAACTATGCCCAAAGGGCTACAAAAATGTGCATACCCTTTGACCCAGCAATATCGCTACTAGGACTATATCCCCAAGAGATCATAAAAATGGGAAAGAGTCCCACATGCACAAAAATATTTACAGCAGCACTCTTTGTAGTGGCCAAAAACTGGAAATCAAGGGGATGCCCATCAATTGGGGAATGGTTGAATAAATTATGGTATATGAATGTAATGGAATACTATTGTACCATAAGAAATGATGAACAAGAAGACTTCAGAGAGGCCTGGAAGGACTTATATGACCTGATGCTGAGTGAAAGGAGCAGAACCAGGAGAACTTTGTGCACAGCAATGACCACAGTATGCGAGAGTTTTTTCTGGTAGACTTGGAATTTTGTAATAACGCAAAAACTTCTTATAAAAAAAAAAAATCCCAAAGGTGGTTCTCAAGGCAAAATGCCTGCCACACTCAGAGAGAGAAATATGGAAGTCACTCACATATTGTAGCAGATCATGTTTGTGTATGTGTATGTGTTTGTGTATCATGTTCTGATTTGTTATACGATTTCTTTCATTTATCTTAGTCTGACTACATAGCATGACTATAGTGAAAATATACTCAATAGGAAAGTATATGTAGAATCTATACAGAATTGTATGCAGTCGTGGGGAGGGAGGGGGGTAGTGGGGAGTAGATGGGGAGGGATAAAATCGCAATTGTATGGCAGTGATTGTTAAACATTACAAAATAAAAAAAAATAAAATAAAACAAAGGATGACGAACATCAAAAAAAAAAAAAAAAAAAGAAATGATGAACAAGAAGACTTCAGAGAGGCCTAGAAAGACTTATATGATCTGATGCTGAGCGAAAAGAGCAGAACCAGGAGAACTCTGTGCACAGCAATGACCACAGTGTGTGAGAGTTTTTTCTGGTAGACTTGGATCTTCACAGCAATGCAAGGACATAAAAAAAAAAAAAAATCCCAATGGTCTTCTAAGGAAAAATGCCTTCCACATTCAGAGAAAGTACTATGGAATTCAATCACAGAATGTAGCAGATCATTTGCGTGTGTGTGCGTGCGTGCGTGCGTGTGTGTGTATTATGTTTTAGTTTGTTCTATGATTTCTCCCATTTATTTTAGCTCTTCTACACAGCACGACTACAGTGAAAATGTATTCAATAGGTATGTATATGTAGATCCTTTATAGAATTGTATGCCGTCTTGGGGAGGGATGGGGGGGGTGTTGGGAAGTAGGTAGGGGGGGAATATCTAAGTTTTATGGTAGTGATTACAGAACATTAAAAATAAAAAAAAGAAATGGAGGGATGTAGGATAACAACTAGGACTTGCTGTTTACCTCTACACAATTCAAAATTTGGTCTTCTCATTCTATATATCTGCAACCTCAGCTTCTTAGTTGTCCACTTATCCATGGATAACTCTCAAAAAAACTAACTCAGGTTTATTTGCATGAGAACAGTTACTTAATAGCTTATAATGAATTAATTTTCTAGTAAAGGAGTTTAACTTGAAGTGGGAAAAATTACTATCAGAATTGTTGTTGACTACACAGAATTATAAATAGAAGGTGCCTATTAATAGACACCTGTTTGAACAGAGTCTTCCCACTCAAAATTCTAGAGGTACACCCTGGCTAAAATTTCTCTGTAACACTCCTTTTCCATATATTAAAAGGTTTTTTCCAATTTAAAAATATATATCAACATTTATATCAAAATATAAGTCTCACTTATAAAAAAAATCTCTTGACTAGACACCCTGAACTTTGGGGGGAATAAAAGGACTGATCAATAGTTCTTTCTTTCTAATACAAGAACTTCATCATCAGTACTTCTATGCCCAATTTCTTTTTCCTTAAATCATTTCTAGCTTTCTTTTTATTTCCCTAATGCTTTTAGATAATCTATAGCAACAGTTTCCAAAATTTCTCCTTTCAAACTGTTCACAGAGACACTTTCTTTTACTCCATCAATGGCCTCCACTTAAAATAATTTCCTATTTTATTCAAATATAATTAACATTTTAAATTATAATATTAAATATATAACAATGTAAAGAACTGCTGCATTAGTTGTCACAGGATCATATAATCATAGATTCAGAGATGGAAGATACTTTAAGGTAATCTATTCCAATTTCCTCATTTTAAAGTTGAAGAAACTGGGCCCTATAAAGTTATGGCAGAGCAGAATTTGGATTAAGGTCTTGATGACTCCAAATTTAATACTTTCTCCAGTGGACTATGCTGTCTCCCCAAAACAAAGGGGAAAACATTATGGTGCCTGTCTGCCACGTTAATCTTTAAACCTCTGTACCTATGGCATTAGATATACAGTAGGGTTTAGGGAAAGGTGTGGGAATCATCACTGCTGCCCTGGAAGAAGATTTATAGCAGGGCCTCTGGCCAGCAACCTGTCCAGCCCTAGGCCCCAAAAATCCTTTTCACCCCTGAGGCAATGGAAAACTCCTCGCAAAGCTGGCACCAGAGGAACAATACCTTCCTGAAGCACCCAAAGGAAGTAGTATGGCTCCAACAGATACGGGGTGTAGCTGATACAAAGTATCTAATTAGCATGCAATTAGATGATGCCATAAAACCTCTCTCTCCAGGGACAAGGCCCTTTCATCAGGGCCTCTTCTTGAGAGAGAGGAACAGGTTATGTTGGGCAGGAAACAGCTCAGAAAACTCTGAACTTGAAAGGAAAGCAGATGATAAAGTATCAGAGACTATCAGGACAGAAAAAGGAGAAAACTTCTAATACCTGAACACAACACAAAAACTTTTATGACAGTCAAGTTAGGCTTCAGAATTTACTAGTGGATCTTAATTCAGTTGTTGACATCCTTCCAGTGCCCCAACAAGAAAGTAGTGGCAGGGGGTTTAGTTTTGGAAAGAAAGTTTAAGTGCCAGAGGAGGACTCTGGGAAGCTGCTAAGGAGCCCCCTGGCTTTAAGAACCCAGATGTCTGCTTTTCTCTCTGGTAACAATGGTTAGACACCTGTACCTATCTGTAGAATTACGGTCAGACAGAGGAAGCCATGTTTGTTGATTACTTTGGGGTTCAGGGTGTTGACTCCCCTGAACTAGGTGAATGATATATGTGCTTGACTAAAGGACTGATACATGTGCTTGATTAAAGTTACTGTTAACCCCTCAAAAAAAAAAAATGAAACCAGGAGCAGAAGTGGCAAGAGGAAAAATTTGTGAGGCTACCTGCTTCCTACTGGAACCAGTCAGCTAATAAACATTAAGCAAATACTCCCTTACTTACTACCTAGGTGACTGAGGCTGGTCATTTTCACCTCTCTTGGTCTAGTTTTCTTGTTTGTAAAATGAAATTAATAAGAGCACCCTATCTCAAAAGGCTGTTGGGAGCACTTTGCAAACCTTAAGGCATTAGATCAGTACTGGATATTATTTTTGTTATTATTATTATTATTGGTAAAATGAGAATGTTGTGCCTATTAAATTTTCTTCCAGCATTTAGAACATGATCCAATGATAATTCTAAGGTTCTGTGTCTGGAAAGCTTTCCACAGTACACTGAGGAAGAGAATGAATGAGAAAATTACTTTGCAAGGTTGAGGGTTTTAGGTAGCACTGAAATGTCTGAGGGGGCAACTGACAGTTAAAGACATGGAAGGGTACTGTGAGAGGGACCAAGTTTAGAAAAGTAGGGTAAGGGATCATAAATGTAAAATACTTATTGTGGTAACAAATGAGCTTCCTAGTGAAATGGGTATTACATGACTAAGAAGAGGAAATCAGGCTAAAGGCCCAACCCTAAGAGACTTTTCCAGTCAGTTGTAGGGAGAAGATGCAATGGAATAGTCAATCAGTCAAAAAACATTTAAGCGTTGAGGGAACAAAGAAAGACAAAAGACGGTTCTTACTCTGAAGGAGTCCACAGTCTAATGGGGAGACTATTTGCAAACAACTTGGTGCAATTTGGTTATTTGCAGGATAAAAGGGAGAAAAACAACTGAGGGAAGGCACTGTTAGTATGGTCAAGAAACTTAAAGAGAACAGGATACATATTGAAAGTTGAAATCTAAAAGGATAGCGCGACTATGGAAAAATATGGTAGTAGGGGATGCAGATGTGAAAGTTTAGCCGAAGTTTAACTTATTCAACGAACAGGAAATAGAAAAACCATGGAGATGGACGGAAAGAGGTTACTCAAGGCTTTGCTGGGAATCAAGACACTTATTTATGCAGTAGCTGCTTTCCAGAGTGAAATCTTTCAACTGCTCTAAAATATTTCTTTCCTAAGCCACTGAAAGCAATGACATCATGTTCTTGATTAAATGCCAACATTTTTTCTTCAACCTAGACTGTCAGAGTTAAATAGTGCAAAAATAAAAGAGAAAGGTTCAGGATGGGCTTTAGGGGAAGTGAGAAGAGAAAAGAATCAGGCTGAAGGTAAAAGAAAAAGAATATAATATCTTAAGCAAATGCTGGGAAATATGGAAATGACAGAATAGTGGTAATTTCTTTTAAGTTGAGAAATTTAAAAGCTTGATCATTTGTTCTATTACGGAAAAGATTGACGAGTGATTCATTATATTTCTTGCAAACCGCTTTCTAGTTTAGCATAAAGAAACTCAACTAATGCAGGTGTACCATTTAAAAAAAAAAAACAAACCTCTTCTCTAATGTTTAATAGATTTTGGCATAGTCAGCCCATAAAAGGAAAAGAATTCTTGGGTGGGGCCCTCCATGAAGCTAGCTGCTTTAATTCACACATTGTTTTCAGGAGCACAATCTGATATCTTGTACTTACAGAATAGCTAATACACAAACACACACACACACATATGTATACACACACATACACATATCAGCCAACATTTATGTAGCACTTTACAGTTTGCAAAATGATATGCATATATACATATACATACATGTACACACACATATAAAATACTTTATCCTCACAACAACCCTAGGAAGTAAGTGCTATTATTATCATCATCTTACAGGTGAGGAAATTCAGGTGGGCTGAGATCAAGTAATTTTCCCAGGGTCACATAACCAATAAGTAACTGAGGCCAAATTTGAACTCAGGCCTTGATCCACTGCTCTATCCTCTGTACTACCTAGCTGTCAAACAAGTACATGATAAGAAATGAAATTTCTTAGACTCAAATAATAAAGATTCAACAGGAGATAAAAAGAGCCCCACAGACTAAATGCATCATGTCAAAAAGCAGTTTCCAAAACTGAAGCACAAAGTATTAAAGTATAACATAATGCCTTGGCACATAATTAGTATTCAACAAGGATTATGAATTTGAGTTTACATTTCTATAAAACTTCCTTCCTTTCAAAGACCTTTATACTCATTATCTCATTTGGATCTATAAGATCCAAGGTTGTTATAAACAACCTTGTATGTATGGAGGTAACGTATTCTTAGCCCCTTTTATATATATGAAACTTATTTTCCCAAAGATGCTGCAAGTCAATTTTATAGCCAACAACAAAATCAAAGTCTCAAAATCAAAGTCTTTAGAATTCCGAATTCAGAATGTTTTTTTCTTTTCCCCAAATCACACCAAACAGTCTCTTATGGAGCAGTTCAAAAATTAAGAGCCACTACACTCCCTGGAATCCAATCTCGGAAATAACAACGCTTACACTGGAAATTAAGTCTGACCATTTTTTTAAAAAGTTAATCCTTAATCTTCACATATAAGTGGAGGAATGTGGCTATTTATGAGAGCTGACATCTAAACTACAAAAAGCCACAAGTGGATGACATAAAATTCTGGTCTGGAGAAGCAAAAGTTAACTGAGGGGCTGAAATGAACATACTAAAAGAAAGCTACCAGCTCATCACTGAATGAAATTATTTTTTATAAAAACAGAAACAAAAACAAACAACCCCTCCAACATCTCAGTCAGATAAGCTAATTCTGTGGATCCTAACACCTCCCGGATAGCCTTTACAATAAGCTCATCTGAATATATTGTGATTAGTCTTCGAAACAGATCTTCATTTCTCTAGTTCTTTTTTTCTCCTTGTTTACAGTGGATACAACCATAAGGTATTAAATGTTTACTGAACTTAACTGGGATAAAAGATAACCTGAATAATATCAACACAATTAAAAAGCCACTTCCATCTTAAAATCAGACATTTTTTTTTAAACTAAAAAGAACTTTAAGATCATGCAGCCTAACTTAATTTTCAAATTTTGGAGAAGTTAAGTGACTTGGTAAAGGTCACACAGCCAATTAGTAGCAGACTACAGAACCTGGGTCTCCTGACTCTAAGGCTGCTGTATGCTTTACAATGATACAATTCACGGATGCAAAAATCATTTGGCCCTGTTCTCATTATTCATTTGGTCAATGGGTAAAGCAGGTTTATTTGTTTTTTCCCCTTTCCCTCACTTCCAAAAGCTGGGGGTGGAACCAACTCAAAAAGAGAATTCAATATTAAATGGAAGTTGTCGCTATGGAGTACAAGACATAATAACACAATTAACTTGTCTCTGAAGTAAATTACTCTATAGCAGGGGTCATGGGTTACCACCCAAGTTAAAGTTAAACTTGGCTTGATTTTATCTGATATTTGGCAAGTATACTAATGCAAAGATAACTGTTCTGATTAAAGTATTAATATCCTAAGAAGAACTTGCAGTCTGTAGCAGCTATTGCATTTAAAATTAACTAATAATGACTAACTTCTGATAAAATAATCAGAATTTCAAAGGAAACTATTATTACGTAATAACTTACACTGATAATCACAGCCGAAATTCTAGCTTTTTAAAATGCAGTTTAAATTGAGTGTTCAGTTTCAAAGTCATCTATACCAATGTTCTCTTCCCTTTTTCCCATAAAACCAACCCTTGGATGCTGTTGTACCTTTTCCTTTTCCTTAACATAAAACAAAAACTGTTTCAATTCTATATTACATAATTAGAGTTTTATGTTACTTGACATTAATTTTAGCAGATGTTGAAGGCTGAGACTTCTTTTGCTTTAAAAAAAAATAAAAAGAACCTTTAAATTTCTTTCACTTGTGTATGACTCTTGATAGATTATTTTTCTCTTGTGAGTGAGTAGCCCTTGATAGAAAAAAAAGGGCCCCTTAGTTTTGCTATAAAGAAAGCTAGAATGTACAATGGATGAGTCTTAACAACAATCTGTTTTTAAGATACTAAGAATCTCATTTTCTTGGTGCCAAGGACAAGTGGATCTGTAAAGCAATAGAGTTTGCCTCACTTGACATGAAATCATTTTTTTAGTTCAGTTTTTCTAATGTGTTCTTGGGAACCACTTCACTTTCTTTCATTTCTCACTTGTATAATTAGATGGCTGAAGTACTGTTCACTCTAGCCACAACTAGAAAAGTGGAAGGAGGAAGTTTCTTGAAAAAAAAAAAAAAAAACTGCCTGACAGCAAGTCAATTTTACTATGAAAATTCCCTTACCCAACTCCAGAGTGTTCTCAAATTTGCTCTTTTGAAAGACATTACTAATAAATACACTGCCGATAAAGCAACTGGTTTGGCACACACAAAAAAATTCTTTATACAAATGAATGATATGTATAAAAACAAGATCAGCAGTTTTCTCCATAAGGGAAACTAATCAAATGATTACATGAGTTTGGGAAGAATTTGTGATTTTCATTGCCAGAATAACTCAAAAAGTTAACAAGTAAACTAGGAAACTTAAATATCAATCATAATACTGTCAAAATGAAGTCACTAAGTAGGTATTGTTTGCTTTGAACAGTGAAGAGGAAAAACTCACTGGCTAAGGGTCATGAGAGGCTGAACATTTAATTTTCTATCCTTTTGAATGGCATGGTAACTTCTTCAATGTATCCTCTACGTCAGGGGTTCTTAATCCAGGGTCCATGAACTTGGTTTAAAAAAAAAATAATTTAATAATTTTATTCCAATATAATTAGCTTCCCTTGTAATTTTTTGCATTTGGTTTTATTAATTTAAAAATATTACTCTGAGAAGGGGTCCACTGGCTTCACCAGACTGCCAACGGGTCTATGCACAAAAAAGAGTTATGAACTCCTATCTTCATGTATGGTATTGTCCTAGGGAAAAAAAAAAGAAAGTAAAGTCTCTTTAGTCTTAAAGGAGTTTTAAAAGTCTTTTAAAGTCACTCTAGTCTTAAATAAGTCTTAAATGAGTTTCAAGTCTAAAGGAACTAGTTTAAGTGTCAAGCAGTGTCAGGTTAGGACTAACCAAGAAAATAAGTTCCAATCTTTCCTCTTTTTAAGAAAACTCATTTTTACACTTTTGTAATTTATACTTCACAAACACCATATACCATAAGCATTTCCCTATTATATAAAAGAAAAAAAAGACTGCATATAATTCCACAAATCTCTATTACAAATGTCTTATTTTTTTAAAAAAGCACAATGAATTAAATGTTTTAAAATTTTTAAAACTATCTTGCTTATAAACTATTTCTCACTCCATACTTTATCCTATTCTCTTACATATTTTTAAAATGCTTCAATGATCCATCATCAATACCACCACTTACAGAACCTCTCCAAAATACTTCCACTGCCAACCTAAAAAAACAATCTTCCATTGTAATAAATAAGTCACAGAAAACGTAATGGTCGTGTTTCATTCTGCAGTTCAAGTGTGTCAGAAGGTGGGCAGCATGCTTCATCATCAGTTCTCTGGAATTATGTTCCCAGTATTAATCAGCATTGTTTTCAAAGTTCATTTTCTTTACAATGCTATAAACACTGAATAAACTGTTTTTCCGGTTCATGAAATTTGTATGCATCAGTTATGAAATCTTTCCAGGTTTCTTTGAATCTGTTCATCATTTCTTAGACATAATTTTTCATTACATTAACAAATACTTTGTTAAATCATGCCTCAAGGATGGACATTCCCTTATCACACTGTTCTTTTCTACAATAAGTGCTACTTTACATATTTTGTATATATGAATCATTTCTCTTAGGTAAATCTCTTTTGAGTCTAAGCATAGTAGTAGCATCACTGGGTTCAAGGTTATACAGTTTTAGTAACTTCTGACACGCAGTTTCAAACTGCCCTTCAGAACAGCTAGCCCATTTCACAACTCCACCAACAGTGTATTGGTATGCCTGTCCTCTCATGACCCCTCCAAAAACTGTTGTTGTTGTTTTTTTTATCTTTGCCACTCTTTGGTCGATGTGACAAGGGCACCTCAGAATTTCTAAAATTTATGCTTCTTTGATTATTAGTGATTTGGAGTACCCCATTTGATTTCAAAATGAAAAAAAAGCTATAGTGTGGAGTTAGATCACAGACATTATTTTTTAGGCTTGCCTCCAAGTGACATCTATTTAAAAATATAGATTCATTCTTAAAGAATATTTCCTACCACTAACAGTACTTAAAAGAATGTACCAAAGGCAATTTCATAAAAGGAGAAATCCGAACAATATGTTGAACAATAGTAGAATCCCTGGAACAAGTATATATAGCCTTCCAAGGTGTCTATTTTGAAAGTGAGAAATATTGATCTGAATGTATAATTTTTAACATATTTGTTTAAAAACCAAAAATAAAACAAATAACAAGCAGTCTCATTATCTCATAGTTACACATCATCTCTTTCATGCCCCTTCTAATACACCTATAACATTAATAGAGATATAGTAGATGCTCAACCAATAATGCTTAACTGAGTCACTTATTACTCAATTATCAGCTAAAGATTGTTATCAATAAATAAGCATTTATGGAACACCCACTAGGTGTGTATTACTTTGCTATAAATCACTACTTACAGCAAACACTGGAAACATTTCAACATTTACAGAAACAGTCTTAATATTATAAATCTTTGGGACTATATGTCCTAGAACACAAATTTAACTACTCTAAATCTAAGTGGTGACACTTAAAGAAGGCCAACACACCACACAGGATTACTTAAAAGTAAGTGGAGCATTACTATAAGATGGATATTAACAGTGCTTTATTTAAATACAAGTAAAAACATCAAATTTGGCAAACTCAAATTAACTATGAAAGAACAACAGTACAGAATATCTGAAAAAGTATAATTTGATTAGGCAAGGGCTCATAAAAGTAGGGCTATGCCTGATTATTTTGTTGAAGCTCTTCAACATACATCCACAAGTAGAGAGCAGTGGATATAAGTTATCAGAATTTCAGGAAAGCATTTGCTTCAACACTGCCTAACACATTGATTTACACAGTAATAAAGTAGCCTCTCAGAGCAGGGGTTTTGAAATAGCTTTTGAAATATGACTGAGGGATACAAAGCAAGAATTCCTGCTCCAGTAAAAGATAAAATCAGGATTATAGAAATGCATCATTAGCATACTGCTTTAAAAGGGGGAATTATTTTATCAGGCTTTGATTAAAAAATCAGACAGAAAATGGAGTTTTTCTAAAAGTTTTGCTACATGTGTAAACATAATTCAATTCATATGACATCTATAATCAGAAAAGGTTAAAGGAAACTCCATAGATGAAAAGATATAGGAAGAAAAATCAAAGATTTCTCAGGGAACAACAAGCAGAAATTAACCTGTCACATTCAGTCAATCAATCCAATTTTCCATGGGGGAAAATAATCAGGTAAGTATTGTTTAATATCAGAAGTATCATTAACTTTTAACTTGTCATCACTGAGGGCAAGCCCCACAAATCACAGAGAATTAGTAAGGTGTACTAAGTTCCTCATTATAACTTATCAACTATAACTTATAACTTAAAACTCCAACTAAAATCAGAGCTATAAATGACAGTAAAGTTCTCACCCTTGATGGCAAAGCTGCTGAGATTTTTCTTAAAGAAGAGGAAGGACTGCCTATCTATGACAAAGTAGTGTTCAGAAAGTTCAATCGACAACCTAAGACTCAATTTCCATTCCCAAAGCTACTACTTAGTAGGTATACATTCCTGGGTAAGACTCTACATCTTTCAGTCTGTTTGCTCATCTATAAAATGAAACTAGGGGACAAAAGACTTTCTTTCAAACACTGCCACAAATATTTTTTAGTTGTATGACCCTGGTCAAATCATTTAACTTCTCTGAGTCTCAGGAAACTCTAAAAGCTTATAAACTGCACACAGGATCCAGTCTGGTCAGAAAAGGAAGTTCTCACACAAGGAAAATAATAGATTCCTGACATTCCGGACATTCACAACATACAGTAGGAATAATAATACCTAAAGTCTGTCCATAGTCTTTCTCATTAGCTCTCATGTATTTAATTATCATCTCTAAGTTGATAATTCTTATATCTGTTGTTGTTCAATCATCTCAGTCGTACCTGACTCTTTGTAACCCTATGTAGGATTTTCATGGCACAGATACTGGAATAGTTTGCCATTTTCTTCTCCAGCTCGTTTTACAGATGAAAGACAAACAGGGTTAAGTGATTTGCACAGGGTCACATAGCTAGTAAGTGTCTGAGGCTGAATTTGAACTAGGACTTCCTGACTTCAGATCAGGCACTCTATTCACTGCATCACTTAAATTCTAATTTCTCTGCTAACCCATGGTCTCGCATCTCAAAATGCCTACTAGACACCTGAAACTGGATGTTCCATCAACATCTTAAACTCAACATATCCAAAAGTGAACTCATTATCTTTCTCCCTATTACTACAGAGGATATCACCATGCTCCCAGTTACCCAGGCTCACAAGCTAGGCAAAGTGTCTTCCTTGCCTCCCCACTCTCTCTCATCTCCCCTGCCCCCCCAACCCTCATTTCCAATGTGTTGTCACGTCCTATTGTTTCTACTTTAATAATACTTTTCATACATGACCCCTTTTCTCCTGACACGGTACCACCCCTTGCCTTTATCACTTCACATATGGATTACTGTAACAACCTGTTGGTTGGTTTTTCTGTTTCAAGCCCCTACACACTCCAATGGCTGTCAAACTGATCTTAGAGCATGGATTGGAACATGTCATCCCCATAGCCAGTAACTGCCATGACTCTCTATTGCCTCCAGGAAAAAATATAAAACCCTCTGTTTAGCATTCAAAGCCATTCATAACCTGACCCTTTACTATCTTTGTAGTATTCTTAAACCTTACACATTGCCTCAGAGGCAGATGGGTAACGTACTAGATAAAGTATCAGACATAAAGTAAGGAAAATCTGAGGTCAAATCCAGCCTCAGACAACTTAGTAGATATGTGAACCGGGGTAAGTCACTTAATCTCTGTCTGCTTCAGTTTCCTCAACTGTAAAACTGTAATAATAATAGCACCTATTTCCGGTTGTGAGAATAAAATCAGTTTAACATATGTAAAGCATTTAGCACAGTGACTGCACATACAAGATGCTTGATAAATGCTTGTTCCCTCACTCCTCTTCCTCCCATGTGCTCTGTGAACCAGGAAAATGGTGGTCGTACCAGTACTCACACATGATCCTCCATCTCCTGACTCGCAGATATGACGGGTCTCCTTTCTTCAAACCAAAGACACAATGTGTAGTTACTTTGTTACAACAAAAGGTAGTAACTTGTAAACTAAAGGTTTCTAACATATAACTTGTAATTTGTTGCAGAGATAACCGCTAATTCTATAATAAAATTAGTTTCCCTCATTTTTAAATTTCAGTAGTTATAAATAGCTTTTGCTATGTTATGAAAATCTTACCTTAAGAGGATCAACATGAATGTATGTACATCTAAATCCAATCAGAATACATATTCTGTGGGTAGCAAGATAAAATTAATTGTATATGCCAAATTCCATTATAATGATTATAATGTTCATGTAAATCTTAGTGAAAATTCTATATAAATCCCATTCATTTGTGCATGTACTTTAACTAATACAATATTTTCTTTATTTCCTCCTGCATACTGATAAGAAAATTTTAAAAAGTTCTTTCCATATAATTTCTCTTATACAAGTATTGTCTTTTCTGCTTTGAAACCATAACCATAACTTTCAACCAAGAATTTCAGAATACTAGTTTAGTAACTGAAAAGCAAAGCTTTTCTTTACTTTAAATTCTGGTTCTGACACAATGAATTCACTTCAGACAAAGAAAACTTGCTGAGCCTTAGTTTCCTCACTAGCAAAAGAGGAAGAATTATTATAGTGCCCATCTCACAGGTGGTTGAGAAGGCAGACTTTTAAAATTTGTATTACTGATATCTTTTTGTAATATCACCTTTCTTTCTAAATGTACTTCTCTCCCTCCCCTCTTCAGAGAGCCATCCCTTTAACCGTTTAGTCATTTCAATCATGTCCTACCCTTTGAAATCTCATTTTGGGGTTATCTTGGCAAAGAGACTGGAGTGATATGCATTTCCTTTTCCAGCCCATTTTACATATGAGCAAAGTGAGGCAAACAGAGTGAAGTGGCCTGCCCAAGTGTTTTAGGCCAGATTTGAACTCAGGAGTTCTTCCTGATTCCCAACCTAGTGATTCATCTACTTTGTCACCTACCTGCCCTGCCATCCCTTTTAACAAAGTACAAAAAAGAGGGAGAAAAAGCAGTGCAGCAAAATGAAACAAAAGGGACTTTTCTAACACAAAGATGCAACCAAGTCCCTCCTGTACTCGATAAACTCCTGTGGTTCCCTAATTACCTCTAGAGTCAAATATAAAACTCTTATTTGGCTTTTTAAGTCTTTCACAACCTGGCCCCTTCCTACCTTTCCAGTGTTCTTATGCTATGCTCCTCTCCACGAATTCTAAAACCCAATGACACTGGCCTAGCTATTCCTTACCTGTTATAATACCTCTCCTGCCTCCATGCCTTTTCACTGGATGTCCTACCTGCCTGCAATACTCTCTTTACTTACTTCCACCTCCCAGCTTCCCTGGCTTCCCTGAAAACTCAACTCAAATCCTATTTTCTGAAAGATAATTTCCTTTCTTTTTTGAATTTTTTATTTTTCCCAATTACATATAAAAACAATTTTTAACATTCATTTTTAAAAATTTTGAGTTCCAAATTCTCTCCTTCCTTCTCCTTTCCCCTGCCTGAGGTGGTAAGCAATTTGATATAGATTATACTCATGCAATAATGGCAAACATATTTCCATGTTAGTCATGTTGTGAAAGAAAACAAAGATCAAAAACCTCCACAAAAAATAGAATGAAAAATAGTATGCTTTGATCTGCATTCAGACTCCATCAGTTCTTTCTCTGGAGGTAAAGAGCATTTTTCTTCATAAGTCCTTTGGAATTGTGTAGGAGAATTTTCTAAGTGCTTCATCCATTACTAATGTCTTTCCTCTAAGATTGTCTTCCATTCACTGCATATACTATATATGATATATTGTATATAATATATACTGTATATACTATATATGCTGAAGCCATTAACTGTTTACCTCAGGTTGAAGTCAATCCCTCTCTAGCTGAAACTGAAGAGGTTTCGAATGCCATTAGGCTCCTTTCCTTTGGCAAAGCACTTGGTGCTGATTCTATTCTAGCTGAGATTTACAAGATAGGGGGCCCATTGCTCATACAAAAGCTGACTGAAATTTTCCAGGTTATATGGCAAGAGGAGATTATTCCCGCAGGAATTCAAGGATGCCTCCATTGTCCACATCTATAAAGGTAAAAGAAATAGATCGTCCTGAGACAAATACAGGGGGAATCACTAGAGACTTCCTTAATAGGCTAATCCTTCACCTGGAAGATGGTCATCTACCTGAGAGGCAAAGTACTTTCAGAAAGGTCTGAGAGATTTATGGACAAGCACAGTTGTGGAGTTCTGAGCTACAAGTAGAGCTAAAACCCACTAAGTCCAGCACCAATACAGGGAGCCCTGGGGGTGGGAGGGGTCATTTCCCAATAGGCTGCTTCCTGGACTTCATCATGATTTCACAAAACTCATCATCCTGGAATATCACATCAACTTTGAAATTCATATCCTGTCAGTATCCCCTAGTCCTAGGAATCCTAATCCTCCCTCCTTCTGACTAGAGTTCACAAAGCTCTTCCCAGAGCCTCCATTTATAGAGAGTACCCAGGGCAGCCAGGTCATGTTTCCCACCTGCTACAGGACTAAAATCATGTGGCTGCTATACCCCCTTCCCAAATGGATACTTTCCCATCCTCCCATTCTCCGCACCAACCCATTTCAGCTTTTTATACAGTCTTCCACCAAGAGATTGTGAATTTCTGGAAGATAGGAACTGAATGTCTTTTGTCTTTCTTAAAATCTTAAACACTTAGCACAATGCCTCAGGAATAGCAGGTGCTTAACAAAAGTTTACTGACTGATAAGAAGCCTATTGGGGGAGGCTGCCTTAAAAAAAAAAAAAAAGGCAAGGTTAGAAACAAAGCATATCAAAGCTTCTATGCCAAAAATTATTTTGATACATATGAAACCTTTCGATCTTTGACTTCCTTGGGATATATTCCTAACAGTGGGATATCTGGGTCAAAGGGTATGGATGTTTTAGTCATATTTTCTTTGAAAAATTCTAAACTGCTTTCCAGAAGGGTTAAGATCAGTTCTTAGTTCTACCAAGAATGTATGATTTAATAGTGCTTTTCAAACCTTAAGACAACATACAAATATAAGTTCTTTTTATTTTCACATCAAGCAGAATATGCTTTGCTCCTCCTTGGGTGAGTCAAAAAAGTTAAAGAAGCAACTAGTTATGTCACATTGGCTGATTCACTAGTGAGCACTCATTTCTCTTATTTTAGGTAATAATACTATCAGCTAACTGCCTTTATATGCCCTTTAAAAATTTCAACTCAATACTTCAGGAAGGTTCTTAACACCTGATGTATGTCATTTTGGGGTTCCATGAAAAAGCAATCTTTTTTTTTTCTCTCCCCCTGATAAACACTCCTTATATATATACCTTTAATGACTAAATTGAATGAAAAAAAGTTTTTAAATTTCAAAACTGAGACAAAAGAGGTATATAAGAACTCAAATATCTGCATAATACCACTTTCTACCCACATACAACGAAAAGTTTAGGAAGAAAAAGGAAAATTATGACAGTGAATATTTTTCACATAATAAAAATTCAAATATACAATACTCCAATTTGAACAATGATCCAGTTTGTGTAGATCTGTCTTATTTTGAACACCTGGGCAACATTTGAAAATCAAATTTGGAAAAGTCAAAAAATTGGTTTTATTTTAAAATTTTTCAAAATCCTTTTTGAGCTCTTCCATGGCCTGAGCCCATGGAATATTTATTTTGGATGTGTGGGATACAGAAGCCTTGACTTCTGTGTCTTTCCCTGATGGTAAGCATTGTTCTTCCTCATAGGAAAGGAAGGGAGGAGATATCTGTTCACCAAGAAAGTAGCCTTCTATGGTCTTATTTTTTTTTTCCTTTTCTGAGCATTTTCCCAGCCAGTGACTGGACTTCTGAGTGTCCTCTCCACCCCCACCTCACCTCCAGATCCACCCAGCCAGTGCTTGGGGTCTGAGATTCAAATGCTGCTTCCCAGCCTCAGGGCTTTCGGCAGGGGCAGGGCTGCTATTTAGTGTGAGATTAAGTTCAGGTGTTCAGATGCTCAGGTGGGGGCAGGGCCGCCTCACGGGGCTCAGTTCCCTCAAGGGGTTTATGCAGAGACCTTCAACAATGGATTCAAGCTCCTGCCTGCTTTGGGAGCCCCTTTCTGCTGCTGCCTCTGCTGTTGCCTCCCGAGGGGGCCTGAGTTATGGGGACACCCCACTCCCCTCTTGACCAGCCAAAGAGACCTTCTCACTGACCTTCAGCACCTGTGGGTGGAGGGACCTGCGCAGCTGCTGGAGATTCTGTCCCTGAAGCCTGCTCAGATCTGCTCCTCTCGGTGCCACTTGGCCAAGGCAGGGCTGGGCTCTGCTCTGGGTCTGGGGCCCAGCGGACCTTTTGCATGGGTTTTTCAGGGCTCTCTGGAACAGAAATCTCCTCCACTCTGTTGTTCTGTGGCTTCTGCTGCTCCAGAATTTGTTGGAAGTTCTTCTTTACAGGTATTTTATGGGCTGTGGGTTTGGAGCTAGCATATGTGTATCTTTCTACTCCACTATCCTATTTTTAAATTTTTTATCAAGTAAAATGTTGGCAAACTCTTCCTTGGTGCCTCCTACATAACACTCTATCTCCCATATTTGGACTTTTGCACAAGATGTCTCCTGAGCATAGAATATACTCTCTCTTTATGTTTACCTCTTGGATCCCTCACTTCAAAGCTCAGCTCAAGCACCACTTTCTACAAGGTCTTTCCTGTTTTCTCCACCTGCTAGTGCCTTACCAATAAAAGTTATCTTGTATTTTTTCATGTATATATGTTGTCTTGACTGAAAGACTATAAACACATTGAAGACTGGGACCAGTTAATGTTTGTTTCTGTATTGCCAGTGCCATGTATGGATGTGATGGAAGTGGGTGGAGTGATTTACACAGTAGCTGCTTAATAAATGCTTCTTGATTGATTCATGAGCAATTGAACAGTAATGCAAGAACTTCATTTAAAGGGGACATCATTACGTAGAAAAATTACAACATATCTCCTACAACATGGAAGTTCAGGGGTCTAAGATGACAAGATACAAAGTGTAGCTATTCGAAACTTCATTAAGTTGGTGAAAATTCCCAGTGAAATGGGAAACGACTATAGGATGTATTTTAAAAGTATATTTCCTAGAAAATGTGTGCATTAACATCATGGGGATTAATTGTTCATTTAACTAATTTTTCTCTCTGGGAAATTAAGATGATTAAAATATACATGGTCTGACTAATTAGCCCATTAAGTAGATTGTTCAAATTACAGTTCAAATGACAGAATTAGTCTCAGAGAGGACAAACAACATGGCACGGTAGACACAGAGCCGACCTGGGAGTCAAGCAAGACAAAACCAAATCCCACCTCATGTACAGCCTGACTATGGGACCCTGGGCTGGTCCTTAGGCAACTCTACAAGACTACATACTGTAGAGAAGGTACTAACCTGCACTGGAAAAGCATTTCCCCATCTGAGAGAGTCTCCTGTACAATCAAAATCACAGGTCCAGTTCTACTGTTAAATCTATTACTATTTTTTGTTGCAATTTTTTTATTGTCCATTAACCCTATATTATTTTCCAAACAACATAATGAATTTCAACAAAAAATTATTATTCTATATTCTGCTTCACGTAAAACTGTTTAAGAAGATCTAGTACATCAGATGAAGAAACAAAATTCCCTCCATCTCTGAGTGATTATCAGTGTAAAGTAGATGATAGGTTTTAAGATGTAATCTCTAATGTCAGTTGGTTTTGTGTAGCTGCTTTTCTTTGTTAGGATGAAAGTTACAATAATAGTTTAATATATCCCCAGTGCTTATCACAGCTCGCAGCACATTGTAAGTTCTTAATAAATGCTTGTTGACTAACTAGAATGTAAGCTTCTTCAAGGCAGAAACAGTTGTCTTTATATTTATATTTCCTTGCACAAATACTTATTATTTATTGCAGAAACTCTCAATAAAGCCTTGTGGCATTGAATTGTTAAATTGATGTTGGTCATCAGGGAGTTTTTACTTCTGATATTCAACTGCTCATTTTCCTCCTCTGGGGTTCCTTGTTTTTCTTAGACCTCAATGCTGCTTCATCTCCCCTGACAGAAGTAAGCATTCTCTAGGCCTCAGACTACTATTCAGTTAATGGAATTATCCAATGATTCCCCTTCCAATCATTGCCCATACAAAACATCGTTATACTTGAAAATATACTTTGAAAGTACATCACTTTGAGCAAAACTTGCCTCTTGAAGGAGATAAAATAGATAAATGGAGGATGATTCAACATGGTCATAGGATGGTTTTCCTAACACTGGGTTTCTCTAGTAGAAGAGAGTATTGGGTTGGGGACTTTCCAAGGATGCTGACTAACTCTATGTCCTTTTTACCATGGTCTCTGGAAGACCCTTTTTGCAAGTTAATGTGATTATGGACCAACCACAGTCTTAGTTTAGTTGGAGCCAGTTATCATTATGTCATAGAATTATATCACCAGACTATAGAAAAAGCTGCTCTAACTAAGCTATGTCTTTGGTCACTGATGGTCACTGGCCTCGATCACTGGCAACTGCTAGCCTTGTCAATAAACAGATAATGCTTGGACTTTTGTGCTTCAGTTTCCCTTAATCATAAATTTATCATGACATACTCAAAGAGCTCACATTCTAATCAGAGAGAAAACATGTAAAGAAATAGGTATATACAGGATAAAAGAAGGAAGGTTGAAACTTAACTGGAGGATGAGGGGAAAGGCTTCCTAAATAAGATGCCATTTGAGCTGAGTCTTGAAGATAGCCAAGGAATCTAAAGGCTGAGAGGAGATGGAGAGTCTTGTGAGGAACAGTAAGTAGACCAGTGCAGCTACACTGTAGAGTAGAGGAGAGTAAAGTGTAATAAAACTGGAAAGGAAAGAAGGGGCCAGGTTGGAAAGAGCTTTAAATATTAGCTGCAGTTAGGTGACAACAGTACATAGAGCAGAGGATTTGGAATCATGAAGACTTGAGTTTAAATTTTGTCTCAGATCCTTACTATGTGACCCCAGGCAAGTCACTTAATCTGTTTATGCCTCAGTTTCCTCAACTGTAAAATGGAGGTAATTACTATACCTACCTTCCAGGGTTGTTATGAAGATCAAATGAGTTAACACATAAGGCACTACATAAATGCTAGCTACTGTTATTTCTAATAAAGAGAAGACTTTAAAGTTGATCCTGTAGATAATAAGGAATCACAGGAGCTTACTGAGAAAGAGGAGTTGGGGAATGGTGAAAAAAAATTCTACTGGAGTGGAAAACATATATGTTGTCAATAAGGAAATATAAACATAAAGTATATACAAAGAAGGGAGGATGACATAACTTGGGCAGTCAGAAAAGGTTTATGGGAAATAAGCTGAACCTTGAAAGGAGCTAGGGGATCCAAGAGACAACAGTGAGTAAAGAGGCTATTCCAGGCACAGAAGATTGACTGTATAAGAGTGGAAAGAGATGGAATGCTGTGTATTTCAGATAAAGAATGCCTAGATTTTTGCAAAATATATGAAAAAGTAACACGTTATCCTTGTGGAAAAGAGGGCAAGATGTGCACTAAAGAGGAATACAATTGGTGGCATCAGGGCTGGCTGACTAGTCAGATTCAAAGAGTTCATTATTGTTCAATACCAATTTGGAAGATCTCCAGTGAAGTCTCCTACAATCTGTGCTTGGCCTTATAGTGTTTAAAACTAGCAATGATTTGTATAAAGACATAGGATCATAGATCTAAAGCCAGAAAGTATCTTTATAAAGATCATGTAGTCTAGTTCCTTGTTTTATAGATGAGAGCAGTGAGGGCAAAGGTGACTTGCCCAAGGTCACACAGATAGACAGTAAAGGACAGATTTGAGGTCTCTTGATTCCAGATATAGCAAACATTCTACTATGCCAGGTATCAGACACTCTTGAGTGTGGCCTGAACCAGATTTAAATGTAACTGGGAAATGTTTAAGAAAGTAAATAAAAAATATAACATAGAGAATGTTAATTTGTTGTTTTCTAATTCAACATGCAGCCAGCAGGAATCCATTTCTATTTGAATTAGAGATCACTGCACTATACTACATGTGCTCATCAATTTTGCCAATGACATAAAACCTAGCTAATGCAGTGGATTATAGACTCCAAGAAGATCTTGATTTGCTATAAAGTTCGGCCAAATCTAGTAAAATGAAAGCTAATAGGGATCATAATAAAGTCTTCTACTTGTGTTCAAAAAAAGTGGTTTAGTAAGTACAAAATGAAAAAGTATGGTTTAGATGGCAGTTTGAAAAAAAGATTTGGAGGTTTGGGAGGTCTAAAATTACAAAATGAATCAGTAGTATAATGACACACACACACACACACACACACACACACACACACACACACACACACACACACACACACCACATGTGATTGACAGCTAGGTAGTGTAATGGATAGAGCACTGGACATGGAGTCAGTAAATCCCAAGTTCAAATCCAGTTTCAGACACTTACTAGCTGTGTGACTCTTGACCCTTAATTTCTCTTTGGTTCAGTTTCCTCATCTAAAAAATGGAGATAATAACAGCACCTACTTTCCGGAACTGTTGTGATATAAATATGGAATATTTGTAAAGCACTTTGCAACCACTAAAGTGCTATATAAATGATAATTATTATAAATGCTAACTATATGGTAGTCAGACAGGTTATTTTGATTTAGGTCTACTTTGAGAGTGAGTTCCAGGAATTAAGGCCGTGCCAGTCCCATTGTACTCAGTCCTGGCAACCAACATATGGAGAATTAGATTTCATTCTGGATGCCACAGTTTAGGAAGGACAATCAATAAAAGCTAGAGAATGTCCAAAAGCTAAGGCAACGTGGAACTTGAGATGTTTGGACTAGAGAAGGCTTGGGAGAATATCTGATATCTGATAACTCTTCTCCAGTATTTGAAAGGTTGTCATATAAAAGAGAACTCTGGAGTTCCACAAGTTGGATAAAGAAACCTCTCACCTAGGGAAACACGGAAAGAAACAGAAGCGCTGTTATTGGTTTCATCACTGATGGCCCAATCATTTGTGATTCCAAATATTTCTTAATAAATTTAGCTCTCCACATCCAAATTTTTGTGTGGCAGTTCTCTTTTCATTTTTCTGTCATGTTAGCAGACTTACAACATATCCCATCCACTGAGGAAGCACTTGCTAATAACTAAATTGAGGAACCAATAGAAATGATTATTTATCTCACAAGTTTCTGAAAATAAGCTCCTAAACCCACAACACAGAGATAAGTCAAGATTCTTAGATCTGTTTAATCTTTCAAACATATACTTATTAATAAAGTACACTTTGTATTTAAAATATTAGTAAACCATCCTATATAGTAGAATTTCCTAAATTATTACTGTTATCTTTGAAATTCTGCTTAAATATTTTAATAAAAAGTAATATTTTGTAGAAAATTGTGTTTTAGAAATTAGTGGTTATACTCATAGGGTCAAGGAAAGGTAGAATGCTGTCATCTTGAATTCAGGAAAAGTGGTCCTGGGCCTTGAGGGAAAATTGAGGTTTTTAGGTTAGCATGATCGACTTTTTTCATTGGCCATTAAGTCTGATAACAATAATGTGAATAACTACTAATTGCAGTACCTCAGGTATAGAGTCCTTATTGGCTAAAAATGTAAGCACAATCCCAGTATGCATAAATTGAGAGAGTACTTTTGATTCAGAAAATGGCATTTATAACTTTCTGGAAAGCAATCATTAAACTCCACTTTTGAAATAATTGTATTTTGTTTAGAAAATTAAAGATTATATGATAATATATTGCAATGTACATTTAAAGTCCTATTCTAGTGCTTCATGTTGTGAAGGTGACCCAGAAATTTCAAAAGTTATGCTAGCTCTGGCAGGTTTGATCAAGCCAGAGTAGGGCTAGTGAGAGACTATAAGTCTCTATCATCTGAAGATCAGCCTAATTAAGTTTAGAGAGACTCATCACCAGGTCAGCTGCACAGTGATTAATTTTTCAAATCACAGCAACTCTTCAAGACACTATGAAGTCACTGAAGGGTTTTTATGCTTATTAGTATATGTGTGGGGGGATGGGAGAGATGTTATAGATCACAAAAGTACACATTTATATAATTTTTTTTACTGTGAAAGTCTTTTTAAATGATGTCAATTTAGAACCTACCACAATCTTATGGGAAGAAAGAAGTCATGAAACACATATTATTCTGACAGAGGCCTATCTGTGAAATCTATAGGAGAAAGTCCTTAGAATAGATAGGCAAGATCTTAACATAGGAAGAGTACCTTAAACTGGGTGATTTAATAGATATTCTGACTAAAACTGCTGACAAAGATGGCAATCAGAAATGGACCTGTAAGGAAAAGTCCATAATTTCGGAATTCAGGTAATTTGGGGCTGAATGTAGAATTTAGTTAAGCTAAAGAAACAGTAACTAGGTAAAAAGATTTCAGTGTGCTAGTAGGCATATGCAATACTTTAAAATCATGCAAGCAACCTGACAAGAAGCCACAGTGTATTAGTTACTGGAAAATACAGAATTTTATGGAAAATATCTCTTTTAAAGTGAACGAGTTAGAGAATATAGTGAATAGCTATTAGCTATGATATCTGACATCTGATGTTCTTTTCCACCAAGTATGAGTGCCCATATTGCTGAAATAACCTCTTTTCAATTGTTGAAGAATGTTTTTTTAAGTTCTGCAGTTCTGTTATTATATAATTTTTTATTTTATTTTTGAAGCATTTCATATTTCATTTATTTTATCTCTCATCTCATGCATATGAATCTAGTGATGCCAGACTAAATTATATAGCTTTCAAATACCTAACATACCTGATAAGCATCTAACTGAAGCAAACTAAGGATAATAGTAATATTACAAGGTAAGTTTTTAAGCAAGAATATAAGAATTCTCAATAATTCTAAATTCTAAATAAAAATTACCTAGAAACATCCCAACTAATAGCAAGGTGATATACAACATGTGAGCTGAAAATAACTGGCAGGACTTCTTATATCTAATTAGACATTTGGAGTAAAAAAATAAATAAATTTAATTTTCTTATAGCTGTATTACATGACCTATTAGCTTCCTTCAAAACTCAGGTCAAACCTCACCTACAGGAAGCCTTTTCGTATCCCCCTTAATTCCAGTAAGTACCTTCTCTGTTGATTGTCCCCAATTTATCCTGTCTATAGTTTGCATGAAGTTGTTTGCAGGTTGTCTCCCCCATTGGATCACGAACTTCTTGAAAATGGGTACTGTCCTTTGATTTTCTTTGTATTCCCAGACCTTGGGCTCAGTGCCTGGCACAGAGTAGGGTTTAATAAATGTTTATTGAATGACTAACTGGTAGTGAAAATAAACTTCTCTCTCTCTGTGTAATCAGATATATAGAAATATGTATGTGTGTACATATATATGTATGTATACACACATATACATATACATACATACATACATATATGTATACACACACACACACACATATATATATATATATACACACCTGAGCTTAGCAGGATGGCTAATATCTGCAAATATCTTTAAATTTCACAACAATTACACTATATGCATGCTCTACAAAAATCAGAGCTTCTAAAATTCATAAATTTGGGCATAGTAACAATTTATAAATTGATTCATCCCTTTATCAAAGGATTCAAGGAAAACCCTAAGTACTTCAACATTTATTTACAAATCATTTTAACTACTTGGTAGAGGGACTTGGGGCAGAGAAATTAAAAAAAAAATGTTAGAAACTACTGCCAATGAATGTCAATAAGAAATGATGGTTTTAAAGAATATTCAAAATTATTAATTTATATAAGTTGTAAAAGTATTATATACTCTTAGTATCATTTACATGTGATTTTTCAGGAGCACAACTGTTTAAAGGTATTACAATAGTAGTAGTCATTACGTAGCCAGACAGCTAAATATAGTGACAAAAAATGTCCAAGGATCCTTTAATAGATACTGCTGCCAATCACATAACTATAAATACACAGAGAGGTCTAGAAAGAAAACCAGTTTATTATATGCCCAGAGCACAGACCCACAGTATACAAAAAACAGTGGGCTTGAGCAGCACTTTCAACAACCTGATACAGGTCTTAGTTACAAAGAGACAAAACTAGCACAATGGAACTTTACAGAAGGTGAAAGGAGAAGGAAGGTAAAGATTTACAAATCAAAGAACAGATAACAAAAGAGAAAGATTTATATTAGGTTAAATAGTAAACTGGTCAGTAAACACTGAGAATATAGCTGGAATTTACAAACCATTAACACCCAAGCTATAGCTAGTTACATGACATGCTTATCTCAAGTAAACAGAGGTTAATAAAGCTGAGCCAGAAATTCTCTTATCACTAATCAGTTAATCACCAGAGCTATATTTTCATGTCTCAGCTTGATTTTGCAGACCCTAGCTACTTAGGTGACTTGCTACTTTAGGCAAATGATGGTAATGAAGTCAAGCTAGAAAAATTCTCTTATGACAATAAGATGATGCCTGCAATTCTGATCCTCAAAATGGCAGCATGTAATCCATAACAATTATCTCAAAGTGATAAACAAGTTGATCACATTCATTACAAAGACATTCAAAACTACAGATAGGTACTATTATCATGCTGGGGAAGCTGGGGGGGAAGGGAGAATAAAACAACAATTTTTTAAAAAGTCACTCTTTGCAATACCAAAGAAAAATAGAGCAAATAATACTTCAATTACTGAGAAGTGAGGGGACCCGGCCGAAAAGCATTCTTTGTTCCTTTCAAAATTAATTTTGTTAGCTACTTTGGCCATTTGATATCCAGTTAAAGTTTGTTTTTTGCAGATCTACGATTTCATTAGAGTAAATGATACTCTGCCAAAAAAACCTCCTCTACCAATTAAGATCAGCTACTGTTGTATGACTGGAGTACTGAAGGGTTGAGGGATTTGCTGAGAATAAGTAACTCAGTATCAGTGCTTTAACTTGAATGTGCAGTCTTCCTAACTCCAATGCCTTTCTGTATATTATTCTAAGACTTTGTTATCATAAAAAGAGGGAAAGTTTACAGGGAATTCTTACTTAAGCTTAAAAGAGCTTACTTAGGCCACAACAAAGTATCTGAGAACAATAATTATAGAACAATAGAAACTGAATGTTTTGAAAGTATAAAAAAACTGCACAAACACACACACCCCTTCTACTTTTGCAAAAAAGGAATATTGTACACATGTATGGAACACTGCATTTGACATCAGATATTTTCAATAAATTGACAGTTTTTGCTGATTTGTCCCCCTTTTCTCTTAAAAAAAATTGTTATAAGAGAAGGAGGAGGATAGAGAGGGAAATCTACACTATGTAAAAACAGAAGATGATAATCTTAAAAAATTTTAAGAGCTCTCTGACTTTACAGTCTGACATTATTTGGGTTTATATAAACTAGATACACAGAGATAACATAAATCAAAGGTAGAACACTTTAGAAATAAAATCTATATAATGGCTGATGTTCTTTTTATCTAATTAATGTCATACTTAAGCAAATATAATATATGAAAACTCAATTTTACATTAAAAATTAGAGTGATGATTTAATTCATCCACAAAATAATGGGAATGCCTTAAGTTACTATCCTGTTTTTATTTGGGGTTAAAGGGACATAGGTTTGCCCAGAAAGACAGTAAGGTACAACAAAAAGAATACTGACTTTGGAGTCAGAGGACTTGGGCTCAATTCTTGATTCCCCACTCTGCCTCTTACTACCTGTGTGAACCTCAGATAAATCATTCAAGTTCTCTAACCTTTAGGTTCTTTTTCTGTAAAGTGAGGGAGTTGGACCAGATAAGGTAACTTCTATGGTCCATTCTAGCTTTAACTCTATGAACCTCTAATTCCATTAATAAAAAGAACTGTGTGAAAATTCCATCCCTCCATACAGATTGGCAAATAGTCTGTATTTTTAGAAAGGTCTGCTGCACTGATAAGTCAAGAGGAAAAATGGAAACACTGATTTTCCAACTCCAAAGCCATACTTGTAGTTACTGTATCTCTCTTCTAAATTTGAATCTCACATTTCCAATTAGCTTTCAGATATCTAAAACTGGATGTCCAGTAGATATCTTATACTTAATATGTCCAAAGTGGGACTCATTATCTTTCCCCCTAAACCTCTCCCCTTCTCCTAGCTTCCCTACTACTGTAGAAGGCAACATTATCCTCAAGCCCTTGGATTTTTTACTATAACTCACCCATTATCCAAGCTGTTGGCAAGGTCTATGGATTTCACCTTTGCAACATTCCTTCAATGTGCCCCCTTTTCTCCTCTGATACTGCCAACCACTCTAGTGCAAGCCCTCATCACCTCTTCCTTGATTATTGCAATAACCTACTGGTAGATCTGCCTTCCTCAAATCTCTCCCCACTGCAATCCATCCTCCATTCAACTAGTAAAGTGATTTTCCTAAAGTACAGGTCTGATCATGTCACACACAATCTCCTACTCAAAAACTCTAGTGCTTCTTCTCTATTGTCTCCAGGATCAAATATAAAATGTTCTGTTTGGCATTCAAAGTCTTTCATAATCTAACCCTCTCCTACCCTTCCTGTCTTCTTACAGCTTACACCCTCCTTACATGGTGCTCTTAGGTCCAATGACACTGACCTCCTGGCTGTTCCACAAACAAAACTCTCCCTCTCTCAGCTCTGGGCAATTTCTATGGCTAACCACCATGTATGGAATGCTATCTTTTCTCTGCTTCAATTTCTAACCCCCTCCCCACCCAGCTTCCTTTAATATGCAACTAAAATCTAGCTACCTAGCTTTCCCCAAACCCTTAGTTCTGTATTGCCTCTATTAATTAGTTCCTATTTATCCTGTACACAAAATGGCTTGTTTTGTATATATTTATTTGCATGTTGTCTCCCCCATTAGATTGTAAGCTCCTTGTAGGTAGGGACTGACTTTTGCCTCTTCTTGTGTCCCTAGCACTTAGCACAGTGATTAATAATAAATAATAAATGCTAAATAATGTTGACTGATTTAAGCTGTTTCTCAATTGCCTAATTGCCTTTAGTTTTATGCAATCTTAATTTTAAACCAGAAAAAAGTTAAAGAGATCATGTGGGCTAATCCTCATTTACATACCTACCACTTATTGCCCCCAAAGTGCCTATTGCTTAAAGCAAGTTACCTTGATAATGCTCACAGAACTTCATAAATTTTAGACTTGAAATTACAAATAAGTGACAGTATTGATAACACTCAACTTGCCAATATTTGCTAAGAGTCAGGTCTTAATGCCTAAAGACAAGATGGCTATTACATGAGGTATTAAGAAATTCTCTTATTAAGGAATGTATTAAGTTTCTGGGATGTGGGAACCATTCAAAAGCTATGGAAGCTAATAAGATATTTTACATAACTGACAGAAGTCCTAAGCACCTGAATTCATCAAAGATGCCTGAAGTGATGACCCAGTTTTTAACAGAAGATGGTTCTTTGGATAGTATGGAATGTTATTTTAAATATTTCTTTATCTTTCTTATTCTAATTTGAGAGGCTATTCAGAAATTGAAAATAAAACAAAGGAAATTAATTTTTCTTTTTAAGTCTGAATGAGCAAAGAAAAAGATAAGTTAAAAGGTCATATAAGATAACATGAACTGAAGTTCTGTTCTGGCTCTGAGTAGTACCAAGGCACTAATTAAATTAATATATCCTTCCTTGAATGGAAGGAGCATCTCACTTTCGTCTTTGTATTTCAAGTGTCTAGCAGACCTGGCATATACCAGTGATTTAATATGTGCTTATTGAGTGACTCTTGATAGAAAAAGCAATGGCTGGCTTCCACAATAAAATCTTTTAAGTAGTAATGATCAAAAATATTTTGTTTTCTATCAATATGACTAAACCATTATTTCAGTTATATTTCAGGACTGTAAAACTTCTTGGGATAACAAGTTTCATAAACTTAACTGCATTTTGCTTGAGCCACTTATGTACTTTCTCCTAGTGCTTTCTATTTTAGCTATTTGTATGTTTTGTATATATATATGTATATATGTGTGTGTATATACACAAAGATAAATAGAAAGACACACGCATATATACATACACATACATACACACATACATATATATATGGGGCAACTAGGTGCCTCAGTAGACAGAGCACTAGGTTTAGAATCAGGAAGATTATCCTTACTGAGTTCAAATTTGGCTTCAGACACTTACTAGCTATGTGACCTTGGGCAAGTTTAATCCTCTTTACCTCAGTTTCCTCATCTGTAAAATGAGCTGGAGAAGCAAATGGCAAACCACTCTAGTATCTCTGCCAAAAAAACCCCTCAAAATGGGGTCACAGTCAGACATGATTGAAATGATTAAACAACAAAGGTATGTTATCCCTTCCATATTGTGACTTCTCCCATCGCAGTTTCAAAATATCATGGGTCAGCATAAGAAATTAAATGGGAATTTTGGAAGAGTTTTATGGAAGTCGCAGATGACATGTGAAGGTCAGCAGGTAACACAGAAAAGGTTTAGAAAACTTAAAATAAATAAAATATATGTATAATAGTATATAATATCAACATACTTTATCTTTTAATACTATATTAATTCAGACTTCTTCAAGCCTATTTTCCTATGATTTCCTATAATTTCTTTCACTTAGCCCAAACTTACCTATTAAACTTCAGGGGATGTTGCTCAATTCTAGTATGCAGAAAGATGGGGTTAATGCCTACATTGATCACCATTTTGTAAAATTTCCAAAAATTAAGAACTGAAGGACAATGTGATCAATCAACAGAGATCCACCTTTTAAGTCTATACTAACATAGCCAATATTCCATCCCCTTTAATCATTTTAGTTAACAGAATTCTCTAAAGAAAAAAGAATTCTACGTAGTTCCCAAAATATAAATGTAAGTTGGTTTTGTTCAAGGGTCAGCTTTAATAACCTTTACCCATGATAGCACACTCTCAGTTACTTTGGTAAAACCAATGCTATGGGGGTATTAAGGTTTAGTCTGAGCCCAGTCTGCCCAAGGACCTAGAAAACAGAAGGGAGAATATGACCCTAAGGCATTAAGGAGAAATGTTGGTACACTTGTTCTTATTACATCTTTAAAGTGATAGTTAAGTGGTTAAAAAGAACTGGAATGCTTGCTATTCAACAGCAGGTGAGGGAGAAGGGAGGGAATAGACACAACCACTGGGAGAGATTAAGCTGATGTCATTAAAGAAAAAAAATCTCCAAACCCCTTATTAGAGTGCTCTGGAACGCTGAGAGGGAGAGGTAATGGCTGGCTCTTGGACAGTGAGCCCAAGTGTACCTGCTAGACTGACATTTAAAACCCTCCACACTCTGGACCCCAAACTACCTTTCCAGTTTTGTGTCATATGACTTCCATTCACCACATACTCTCTTCTTGTTTAACTGGCTTTCTGGTGCAACCTCTACGTAAACATGCTAAGAGCAGAGTCATGTAAGGTTCCGAGATTAATATAGCTTTTCTTAATGCCTGTGCACCTGGGCTACTTTTCCCTTAAAATATATTCAAACTATCCTTGAGATTTAGTTGGCTCAGAGGACTAGAGACAGGGCCATTGATGGTAACTTCAGCTTCCTGGATCCTTAAACACAAAAGCCAGTAAATCAGGAATTAAGAGCTCTGATCCTGACATACTGGAACTTGTACCATCATGGCAAACACAGAGGCAGGGAAGTTGAATGAAACTGAACAACTGTAGTAACTTTGCTGAATATTCTTTCCATGCTAAGGCTAAGTAAACTGCTTTTGTTAATTGTTACATGGTCTATGAAGTTTCATTTTATTTCACTCCCAAATGTGAACCACTACGCACATAGGTCAAACCTACAAGAATAATATTTGCTCTCTTTCTCTGTGCCTTTGCACAAGTGATCTGGAGTCTAAAGTGAATTCTCTCCTCACCTCCACCCTGTGGAATTCCTAAATTCTTTCAAATTACTTTTTCTCAGCACTCCAATTAGCAACACTCTCTCCCGTTTGTGAAACTTTTTAATATACTTTGTATCTGCTAACTTGTATATACAGTATTACAATGCTTTGTATATAATAGATACATAATAAAAATTTCTTCAACTTGTTACTGGCTTTTTAAAAAACAACTTTTACAGCATTGCTTTATTTTTATTGCTCCCTCTAACTTAATATTATTAAATTTGTCCATGACATAAAAGAGGTAAGATTCAGAGATTTACTAATGCTGACACTAATGTAGCACGATCTAACAAACTTGTGTGTGTGTATGTTTGTATGATTCAATATTAGTGCATCTGGATTTGATCCTTGATTCTTCTATTTATGTATTACATATAAACACATTTTATAGCTATTATACATATACTTACATGCATTACATTATAAATTATGTTATATTATATTAATTATAAATATACTTACATTTATATATCTACACAGAGATTTATGGAAATAGCAAAAAAGTTCAGGAGTAAGTATGTACATAGGACACTTTAAAGGAAGAAGTGGGAAATTAAAATGGAAAGATAAATTGAGACTACAGGGAAGTACCTTGAATGAAAGACAGGTTGAGGAGTATGAACTTAATCTAAGTTTAATCTAAACTTGATCAAAACTGGAAAAGCAATTATATCCATAGATCTGAATATCTGAGACCTTATTTGTTCAACATTACTGTTAAATAAAAATGGGTTCAACAAACAAAAATTCCTGCTTTAAAATACACGTAATATGTTATTTCTTTATAGAAATAAAAAGAAATTAAAATAATGTTAAACATATCTTTGGCTAGTAATGATATACATATTTTCTCCCCTTATAAAAAACAAACCTTTAAAAATTTTATGCTTTCTTCTGACTTGGCCCTTTAAAGTCCAATCAAGCTCTAGCATAGTTTAAACACACTTAGACAATCTTTTATTTGTCTAGAGAATTTTTTTAAATTAATTGTGTTATAAAATGTGTTATAAAAGGCTCAGTCTAAAATCACAGAGGCTAGAGGAGCCAAGATGGTGGAGCAGAAAGATACACGTATGCTAGCTCCTAACCCACAGCCCATAAAATACCTGTAAAGAAGAACTCCCACCAAATTCGGGAGCAGCAGAAGCCACAGAACAACAGAGTGGAGGAGATTTCTGTTCCAGAGAGACCTGAAAAACGGACACGAAAGGTCCATTGTGCACTGGACCCAGGGCAGAGCCCAGCCCTGCCTTGGCCAAGTGGCACCGAGAGGAGCAGATCCCAGCAAGCTTCAGAGACAGAATCTCCAGCAGCTGCGCAGGTCCCTCCACCCACAGGCACCAAAGGTCAGTGAAAGGGTCTTTTCAGCTTCCTGAGAGGGGAGCGGGGTGTTCCCTTAACTCAGGCCCCCTCGGGAGGCAGCAGCAGAGGCAGCAGCAGAAAGGGGCTCCCAAAGCAGGCAGGAGCTTGAATCCATTGTTGAAGGTCTCTGCATAAACCCCTTGAGAGAACTGAGCCCCGTGAGGCGGCCCTGCCCCCACCTGAGCATCTGAACACCTGAACTTAATCTCACCAACTTAATCTCACACTGAATAGCAGCCCTGCCCCTGCCGAAAGCCCTGAGGCTGGGAAGCAGCATTTGAATCTCAGACCCCAAGCACTGGCTGGGTGGATCTGGAGGTGAGGTGGGGGTGGAGAGGACACTCAGAAGTCCAGTCACTGGCTGGGAAAATGCTCAGAAAAGGAAAAAAAAAAATAAGACCATAGAAGGCTACTTTCTTGGTGAACAGATATCTCCTCCTTTCCTTTCCTATGAGGAAGAACAATGCTTACCATCAGGGAAAGACACAGAAGTCAAGGCTTCTGTATCCCACACATCCAAAATAAATATTCCATGGGCTCAGGCCATGGAAGAGCTCAAAAAGGATTTTGAAAATCAAGTTAGAGAGGTGGAGGAAAAACTGGAAAGAGAAATGAGAAAGATGCAAGAAAAGCAGGTCAACACCTTGCTAAAGGGGACCCAATAAAATGCTGAAGAAAATAACACCTTGAAAAATAGGCTAACTCAATTGGCAAAAGAGGTTCAAAAAGCCTATGAGGAGAAGAATGCTTTAAAAAGCAAAATTAGCCAAATGGAAAAGGAGGTTCAAAAGCTCACTGAAGAAAACAGTTCTTTCAAAATTAGAATGGAACAGATGGAGGCTAATGACTTTATGAGAAACCAAGAAATCTCAAAACAAAACCAAAAGAATGAAAAAATGGAAGATAATATGAAATATCTCATTGGAAAAACAACTGACCTGGAAAACAGATCCAGGAGAGACAAGTTAAAAATTATAGGACTACTTGAAAGTCATGATAAAAAAAAGAGCCTAGACATCATCTTTCATGAAATTATCAAGGAAAACTACCCTGATATTCTAGAACCAGGGGGCAAAATAAATATTGAAAGAATCTATCACCTGCTGAAAGAGATAAAAAAAAAAAGAAACTCCTAGGAACATTGTGGCCAAATTCCAGAGTTCCCAGGTCAAGGAGAAAATATTGCAAGCAGTAGAAAGAAACAATTCAAGTACTATGGAAATACAATCAGGATAACACAAGATCTAGCAGCTTCTACATTAAGGGATCGAAGGGCATGGAATAGGATATTCCAGAAGTCAAAGGAATTAGGACTAAAACCAAGAATCACCTACCCAGCAAAACTAAGTATAATACTTCAGGGGAAAAAATGGTCTTTCAATGAAATAGAGGACTTTCAAGCATTCTTGATGAAAAGACCAGAGCTGAAAAGAAAATTTGACTTTCAAACACAAGAATGAAGAGAAGCATGAAAAGGTAAACAGCAAAGACAAATCATAAGGGACTTACTAAAGTTGAACTGTTTACATTCCTACATGGAAAGATAATATTTGTAACTCTTGAAACTTTTCAGTATCTGGGTAGTTGGTGGGATTACACACACACACACACACGCACACACACACAAACAGAGACAGAGAACACAGGGTGAATTGAATAGGATGGGATCATATCTTAAAAAAATGAAATTAAGGGGTGAGAGAGAAATATATTGGGAGGAGAAAGGGAAAAATGGAATGGGGCAAATTATCTCTCATAAAATAGGCAAGCAAAAAACTTTTTAGTGGACAGAAAAAGGGGAGGTGAGAGAAAAACATGAAGTTTACTCATCACATTTGACTAAAGGAAGGAATAAAATGCACACTCATATTAGTATGAAAACCTATCTTACAATACAGCAAAGTGAGGGAGAAGGGAATAAGCAGGGTGGGGGGGATGATGGAAGGGAGGGCAATGGGAGGAGCGAGCAATCTGAAGTCAACACTCTTGGAGAGGGACAGGATCAAAAGAGAGAATAGAAGCAATGGGGGGCAGGACAGGATGGAGGGAAATAGTTAGTCTTACACAACACGACTATTATGGAAGTCATTTGCAAAACTACACAGATATGGCCTATATTGAATTGCTTGCCTTCCCAAAGGGAATAGGTGGGGAGGGAGGGATGAAGAGAAGTTGGAACTCAAAGTTTTAGGAACAACTGTTGAGTACTGTTCTTGCTACTAGGAAAAAACAAATACAGGTAATGGGGTAAAGAAAATTATCTGGCCCTACAGGACAAAAGAGAAGATGGGGACAAGGGAAGAGAGGGATGATAGAGGAGAGGGCAGATTGGTAATAGGGGCAATTAGAATGCTCGGTGTTTTGGGGTGGGGGGAGGGGACAAATGGGGAGAAAATTTGGAACCCAAAATTTTGTGAAAATGAATGTTAAAAGTTAAATAAATAAATTTAAAATCACAGAGGCTTATTTTCTCTCTCTGATTATCTCATAACAATATCAATTCTGGGCAAGACAAATTATTTAAATTTCAATCTCCTACATTGTCCACAGAAAACAAATGTCAGTTATTCATAAATACCACTCAAATTTTCGGTTCACATACAGTCTATTTTACTTATGCTCTGGTGGACATTATTTTTAATTTAATCATTTCATTTTACATGTAACTATATTAAAAACTGAAATTTTAAAAAAATTCCTCAGTGAAACTTGTCACATGACAGCATTTAGCTAGGAAACAAACAAAGGGAAAATCAACAGATCTGAGAAATGTGAAGATGAAGATGACTGTCAGCTGTGGAACACAAAGTATTGTTCACACAAATGGTAGCAGGAAGCACTCCTTTGTTCAAGAAAGCTGACTTGTAGGAAAAAAAAATAAGATTGAGGGATACACAGTATTCATAGGCAATAAGATTATATTAAGGCAAGTCTTGTAGCTTAGTGACAGGCTGCGCTACTTTATCGATTTGAAAAACATATTAATCACCTCTTACACAGAAAACAGATGCTATGCATAGGGACAGTTTACTGGTATTCTTCCTTACAATTCTAAATGTCATACATACATGTCATGAAAAGCTGAACATTTAGCATTTTTTACCTTATCCTAGATAAACTAAAGTATCAGCCGACCAGAGTTTTATAATAATATATAATTTAAATCTTTTCTGTTTTTATTTCACATATTGAAAATGACTCTCAACTGATAACTCTTGAGATTATTTGTTACAGGCAAATCTTTAGAAGAGTTTAACAAGATTTACTTATTGAATATTCAAAATATTCTATAAAAGTTCAATAACTAGAATAAAACTACGTTTCAGTGACAATATTCAAAATTTTAGAAATCAATTCTGACCAAACTCAAAACGGATTTATGACATGAATATTAAAAGTCATACAATTTAAAAAAACAAATAAAATACCTTTAACAGCTACAGTTAAAGAGACAGTTTATAATCAAAGGACAAGAAAAATCTAAAACGTTTATAAAGGATAATTTTGATTATATGAATTGAAAGATTTTTACACTAACAAAATTAATGCAGCTATGATAAGATGGAAACACATCAACTGGGAAAATAAACTGTTTAACAACTATCCCTGATCCTCTTCTTACATCCAAGATATATCTATATTCCCCAACTTGTCAGTGAACATAAACACTTTTTTTCAAAAAAAGAATTGTAAATTGTAAAATGTGAACCACATGATTAATTTCTCTCCATCATTAATAACAAGAGAAATGCAAACCAAAGTATCTCTAAAGTTTTACCTCATACCTTGAAAATTGGCAAAGTTGAAAAAAGATATTAACAGTCAATGGCAAAGGGCTTTCAGAGAGCAAGGACACTAAAGACACTGCTGGTGAAGCTCTGAATTGATACTGAAACACAATTTGGAATTAGATTAAGAAAATGACTAAAATGTCCATATCTTATGACTCAGATATTTCTTTGCTCAGCAAGTATTTCAAGAAGGTCAATAACAAAAGAAAAGGTCCCATAGTTAGGAAATATTAATAGCAGTACTTGCTATGGTAGCAAAGAACCAGAAACAAAGTTCATGCCCATTAATTTGGAAATGCTCAAAGAAATTGTGGTATAGAAACGGAAATGGAACACGACTGCAGTGGAAGACACAAAGGCTATGAAGAACACAGACAAAAGGATCTGATGCAAAGAAATATGGAGAACCAGGAAAACCACACGTGCGCACACACACACATACACACATAGACTATAACAATGTAAATGGAATGAACATCAACATTCAATCAACAAGCATTTATTATTACTTACTATGAAACCTTTGCTATTATCTCTCTCCCTAAATCTTTTCCTCTTCCTAACTTCCTTATTACTGTTAAGGGTATCACCATCCTCCCTGTCACCCAGGCTCACAACCTAGGAGTCATCCTGGATTTCTCCTTTTCTCTCACTTTCTTTCCCCAATATATGATCTATTGCCAAGGCCTGTTGATTTTACCTTTGCTACATCTCCCACATAATAGTCCTCTTCTTTCTTATGCTACAACCACGCTGGTACAGGCCAGCATCACTCCAAGGCTGCAATAGACTGTTGGTAGGTCTGTCTGCCTCAAATCTCCTCAAACCAATCCATTCTCCCTTTTGCCCTAACAGGGATCATCCTAAAGCATACGTCTGACCAATCACCCCTCCTATTAAGTAAACTGTAATGATTTCCCATTACCTCAAGGAACAAAAATAAAATCCTGAATTTGGCTTTATTTAAAGCCTTTCATAACCTGGCCCCATCCTGTCTTCTTCCATTTAACTCCCTTCCACATACTCTACAACCCATGAAACTGGCCTCCCTACAGTCAGTTCCTCCAACAGGACACTCCCATCTTTTGAATCAGTTCCTTTACACTAGATATCCCCCAAGCTGGAAAAGACCTTAATTTAGAAAGGTCAAGGTCAACCACTGTATCCTGGGCTACTGTCACTCAGTCTTGACTAACATATTGACAATTGGCTTCAATGACTGGAAGAGAAAGGCTGTCAACTCTGCACGACACAAGTCAAGACATAATTCTCATGATGTCATTGGTCCTCTCTGAGAATAAAGGACAACAACAATCCCAAATTTGGAACACTCTCTACTTCTCTGCCTCCTGGCTTTCCATTTTGTTCAAGTTGCAACTAAAACCCATCTTTTTTCAAGAAGGTTTTCCTGTTATCCCTTAAGTTACACAGTGGTGCCTTCTTTCGGAGATCACCTCTAACTTATCTTGTGTACATTTTGTTGTACATAGTTGTTTACATGTTACCTCAACCATTAGAGAGTGAACTTTTGCAGGGCATGTTTTTACCTTTCCCTGTATCTCTTGCACATTACACAGAGTGCCTGGCAGATAGTAGGTGTTTAATAAATGCTTATTTACTTACAAAGAAAAGCACTAGATGCTAGGAGGACCAACTATTTGGTAACTACTTCAACATGACTGTTCTTCTTTGTTGTCTTATAATTGGATTATATGCATATAAATACATTCTGAATAGGGGTCCATAAATAATGACCCTTTGGGGCATTTATTCAGTAAGAATTTAGTAAGCCAAAAGGTTGTATTTTATATTTCTACTACATACATGCATGACAATGCAAATTTACAAACAAGCATGTCTCCAAAGAAGACACAACCACACTATCCCTTTGCAGAGAAAGATCCACAGGTGTAGCACACTGCACATATTTTAACACTATTCAATGTATTGGACCAGCTATATTGACTTTTTTCTTCTTGTGTCTTAAAAATACTGTAAAATATTATTTGTTATATAGAATGGATTTCTGGGAGGGGGAAGAAGAAATACAGTGGGAAACTATGGTGCTGTGAAAATTACATCAGTGCAAACTTGTAAAAAAAAGAAGGGAGGGAAGGAGAGAAGGAAGAAAAAAGGAAGGATGGATTAACTATTGATCTTGTAATTTTATATTTGATTTTACTCTGTGATTTTATTCTGAAATCATATTCTGTATTCCATGCAACAAACCTAAGCCTCTTCTTTGTGCCTGAGTATAGAAGCTTAGGAGTTTGAAAGTTCAGCCTCCCTCTCTCAAGTTAGATGCAAAGGTTTAAACTTTCCCACAACCACTGTTAGTTTAAGATAAACTTTGTCATCTGAGCACCACCTGCACAGTTTGTTGTTATCCAGAATAACTACAGCTTCTGAGACATTAATGTGTTATCTTTAAGAACCAGACTAGCTGACTTTGTCCCATGTTTAGCCTCATCCTTGTCAATTAAAAAGGTGGTCTAATCTAATTCCCAGGCACCACTGGGTCCACATTGCTGGTTTCCTATCAATGAACTCGGGATGCAGCTGGGTCCCATAAACTCACAAAGCATTCCTTAGAGACAGAAAGAGGTGATCTTCATCCTACATGTATGCTATGCCCACTTTTTTTAATGTAACCAATCATGATCCCTCAACCTTATGATAACCAATAACTCCATATTCAATAATAAGATTTCTGCTCTGTTCTTTGTTTTCTTCTTACAAAAATGAGTTGCATCTTGATTTCTAGATATCTGGCAGGAAACTGAGACACAGTATTGATCTGTTTTATTGGCTGGTAGCAACGCAACTAGTAAAGCATAATCTTGCTCAGAGAGACGCATGCCTCAGTTTACCCTTCTGTTAAATTTCACTCTTGACAAGAGAGAAACAAAAATGGAATGGCAGTGACCAGACCTCTCCTAGGTCTCCTCCTTGGAAGCACTGAAAACCAGCAGGTACCCAGACCAAAGTACAAAAGCTCAGACCAACTATCCCATCTGCCACCATATCCCCTACCCCTAGAGGTGAACAGAGCTCATTGTTGTTGTTGTTGTTGTTCAGTGGGGTCCAATTCTTCTTGATGCCATTTGGAGTTTTCCTGGCAAAGATCCTGGAGGGCTCTGCCATTTCCTTCTTTAGTTCATTTTTATGGATGAGGACACTGAGGCAAACAAGTTTAATTGACTTGCTCAGGTCACACAGCTAGTGAGAGGCCACATTTGAACTCATTAAGGATGAGTCCTCCTGACTCAAGATCTGGCACTCTACTCACTGTGTCACCTGGCCATCCAAAAGCAGAGCTCAACTCTAACATAAAGTTCAAAGTCAAGAAATAGGTTAGAAAAATGAGCAAACAACACAAAAGGGAAATTGAGGATAAAAAACTTCTATGGTGATAGGGAAGCTCAAGGTACAAACTCAGAAGAAAGGCAGTGACTTGAAAGCATCTAAAAGAAAAGCCTCAAAGAAAAATGCAGATTGAACATAAACCCAACAAAAAACCTAGAAGAGTTAGAGATTTTTTTAAAAGAATAAAAAGACCAATTTTATAAACTGAGTAAGAGTGGTAGAAGAAAAATGGAGAAAAGAAACGAGAGCAATGCAAGAAAATTATGAAAAGAAAATTAACAGCTTGGTAAAAGAGGGACACAATCTCACTGAATAATCCATAAAAATTAGAATTCATCAAGCTGAAACTAATGACTCAATGAGGCATCAAGAAACAATAAAATGGTCAAAAGAATGAAAGAAACAGAAAATGCAAAATATTTCATTGGAAAAACAACTGACTTAAAAAATAGGTCAAGGAGATAATTCAAGGATTATTGGACTACATAAAAGCCATAATAAAAAAAAAATCTATACATCATGTTTCAAGAAAGTGAAAAACTGAAAATCACCCAGTTATCATAAAACTAGAAGGCAAAGCAGAAACTGAAAGGATTCATCAATCACCTTTTTTGAAAGAGATTCCAATATGAAAATTCCGTGGAATACTACGGCGAAATTCCAGAGCTCCCAGGTCAAGGAGAAAACACATTAAAAAAGCAACAAAGAAACCATTCAAATACTGTGGAACAGGAGTCAGGATCACACATGATACCATGTGAAATGATCAGAAGGCTTGGAATATGATATTCCAGATGGAAAAGGTGCTAAGATTACAACCGAAAATAACCTACCTGGAAAACTGAGTATAATCCCACTGAGTATAATAAAGAAAAAGAGGACTTTCAAGCATTCCTCATGAAGAGATGAGATGAATAGAAAATCTGACATTCAAACACATGACAAGAGAAGTACAAGGTAAACATAAATGAGAAATCATAACAGGCATATTAATAAAGTTAAACTGTTTGCATTGTCATATGGGAAGATGATACATGTGACTCATAAGCACTTTATCATTACTAGAACATGTAGGGATCTATTTAGAAAGAAGGCATGAATATGAATGATTTTAAAAAAAGAATGGGAGGGTAAGAAAGTAATGCACTGGAAGAAAGAAGGGGGAATATTATCTCATATAAAAGGTGTGCAAGGAAGAAGTTTTACAGTGCATCTGAAGTGATTCAAAGATGGAACAGTATACACACACACACACACACACACACACACACACACACAGAGTTGCTTATAGAAATTCATCAAATCAAACAGTAAAGTAGGAAGGGAAAGGGGCTAAGAGAAAGTGGGAGTGATGATAAGAGAGATGGTAGATTAAGGGAAGCAATGATCAAAAGCTTAACAGATTTTTGAGGATGGGACAAGTTAAAAGAAAAGAAGGATAAATAGAAAAGGATGAAGGGAAACACAGAGTTAGCAATTATAACTGTGCTTACGAATAGGATGAACTCACTCATAAAACAGAAAAGGATAGAAGAATGGATTAAAAACCAAGATCCAACAGCATATGCTGTTTACAAGAGACAATGCACAGAGAAAGACACACAGAAAGGTAAACATAAGGTACTAGAGCAGAATCTATTACACTTCAGAAGTTAGCAATGATCTCAGAAGAAATAAAACAAAAACAGACCTAATTAAAAGAGTTAGATTTGTTCTATGGAGTTTAGATTCAGTCAAAGAGCCCCATTTGAGGACCTAGAGGGTCATGTGACCTCCAGGCCACAGGTTCCCCAGCCCTACTCTAGAGTTTCTGTATATTTCAAGCATTTGTTTCCCATAATGGACTGCTTTAGTTTTTCTCTTTCCCATCATAATCCTAAAGGGAATTGATATTACGTAGTGGTTCACCCTGGGGCACCTGATGTACCATTCCCGATTTATCATCAAGAGCCAGATCAAGTATATTTTCTTTTCCTCTGAGTTATAAAATTATCTGTTGCAGGAGTGAAGCGTTTGTCCTATCCAACAATTTTACTTTCCTATCTTGCCTTGGTTTTAGTTAAGTCAAAACTTCCCCATTATTAATTACATTAATTTTCTGCTTCCCATAAGCTAGATTAATCTCATTATCTCATTCTGATAATCTTGGTCAATTATCTATTACTCCATATTTATACTGCATTTTTATTATTTAAAATGTCATTTCCATGAGTCTCTACTCTATTGCTTAAAAGTTAAACGTGAAAAAGATTTGTAAAATCAATCCCTCAATTCTATTTATTTAACGGTGCAATTCAAGAAATATTTAGGGGCAGCTAGGTGGTGCAGTGGATAGAGCACCAGTGCAGGAGTCAGGAGGACCTGAGACTTTGACATTCACTAGCTGTGTGACCTTGGGCAAGTCACTTAACCCCAATTGCCTCATCCTGGGTCATCTCCAGTCATCCTGATGAATATCTGGTTACTGGATTCAGATGGCTCTGGAGGAGAAGTGAGGCTGGTGACCTGCACAGCCCTCCCTCACTCAAAACAAAGTCAAGTGCAAGTCATGTTATTGTTTTTCTGATGACATGGTCTTCTTCAGCAATGAAGGACTAACACACACCACTCAAGAAATATTCATTAATCTTCGCCTGGTTTAAAATATATTATATTCTTCATGCCCAATTTTTTGTTGAAATGGTCATTAATGCAATTAGCCAACTTTAAGAGATATCCCTATACACATAAAATCTTTAAAAGTATGTAGAAATCAAATGACCACATCCTGCTTAACATTTATAGCAATGACTTAGCTAAAGGCATAGATAGTATGCTTGTCAAAACTGTGAATGACACAAAGTTAAATGGGGACAGCTAAACATGTTAGAAAACAGGATCTGAAAAGTTCTTGACAGTTTAGAACACTAAGGTGAAACACAGTAGGATGAAATCTAATATGAATAATGTATTTGAGTTCAAAAAGTTAACTTAAAAAATACAAGACAAGGGAAGAATGACTACAAAACAGTCTGTCTGAAAATAATTTGGGAACTGTAAGAACTACAAGCTCGCTATTAGCCACTAATTTGACAGCCAAAAAAGATAACAAATCCAGACTTCATTAAGGGAGAATAATGTCCAGAATAAAAGAGATCTTGGTCCTCCTATATACGCTACCTTTATGAAACATCTGGAATATTGTGTTCAATCCTGGGTAAATGTTAGGAAAGATACTCAAGAACTACAGAACATACCAAGGAAAGCAAAGAGTAAGATGAAGAACCTCAAGATAGTGACTCTAAAATAATCAGTAGAAGAGATTAAGAGAAGTCTTAGTAGTGTGGAGAGAGGTTATAGCAGTCTTCAAGTATTCAGGGGACCTGAATTCAATTTATGTAAACTGAGTTTCAGTGTCTTCATATGTAAAACGATAGAGTTGTCCAAGATGTCCTTTAAGGTGACGTCTAACTCTAAACGTATGATCTTGTTTTTCTCAAGATTAAAACATTTTTAAACAGTAGAATTTCATAGTTGAAAGGACTTCCCATGCCTTTCTGCCCTACTTCCACTCTGGCCTTTTCAAACCCCAGCTTGTGACTACCCCACCACCCGCCTTTTTCTCTCCTACTTATGAGAAGAGAACCACAACTTTGAGAAAATAGATGCCATTCATTATGTGGGTCCCATTTCTTCCCAATTCTCACCTCATATCCCCTCAAGATCATCCCCCATTTTCTCTTCCTCTGCCTCCACTTGCTAAAATCAACCTCTCCACATGTGACTTCATGGTTCCATCGCCTTCCATCTCCTCTGGGAGCCCTTACAATTATGTCTTCTCTGTAATTATAATAATAGCTAACATTTAGTACTTTGAGATTTGCAAAATACTAACATTATCTCATTTTATCCTCACAATAACCCTGGGAGCTGAGTGTTATTATTATATCCATTTTACCGATGAAGAAACTGAGGCAAACAGAGATAATATGACTTGCCCAAGGTCACACAGTCTAAGTGTCCAAGTTTATTTTTAACTCAAGTGTTCTTGATTTCCAGGTCCAATGCTATATCCAATACACTATCTAGACACCTTATTTAATTATAAAACATCATTAGTTTTATCCTATTTTCTTGAGTACTGTCCAAAAATATGCCCAGATATGCCCTACTATTAAAAAACCTTTACTTCACCCTGTTCCCTGCTCACACTGAATGCCTTCACTTTACCTCCCAGTCACTTCTCTAACCCTTATAATTTGGCTTCCCTACTAATCAACCAAGGTTAGCAACTATGTCCTTTCTAGTAAACCCCACTATATTTTCTCTAGCCTCAAGTTTTATTTCTCTGCAGCTCTTGGCTTCATAAACCACTTCTTCCTCCTGGACACTCTTCTGTATTGATTGATTTATTGATTTTAGTCTTCAACATTCATTTCCCTAAGATTTTGAGCTCCAAATTTTCTCCCCATCTCTCCCCTCCCACCCAAGATGGCACGCATTCTGATTATCATTTCCCCAGTCTGCCCTCCCCTCTATCACTCTACTCTCCCTCCTATTCCCCAACCTGTCACTATCTTGCAGGGCAAGATAGATTTCTATACCCCACTGCAAGTACATCTTATTTACCAGGTGCATGTAAAAAATTGTTTTAATATTTATTTTTAAAACTCCGAGTTCAAAATTCTCTCCTATCTTCCCTCCCCACTCACCTTCATTGAGAAGGCAAGCAATTCAATATAAGTTATACATGTACAGTTCTGCAAAAAATTTCCATAACAGTCATGTTGCGAAAGATTTGCTATATTACCCTCCATCCTATCCAACAGCCATTTATTCTATTCTCTCCTTTGACCCTGTCCTTTTTCAAAAATGTTTGCTTCAGACTATCCCCTCCCCCAATCTGCCCTTCCTTCTATCATTCCCCCCGATCCTCTTACTCTATTTCCTACAGGGGAAGATACCCAATAAAGTGTATATGTTATACCCTCTTTAAGTCAAAACCAAAGAGAGTAAAGTTCACTCATTCCCTCTCACCTCCCAGCTCTTCCCTGCCATTGCAAAATCTTTTTCTTGCCTCTTTTATGTAAGATAATTGACCCCATTCTATCTCTCCCTTTCTCCTCCCAATATATTCCTCTCACCCCTAAATTTTATTTTTTAGATATCATTCCTTCATATTCAACTCACCCTACACCCTCTGTCTATATATATTCTCTCTAATTACCCTAATATCTAAAAAACCTTTGACAATAGAAACTTACTGTGGTGACAAAGAAGACCAAAACACAAAGGTCTCATGAGTTACAAATATCATCTTTCCATGTAGGAATGTAAACAGTTCAAATTTAATAAGTCCCTTATGATTTCTCTTTCCTGTTTACCTTTTTCATGCTTCTCTTGATTCCTGTATTTGAAAGTCAAATTTTCTATTCAGCTCTGATCTTTTCATCAAGAGTACTTGAAATTCCTCTATTTCATTAAATGTCCATTTTCTCCCCCAAAATGTTATGCTCAGTTTTTCTGGGCAATTCTTGGTTTTAATACTACCTCCTTTGACCTCTGGAATATCATATTCCAAACCCTTTGATCCCTTACTGTAGAAACTGCTAGATCTTCTGTTATCCTGATTGTGTTTCCACAACACCCAAATTGTTTCTTTCTGGTTGTTTGCAATATTTTCTCCTTGACCTGAGAACTCTGGAATTTAGCTACAATATTCCTAGGAGTTTTCCTTTGGAGATCTCTTTCAAGAGGTGATCAGCAAATTCTTTCAATTTCTATTTTACCCTCTGGTTCCAGAGTATCAGGGCAGTTTTCCTTGATAATTTCTTGAAAGACAATATACTTTTTGATCATGGCTTTCAGGTAGTCCAATAAGTTTTAAATCCTCTCGCCTGGATCTATTTTCCAAGTCAGTGGTTCTTCCAATGAGATATTTCATGTCTTCTATTTTTCATTCTTTTGTTTCTGTTTTATAATTTCGTGAAGTCATTAGCTTCCAATTGCTCCATTCTAATTTTGATGGGATTATTTTCTTCTGTGAGCTTTTGGACTTTCTTTTCCACTTGGTCAATTCTGTCTTTTAAGGTATTTGTCTCATTAGTTTTTTAGACCTTTTTTGCCATTTGGGTTAGTCTATTTTTTAAAGTGTTATTTTCTTCAATATTTTTTGGGTCTCCTTTAGCAAGCTGTTGACTTATTTTTCCTGATTTTTTTGCATCACTCTCATTTCTCTTCCCAGTTTTTCCTCTATTTCTCTTACTTTATTTTCAAAATTCTTTTTGAGCTATTCCATGATCATTTTTCTCGGAGGCTTTTGATGTACGTGCTTTGACTTTGTTGTCTTCTTCTGGTTGTATGTTTTGATCTTCTTTGTCAAAGTAAGTTTCTACAGTCAGAAGTTTTTTTTTTTTATGCTGTTTGTTCATTTTCCCAGCCATATACTTGACCTTCTATCATTGTATTAAGGTAGAACTCTGCTTCCAGTGTGTAGGGTGTCCTGTTCCAAACTTCAGGGTTTTTGTGTCGCTGCTTTTAGAGATACTTCTAGGGACCTGTAAATTTTCAATACTTCCAAGGTGGTATGATCAAAGCAGAGGAGTTTACTCTTTTCCTGGCCTGTGCTCTGGTCTATGAGTGACCACAAGCACTCTTTTCTGCCTTGAAACTGTAAAGAGGATTCTCTCGCCACTGTAGCCACAAACTCTGTCACACCAGTGCTCCTCCTCACCCCAGGAACACCATAAAGTACTAAAACCTAGATCCAAGCATGGGCAAATCAAGAAAATCCTGCCTCAGCACCAGCAAAAAGATCCCTTCAATCCGGCTCAGATCAGCCACTTGACTCCCACACTGCCTGTAGGCTACAAACTATGGAAGTAGCCACTGCTGCTGCTGCAGCCACTGCCACTACCTCTGCCACCTTGGGGGTGCAGCTATATCATGATCCTCTCACCCAGGTCCAATAGAATTTTCTCACTTATTTTCTATGCTGTCTTTGGTATTTGTGGGCTGAAGTCTGAAAACCACCAGAGCTGCCAGTAAGTCAGTCCCCTGAAGCCTGTTCCAGTCTCATCTATGCCAGCAGGGCCCATGATGGACTTTGCTCTGCTCCCAGCCCAGTGCGACAGACCCTTCATATTGACGTTCCAGGATGTCTTGGGCTGGAGATTTGTTTCATTCCATCATTTTGTGGGCTTTACAGGTCTAGAATTTGTTTAGTCATTTTTTACAGTTACTTAGAGGACTTTGGAGGAGAGCTCAAGCTCAAGCAAGGCCCTGTTTTTATTCTGCCATCTGTGCTCCCCCCTCTTCTTCATATTCTTTCTATCTCTCCATACCAGATCTTCATCTTTGACACTGGAGAGTCCTTTACTGGTTCTCTTTCTACATGTCTGGAAATTCATCTTAGCTGGATCATGCTCTGTCCATCTAGCAGCAGTCTACTCCAGGGCTCTGCCCTAGGCCACCTTCTTTCCCTAACCTCTCTTTATTTGTGATCTCATAGGCTCTCATTATCATCTGTATGAGTGAAGACTCCCAAATTCTCTTCTCTCTACTGAGCTCCAGCTATGCAATCAAATGCTTATGGGAATATCTCCAGGTGAATATCCCATATCTCAGTCACTATGTCCAAAGTAAAATTTATTATCTTCTCCAACTAAGCCTACTTCTTTCTGAGACTTTCCTGTTTCTGCCAATGGCATAATTTCAGATTTACAACTTCAGACTTTGTCTTGAGTCTTTGCTCTCTCACACACACCTTGAATCTCAACTGCTAAAACCTATGGATTTCACTGCCACAACATCTCTCCCATCAAACCCCTTCTCTCCATTCATTAAGACACTGCCCTGGCTTAGGATCTTATAATCTCTTGCCTGGACTACTGAAATAGCCTCCTCATTGGTAATAATGCATGTAATCTCTCCCCTCTTCAGTACATGTTGCATACAGCTAACAAAACGATATTCCTAAAGTACAATTCTAACCATGCTATTTCCATGCTCAAAAAGTTTTGGTGGCTCCCTATTGCTTCTAGGAGAAAACACTGTCCTCTGCCTGGTATTTAAAGTCCTTCACAATCTAGTTCTACCCTGTCTTTCTAAGTTCACACACACACACACACACACACACACACACACACACACACACACACACAATATCATTTCACCTCAAGCACTCTATGTTTCATTGTAACTGACTTATTTCTGGTTCCCCATACAGATTTCACCTCTTTTCTTTGCACAGGCTGTTCTCCCACCTCTCCTTGTCTGTTGGAATCCCTAACTTCCTTCATCACTAAGCTCAGGTGTCACCTTCTTCATGAGATTCTTCCAGATCCTCCCAGTACTGGTGCTTATGTTTTATATCTTGATATTTGTTAACGTCTTGTTTCCCTCCAGTAGAATCTAAGGTCCTTGAAGGCAGGGGCTATTTCTATTTTTCTTTGTATTTCCTCTATAATTTGCATAATGGCCAACAAATGGAGGTTAAATAACTACTCATATCCCTCCATATTTTCCACAAGAATAGCACAAGATACTTTATCAAACATGTTGCTAAAAATCTAGGACACATTCCTGTGGCCTACAGGTACAGTAATTCTACTATCCAAAAAATGAGTAAAGCAATCTGGCTCTTTGTGATTAACACTTCCCTCCTTCCAGATGTCAGTAACAATTCATTCTAGAACTCTGCCATAAATTCAAGTCCAGTTCACTGGTCTAAAATTTGAGGGCTTCATCATTTTCCTCTTCTAAAAATTAAATCACTTACCCTTCTTTAGTTGAGATGCACCATACATTTTTTGGCCCACAAAGAGCCTTTAGGTTATCACAAAAACTGCTGTTGTTACTATCAGAAAAACTGAATTTCATCAGCCTTCTCACTGAGCCAAGAATCCTGCATCCCTCTAAGCTTTGCTTCCATTTTATTTTTGATGAAATTAAATGCTGCCTTCTTAGGAACAGATAAACTATCCTGTTGTTGACTTCTTGTTTTTCATGTTACAGCTTCTGATTTTCTCCATCATTTTCACCAAACCAGTTTTCATGTTTGTAAGTGTTCTAGCCTAGATGAGTAAAGGCAACGCTGTACAACAAATCTCTGAAAGCTGCCCACTGTTGCCAATCATGTGCTGACTCAGCTTTTCCTCCAAGTTAGCAGAGAAGTGCTCTAATCTGTTGATATTAACTCTTCTGGTAATTGTCTTATCTTGGGAATGCTGCTTTTGTTGAATGTAAACGTTTATCTTGAAGAAGGTAAGTCTATGATCAGTCCAGCATTCTGCACCACACATTGTCTCTTCTCCTTACAATGACATAGTCTATTACATGCCAATGTTTAATACAAGGGTGTATCTATGAAGTTTTAATGTGTTAGGTAAATGGAAGACAGTGCTAGTGATAAAACGGTCATGAGATGCACAAGTCTTCAGCAATAAGTGACCACTGCTGTTACAGTTTCTGATTCTATCACTCTCTGTCATGTAGGTTTGTCTGTGCCTAATCTTACCTAATGGTTGGTTGGTTGTTATTCTTCATTTTTGAAAAAGACCAAAACGACATCCCCATGATAAAGTGAAATTTCAGCGTGTCCAACTGTGGCTGATCAGACCAATACGAGCTCGAAATGCTCCACCACAGTAAATATTTGGGGTGGATATCCCAAATTTGCACATTCTGCGTTTACTTTGTGCTGTCTCAATTTTGCTTTGCTCAAAGAGCACAGCACCCTTTCTGATGTGGGCACACCATGCTAAGCGATCTTGTGCCAGTGTCTCCCATGTTGCACAGTCAAATCCAAAATTCTTGAGAGAGACCTTGAGAGTGTCCTTATATCACTTCTTCTGGCCACCATGTGATCACCTGTCCCATGTGTGTTCTCTATAAAATAGTCTTTTTGGCAAGTGTACATTTTGCATTTGAACATGGCCAGCCCATCAGAGTTGCGCTCTCTGAAGCATAGTTTGAATACTTGGCAGTTTAGCTCATGCAAGGACTTCAGTGTCTGGTACCTTATCCTTCCAGGTGATCCTCAGAATCTTCCTAAGCCAATTCAAATGGAAGCGATTCCGTTTCCTGGCATGGCACTGGTAAGACTGTCTACCCTGAAGGAATTCTATTTTTTGTTTGTATCTACACTATCATGGTGTCTGGAACACAGTTGGCACTTAATACTTGTTGCCTGATTAATACCAGGACTACAATGTGTGTAGCATGTCTGTTCCTAAGCTTTACAGGTAACAAATTTTTGATCATATAACTATTCTACTAAAAAGTCTTCAATGGCTTTCTCCTACCAAAATGGCATAGATACAAGAGTTGGAATCATGCAGGTCATTTAGTCCTTTTTGGAGATGAGGGAACTGTAGGCCTGATAAGGGCAATGATTTGTGCAAGGTCACATGGATAGTTTTGTGGTCCCTCCAAAAAACTCTTGGTTGGAGAAACTATTCTTTCACCATCTGGCAGGCTCTCTCTGCTCTAGCTATTCCACACCCCCTACTCCCTTTTCAAAACTTCCTTGTATGCCTGTAAAATCCCCATTTGGAGCCTTCCCCTTGTGACATCAGAGGTAGAAAACTAATCATATAGGCTTGAGAAAACCAAGTGTCTTTATAAACACCTGGTCTTGTTCAGCTTTTCTGAATTGAGATACCCCAGGAAGTCTCTTGAAAATGCATTAAGGACCTTTCCCTCTTGACATGACATGAAGTGTGCTCAAGATTCTCTTGCTGCATTCTTTCAATTCACTTTTTCTTCCTGTTTGATGGTGTCTCTCCTAGGTTGGAGGGTGGTTCAATATCCTACCCTAATCTGGAAAATGTACACTGCCCTTGTACCTCCCGTTTCCTTTGCTCTCTTCTATGTTATTTTAGGCAAAGCAAGACCTTTTGACCCTGGGAAGAGGGTATACTGGCAAACTATACCTACTAACGCACAAAGATTTCTCCTTGGAAATAAGAGGTATCCATTTACTGAACACAAAGGATTAAGCTATACATCGATTAGGAAAATTTTAGCTCAAATCAAATAAGATGACCTAATAAATAACTACTTTGCAGAGAAACATAGTCCTAAAAAATCCTAAAAGCACAGTCACAGAGTTAATACGTGCATGCTAAAAGGAGAAAGACAAATTTATACTTTTCTTGTATCATTCTGGAGTTTTGAAAGCCAACACCTAGGGAACTAAAAGTTCCCAAGCCAAAGACAGAGGTATCAAAACAGAAAATTCCACTTCTGTTCTCTTTGGACTTTCCACCAAAAGTGACACCTCAAACTCTAACCTTGTAGCTTTGTGATGCCATCCTGGAGGAAAGAGGTGAGAATTAAAGAGGAATGTTTCACAAGAGTATAGAAGTTAAGATCCCTCCAGAATGGTTCTATTTAGTTTAGTTTAACTAAATTTGTATAGAAGCTAATTGTTTCTCCTTTCCTTACTGTGTACACACACACACACACACACACACACACACACACACACACACACACACACACATATGCACATCCTTATATTTTTCATTCCCTCTGGAAAAGTTTGGGAGAAAGCCAAAATGAGTTGATGACATGTTAAGCCTACACTTTTTTTTTATGCTTCCCTAGCTAGGGACTGGGCTAAAACCTCCAGGCTAAGAAGTATCAGCAGACCAGTCTGGTCTAGATGGAACAATCCATGATGACATTTCCATTAATGAGGGGCTAAGAGCAATAGGTGTATGATCTGGAGCAAAAGGGTTAGTTATCCTAAAAAACCAAGCAAACAGGGGCCAGAAACAAGAAACACTCATAGGGTCCAAACAAACAGTTCTGCAAGATGATAGCAACAAGATCTAGGTAGAAAATAAGGTCAATAGTCAAAGGTTAAACAAGAGACTAAGAGAATGGATATTCAAAAACAGACATGAGCTACTAGAAAGATGTTTACAAAATCAAAATGACACTGATGCTAATCTTGCCTTCCTTGTTCTGAACAAGCTTGAAAAAAAAAAGCTTCATTATGACAGAAAAGGTAAATTATAAATGCTGAAGATGTGGGAAAATTGGGACACTAATGCACTATTGGTGGAGTTATGAACTGATCCAATCATTCTGGAGAGCAATTTAGAACCATGCCCAAAGGGAAATCAAACTGTATACCCTTTGATCCAGCAATACCACTATGAGGTCTGTATCCCAAAGAGATTTTTAAAACTCTAATAAAAATATTTATAGTAGTTCTTTTTTTGTGGTGGCAAAGAATTGGAAATTGGGACGACCATCAACTAGAGAATGGCTAAACAAGTTTAGTACGTGAATGTAATGGAATACTATTGTGCTATAAGAAATGACAAGCAGGATGCTTTCAGAAAAACCTGGAAAGACTTATACGGTCTGATGCAAAGTGAAGTGAGCAGAACAGAAGAACATTGAACATAGTAACAGCACAACTGTACAGTGGTCAACTGTGAATCTCAGCCATTCTCAGCAATACAATGATCCAAGATAATACCAAATGACTTATGATAAAAAATGCTATTCACTTCCAAAGAAAGAACAGAGTCTGAAGGCAGAGTGAAGCATGCCATCCACTGTACCACCTACCTGCTACCCAATATTTACTTGGAACTTTACCAATGGGAGGCCAAGAAAGTAAACAGAATGCATCACAGCAAGATATATGGCAACAATGGGGAAAAATGGAACCATATTTTGGGGGATTTGAGTCTATTCCTTGATAAGGAACAAGATACTCAGGCTCTTTCTTCTGGCCCTTCATAATATTAACAGAAGTGATCAAATCAGTGGCATGTTGCTTAGTGTGAGGTGGGTTTGAAGGATTAACAAGCTAACCAGTAAGAGACACACATGTCTGAAAAAGCAAATGGACAATTTAAATAAAGCATGCCATCTAAACTCCATCCCTGTCACAATAGATTTGTACCTTGGCATATACATGTCTTTCGCCCCAATAAAATCTTCTTTTCGGTTATGGACAGTTGACAAATTTTGGAGGGGCTATGGGAAAATAGGTACATTAATGAACTGTTGGTAGAACTTTGAACTGATCCAACGACTCTGGAAAGCAATTTGGAATTATGCAGAAAAAGCTACTAAACTGTGCATACATATCGATCCACTGACAATGCTACTACATTTATATTCCAAAGAGATCAAAGAAAACAGGAAAAGTACTTGTATGTACAAAAATATTCATAGCAGCTCTTTCTGTGGTGACAAAGAATTGGAAACTGAGGGAGTGCCCCCAAGCAAAGCGAAGTGAGAGGAACCAGAACCAACTTCTATAATAACAATACTACAAACATCAACTTTAAAAGACTTAGAAACTTTGATCAATATAATGTAACTGACCACAATTCCACAGGACTCTTAATGAAACATGTTATCCATCGCATATTAAAGCATATTTTGAGGAGAGGGGAACTAATGTGGGAATTTATTTCACTTGACTATACATATTTATAATGGGTTTTGTTTTTCTTGTTTTCTCAATAGGTGGGTGGGAGGAGGTAAGAGGGAGAGAATTCAAAACTGAGAACTGGATTTAAAAAGAGGTGTGTGTTAGAATGAAAAGAGCACTGACTCCTGAGACAGAGAACCAAGGTTCAAGTCCCACCTCTAATGCTCACTACCTGTATGATCTTAGACAATTCATTTAATCTTCCTGGTCCTCAGTTTTGTCTACTATAAAATGAAGTCATTGGATAACATAGTTTCTGAGGTCCCTTCCAGCTCTAGATTTCTGAATCTATAATATATTTAAATCATCTTGTTCAACTCACACTTGAATAAGAATCTCTTCTACATCCTTCCTCCCACATCCAATAAAGGACTTCCAGCCTCCAATTAAAAATATTCAACAAAGCAACCTGACAAGAATTATATTTAGAGCAATATCCTACACAATATTTCACAATAAATGTTAAATGGATATACGACCTGAAAATTAAAGACTATACCATAAAACAAACTTTTATATCAAGAATCTGATAAGGTTATCCAAGATATATAAACAAATAAGATATACAGATAAATCCAAAAGCTATTCACAAAAAGAGAAATGGTCAAAGGAGTCAAAGAAACTGTTTTCAAATTAATTGGAAACTGTTAACAACCAAAGGAAAGAATGCTCCAAAATAACTAATAAGTAAAATGGAAAGCAAAATGACCATGAGGTTTCACCTCACACTCAATAAACTGGCAAAAAAAAAATTTTTTTTTAAAGTAATACTCAATGTCAGAAGGGTTATGGAAAAACAGGGGTCACCAAATTCTAGAGCAGCAGAAGCCACAGAACAACAGAGTGGAGGAGATTTCCAGCCAAGGGTGACCTGGAAGGCTGATGGGAAAGGTCTGTAGCACTAGACGCAGAGCAAAGCACAGCCCAGCCTTGGCCATTCGGCACCTGGATGAGCAGGGCCCAAGTAGGCCTCAGGGGTGGAATCCCTAGCAGCAGCAGCAGTTCCCAGATCCCTCAACCCACAAACGCCAAAGGCAGCTTCAAAGATCAGTGAGAGGGCTTTGTCAACCTGAGTGAGAAGGGAGCGTGGTCCTCCCCTAACCCCATCTTCAGGTGGCAGAGAGGTAGCGGTGGCAGTGGCAGCGGCAGCAGCAGCAGCAGCAGCAGTGGGTGGCAGCTGATGCAGTGTCTTGGCCACCACAGGCAGCAGCCAACATCCATTGTTGTAGCCCTCCCTCTAAAGCCCCTGGGGGAATTAAGCAGCTGATCAGAATCTCAGCCCTGAGCAAGGTCCTGGGGTAAGGAGGAGAGCTGTTCTGGCTGACGAGGAGGCCCCTGAGGCGTAAACTCCTGCCCCTTGATTATGCCACCTTGGGGGAACTGAGAACTTATAGGTCCCCACAGTATACCCTACCCTTGACAAAGGACCCCAAAGTCAAGTAAGTGGTTGGGAAAATGTACAAAAAAGGAAAAAAATAAGACTATAGAAGGTTACTTTCTTGATGAACAGGTATTTTCTCCCATCCTTTCAGATGAGGAAGAACAATGCTTACCATCAGGGGAAGACATAAAAGTCAAGGCTTCTGCATCCAAAACCTCCAAAATAAGTATGTAATAGTCTCAGGCTATGGAAGTACTCAAAAAGGATTTTGAAAATCAAGTTAGAGAGGTAGAGGAAAAATTGGGAAGAGAAATGAGAGAAATGCAAGAAAATTATGAAAGGAGAGTCAACAGCTTGCTAAAGGAGACCCAAAAAAAAGCTGAAGAAAATAATACCTTTAAAAACAGTCTAACTCAATTGGAAAAAGAGGTCCAAAAAGTTAATGAGGAGAAGATTGTTTTAAAAAGCAGAATTAGCCAAATAGAAAAGGAGGTTAAAAAGCTCACTGAAGAAAATAGTTCTTTAAAAATTAGAATGGAACAGATGGAAGCTAAGGACTTTATGAGAAATCAAGAAATTATAAAACAAAACCAAAAGAATGAAAAAATGGAAGATAATGTGAAATATCTCATTAGAAAAACTGACCTGGACAACAGATCCAGGAGAGACAATTTAAAAATTATGGGACTACCTGAAAGCCATGATCAAAAAAAGAGCCTAGACATCATCTTTCATGAAATTATCAAGGAAAACTGCCTATATATTCTAGAACCAGAGGGCAAAATAAATATTGAAAGAGTCTACCAATTATTTCTTGAAAAAAATCCAAAAAGACAAACTCCAAAGAATATTGTAGCCAAATTCTAGAGTTCCCAGGTCAAGGAGAAAATATTGCAAGCAGCTAGAAAGAAACAATTCAAGTACTGTGGAAATACAATCAGGATAACACAACATCTAGTATCTTCTATATTAAGGGACTGAAGGGCATGGAATATATTCCAGAAGTCAAAGGAACTAGGATTAAAACCAAGAATCACCTACCCAGCAAAAGTGGGGGGAAAAATAGTCATTCAATGAAATAGAAGACTTTCAACCATTCTTGATGAAAAGACCAGAGCTGAAAAGAAAATTTGACTTTCAAACACAAGAATCAAGAGAAGCATGAACAGGTAAATAGGAAAAAGAATTCACAAGGGACTTACTAAAGTTGAACTGTTTACATTCCTACATGGAAAGATAATATTTGTAACTCTTGAAACTTTTCTCAGTATCTGAGTAGTTAGAAGGATTATACACACACACACACACACACACACACACACACATATGTGTATATGTAGAGAGAGAGAGAGAGAAACAGAGAGACAGAGATCACAGGGTGAGTCGAATAGGAAGGGATATCTAAAAAAAAAATTAAGGGGTGAGGGAGGAATACATTGGCAGGAGAAAGGGAAAAATGGAATGGGGCAAAGTATCTCTCATAAAAGATGCAAGGAAAAGCTTTTTCAATGGAGGGAAAAGGGGAGAGATGAGAGGGAAAAAGTGAAGTTTACTGTCATCACATCTGGCTCAAGGAAGGAATAACATGCACACTCAATTTGGTATGAAAACCTATCTTTCACTACAGGAAAGCAGGGGAGAAGGGGATAAGCAGGGTGAGGGAGATGATGGAAGGGAGGGCAAATGGGAGGACAGAGTAATTAGAAGTAAACACTCTTGGGAAGGGACAAGGTCAAAAGAGAGAATAGAAGAAATGTGAGGCAGGATAGGATGGAGGGAACTGTAGTTAGTCTTACACAACATGACTATTATGGAAGTCATTTGCAAAACTACACATATATAGCCTATATTGAATTGCTTGCCTTCTCAGTGGGGATGGATGAGGAGGGAGGAAGGAAGAGAAGTTGAAATTCAAAGTTTTAGGAAGAAATGTTGAGAACTGTTTTGTGTACAACTGGGAAATAAGAAATACAGGTAATGGGGCATAGAAATTTATCTTGCCCCATAGGACAAGAGACAAGATGGGGATAAGAGAATGGAGGGGTGTTAGAAGGGAGGGCAGATTGGTAGAAGGGGTAATCAGAATACAAGGCATTTTGGAGTGGGAGGAAGTGAGGGATGGGGAGAAAATTTAGAACTCAAAATTTTGTGGAAATGAATGTTGAAAACTTAAAATAAATTTTTTTTAAAAAAGAGAAAAACAGGATCACCAATGGCATTGCTGCTGAAGCTGTGAATTAGTACAACCACTACGGTAAGTTATTTAGAATTTTGCAAATAAAGTGAAAAAATAACCACATCTTTTGACTCCGAGATTCCACTGCTAGGCATATATCCCCAAAGAAAAAAAGGGTTCTATATACACCAAAATATTTATAACAGTACTTTTTGAGGTCACGAAGAACTTGAAACAAAGTAGATGTCACCTAATTGCAAAATGGCTAGACAAATCGTGATACATGAATATAATGGAATATTACTGTGCTGTAAGAAATAATGAATGTGATAAATACAGAGAAACATGTAAAGACTTGCATAAGTTGATGCAAAATGAAATTAGAAGAGCCAGGAAAACAATATACTACAACAACGTAAATGGAAAGGACAGCAACTCAGAACAATATGAAATTATAAGGACTAACATTGGGCCCAAATAAGAGAAGTAAGAAGATACCTCCCCAGGTCCTTTTTTAGCTCTGAAACAAAGGTGGTAGAACATTGTAAATACTCCTAGATTTTTTTTTGGTATGTTAATCAATTTTACTGAAATTTTTTCTTCTGATCTTCCTTTTTGAAATATAGTCATCTAATTAAGTCAGATAAGTGATGTAAAGTAAAAAAATGTCAATAAAATCTATTTTTTGAAAGGGCAAACCTCCAATGAGGGGAAGTCTATTACTTCAAAGTTAGTCAATGCAACTTTGGATTGGATCTAGTAATTAGCAGTCTTCAGCCAGAATGTGTCCATCTGCAGCTTCCATCTGCTACTCCTAATTCAGCAACCAGGACAAAGCAGACAAATCTAATCTCTGTTCTCCTTTTAGACTATAAACTCAAGGAGGGCAGGAACTATGTCACTTTTCATTTTTATATCCCTGACAAAATATTTTAAACACAGTACATATTCAATAAATGTTTGTTGCTGATTTCAGAGTTTTCAAAGGTGATGTACATATAAAATTAATTCTAAATGTAATCTTGCTGTTCTAAGTATAATAATGCTGGGGCTACATGCTTTGTATTTTCTTGAGATGATTGATTTCAACTCAACAACTGTCTTGGCCTAAAAGATGGAATAATATTACAAGTACTTTCCCAACCTCTTCCCTACCCACCACCCACATGGACAACCACCTCTGCCTTCTGAACACATACCTCATATACCCAAGGGAAACTGGAATCAGGTAATGTAAATCACATTTACTTCTACTAGTAGAAATATACCATGAACAAAAAAAAAAAGGAAGATCCAAGAAAAATATGCTACTACTTAACATAATTATGCTCACAAAATGAAGGATCATTCATTAGCCTCCTCCAAGAAGCTACTTGTAAAGATTAGTTTTCAACTATAGTGTGCTGGAAGCACTGGCCTGGGTGACAGGATCCCTAACCCACTATATAGCCTTGGCATATCACTTCATCTCTGAGCCTCCTTCTCCTCCTCTGTAAAATGAATTTGAAACACAGAATACCTTTCAAGTCATTTACACAATTAGTATCACATATTCCGATAATTTTGTGACTGTAAACTAATCTGACAACAGTGATATTCCTGCACATCTTGAAAAAGGGCAGGGCATGTCTTTCCTTTAGCAAGAGATATATCATTATCATTATTTTTACATAAAGAGATATGCTTTGTGGTATCTTCAAAGGTACGCATTTGACGGTTTTTTACAAAAGTAACCATTCTAACTTAATTTGTGTTTCTCCCAACTTGAAAAGTAACCATTCTAACTAAATTTTTGTTTTTCCCAACCTGACGTATAGCTAAATGGATCCAATTGAATTGGATGTTAATGAACTAATTTATGTTTAAGTTAAACCAATCTAAATTTTATTTTCATAAACTTAACAGAAATTTTTAAAAGTAAAAAATACCAAGATAAGCCTGAAGTGCTATGTGAAACAAAAAGAATAGAATATTGATTAAAAAATAATAATAATAGGTGCCTCTCTCCCAAGTGAATAGCATGAACAGAATCACAGAAACAGCAAATTTCAGAGGTGAAAGATCACAATGGTCACCAAGGTTCAACTGTCACATTTTATAGCTAGCCCAAAAAAGAAAAATGGTTCACTTGAGGTCACACATCTAGATAAAGGCAGAGCCAAGACTAGAACCAAGTCTCTTATCTCCTAAATTAGCATGTCATTTACTAAGAATCTTCATTCAAGGAACTTATTTTGATGTATTTCAACAGGTCTCTTTTATTATTGATGTGGGTACTCCTTCTATTGGAACAGATCACAACCCATGCAGTTTGAATTTTATACTATTTGTGTCCATATCCTCCCATAAATTCTCCAGAGAAGGTTTACCCAAAATGCTACAAGTCTTTCTTAAAGTCTTTTTAATATTCCATGCAGGCAGCATTTAGGCTGTCCATCATGATCTCTTATTTCTTGCCCCACTGTCCTACCTCCTCTTCCAATTATGCAATTCCAGAATAAATCTCATTCCAGTTTTTACATGCAAATCTAAAGTAATAACATGCGGCAATCTATTCATGCCCATCATGCATTGCTCCATTCATCTGTATATTGTTCAGTTTGGATTCTTTCGAGGTTGTGGTGTCCCATGATTTCCACCTGTAGAGAATCACCAGAATGTAGTGCTATATACCACCAGAATATGGTGTTAAAAAAATAAGTTTTTGCTGGAGAAAAACCTGGGATTATTAGGAGTAAAAAATGCAATCTAATTCACTCTTTTTCTCCTAATCAATTCTGGACTCAACTAATTTTTGACTAACAGTATCAGATCAAAGTAGATGTCCTAAGGAACTAACTCAATATGCATCCAATTTGGTATCAAAGGCTGAGAACAACATTTTGGATTTACTGATCGTGAAGGCAATTTTTTGAGCGGTCATGAATTTTGTGGAGATATTCCTGTAGTGTTTGAGCAATGAATACATTCAACACAATATTATCCCAAACACAAGATTCTGAAGGACTTCACTATTTATAAGCAGAAGTACGAAGCTGATGCCTCACTGTGATGTGATAACAACTTGGGCTCTCAAAGGGACAGAACTCAAGTCCAGGCAGATTCTATCTGGCTGGAAAGTTCCAGTAATAAACCCTGTTTGCTATCCAAGGACAAATTCACATAAGAATGGAGAAGCTCATCACCAACAAGTGGGTGATAAGTTACTGAATTCTTTGGTCATGGGCAATCCACAAAACATACAAAAATCAGTGCAACCAATAATTTACCAGTAAAGGATTCCCATAGTGAAGAAAGGGGAAACATGCTACTTGTGTCTTACCAGATTCTAATTTCAGGACTGATTTTAAAGAATATTGCTTTGTATTAATAGTTAAAAGAATTTCACATTTTACCTGAAGGCTCTCAAAATTCCTGTGATAAACTCGTCTCATCTTACTTGAAGTTTTAACCAGAGAGTATGACCAAAGGGGCTTGCATAGGTACCATGGGGAGGGGGAAAAGGAATGCAAGAGAATGGGACATAAAAACATAAAATATATTACAAACAAGCCATTCTGGTTCCATGTCAATATTCTGACCAAAAACTATGTTTACTACAGCTTTTGCCCCCAAGTGTACTATACTTACTATTGTACATAAAATGACATTGGCTTTCAACCCAGAAATGATGGTATTTTATGGGTGACAAATGATTTTTTGATCAAGCTTATAAAGATGTTTCACAGAACACGTGTATTGTTTCTCATACTTCTCCAAACAGAAATTATGATCTATTATTAGGGGAATATAAGACAGACAGCTGCAATTACTTCTTCCCAGATTCTTGCAGACCACAGTTCTTTTCTTCACGGCAACATTACCCCAGCAGTAGTCTTAAGCAAACAATTTACCTTTATATGCCTCAGTTTGGAAAAACAAGCCTATAACTGTTATGTTACAGGAATATTATGGAGGAGATATAAGAATGTTTTTTAAAATTCTTTGACGTTTTCCAACAAAACCATAAAGACAAGCAAAAGGCATTCTTTTCACTAGTATCTACATTTTATGGAACTTTCTATTCAACTTCAAATATGAATATCAGTGCGAAAATAAGATGAACTAATGTTTGCCTTACTGACTCCAAGAGCCCAATGCAATACCAACTGCTCACAATAGCAGAGTTTCCCAAGAGTACAGGATAACCAATCAATAGTCTGCATGGCATTAGTATTCAAGTAATGTCAAAAGATATAGAGCAGGGGTTCTTAACCTTGGGTCCATGTAATTCTTTTTTAAATGTTTTAATAAATGTATTTCAGTATAATCAGTCCCCTTTCTTATCCTGTACATTTTATTCTATACATTTAAATACATTATTCTGAGAGTCCACAGGCTTAATCAGATCTTCATCAGGATTAGGGATCCATTATGTGTTAAATCTATTTGATTCTAGTCCCCCAGAACACAATCCTCCCCCTTTTAGCTAGTATAATAATAAGTTTACAAGCAGACAGAATAATAATAGCAGGAAATAATATTGCAAAGGAGAACCTAGAAGTAATTTACAGAGTATTCCATAAATTAAAAGAGCAACAATTACTTACAGTTTCATAGACTAAGGAAGCTTGGAACCATTGAAAATTGTCTCAGAAAACAAACTAAGGACACATCCTAAGGCTATGTGCTAAATTAGGGGAAGCCAGTCTTAATATAACAGCTCTTGGTCCTCCTGACTGTCCTTGGTCTATAGGTTTCAGATAAGTTCAGACACAGGCAGTAAGACCAATAAATACCAGTAAGGTACTACGCTAATGAGCTAACCCTAAAGTGTTGCTGATAACTTTGAGATGATGTGGACACGTTAATGAACCAAGGTGGCATAGGTGGTAGTCTGCTCCACACCACCAAAAATCTATAAAAATGAGAACCCAAGTTCCTGTTACCCACCCCCACACACTTCCACCTGGTCCATGCTGACTAAGTGCTCCCAAGGCATCTCCAAGATTATATAAGTGACTGCATCCCTCTTCCTCTCCATTCTCTTTCCCTACTCTGCCTGCCTCCCTTTACCACTCCATCCCATTACTATTTCATGTGCTTCCATACCCATTACCCCTATTCTTTCTGTGCCATTGGACTCTCAGTGTTTTATTAAAACGTGAGTAAAATATTATTCCCTGCTTGCTGCCATCAAGGTCTTTCCCTGAAAGTTTCAAAAAAAATTGGGCATGCTTGCCCCCCCACCCCCACCCCTTTACCTACAGGGTTTTCTCAGTGGTCCCATTCCCATAGTTATAAACTGAAAGCACCAGGACTAAAACTATATGCTATTCAGAGCCACCCCTACCTACCCTTGACCAAGCAAGAGCTAATGAATTCCTGAATAGAAAGCAAGAGTGTATAGCCGAACCTTGTGTCTCCTTTCAGATTTTTTAACTTTAATTGGGCCAAATAAATCAATTAATATTCCCACAAATTAACTGGCAATTCACCTTATCTGTAGGAGGGCCTCAATTACACTGGGTGGATCTCCTATATAAAATTTATGAGAAGACAAAACAATGGTAATGAGGATGAAAGGCCACAAATGTGTTTCAAGGCAACACAATGGAATCAGAGGAACTGCATTCAAATTGCAGTTTTGCCATATACTATGCAGTTGCATGACTTTGGGTAAGTCTCTTACCCATTCCAAACTTCAGCCTCACACAGTGGATGAAACAATGAACCTAGAATAAGTAATATACTAGATTGTGAACTCCTTGGGGTCAAGGATGGTCTTTTATCTCTTTTTGTATCCCCAGCCCTCAGCACAGTGTTTGGCACATTGTAGATACTAAATAAATGCTTGATGACTGATTAAAAACCTGAGTTCAAATTGTGTCTCAGACACTTAAACTGTTTAACCTTGGGCAATTCTGCCTAAGTTTCATTAGCTGTAAATTATGGCTAATAGCACTTACTTCATAACATTGTTTTAAGAATATTTGTAAAGCACTTTCCAAAACTTAAAATGTCATATAAATTCTAGCTGCTATTATTGTTATGGTTACAATCTGAATTTATAAATGCGGGACATTATTATTATTGTTATAATCTGTATTGCTAGAGAAAATACCTCCATTTATGAGATCACAGAACTCAGTGAAGTAAAGTTTCATGTAGAGTAAGACCATTATCTAAAAAGCAACTGTTGAAGAGGTCTATGGTGATTAGCCAAACTGCAAGATAGGAGAAAAAAAGCTACATTGTTGCTAGTACTGAGTAACAATTCCTCAAAGTTGATAATTTAATAAATTATTAAAACCAATGTCTGCATTACACCTTCCTCTAGCTATTCTTCCTTCTCACCATACCTGAACATGTTCCAAGATCATGTTATAATGAAGTAAAAAAAAATGTACTATTTGTAGAGGAAAAAAGTCAGTAGGACAGTATTGAGCATCACTTCTACTTCTACTTCTGCAACTGGCTTTCATTTTTTTAATATAACTTAGCTTTATATCCTTTTTAAACATAGTTTATTCTTGTGTCTTTAACATTACTTTAATGTTTCATTTTTATATAATTTATCCTTTGAAAATATTTATTCAAAGTGTACCACTAATAATTATGCACCATATTTGAATAAGACTGAAAAAACTACCTACACTTTTCCCACACACAAATCATATCTGAAATTTATCCCTTGGACAGTGGTTTCCCTAGCTCTCTGATGAGCCTGTTGTCACCTGCAGTTCATTCAGATTCATCAGTCCAAAGCCTTTGCTCATAAACTTCATTTTTCATAGTTATACACCAGACTGGCTTGTCAGTCACTATTTTCCAAAACTCACTTGCACACACTTATACACTATCTTCAAAGGATCTTAAAGAAGAACTTCACAAAAGTGAACTTCACTTTCATTCTATATCTAATATAGAATATCTAATAATTCATTGGAATGCTAAAAGAAGAACAGATTCTAAAAGAAGGAAAAATCTAACTAAAGGGCTCTGATTTTAATGAGCTACACATGAAATAGTCAGTTTTTTTTTAATTAAACATGGTAGTGGGGGGAAGGGGCAGGGGAGTGGCAGTACTACAAGGACCAAGAAAGAAGACTCCCTGGAGACCCCTCATGAACCACTAGTAGTCCCCAGACAGTGTTTTGTGAACCACTGGCTCAGAATACCAATCTTCGGTTAATGAAACTAAAGGATCCTGAATCACTAACTTCCAATTCCTGGCTACTAGATGATTTTACCACAGTTTAAAACAGAAAAGTTCAGTCTCAGTTCACATTTTTTGCAGTTGCACCTATAGTATTTGGATTTTTCCCCATGAAGAAAGCAATTATATACATTCATGCATATATATATATATATATTAAAAGCTCCTCCTATTTGGAGTACTGTGCTAATTGTTAAAATAACTACAACAGTAAGAGAGCTATCAAAGGATTCCAATAATGAATGTTCAAACATGCTACTCACCTCCTGACAGAGGGTTGATGGATTCAAGGTGCAGAGTGAGTCTTACTTTGGAGCCAAGGAAAATGTATAGATTTACTCTGCATAAGAGCTTATTTTGCCTTCTCTTCCAAGGGCCCTAGGCCTCCACACTTCCTTCCTTCTCCAAATACCATGCTATCCCTCCCACTATTAACATGGACCCCAATTCACAGACCTCTCAGCTCCAATAAGCCAGCTTTAGCTTCATGTTGCTGGGGCAAGCAGCTTGCTACCTACTATCAGTAACTCCTCTATCTCCACCCCTCTTTCCCCACCAACTTTCCTGCTCTCCTTTATAGGTTGCCTTTCCCCATGAGATCATAAGTTTCTTGAAGACTGAGACTCTTCCTTGCTTATACTTGCATCCTCAGTATTTATCACAATGCCTGTGTGCTTACTAAATTACTTTAGTGTTTTTACAAAGATTTTTTTCCCCTCATTTTGAAGAGAGTCAATGAAGGATGGGATCTGAGAAGCAAGCTAGTGACAGTATTGTAAAAAAAAGAAAGAAAAAAGAAAAGAGTACTATTTTTTAAAATGAATAGGATGTTCAGAAGTAAACACAGACAAGTAGAACAGTTTAAAGTAACATGATGGATTTATTACATAATTTTTTCTTAAGAAGCATGAGGAACATAATATTCACAAGTTAATAGATAATTGTCTTGTTCTGTTCCACTTTTTAATATGTAATTTTTTTGGTGCTTAAAGTTCAGCATTTAAAAAAATTAATTCCAATAAAACCAAACATAAACAACAAAAAGAAAATACAATGAATAAGAAAAGCTTATACTCACAAAAAAAAATCCAGTAAAGCAATAATATATTTCTATCAGAGGTTGGACTTGTAACTTAAGAACTACATGCTTCTTTTCACCTAAATTAAAACAGTTAGATGGCAGAATAGATGGAGGGCTGGGCCTGGAGTCAAGAAGATATCCAGCCTTAGACACTTACTAGGTATGTGACCCTTGGCAAGTCACTTAACCTGTTTGCCTCAGTTTCCTTAACTGTAATATGGGAATTTACAACCCTTGAAGGGTTGTAAATGCTTAGCACGGTGCTCGGCTATAAACTTATAAGCTTTATAAAAATTTTTATTCCCTTTCTCTTCCCCTTCCTTTCCATTCCTTTCCCCTGATTTGGTACATCATAATACCATTGATAAGGAAGAGGCTGACTGAACTTGATACGCAATTCAAAAAAAATACTAGACAGCTCCAAATAAAAAGTCTTGGTTTTTATTTTTTAATTTATGTCTTCTGTGAAGGGGGAAAAGCAGTTAAAATGTTTACAGTCTTGGTCCAAGGCATTTCCTTGGACCTACATACTTTAACAAACTTACTCTAACACCAACCTTAGGATTCATGGTGAGAAATTATTTTTAAAAAAGCAGTCTGTAGCCAGGTCCTTCCAGTAACTAAATGCTCTTGGACAGGGTCCAAGGTAGTGCTATAGTGAGTTTGCCATGTGTTTTATTTAAAGTCAAGAAAACAAATTATCTGAAGCAGTGACTTAAGTTTAAATCTTTTATCTCCCACTAAAAATTCTGCAAAAGAATTCCCTTTATTCCATCACTCAAAAAAAAAAAAAATAACGTGCCTGGAAGCTCCTAAATTCTGTCCTACAGAGACTCTCTGGGTAGCAGCTATTATTATGCCTATAAACTTAACTTACAGATATTACAGGTAATTCAAAAAGGAATTTCAGGAGATATTTCCCATTTTCAAAGTGACAATAGATTTGTTATGGTATAATCAATTAAAAATTAAGGTTTAAACTCTTAAAAGACTTCAGAACTCTGGACAATTGTAGTGAACAATCATGACTTTAGAAGACTAATGATGATGCCTGACTCTTGGCAGAGAGGGGATGGACTAAAGGTACATAACATGACTTAATGTTTTTCCAGACATAGCCAATGTGTTTATCTGTTTTGTTTAACTATCTTTATTTGTCAAGGAGAAGAGGGAGTGTCTACTGGGATGGGCATAAATTAATGGGGAGTGCTAAAGGTATTTTGAAAAGAATATCAAGAAAACTCTTTAAAATACAAAAAAAGACAACAGAAGTTCAGAAGCAGCACAAAATGCCAATTCTGTTACTCTCTTGTTAAAATACTTTTTAAAAAACTAGGTAAAAGAAGTTGATGAGTTTACATAAAATCCTTTTTGCTATTTGCATACTGAAATTTATACTGATAACTAAAGTTCATGATAAAAAGGTAATTTCCTAAAATAAAGTTTATAATATTAAACAATTTCTTTCCCAGTTATTTGAGTGTCAGTTAATGTTTGCTCTATGGTTTGTGATAACAATCATTGTTCACATAGTATACTGACTTTTTGTGGTTCTGACTTCTTATGGTATACCAGATTCCTAGAGATCCACTCCATACATCTACAAATATACTGTTATATAGCACTTTTGCACATCTACTATCTGTATTTTTCTACCTCAGAAGAGTGTTTTCTATTTTTATACATTTAAAAAAAAATATCTACCAAATCCAGGAACAAAAAAAACCACAAACACGGGAAAATTTTAAAGAAATGGCAAAGTAACTAACCTATCAAATAATTTTAATTTTTCAAAGGCATAGTAAAACATAGAATCTGGTAAAATATCATGATATACAAATCAGCACAGAATCTTGCTCATCACTTTTACATCATTTACCTATAGGTTTTCCCCATGAGTAGAAGTAATGAAAAGGGTAAGAGTAAAAGGTCTTACTTTGTGCAAACACAGTTTCTAATTCCAAAACACAATAATTAAGTTTAAACAATATTTGTATTAAAAATCTGCAGAGACAGAAAGTATGAAATCAAGTGCATAGAAAAAAGAAACAGACTTATAGGGAATTTAGTTTAAATAATTCTAAAAGTATGACAAAGCAGAATACACAAGGAACTTAAATAGATAAATTAAACTTGAAAATCTGCACTAATTTTGTAGTTACTAAATACAAATAAGCTACAATGATACCTATCATAAAAATGTCCTAAATTGACATTTATGGTCATAAGGCTGCAATAATGATGAAGATTTATTTCAAGACATCTTAAAATAACAAGTAATATGCAGGGAAAATATGAGATTTGGAGAGGCTTGTATTCAAATCAGCTGTGCATCTATGTGACTGGCCATGGGTGAACTATTATAAGTTTTTCTTGAGCAAATTAGTATACATTCATTATACTATTACATCTAATTTAGGAAAAAGTAAGGATGAACAATGAACTATGTACAATACTAAAAACTGAAGATTCACCAAAAAAGAATGGAAAAATACTGGATGGAGAATCAGGAGATGTGAGTTCTAGTCCTAACTCTGTCATAACTCACTCTGTTAGTTGACCTTGGGCAAGTTACTAAACCTTGCTGAGTTTTAGTTTTCTCATCTGAAAAATGAGGGAACTGGATTAGAAGACTTCCAAAAATCATCCTGCAATTCTAATATTACACACAGATGCGCACATGCATGCATGTGTGCACACGCAGGCACACACATGCATACACACACACTCTTTAAAGTTGATCTCTAAAGGTGTCTTAACGTTAGTTTGCAGATAAAAGTTCAGTAAATCTATTGCATTAAATAAGCAACAGATTCAGTTAAAACAGTGCAGATTTTCACATTCACATATTACAGGAAACATTTTTAGATGAGATCACATGAAAATAAATGTGTCTTTCACAGTTACAGGACAAAATTTTAAGTTGGCCAGGCAACCAATGCCCTGATTTTCCACTTCTTTTCGCAGACCATATGACTTCCACATGCTGAGAGTGTTTTAGGCTGTAACCTGCAATGAAGATTTTACAATGTTCCAGCAATTCAATAACCAATGCTTAAAATGCAATAGTTAAAACTTCACTTGAATAAGCATGAATTACAAATCAACATTTCAACTCAAATATTGCACAGGGATAGGAAAGTTGGTGAGTTTTTTCCTAAAATATGTTGTTCTCATTTCAAAAGAAACATCAAAGAAGTAAATCAATAAATGTTAATTGAAAAACAGAGCAATGGGAAGTAGACAGGTTAAGAGATATTCCTTGATATTTATCTTTTCACTTTCATTTTTCTTTTGCTTTCTAAATAATTTAATTTCCACACATAAATTTCTATAGATACTTTCTATTGCACAGTTTTATAAGATCTTTTCCCTAAAGGGCTTTGTTTCATTTTCAAAATTATTCTAATGAACATTAATAAGATGTAAGCAAAAAATTTTAGAAAACTTAACATCTAACAACTGCAATGATGGTCTTGGAGGGGATCAAAATATTCAAGAATATAAAGTTCAGATTTAGAAAAAACATTAACTGTTTCTATATAGGTCAACCTAAATATACACTTGTTATCTCTCACATTTGCAGTTACCAGCCTGTTTATTAGTGTGAATGACCCATTCCAGAAAGTCTGAATTTCGTATCAAAGATCACAGTAGCTATGGGAATTCAGGTTTTCGTTGCTTCCAAGATCCCACGATGACAGCATAACAATGAGTATCAAGAACCAGTACATTTGGGATAAATGCATATGAACACCTTAATTTTCTTAACACCTGAAAAAATTATAGCAACTCCATTCAAGAGTCCCTCTCACAGGAAAACGAGCAAACGTTCCAGAAAAAAACTTCACTTGGGGAATGGAACGAAGTGTTCAACACTCGATTTCCATCACTTAATGCCACCTTAAAAACGGTCAGAAACGCTAATGTGATTGAAGCTACAATTTTTAAAAATGTTATTGTAGTATATATTATAATATATACTAGTAAAATGTATACTATGTTATAATAGTAATCAAACTTTTAAAAAGTAGCTAAAATAATTTTTCCAGAGTTTTGATGCATATACATAATTCAAATGGTTGAAATAACTAGGCTTTAAAAAATAGGAATTAAGAAATTTAATGCAGGAAACCGCAATGCTAAACTGATAATTACCTCTGACAGAGCTGGCAGAAAAAATGATGCAGATTATTCCCCTCTAATGATTCGGGGAATAGCAAAGCCAAACAATATACAACCATATCGGGGGGAAAAAGAACAAATAAAAAGGCACAGAAGGTATTCTCAACACCCAGGAAACGTCAGCAGCCCCATAAGCAGATGGAAGAAGAAAGGAAAGAAGATAAGCTAAAAAGACAGACCCAAGGGAGGGCAACGTTGTGGGCACCTGAAGGACCCCGGCAGAAACTGGCTAGTCACCTCCCTGGCCAGACACTTCTGGACTTTTAACCCCCGGTGTAAACCAACCATACAATCTGTTTCTAAGTCAACTTTATTGGACACAGAATCTCTCCTTGAAAAACCAAAAGCATTCTTCCCTGCTCTCCCACATCCCGATCTCCAGCCACAGCGGAGGAGGAACAGGGTGGGGTAGAGGGAACAGGGAGCAGCATCTGTAACTTGCCCCCAAGCATTACCTCCCGCTGGATGTCCTACTACCAGCCCGAGTCCGACACCACAGGACCGGCAGTCGGGAAGCCGGGATTCTGAACTGTTCACACTAAGCCCCCTCCCACCTTGACAACGACCCCTCCTCGCACATTCTTTAAAAAAACACAATATTTACAAACAATAACACCCAAACCACCCTCAAGTAATTAAAAGCCGTTTTCACCTCGAGAGGAGGCACCCCAACCTACGGTTCGGGGGGGACGGCGGACGCCTTTCGGAGGAGCCCCGACGGTGTCACCGGAACACGGTTCCGGAAGAGAAGACGCGGGGCACTTTTTCGTTTCCCACCTCGGCAGCGCCCTAGTCCCCGGTCGCCCCCCGAGCCCGCGGCCAGCCCCTCGGTGGGGCAGGCGCGGGGAGCGCGGCCGGAACCCGCTCGGCAGCCCAGGCCCCGCTCTGTCCCCCGGTCCCTGTGCGCGCCTCCACCTCGCCGGGCGCCGGCCTCCTCCGCCCCGGGGCACCCCTCGCGCCCCCCCACCCCCAAAGTTAAGGACGCTTGAGAAAACCAAACGCACGCGCGCGCACCGACACCCCTCGAATCACCGCCTCACATTTTCTCAAACTCCAGCAGAGACCCTCACCCCGCGAGCTCCCCCATCTTCCGCCCGCAGGCAAAGGCGGCAGAGTTAGAGGGGACGGGAGTGGAGGCAGCCGGTGCCTTTGAGTTACCCGCCCTCCCCGAAAAAATAACCCTGCCCCACCCCGGACTCCGGTCACCTACCCAGACGCCCCTTTCAGACACCTCGTCGCCGCTGCCACCCCCCCAAACCCCCACCCTCGAGACCTCCAGGAAAGTGCGGAGGGGGAGAGGCTCGGGGTATCCGGCTGGAGAAAATCGCTCCACTCACCTCAGGAGCCCGGCTGAGTTCTCTCTCCGCCTCGCGGGCAACCCCCTCCCCAACGTCCCAAGAAGAAGGGCTGAGGTAGGGGGGGAGGGGTGTCTTCCGCACGGGGTCCCCGGCGGGAGGGGGACTGGGGAAGGGGGTGGAGGCCGACGTGGGAGGAGGGGAAGGGGGAGGGGAGGCCCCTATCTCCCAGTCTCCCCCTGAAAATCTCCCTTGTCTCAATCACATCAGACTGACTGTCTTTGTCTGGCTGACAACCGCCATATTGATATCAACAGCCCCGCTCCCACCTGCTGCCGCCGGGCGGCCCTGGGAGTTGTAGTTCCCTGATCCCTGGGGTAAAAGCACCAGCCGCAGCACCAAGCGGCCCCTGGGAACTACAGCTCCCGGCAAAGCCCGCGCCCTTCCTCTTCCCCATAGGGAGGAGGGAAAGGCAGACTCAGCACCAACCGGGACTACAGGTCCCACAATACCGCGGGCATTGGGTCCGGTGAGGGGACATGATATCATCTTGGGGTGTGGAAAGGTTAAAAGAAGAGGCGATGGGGATAAATCGTAGCCGACAGAGGGAGGAGTTCTGAAAGGAAGGGGAGGAAAAGGAAGAAGAATGACCACAGTTCCCATCATGAAGCCGCGGACATACTACAGTTCCCGTGATGCTCTGGGAGCCAGAGGGAGCAGGCAGAGGGAGTAGGAGTGAGGAAAAAGACTCGCTATTCCGTCATGCTCTAGGACGTTTGGCGGCAGCGGTTTAGCCGGAAGTCTCTTTTAGGGATTGAAGGAGTCCAGCCGTACACATTTAACAGCGAACATTTCAATATGAAGCTGGTGAGTGTTCCCTCGCGGGTCAGAGGGCGAGGGTGATGCTAGAATTTGGAAACTCGACGGCCTCTTATGTGGAAAGGAAACGAGGGGAGGAGGGGGGAATTGGTGGTGCAGAAAAGCATGCTGGGAGGAGGGTAGTTGGTGTGGGAGAGGGTGGCGGTCTGCAGCCTTCGCGTGCCCGTGGGACTTAACTCTTAAGCCCATTTCACGGACCGCTGGGGTTTGGCCCCGGGCCTGTGCCAAGGCCTTCACCACGCCCCGTCTAACAAGCATGTACCTTTTTCATTGTGCTGCCTGTAATGCGTTGAAAAGAGCCCTGATTTGGGGATCATAGCAACCTGAGTTCAAACTCCCCCCACTCATCTTTCTAACTTTGGGACAAGTAATTTGCTGGACTTGGGTTTCTCTTTTATAAAACAAAAGAAATGAACTGGATTGGAAGTACTTACCTTCTTGTGGCATGGACCCTTTGGCACATAGGAGACCCGCCATAAATGCTTATTGACCCCACTTGACTTGGCACTCAGGTGAAGCCTCTTATTTTTTTTCAGAATAATTTTTAAATACATTAAAATCCACAGGATTAAAAAACAGTTATAAAGCTATGGTTATCTAGATATTTTAAAAATCAAATTCATGGAACCTAGGGTAAGAATTGTTGGACTAACTCGTGTCAGGGATCCCTCCTAGATCTTCCATGAGTGTCCTAGCCATCACATTGAGGAGGTACCTGTTACCAGTCAGTCCGTCTGTTGTTTAGGGATTGCTGTGTGTGCAGCACTGAGCTACGTTGTGGAAGGTTAAAAAAAAAGTCCCTGCATTCCAGGAGCTCATAATTTTGTTAAAGAGTCAGGATAAAGATACATAAAACAGGGCATTGGTGCCAGGCAAAGGAAAGATCCACACAACAGAGAAGAAAGAGGGTGGACGTTGAACTAATAGGAGTTAGGCCAAATGTAACAAGCAAGTGGGCTGTGCTTTCCTTACTAGAGGAACAGCATTAGCAATGACCTGACAATTAGAAAGAGCATCCAGCCCCTTCCAACAAGAATTTATTATTAATCATTCACCTTGTACAAGGTCAGAGGCAGAATGACAGTAGATAGAAAGCTAGTTTCGGATCCAGGAAGCCCTGGGTTCAAGTCGTGCCCAGACACATGCAGTAGGTTGTGCCACTCAGAGCAAGTTGCTTAACCCTAGGCAACTCTTGACCAGGCCTGGAGTCGGGAACGCTAGTTGTATGACCTGGGCAAGTCAATTAATCCTGTTTACCTCAGTTTCCTTATCTGTAAAGTGAGCCGGAGAAAGAAATGGCAAACCACTCGAGTATCTTTGTCAAGAAAACTCCAAAAAGGAGTCATGAAAAGTTGGACGTGACTGGAAACAACTAGTCAACAAAAAATGTACAAGTCACCATGTAAGGTGCCAGAGACACAAAAGACAAAATAAAAATGTCCTTGCCCTCAGAGAACTTACACTCTACTGAGAGTTGTAACTGGAACATAACTATTAGAGGAGGAAGAAAATACTGACAACTAATGGAATTAAGCATGGCTTTTAAAGGAATTAGGAGAACAAATCACTGGAATAGAAAGTCCTACATCAGAAGTGAATGTTTTAAAGTCAGAGCAATTTTTATATACACACATATATATTTTGTTGTTTGTTTGTTTCAGTTGGGTCTGACTCTTCGTTTACCTATTTGGGGTTTTCTTGTCAGAGATAACTGGGGTTTTTTCTTTCTGCAGCTCATTTTACAAATGAGGAACTAAGACAAAGAAACAGTGTTGAGTGACTTGCCCAGGGTCACAAAGCTAATATGTGTCCAAGGCCATAGAACTCAGAAAGATGAGTCTTCCTGACTCCTGGCCCAGCACTCTATCCACTGTGCCACCTAGCTCTGTGTGTTTGTTGGGAACATGGGGGAGTTGTACATACACACATAGGTATTTATACATTCACACAGTAGTAATAGTTGACAGTATTAAGGAGATTATTTCTTGCACTGGTGTACCTGGGATTGGTTTGGAATTTTATCCCATAAAGCATGTGCTGAGGTACCCAGGTTGATTCTTGCAGCCCAAATGAGGCTCATGGTTGAAGGATTTGGGCATCTTAGAATGAAGAAACAGTCCCTTTGTTGGTTCCTTGATCCCATGATGGCAGCAGAGAGTGTCTGAATAAAGCATACAGATCATTCATCCAGGAAAGTGGTCCACCCAGGAAAAGAACTTTAAAAAAGTGACTGCCCTCTGGCTCTCTCTTCCCATCTGCCAAATATGAGACTTCTTTGAATTGTTCCCTGGAGGAGTGAGAGAAAGGCAGCTCATCTTCTCCCCCGCCCCAGCAGCATCATGTCTTTGAATATAGGGCAGCTAAAATACATAAATTGACTTAAGCTAGGCCTCTTGCTATCTCTTGTATTTTGTATTCCTTCTGTGAGCATAGGTGACCAAGCATCAAGCCTGAGATGGATGTGTCCAGCCTTGGAGGCAACCTTTTGTGTTAGAGATTTGATGCTCTTAGGTCCCTCAGGTAGAGCTGATTGGCAATAGTAGGATGTTCTTTACCTACATCCTTCTTTGAGAGGACCACAGATGGAGGAAGAATCTCTAAGCGTTGATGATGCAGAACACCATGACTTAAAGAGATTTGATTAGACAATGGAGAGCCAAAGTTAAAGTATAATGCTAGTCCAACAACTCTTTAAAATACTGCATTTTGGATATTTTGAGCCTCAGTTTCCTAGGAGAGTATAACCTAAACTGGGAAAAATCAAACAAAGCCTCCAGCATATTACTTCGGTTCCCTGCTGCCCCCTGGGGAAATTATGAAATGACATGGACAAGAGTTCCACAGAATGAGCAAGCATGGACGGTCTGCATCTTTGGAAGGAACATCAATATGGATGAGGTCACAAATCCATTTAAGTATAACAAAAACCCTGAGTCAACAAGAAAAATTATATTAAATTCATTGCACATATTTAGAAAGATTTCCATCCACAATAATTAAGGAAAATAAAATGTACTTGGAAGTGATAAACCCTCTGAAAAACTCATCTAGAATAACTCGTTTTCAAAGAAATCTAAATGGATTTTTACCATGTTATATATGGCTTTGCACACGTTGGATATATTTAGAAGTAGGAATGTCTAGAGATGAAAAGTAGGTTTCAGGGAAGCTTTTTTTACTGGGGTTTTTGTTGTGTGTGTGTGTCTGTGTGTGTCTGTCTGTGTGTGTGTGTGTGTGTGTGTGTGTGTGTTTTCCCAGTAGGACAAAACTGCTATTGTAGGGGAAATGTTTTCTGAAATTTTCTTCCCTGTTGTTTTGGCCTTCTTATCTCTAAATGGATGCTTATTTGTTTTTTTACACGTACTAATCTAGAAGAATTTATTAAATCCCACTTCTTGAGCACCTCTTTTCTTCAAAGAAAGTAAGTTTACCTTCTGGCCTCAGACTTCCAGTTATCTGCTTAAATACTATGTGTTAGGATGAAGCAAACTGCTCTGATTTATGTAATGAAACAAAGAAGTAGGTCTAGAACCCAGATGTTAAAATGGGTTCTAGAGTAGAGATGTTATATATGCCACTAAAGACCAATGCTATAAAACTCCTGAGACTAACTCAGATTAAAATGTGATTTTTAAGTAAATTTAACAAAACAAATTAAATTGCAATAAAAATAGATAGTATTGATCTGTGATTTTCTAAGGCAATATGCATCCCTCAGTGATCTCCTTCTATTTGAGTTGGGTGCCACTGCTCTAGAGGATTATTGGGACCAAAGGAAAGAAGACTAAGGGATTAAGAAATTAGAGGGAATAATATAAAGGGAAGTTTTTATAAAGGCATTATTATAGTTGAGGACAAAGTGAACTTGCAAATATTGAGAAGCATGATGTGATTGAGTCCTACAGTGGAAGTTATGTTCTAATCCTGTCTCTCAGGTTTACGACCTATATGACCTTGAGCCAGACACTGATCTTCACTGAGCCTTTTCTCATCTCTAAGAGGAGAGATAGTACTTGCACTATCTGAAAAAGAAAGAGACCCCGAGAGAAGGCTGCTGTGGGCTGGCCTAGCTTCTATCTGCCCCGTAACAACTCCCCTATCTCTTAGACTTCCACCTCCTGCTGTACCTGCCTGATTTCCAGTCTTAGGTTAGAGGCAAGGCAGCTAGGGGCTGGCAGAGCAACTTCCATCTCAGGTAGGCAACTGCCACCTTCTGCTTCCTGCCTGATTTCCTGCTGGTGATGTCGAGAGCCTGTGATGCATAGAGAAGCAGTCTTCCCGTTGATCTCATGCCTTTCATTGCCTATTGTGCCTCTCTTGTGAAGGAAGAGGAAAGACAGTCAGCAGAGAGAATAAGTTCAGTCTTCTGCAACTCACCATCTTCTGCCTAATATCCAGCCTTCATAAGGAAAAGGAGTGTTTAAACAAAAGTCCTTTCCTCCCCTCCCCATCTGACCATGAGCCTTCCACCTCATGCTTTACTTATCTTCCTCCTTGTCTCCATCCTCTTCTTTGAAGAAGAGTGGGACCTTCCATTCAGTAATGAAGTTACACTTGGTTCGTACCCTACACATACCAGGGATTCTGAACCCTTGTAGGTCTTGTCATTCAAACCTCATTCCCCATCCCCTTCCTCATAATTCTTTATTCCTGCCCCTTTTACCCCTCTTATCCCAAAGTCCCAACCAGATGCTATTCATCTTTTCCACATCCTCTTTTAATGAGCCTTATGAAGTACCAGTGCTATAGTGGACAAAGTTAACTTCATCCTAAATCTTTTCCTCTTCTCCTTCTATCTTCTAGGAATCACTGAAACCTGCTGATACGGGTTCCCTAACCACTCTTTCTGATACTGGCTGCACCTTCAGTCATTCTCTGCTCACTGTTCGTGATGGAGGAGCTAGAATATTCCTAACTCCCCATTGCCACTTCAAGGTTCTCTCCTTACCTCCATAACTCAGTATCTTCTCCTCTTTTAAGGTCATTGCTATTCTTACCCAATCAAAATCCTGGCAGCTCTTGTCTGTACACATCCAGTTCACATCCTTTCCTTCCTCAATGAGTTTGGTACCTGGCTCACAATTTTTCTCCCCTCCTCAACTCCCGCTCTCATACTAGGAGTCTTCAATATACATATTAATTCTCCCCTCAAATACCCTAACTGCTCAATTCCAACCTACTGACTTTTCATGACCTACTCTTCCACTGTGCCCTAGCCACACACAAAAGATCCTGTGATCTTTGATCTTGCCCTGATTCACAAATGAACCCTCTCCATATTCAAGAATTCTGAAATCTCCTTATGTGATCACAGTCTATTAGCTTTACACTTTTCTCTCTGCCTTCCCTTAGCAAACACTATGACCTCCAATCTCTCAGGCCCTCACTTCTCTCCCAGCCATGTCCCCTGCACTAGTTACTCTTTCTTTCCTCTGTTCCCCATCTTGACTTCTTGGTGAAGCAGTTCAATTCAACCCCACCCTCCTGAGTCCCTGATCCCTTTATGTCTACTTGTGCCCTGCCAAGTCTTAGCCCATCATCTCACCACTGTCCCTCATACTTACACATGCTCCTGAATGTAGGTGATGAAAATCACAATCATTCTGACTGAGTCCACCACATATTTTATATTAAACAACCTCAGCTGAGCCCTCATTGCCTCCTGTCAATCCTTTTTACATTTCCCTTAACTTTCCACTTTCCTCAGCAGTTCTGCCAAACCTTTTATCCCTCAGACCTCCTGTGGCTCCCCACCTCCATCCTTTCAACTAAGAACCTTGCCTAATGTTTTACAGATAAAATTGAGGTGTGAGCTCCCTCTTTTCCTCATCTATTACTCAGATGCCCTCTGCTGCTATCTCCTCCTTCACCACATCTTACATGATAAAGTGGCCACATCACTTCATCTGACCACATTATTCCCCTACTCAGTAAACTCTAGTAAATCTGTATCATCTCCAGGACCAAATACAAAATCTTCTGGCATTCAAACCCCTTCATAATCTAATCCTACATCTCCTGTCTTTCTTATACTAGCAACACCAACTTTCTGGCTATTACTCAAGCAAGACATTCCATCTGTCAGTTCTGGGCACTTTATCTAAGACTGTTCCCCAGTCCTGGCAGTCTCTTCTTCCTAATCTCCTCCTACTGACACCCTGACTTCCTTTGAGTTACCACTAAAATCCCAACTTCTGTAGGAAGCTTTCCCCAGTCCCTCTTCTAGTGTCTTCCCTTTTTTAATTATTTCCTATTTTTCCTCTATATATGATATTTATATGTATTTTTTTTCTTGTTAATTCCCCCATCATATTGCAAGCTCCTTGAGGGCAAGTGGGGTCTTTTGCCTCTTTTTGTATATCTAGCATTTAGCACATAATAGGCACTTATGTTTACCTCAGTTTCCTTGTCTGTAAAAGATCTATATCTAAAGCAGACTGTCAATAGATGCTTATTGACCATCTCCTTCACAGAGTTATCAGAGGAGAGTATTTTTATATCTTAAAAGTGCTATGTTGTTATATTGACTATGGGAGGGAATGAAAATGAGGTATTTTAAAGGCATTTTATTCAGTTTTAAAGCTAGACGGTATTTTTGTGGAATTTGTTCCCCAGTTGGATCTTTGTATTTCATTGGTAAAACAAGTTTTTATCCTGTCCAGGTTTGGCTTCTGTTATTGTCATCTTTTGATTCTCCCAACCATTTTTAAAGCTCTTTCCCAAACACATACAATTTTTTTGTAAGTAGTTCTATTATAATACATTTTCCTTGAAGAGATTATCTACTCTGATGGTATACTTATCTTCTGCTGCAGGGTAAATACAGCTAAATTTTTATTAATCGAACCTAGTGGATTAAGATCTTCAAATAACCAGACCAGATACATATACATATATCTATATCTATATATATGTATATATAGATATATGTAGATATATTTCCGAATTTACTTTCAAAAGAAAGTCAGCTACATAGCACAGTGGATAGAATAATGGACCTGGAGTCAGGAAAACTTTCTGAGTTCAAATCTGGCCTCAGATACTTACTGACTAGGTGACTTTGAACAGGTCACTTAACTTCTGCTTAACTCAGTTTCTTTAGCTGTAAAAGTGAGGATAATAGTACTTCCCAGAATTATTGAGGATCAGATGAGATATTTTCAAAGCTCTTAGCATGGTACCTAGAATAGTAAACACCATATAAATTAGATGTTCGTTGTTGTTATTATCATTATGGAGACTGGTAGGTTCATAGCATGGCACATAGTGGATGGACTCAGGAATTAATAACTGAAGGAATGAAAAAAAAGCACATATTAAGCATTTGCTGTCTGCCAGTCACTATGCCAAGTGCTAGGGATACAAATACAAAGGACAAGACAGTTCTTGCCTTCAAGGAACTTGCATTCTAATAGGAAGTGGCATTTTATGTGGGGTACTGGTGGCTAAGTGGGGTTATTTCAGTTTGTGATATCATAAAGATGATAAGTGTTGTCATAGAGCAATCAACTGATGCATCCTTTCTGGTAATAGTAGCGTTGATTCGCTTGCTCTTCTCAGCATAAGAATTGGAAAGGTATAAATAAGCCTTACTACCATACGTATAGTGAATTGCCATCAGTCAGTAAAGCATGGCCCCCAAATCCAGCTTCTCACATACTAGCTATGTGACCATGATCAAGTCACTTAACCTCAAATTACCCCCAGACAGCTTTCTAAGGCAAATAAATTAAAGAGGAAAGATCCCCTGATCTGGATCACTAACGGAAGTTTCTATGCTTGGAATTCCTCACAAGGATGAAGTTATAACTTTTAGGATTTTTTTTTCAGAATTTTAGTACTTCCTTTGGTGTGCCGAAAAGAAGTAATATAGTTCATTTATTCATTTGTACTTCAATAATAATCAAAATTATATTTATCATAATCTTCAAAAGAACTAGGAGGGTCTGTTAATCTGGAAAAGGTTTCAAATTCAGATATGATGTTGGATTTTAAGTTTTTTGACTGTCGACAAACCAGCTAGGTTGAGTTCATCATCAATAAAAAGCTAGCTTTTCCAAGCTTTTATATTCTACCTGCAAAAATCTCCAGTGTGGCTAAAAGTCTAATGAAATCCTCAGAATTCTTGACTGTTATGCTCCCTATTTGTCCTTGAAGCTCTGCTACAATGCTTTCATTATTATGCTAACAGAATCGGAAAATTATTGGATATAGATAGAGAAGAAACCTAAGAAATCATCTAGTTCAACCTCCTTATTACAGAGAATGAAAAAGTGGAAGAAAATATAATCTGCAAACTCATGTTAGTGTGTTTTGACTTTGACTCTTTCCAATATTCTAGAGCAGATTATTACAGGAATGGTAAGTAAACATCTAGAAAAAGAAGCAGTGCTCACAAAAAACCAGCATGAAGCAAATTAAAGCAGCCCTGAAATATCACTTCATGTTCTTCAAGCTGGCAACATACTTGTAGCAGCTTTGGGGAAGACAGACATGCTTATTTACTACTGAAAAGCCATGAATTGGTAAAGGCATCATTGAAAAGAATTTTGGAATTAATCAAGAAAAATTGCTAAATTAGTCAAACCCAAAGATTCTACTCCAGTTATTAATTGGAAGAAAGGAACTATAGTTTAGAAATTTCATATCAGCATTATTTGTGATAACAAAAAAAAATTGAAAACAAATCTGTGTCCAACAGTTGGAAAATGGCTGAACAAATGATATATGAATAAAATGGACTCTTGTACTATAATAAATGATGAATATGAAGACTTCAAAGTAATATGAGGAAAAAATATAAGAAGTGATGAACTGTAAAGAAAAGGAATGGGATACCATAAGAGCAATATATATTAATGACTGCAGCAAAACTGACCGTGGAAAGGCAAAAAAGCTTATTGGTCAATGTTAGTACCTTCCTGTCAATGTTAAATGATATGCCCCTACTTTATGACAGTCATCAGTAAACTTGCTGTTTGCCTCAAATGTACTTTGTAAGGGCTTTGCATGTTTGTTGTGTCCAAACAAAATATGTCAGTTTTTTCAGTCAAAAAGTTCATGTGAGAAACTTCATTTGTTTTTATGTTACTAGACTAGTAAATTAAGGGAATATCTTAGTGTAAGATTGCTATTTAATAAATATTTGTTGAATTGAATATAGTCCACCTAATTTTAACAGAGCATTTGGTAAAGTGTAAAGCTATTCTGTGAAAAGATGAAGAGTTGTGGGTTACACAGTCATGCGGTTACATGTGTGTGGGATGGCTCAGATCCCTACTTAAATCAATTACTCAGAGGCCTCTCAAAGTGATGACAAAGTTTATTTACTAGATTCTCGAGAAGCAGGACAATCCTATACCAGTTCACCTGGAGAAGGAAAGACAAAGACAAAGAAAAGGCAGTGATTTATATAGACCCTCCTCCCCCACTGACCATTATCCTCATTAGCTGAGAATATGATCTTACATTCTAGACACGAAATCTAACCAGTCCCTTTTGAAATGAAGACATCGAGGAATTATGTAAGTTTTATCCAATCATTGAGACCCTAATATGCTACACAGTTTTATATCCTTATATGGAACTATTCTATTCTAAAAATATTTAACCTTGAGCCTTTTACCTCATCCCTGGGAGAAGAATTACAATCTGAGAAGTCTTCACTAAACCTATCTCACTCACATGGATTCAGAATTAGTTGGATGGCAGAGTGGTCGTTAACAGTTCTTATGTCAGTTTGGAAGGAGGTCTCTGGAGTAAAGCACCAAGGATGTGTCCTTGGCTTTGTGCTGTTCCATTTTTTTGGAAGGGGGGGTGACGTTGTTTATTTGTTTTATTCATGCCTTAGAGAAGGGCATAGATGGCATCCTTATCAGTTTTGCAAATAACACACATCTGAGAGGAATTTCTAACGCATTAGATAACAGCGATGATTCAAAAAGATCTTGACAATCTAGAGGACTCTTTGAGCCCGATCTAATAACAGGAAATGTCATCATCACAGTAACTAAAAAGTAGCATTTATATTATATTTTCAAATTTACAAAGCATACTATGACTATTACCCTCTTTTTCAGATGAGTAAACTGAGAATCAGAGGTTAGGTGACTTGCTGATAGTTATACAGCTTCTGTGTCAGTTTTTGATCCCTGCTCTTCCTGATTCTAAGTCCAGCATTCTCCTTCTACTGTACATTCGTCTGAATGCTAGGAATTAGGAAGGGGCAGCTAGGTGGGGCAGTGGATAGAGCATCAGTGCAGGAGTCAGGAGGACCTGAGTTCAAATCTCACCTCAGACACTTGACACTCACTAGCTGTGTGACCTTGGGCAAGTCACTTAACTCCAATTGCCTCATCCTGGGTCATCTCCAGTCATCCTGATGAATATCTGGTCACTGGATTCAGATGGCTCTGGAGAAGAAGTGAGGCTGGTGACCTGCACAGCCCTCCCTCACTCAAAACAAAGTCAAGTGCAAATCATGTCATTATTTGTATGATGGCATGGTCTTCTTCAGCAAGGAAGGACGAACACACCCAGGAATTAGCATTAAAACAAAGTAGAATGAGATGTCTTGGGACATACTCTATACCCCTTCAAGCAGACAGATGACTGCTTATCAGATACATTGTACAGTAGATTTTTGATAGACTCATATAGTCACATATTTAGAACTGGATAGAAACTGGGGGCCATCAGTGAAACTCCTTCATTTATGTACAAGTAAGAAAACTGAGGCCCCAGAGTTGAAGTGACTTATAGTTAGAGGTTGGATGAGGTAAAGGAAGCACAAAAGGTTCATAGAGGTATTAAAATAGAGCTAAGGTTTAAGCCCTGCCCTTCTACTTTGATATCCATTTTTGTTTCCATTGTCTCTGTTGTATTGTGTACTTTCTATCTCTCATTAGAATGCTTCTGGATTCTGAGGTTAGGCATTCTTTTTTTGCTTTTTCTTTGATGCCCCTCATTTAGCAAAGTACCTGTCACAGAGTAGGCATTTAATAAGTGCTTGTGAATAGCATTGATGAAGAGAACAAATGAACATCAAACAGGAACAAGGACCCGTATGAGAAGAGGTAGAAACTCTGTCCAGCCAATCCTGAGTTACGTTTGAGAGTTATCATTCATGTGAAGTTAGCTCATGTTTCATTTAAAACTGGTCTCCGATGAGGTAGAAAGTGCTTTCTAATTTGTATTTTGTGCACAAAATTATAGGCTTCCTGGAATTTCTATTAGGAGTTCAAGAAATTGCAACAATAATTTCCAAATACCAGTCTTGTTAATGTGTAATTACTCTCTCATAATAGTATCATCTGATTAACAAATATAATCATAAGGGGAAAAAAGTTTTTGTGTTTTAGAGCATCTCTTAAGCCCAGAGATCTTATCTATTGAAGGTTACCCATACTCCAGAGAGGTACTCCCACCTCTTGTCCCTTTCTGCAAACTTCCATGGTTTGACCTAGTGCAGTCAGTGCTTCATTGACAATCCTTAGCATTTCCCTCCTATGCAATTAGAAACCAGTTACATGCACCTAAGCAAGAACCTTTGTCCTGTCTTTAAAACCCATGGCTCTTCCCTTTGTCATCAAACTGCCCTATTATAGAGGTGACAGAGGTGAATCAGAATTATAGATAGAAGAAACCTCAGAGGTTTTCTGGTTCAGTGGTGTCTATCTCAGAAATCCATTCCTGTTGACCACATAAGACTTAGAAAGCCACAAATTAACATTTTCTGTGTTGTGTTATATTTTTATTTCCTTAAGCAATTTCTGATTTTAATATGGTTCAGGCTACCAGGCAGGGCTGAGTCTGACACCTCTGCTCTAGTGTAACACTCTCAATTTATAGTTGAGGAAACTGAATTCCACAGTTAAATGACTTCCCCAAAACCACACTAGTAGTAATAAAGCCAGGTTTCAAGCCTGTGTCTTCTGGCTACAAGTCTAGCATGCTTTCTTCTGCAAAATACTGCTTCTCCATAATCCTACACCTTGATTAGTAGGAGTGACAAGAGCTTGGCAGACCCTGGGTATTCCAAGTTTCAAGAGCCAGTCTTATGACCATTATTAACGCCATTCTCTCTTTTCCCCCTCCTTTCTCACTCTTTTTGAAGAACATTGCACCTGAGATTCTGGCAGTCTCCTGAATTTATATTCTTTGATTACCCAGGACCCACCCCTGATTGATTCGTTTGACCTTGAACTTTGCCTTCTGTGAGTAAAAACACCATGATAACAGCCTGTGAAAATTTTCCTCAGTCCTTAAACCACTTTTAGAGAATGGGCAAAATGTCTATTTTGCTGTCATCTTTGCAAAGTATATTGCAGGTTGGTTAGAGTGCCCTCATGTGCCTACTTTGTAATAGTTTAGATCTTTATAGCATTAATTTTATCACAATATCAATATACTTTGTAAGGGCATTTTTTTTCCTTCACTCTTCAGTCTCTGAAGAACATGTCAAGGACTAGTTTGGTCACCTCTACTTTATATTTTCTATGATACTGTACAATAAGATCTGATAGTTATAGTAATGACCAGGAAGTATAATAAAATGTTAAGTCATTCTCCCTTTAAAAAAAAAAAAAAGTTAAGTTCAGTAATTAATTTGGGTAAGAAAGAATGCTACCCTTGATTTTTCGTTAAGTATTTGATAACAACAAATTTCAAGTTAATTCTTAATCAAAAAATTCATCAAGGTAGGATAAGTAAGATTTTGTCAGATACTCTATCCTTACAATAAAAGTGCTGCCATCAGTCATGCAAGACATGGTTTAAAAGTAGTTTTTCTGGTAGTAGTGATGAGATTGTACCAGGCCATCAACATGTGTGCTTGTGGCTGGCTGGCTGGCGCGCTCTCTCTCTCTCTCTCTCTCTCTCTCTCGCTCTCTTGCTCTCTCTCTCTCTCTCCCTCCCTCCCTCCCTCCCTCTGTCTCTCCCTCTCTCCCTCTCCCTTTCCCTCTCTCTCTCACCTTTGGGATCAACAGTATTTATAAGATAACTTGTCATGGTTTAGGAGTGCAGTGTGATCATAAAACCTCATTTGAAAAGCTTATTCCTTGACCTCACTCTCAAAACTATGTTGAAAACCATTCCCAAATTAACCTTCAAGTCCATCTCTCTCCCCTGACTTTCTCCATAAGTCTCCAGGAGGTTTTCATTACTCCCTGAAATTCCATGTCACAGTTTTTAGGGTGATGGTTCATTCTCTTTATTAGTCAATCTCATGCCACTGCCAAGTCCTAATACTTTTAACTATGTAGTATATGTCTTGAATTTACCCCCTTCCTCTTCCCATTTGCTGCCATCATCTGAGGTCTGAATATGTCTTGCTTGGAATATGGATTGGCATCTCCTCAGTAGGTCTCTGATTCCATCTTCCTCCTTATGGACCATAGTATTTGAACAAGATTATCCATGTTTAAATGTTAATGTGAGATCATAATTATTTTCAAAAAGTAATAGATGTCTATGTGATACTTTGAAATTATAGGTGAATGATGATATGTAGCAATAAAAATATTACCATTGGATCTTTGTTCTTATCAAGATGTCTACCAGCTGTATAGATGATAATTCATCCATACTTTTTCATCTTACTGTGTTTCATATCCATTCCCTCCTGAACACCCTCCCCATGCTGGGGAGAGGGTTTGGGTGTTGTTTATTTAATATGCTAGGAGACTTCCTCTCGATCAGGAGTTCTTAACCATTGAAGGGGAGGGATGAGCCAGTGTCACATACTCCTTTGGCAGTCAGGTGAAGCTGATGGCTCCTTCTCAGAGTGTTTTAGATGCATAAAATACATAGCATTACAAAGGAAACCAATTATATTGAAGTGTAGTTATAAAAATATTTTTTTAAAGTAATGCACATAATGGCTACATGTCATCATTAAGAACCCCTTTTCTGGATCTCTTCTACTCTAATACAAAAAGCATTTAATAGGTACCTACTACATATAAATTACCGTTCTGGGAATATAAAGACAAAATTAAAAACAACTTGTCCATAAAGAGTTTATAGTCTACCACATAAATAAAACACATAAATGGGTTGTATTTGTACATATATGTGTTATATAAGTTTATGTATTATATGGAATGTATATATTCATATACATGGAGATTTGTGTGATAACTCATGTATTCCTTTTGTTATGTGACCAACTCACCTCTTTTTCTCATCCATTTCTTTGTTAATTGCCTTGAATAATTCTTTTGCAATATGCTGTGCCTTACTCATATCCAATATGCTTTAATTCTTCAGAGATTATGGTATTATGTTTTATAGTTATATAGCATCACAGAAGAATACTAATGTTAGAAAGATGATCCTAAAAAATAGATATTCTGTATTCACTTAGTTTTCCCATTGTGAATAGTTAGATTCAAATCTTCTATGTGATTTTGAATCTTATTTAAGAGACAGTGTTTCAAGGCTCAGTCCAATCATCTTTACAAAGAGCAGCCACCATTCATAGGTAGTTCCTCTCCCACTTATCTTTATGCTGAACTTGCTCCATGACTGTGATATCTTTACTACTTTGGTGCCATCATTCCTTCCTCATGCAACATATAGATGGCTGGTGTGATGTTAGAGTCTAGGTATGATAGTTTCACTGTAATTAATAGAGAAAATAATTTGTTATAAGAATCTCAACCAATCACTTCCGCTTTTTTGCCTGTTTGTCATCCTTACGGTTGTTATACTTTTATCCATAAATGTTCTTGGGGATGGCCTAACTCCACTGAGTCATCACCAAGCTTTCTTGTAAACTTGTTTTTTACTAACTGCTGCTTTTAGCTGATATTGTAAAGGAATTAAGGAAGGTGAAAGTACCTGGGGCAAATGTGAATGCTACAGAATTGTTTGTAGAGAGCCCTCAAAAGGAAAATAAGGCCAGAATAGAAAGAAGTACATAGAATTTTAGGAATCACCATATGGGCCAGTTATACCTGTAAACCTGTAAGTGGGTGCTGTAAGCACAAGGTGCTGTATTAATATAAAGAGAAACATGGGAATGGAAATAGGAACGCAGAGAGAAGGGATAACTAAAAAAAAGAGAAGAAGGAGAAAAAAATGCTTTTGACTTAGTTTGACATCTTAACATTAGAATTCATATAGGAAATAATTTGGAGATCTTAACGTCATCTGGAATATTTCTATTTACTGATACCACAGCTGGATAAGCTCTAGATCTCTTCAGTATAAATAATCTAATATTGTTCAGGGAGGAAATTTGTAGGAGAGAAATGAAATGCTATTTACCCTTTGAGGAACAATTTATTCTTAATTATTGATGTTAATTGAATATAGCTGTGAAATAATCAAAAATTCCCAAAAAGCCAAAAATTATTGTTTCACTCTAGAATGTCTTTATGTTTTTAAAATAAATCTAATGTTAATTCATACTGAAATTAAAATAATGAGCCACACTATGAAGAATCAGCTGAAGTAAAGCTAACTTCCTTTTTCTATTCCATGTCACTTCTGCTTTATCTGTTACATTATATATTTTATTTGCTTATTAAGCATATTATCCTTCTGTATTTTCCCTTTTCTCATGGCTAGGAACAAGGCAGGGGGGAGCATAGTTAACTGTTTTTGCTTAGTAGATTTTCCTATTTCAAGATGGCATGGCTTATTGGAAAGAATGTGGGATTTAGAGTCAGACAACCCATGTTCAAACCTCAGCTCCACAACTTACTTAACTTCTCTGCCTCAGTTCCCTCATGTGAAACGAGATGGGATTTGATTGCCTCTGAGGTTCCTTTAGTCTTTGAAACTATAAGTCTATGATCTTGTGATAATCTTGAGAAGCATGTGAAAATGATTAAAAATAGAAATGAGATTTGTATATGAAGATATTTAAAAATTATCAAAATAATTATTTTCATTGGAAATTTCAGCAGTGTCTTAAATAAGTTTTAGATTTCATTGGGAAACCTTTGGTTGGAAAATACAGGTTACATTTTACTGTACAGAAATAAGTACATTTGCCATCAATATCCAATTAAAAGTTATATATTTTTTAAACTTAAATATAAATATCCAATTAAAAGTTATATTTTTAAAATATATTTATATATTTACATCTTCTTCCTTGCTCCAAAAATTTCCAGTGGTAAGGAAGTAAAATTCCTTCATAATGCCAAAATTAAATCACTTCATGAAAGGAAGTATCTATTTGTACTGCATTGTTCGCTCTTAACCAATCAATCATATGCTGCACATTGTTTTTTGAAGTGTAGAAAATTTTCCATAATTCAAAGTGCAATCCTAGAAGCTTACTGAGTGCCAAAATGCTAACAGCAAAGTTCATTTATTACCTAAGAAAAAAAGTTGCAAGATTTCCTTTGAAAATAGAAATAACTTCTTCAGGTACCTCAAGAAGAAACTGATGGAGAGAAAGCTGGACAGCTCATAGTCAATTGCCACAAATATCACAACATAAATCTCTTTATAACAAAAAGATTTCTTAGCTCAAGACAGCATTTCACTTCAAGCAACATCTGTTACAGCAAAAATTAATTTTTAGTGAACCTATTATATTTAACCTTCACAATACAATTAAGTTCAACTTTCCGATTGGAAATACTGTGAGACTATGTGTCATATTACCACAGAGAGAACTTTATTCATTGATCCACTGAGTATTGAAATCAAGTGAGATATTACATGAGGAGATGCACAGTTTCTAAAGGTGAAGACACTCCTGTAGGAGTAAGCATGCACAGTGTTATAGGCAACCTTCATAATGTCCAAATAAAATAATTTCTTGATTATAAGTTTTACAAAGCTCCTATTTGCAAATTACATGGGATCAAAGATCTAGTCCAGGCATCAGACTCAGGAAACTTACAAAGTATTCTCAGTAATAGTCACAAGAAGCATATACAGATTGGTCATTCCACACTGTTGAAACATAGTGGATGAAAAAAAATCACTGCTTACAATAGGTTATGATGTTCAGTTGGATGGATAACGCATTGGATTAGTCCACAGTACATCTATCTTGAATGGTCCTTACAGATGAATGATGAACTAGGTCTGGAATTGAATAGAAAGAAGAGATCAGGATGAATTCCATTTAGGAAGCTGCCCAGTAAACTGTCTATTGCTATGAAAATCCATCTCCTGTAAGACCTGTATTTTCCTGGTGATATTCTGTTGTCTTGGATGAATTAAAATTACAAATAACCTAAGGGAAAGTTGAAAGCCACATAGTGAATTTCAGCATATTGCAGTACATTTCCTCTGATAACTTCCAAACCAGCACTCATTTTTGTCATTTTCTGCATAATACACTCCCTCTTCACTTGCCCCTCTTAAAATCTTTTGTTTTATTTAAAGCTCAGCCCAACCATCACTTCCTCCGTGAGACCTTTCCTGATTCCCACCTAGCTAATATTGCCTTCCCTAAATTAATAATTAATATTTGTTGTGTGTGTATCTATATTATATATACACACACATATATGCAGATGGTCTCTCTTCTGATAGAATGCACGCTTCTTAAAGTCAGGGACTATTTTCCTCATAGGGCCTGACTCATAGCTGATGCTTAATAAATGCTTTTTGGTCCATTGATTTCATATGAGAAGCTATATAAAAGCTATTATCAAGAACATAAATAGCTGGAAAAGTAGGTGACTGCTTATATAGTGAGAATCAGATACAAATAGTTCATCTAGTATACTATTACTTCCAAGGCACAAAAATAAAGGAGAAAGACATAGCACACCAGGTAGGTTGTTTATAGAGGATTCTTAGGAAAGCAGGACGGGCACCTCAGTATTGTAAGGTATTGTGATCTATATCTGTAGAATGAACCTATGCTAGTGAAATCATAGATCTGTTAGAATGTTAAAATTATACTTGTTCCAGTCTCCTCATCTATCACACTCCCCTATTCTAGTTAGTATACGGTAAGTTTTATAAGTAACCAGTAAAAACTAACAATAACAGGGAGTAAGATGCAAAGAGGAAAGAAACCTAGCAGTCACTGACTCTCCTATAAATTAAGGGAGGATAATGGTTATTTACAGATTTTCTCATAAATTTATCTTGAGACTATATGTTAGATCAGGGAAAACCAGCCAGGCCTTTCTTACTCTTCGGTCCTGCCAACTGACAGTGGTTTGTAAGTTTCAGATAAGTTCTGGACATCTGCAGTAAGACCAGAAGAATACCAGAGTTTGATGATAACTTTGAGATGATGTGGGCATGTTAATGAACTAACCCTGAGGTAGCACAGATAAAAATCTCCCACCAAAACCCTGTAAAAATGAGACCCCAAAACTCCTGTCCCCCAAGCATTCTTCTACCTCCTAAGGGTCTGTGCTGCCTGAGTGCTCCTAACTCCAATGCACAATTATAGAAGCTACTCTCCTTCTTATTCTCTTCCCCACACTGCCTGCCTTCCTCCATTTACTGTTGGTCCCCATCCCAATACCATCTGCCTCTGTACCTTATTAAAGTGTATTTGAAGCATTACTCCCTACTTGCTGCCATCATGGTCTTGCCCAGTGAGTATCCAAAGAGCTAGGCAGGGATACCCCCACCTCCTCAACCCAGGGAGACCCCATTGCAATCAAATTTCTTTATTCTGTAAATTAATTGACATTTCACCAAGTATTGGAATTTTGAGCTAACAATATGAAGAAGAAGAATTAAATATTTAAAACTCAGTTTGCAAACTAGATGGGTAGAATAGCCTATTTTCCTGTTTGTAGAGGGGAAAATTTATAGTAATTGAAAAGATTTGAAAATAACATCAAAGATGGATCTGTTCAAATACAAAAGTAAAAAGAAAACTTTCACAAATATAATAAAGTAAATATCAAAAAAGGAGAGCAGCATTACAGAAAGAAATGACAGACATTACTGATGAAAACATTATCCAAAATATTAGATTCTATTTAGATCAGAGGTGATGAGTCATTTCCATACAAGGAAAAAAGCCTAATTCAAATAAGAATTCGTGCAAGCAATTGTTACATGAAAAAATGCATATTATGATAGAAGCAGAAATATGAAAAAACTTTTATGAATGGAGAAACTTTTATGAAGTGAAGCAGAGTGAAATAAATACTACAGGGAGAACGATTAATGTTATGACTACAATAACAGTTGAAGGGGAAACAGCTCTGAAAGACCAAAAGCAGTGACTTCAAAAGACTAATGATAAAATCCTTATTTAAGTATTTGAAACATTATTTTAAGAAAGAGTGCATAAGCTTCCCCAAACTTCTAAGTATACCCATTGCACAAAAAAGGTTTGGATTAAGAATGCTTGGATTAAAGGGACTGAATGAGACAAAGCCAGTGTGTTGCTTTGTTTTGCCTGCCAGTACATATTTGCTATAAGGAAAGACTTCTACTCAGTGTTTCAGAGGAAGATAGATTAGTGGATGGTGACAGATGTGCAAAAAGCATAAATAAAACATTTTTTTAAAATAGAAGAAAAATACAGGAGAGGTTACAAATTTTGTTGCTATCTTGTTAAATTTCATAGATATTTTAATAATGTTTTCCCCAGTTACATATAAAAACAATTTTTAACATTCATTTTTTAAAAACTTTGAGTTCCAAATTTTCTCTCTCTCTCTTCCTCACCCCCCCCCCACTCCCTGAGAGAGTAAGCAATTTAATATAGGTTATTATGCATGTTCTGTCATGGAAAACATTACAGTATTAGTCATGTTATGAAAGAAGATACAGACCCAAAGGGAAAAAAAAACACAAAAAGATACAGAAAATGATAAATGGTATGCTTTGATCTGCATTCAGACTCTATCAGCTCTTTCTCTGGAGGTGGATAGCATTTTTCATCATGAGTCCTTTGGGATTTTCTTGGATCTTTGTGTTGCTGAGAAGAGCTAAGTCATTCACAGTTGATCATCGTATAGTATTGCTGTTACTAGGTCCAGTGTTGTCTTGGCTCTGCTCACTTCCATTTGCCTCAGTTCATATAAGTCCTTCCAGGTTTTTAGAAATCAGACTGCTCATCATTTTTTATTCCATAGTAATATTATATTACAGTCATATACCACAATTTGTTCAGCCATTCCCCAGTTTCAAATTCTTTGCCACCACTACAAAAAAAGAGCTGCTATTAAGTATTTTTGTATTTTTTTAGTCTCTTTAGGATATATACCTCATAATGGTATTGCTGGATCAAAGAAAGTCTATAGATCTTTAGGCATACTTCCAAATTGCTCCCCAGAATGGTTGAATCAGTTCACAACTCCACCAATAGTGCATTAGTGCCCCAGTTCTCCCACATCCCCTCCAACATTTATTATTTTCCTTCTGTCATATTAGCCAATCTGATAGGTGTGAGGTGTATCTCAGAATTATTTTAATTTCAGTAGTGAGAGTATTTTTAAATTTGACCATAGATTGCTTTGATTTCTTTGTCTGAAAAGTGCCTGTTCATATCTTTTGACTATTTTAACAATTGGGGAATGACTTGTATTCTTGACTCATTTCTCTATATATTTGAGATATAAGGCCTTTATCAGAGATATTTGATGTAAAAATTGTTTCCCAGCTTTCTGCTTTCATTCTAATCTTGGTTGCATTGGTTTTGTTTGTGTAAAAACTTTTTAACCTAGTCATGCTTTCTGTCTCTTCTTTGGCCATAAATTTTTCCCTTGTGCATAGATCTGACAGGAAAACTATTACTTGCTTTTCTAATTTGCTTGTGACGTTACCCTTTATGTGTAAATTATGTGTCCATTTTGGTGATAGATATTTTTAAGGTTATATAACAGACAGTTACAATTTCTTTTTTAGAATTTGTTCTTTATGTATTGAAATATTTTTGTTTTTAGATTATATTCTCAATAAAAGAAAAAATTTAAAGGCATGCCCTTACTAGTTTTTAAAGAAATTTGAATTAAGATGATTTAAAGATACTATTACATACTTATTAAACTATTAAGTTACAGTTATTAACTTAGTGTTGGCAGGGCAGACAGTAGAAAAACATGTATACATATATTGTAACACAATAAATTGATTTAATCTTTCTGGAAAACAGTATGGAATTATGACTATCTATGTGTGTGTGTTTCCATGTACCAAGAGCCAAAAATTGCATATACCCTTTGAGCCATTAACTGCACTTAGAGGAATATATCCCTAGCATATATTCCAAAGGAAAGTAAAGTTATATGTAAAGAAGGTTCGTAACAGTATTATTTTTTTTAAAAATCACATTTCAGATTTTAACAATAGAAAAGTAGCCAAGGAAATTATGTTGTGTTAACCTAATGAGTTACATTACAACTATGAAAAATTAGTTATGTAAATTATGATAATACATGGAAATACTTATGTATTTGTGGAGGTTAAAAACAGCATAAGGATAATTATAATTGTGTGTACATACTATGTATTCATTAACAAGATTAGAAGAGAGTTTGGAGTGATGTGAGTTTATAATATAATTATTCTCTTTTTGACTGTAAAGTTGGTTTAAATTTTCAGTTTTTTAAAACATCTACCATATGTGTGTGTTAAATATATATCGTTTAACTTTTTACATATTTATGTCTTTTCTCCGACGAAGTTATAATCTTCCTGAAGACAAGAATCAGATCTTGTACATAATTCCATGCCTTGCATTGTTTAGCACAGTTCATTGCATAAAGTAAATATACAGATTGGATCTTTAATTTCCTCAGTATGGGGAAATTCCAGATGAGGAAATTGCCTCTACTGTGTAGGTCAGGTGGAGCAGCTCGGTGGCACAGTGGCTAAAGTGCCAGACCTGGGAGTTCAAATCTGACCTCAGACATTTGCTAGCCTTGTGACCCTGGGCAAGTCACTTAATCCTGTTTGCCTCAGTCTCCTCATCTGTAAAATGAGCTGAAGAAGGAATTGGCAAACTACTCTAGTATCTTTGCCAAGAAAACCTCAAATGAGTCACAAAGAATTGAACACAACTGAACAATAACAACAATGTAAGGGGGCAGAGCCAAGATGGCGGAATGAGAGCAACAACTCACCTAAGCTCTTGGACAAACTCCTTTGGATACCTCTGAAAGGAGAATCTGATCAAATTTGGGAGGTGCGGGATCCAGTGGGAGACAGACTATGGTGGATTCGGAGCCTAGGACCAACTGGAAAGTCCACGGGAAGGATTTGTTCCACAGGGGTGAGCCCACAGCAGCAAGTCCAGCACAGTGGAGTAGAAGGGCCCCCGGGAAACCTGAGGGCAGCAGGAGGAACAGCTGAGTGGCAACTGAGGGTGGGAGACCAGCCAAGCTGAGCCAGTGAGAGCCGCTGAGGGACAGATATCAGCGCAGCAGCTCCTGAGACTTTCAGCCCATAGATTAAACATGGGTAAGTCACTTACTTGAACTTCCAGGAGCCAGGATGGCTGAGTGATCAGTAAATGCTCTCTCTTCCTCCCTTGATGACCTGAAAAGAAGCATAAAATATTTCCTCAGAAAAATCCTGGATCAGCGGGAACAGCAGAGGGGGCAAATAGTCTCATAACACCTGAGGCTAGGAAAATAGCTAAGGGGGATTCCTCCTACTGTGGTGGAGGCAATCCAGAAGGATCGAGGATCCAGGGCAGAGAACACTCGCACTAGGACCCAGGCAAGCCTCAATGCCAGGAGAGGAGCCCCAGGAGGGGTAGGAACCCACACTAGTATCTAGGTGTGCCTCAGAACTCCAGGGTAAACGGGAAGACAATAGGGCAGCTATGATCACCATCCCCTGAGCTTGCCTTTGCCTCAGTTCAGCTGAGGAGATCTCCCATGACCAGACCACTCCTACCCCACACTTAAAAAGCTAACCCCTGGGCTGATCGGGGAAACACCAAACAAAAACCTGCTCTTAGCTTTTCCACACAAGTCTGCTCAACACCAATTTCTACAGCTTCTAACTGAAAGAACTAGAAGCCACAACACGCAATCAACATCATGAACAAGAAAAAGCAAAAGAGGAACGAAAAAACCATAGAATCTTTCTATGGGGATAAAGACCAAAACACAAACACCAAAGAGGTCAGTACTGAGACTGTACTTCCATCTGAAAATTCAGAAGGGACTATGAACTACTCACATGCACAAACAGCTCTCCTGGAACAGCTGAAGAAGGAAATAGAAGAAAAACTGGCCAATGATTTCAAAATTATGAAAAAAGAATTCACTGATGAGAACATTTCTTTGAAAAGGAAAACTGAACAAATGGAAAAGGAAGTACAAAAATTAACTGGAGAAAATAACTCCTTAAAAGGAACAATTGTACAGATGGAAAAGGAGATGCAAAAGTTAACTGAAGAAAACAGTCTGATAAAGATTAGAATTGGGCAAGTAGAAACTAATGACTCAATGAGACAGCAAGAATCAGTCAAACAAAATCTGAAGAGTGAAAAGATAGAAGAAAACGTAAAATATCTAATTGGAAAAACAACTGACCTGGAAAATAGATCCAGGAGAGAAAATTTAAGAATTATTGGCATGCCAGAAAGCCATGACCAAAAAAAAGAGTCTGGACAATATCTTCTAGGAAATCATCAAGGAAAACTGCCCAGAAGTTCCAGATCCAGAGGGCAAAGTAGTCATCAAAAGAATTCACCATTCACCTCCTGAAAGGGATCCCAAACTCAAAACCCCAAGAAATATCATTGCCAAATTCCAGAACTATCAAGTGAAGGAGAAAATACTACAGGAAGCCAGAAAAAAACAATTCAGGTATCAAGGAGCAACAGTCAGGATCACACAGGACCTTGCAGCTTCTACATTAAAAGAGCGAAGGAATTGGAATCCAATGCTCCAAAAGGCAAAGGAGCTGGGACTACAACCAAGGATCAACTATCTAGCAAAGTTCAGCATAACATTTCAGGCAAGGAGACTGTCAGTCAATGAGGTAAAGGATTTCTAGATCTTCTTGACAGAAACACCAGAACTTAATAGACAATTCAGTCTTCAAGTGCAGGTCTCAAGAGAAGCATAAAAAGGTAAACCAGGGGGGTGGAGGGGGGCACCAGGACTTGTTACTCAATTTGGGCAAACTGTTTACCTCCCTATAAGGGAAAATGATGCCTGTTAATCTTGAGAATTGTGCATCTATTATGAAATATAAAAGGGATATACATAGAGGGAATGGGTATAAAGTAAATGAAGTCATGTTAAAAATATGATTTAAGTATGCTGAAGGGATTGTAACAGGAGGTGTGTAAAGGAGGGAGCAGAAAATGATAAATTACATCACAGGAAGAAGTACAAAATTATAGTAGAGCGAAAGAGGGGAGGATGATGAGCATTGTTTGAGAGATACTCTCATCTGATTTGTTTCAAGGAGGGAACAATAAACTTAACTAGATAATCCTATCTAGCTCTATAGGAGGTGAAGGGGAAAGAAAGGGAAAGGAAGCTAAAAGGGAGGGAAGAAACAGTAAGGGTAAAGGGGAGTAAAAGGAGGGGACTAAAAGAAGGAAGGGAAGGCTGCAGGAGGAGGTGGTGAAAAGTGAAAACTATTGAGGAGAGGAAGGGAGATGGGAGAGCTAAAAGTAAAAATGGTGGGCAAGAGGATGGAGGGAAATACACAAATTGTAATCATAACTGTGAATGTGAATGGAAAAGCCATAATCCAACAATATGTTGTTTACAACAAACACATTTGAAACTGGGGGGATACACACAGGATAAAGGTCAAAGGTTGGAGCAGAATATATTGTGCTTCAGCTGATGTAGGAAAAGCAGGAGTAGCAATCCTAATCTCAGATAAAACAAAAGCAGAAATAGATCTAATCAAAAGAGATAAGGATGGAAATTATATCCTGCTAAAAGGCACCATAGACAATGAAGCAATATCATTACTAAACATGTATGCTCCAAGTGGGATAGCATCCAGATTCTTAGAGGAGAGGTTGGGGGAGTTGAAGGAAGAAATTGACAGCAAAACTATACTAGTGGGAAACTTCAACCTCCCCCTCTCTGAACTTGATAAATCTAACCTCAAAATAAATAAGAAAGAGGTTAAGGAGGTAAATAAAACTCTGGATAAGGTAGATATGATAGATCCCTGGAGAAAATTGAATGGGAGTAGGAAGGAATATACCTTTTTTTCAGCAGTACATGGCACATTTACAAAAATTGATCATGTACTAGGACATAAAAACCTCACAATCCAGTTCAGAAAGGCAGAGATAATCAGTGCATCCTTCTCAGACCATAATGCAATAAAAATTATATATAATAAAAGGCCATGGAAAGATAAACCAAAAGTCAATTGGAAACTAAATAATCTAATCCTAAAGAAAGAGTGAGGTAAAGAAGAAATCATAGAAACAATCAACAACTTCATTCAAGAGAATGACAATAATGAGACAGCCTACCAAATCTTATGGGATACTGCAAAAGCAGTTCTTAGGGCAAGTTTTATATCTTTGAATGCCTACATAAATAAAATAGAAAAAGAGGAGATAAATGACTTGGGCATGCAGCTGAAAAAGCTAGAAAAAGAACAAATTGAAAATCCCCAAGTAAATACCAAATTAGAAATACTGAAAACCAGAGGAGAGATTAATAAAATTGAAATTGAGAAAACTATTGAATTAATAAATAAAACCAATAGTTGGTTTTATGAAAAAACTAATAAAATTGATAAACCTTTGGTCAATTTGATTAAAAAAAAGAAGAAAATCAAATTACTAATATTAAAAATGAAAGGGGTGGACTCACCTCCAATGAGGAGGAAATTAAAACAATAATTAGAAATTACTTTGCCCAACTTTATGCCCAAAAATTCGATAATCTAAATGAGATGGATGAGTATTTTAAAAAATACAAATTGCCCAGAGTAACAGAAGAGGAAGTTGAATACTTAAACAACCCCATCCCAGAAAAAGAAGTTGAACAAGCCATCAATGAACTCCCTAGGAAAAAATCACCAGGGCCAGATGGATTTACAAGTGAATTCTATCAAACATTTAAAGAACAGTTAATTCCAATACTACATACACTATTTTTGAAAATCGGGGAAGAAGGAGTCCTCCCAAATTCTTTCTATGATACAGATATGGTTTTGATACCTAAACCAGGAAGAAACAAAACAGAGAAAGAAAATTATAGACCAATTTCTCTAATGAATATAGATGCAAAAATTTTAAATAAGATTTTAGCAAAATGAATACAGCTTATCACAAGAATAGTACATTACAATCAGGTAGGATTCATACCAGGAATGCAGGGCTGGTTCAATATTTGGAAATCTGTTAGCATTATCGATCATATCAACAACAAAACTAACAAAAACCACATGATTATCTCAATAGATGCAGAAAAAGCTTTCAACAAAATACAACACCCATTCCTATTAAAAACATGGGGAACATAGGAATAAAGGGAACTTTCCATAAAATAATAAGCAGTATCTACCTAAAACCTTCAGCAAGCATTATATGCAATGGGGATAAACTAGATGTATTTCCAGTAGGATCAGGAGTGAAACAAAGTTGTCCATTATCACCACTGTTATTCAATATGGTACTAGAAATGTTAGCTGTAGCAATTAGACAAGATAAAGAAATTGAAGGAATAAGAATAGGCAAAGAAGAAACTAAGTTATCACTCTTTGCAGATGATATGATGATATACTTAGAGAATCCCAGAGATTCAACTAAAAAAGTACTTGAAACAATAAACAACTTTGGCAAAGTTGCAGGTTACATAATAAACCCACACAAATCTTCTGCATTCCTATATGTTAGCAACAAAGCCCAACAGCAAGAGATAGAAAGAGAGATCCCATTTAAAGCTAGGGTAGACACTATAAAATACTTGGGAGTTTACTTGCCAAAACAAACCCAGGGACTATATGAACGCAATTACAAGACACTTTTTGCACAAATAAGGTCAGATTTGAGTAAGTGGGAAAACATCAGTTGCTCATGGGTAGGCCAAGCTAATATAATAAAAATGACAATTCTACCTAAATTAATTTACTTATTTAGTGCCATACCAATTAAACTATCAGATAATTATTTTCTAGAGCTGGATAAAATAATATCAAAATTCATCTGGAAGAACAAAAGGTCCAGAATATCAAAGGGACTAATGAAAAAAAATGCTAGGGAAGGTAGCCTAGCGCTACCAGATCTCAAATTGTACCATAAAGCAGCAATTATCAAAACCACTTGGTACTGACTAAGAAACAGAAGGGTAGACAAGTGGAATAGACTTGGCACTGAAGACACAGTAGATAAGGAATATAGCAACCTCCTGTTTGATAAACCCAAGGACCCCAGCTTCCAAAGTAAGAACTCACTGTTTGACAAAAATTGCTGGTAAAACTGAATAACTGTGTGCCAGAAACTAGGCATAGACCCATGCCTGACACCATACACAAGAATAAAGTCCAAATGGGTACATGATCTAGGTATAAAGATTGATACCATGGACAAACTGGAGGAGCAAGGAATAGTGCATTTATCAGATCTATGGAGAAGGGAAGAATTTTTTACTAAAGAAGTGATAGAATGCATTTTGAAATGCAACATGGATAACTTTGATTACATTAAACTGAAAAGTTTTTGCACAACCAAACCCAATGCAACCAAAATTCAGAGGGATGTAGTAAATTGCGAAAAATTTTTACAGCTAATCTTGGGGATAAAGGCCTCATTTCTGAAATATATAGAGAACTCAGTCAAATGTACAATACAAGTCATTCCCCAATTAATAAATGGTCAAAGGATATGAATAGACAATTTTCAGAGGAAGAAATTAAAGATATCTGTAATCATATTAAAAAATGCTCTAAATCACTTTTGTTTGGAGAGATGCAAATGAAAACAACTCTGAGGTACCACATCACACCTATAAGATTGGCAAACATGACAGAACAGGAAAATGATAAATGTTGTAGAGAATGTGGGAGAGTTGGAACACTAATTCATTGTTGGTGGAGCTGTGAGCTCATCCAACCATTCTGGAGAGCAATTTGGAACTATGCCCAAAGGGCTACAAAAATGTGCATACCCTTTGACCCAGCAATATTGCTTCTAGGACTATATCCCCAAGAGATCGTAAAAATGGGAAAGGGTCCCACATGTACAAAAATATTTGTAGCAGCACTCTTTGTAGTTGCCAAAAACTGGAAATCAAGGGGATGCCCATCAGTTGGGGAATGGCGGAATAAGTTGTGGTTTATGAATGTAATGGAGTACTATTGCACCATAAGAAATGATGAACAAGAAGACTTCAGAGAGGCCTAGAAAGACTTATATGATCTGATGCTGAGCAAAAAGAGCAGAACCAGGAGAACTTTGTGCACAGCAACAACCACAGTGTGAGAGAGTTTTTTCTGGTAGACTTGGAACTTTGTAATAACGCAAGAACTTAAAAAAAAATAATAACAATTCCTAATGGTTTTCTAAGGCAAAATGCCTTCCACACTCAGAGAAAGAACTATGGAATTCATTTGTAGAATGTAGCAGATCTTTTTTGTAAAAAAAAAAAAAAACCAAAACAATGTAAGGCAGGATGTTTTTTTCAGTTTATTAGTCTCAGAGAATTGCCTAGAGCCCTGAAAGATTAATTGACTTGCCCAAAATCACAGAGGCAGAACTTCAACTCAGGTCTTGCTTTGAGACCAGTTTCTTAGCCACTATATCATCTTTCCTCTCTCTACAGAAAGTAAATATTTGATAAGCATTTATTGATCTAGGCTAGATTTCTCATCATGCATTCCTAGATGACTGTTAAAACATGGAAGTAGTGATATAATTAGAAAGAGCACTAGACTTTTTGATCCTAGTTTAATTCTGCCACTTACTAGTTGATTGCATCGTTAGGTTAAGCTTAATCTTAGGGACATTCAGTTTCTTTGATTTACCTTCGTTGAAGATAATAATGCCATAGTCCTCACTAGTTTTTGAAGATCAGGTAAAATAATATGTATAAAAGCATTGTATGGCTGAATGATGATATACAAACGTAAACTATTACACATAGTCTTTTGAACTCACTTCTCAACTCAAAAACTGTACACAGGCAACTCTTGTGAGCAGATCTTGGGATTTTTAGGACTTTATTGGTTCACCAGCAGCCTGTGATACTGTAATTACTGTAATAGTCAGGGATATTAGTCATGAGATCTTAGATTTAGCACCATAAGGGACCTTAGAAGCCATCTAGTCCAACTCCCGTTACAGATAAAAAGGTAAGTGACTTAAGAATTTTTGGCAATAAATGTGACAAATTTTAGACATATACAGTGAAGATTTTCATTAACCCAATACTCATCTGTCTCTTTGGGGTATATATAATGACTTCTCTTCAGTTTAAAGAAGAATATATAAATCAGAGCAACAAGACAAAACTAAAATATAGAGATTAGCAACTTAATAGTATTTATAGAGTTTTTGAAGGTTCACACAAAGCACTTTGCAGGTATTATCTCAGTTTATCCTCACATCAACCCTGATGAGAGATATATGCTATTATTATTCCCATCTTATAGATGAAGAAACTGAGGCAGACAGAAGTAGATCAGTGACTCCCAGTTTCACACAGCTATTATGTGTCAGAGGTACAGGTCTTCATGACTCCAAATCGAGCGCTCTATCCATTGAGCCACCTATGCCATCTCCAAATTCTGATGGTTACTGAAATAATTATCTTGTTTGGGAAATAGGGAGACTGTAAAGCATACTTTCTTTATACCTGCTTAGTTTTTGGATCTTTCATTTTTGCCATACAAAGTTTTTTAACAGTTACTAAAATGATTCAACAAAGAAAAGTGGAGAATTTCTTATTAGTGGCAAAACACAATAACAAATAACTAGGAAACCTTAGCATGGTGTACTGTTGGTATATGAAGTTAGACGTTGATGCACCATTATTTTCACTCATGATATACTTGTGCTTAAATAAAAATGAATTAATGTGCTTCTGAAGGGAACAAGAGGATAAACTCTTTGACATTCTATGCTGAGCCACCCAGGGGCAAGAGAAGTTTTTTTCCCCACTCTTATTTACAAGTGCTTTGCAAACTATAAAGTGTTGTGTACATGTCAGCTATACCAGTCTCCAAAATAAGAATACCTGTAAGTAAAAAAGGGAAGGTATTATTTTAAAAAATAATGATCTTTTTGGACCGTCAGTCACAGTGTACTGAAGAAGTGTTTTAGATTAGTGTGTTGTTTTGTGTCATCATTATCCTTTGTCTATAATTATGGTCTTGGATGTCTCATTTACTTTCGTGCTTTTTCTTCCACAGACAAGGGACTTCTGCTTGCTCTTATCCAAGTGTAGGCAACTCATGCTCCCTTCCCTTTGATATCAGTAGTTCACAAGAAGACAGTTGTCCTTCTGGATCATTTTTATGAAAAATGTTAAGCCATAATCCTTTACTGATGCTTGCTAATTGACCTACCCACCTAGAGGGCAGGTTAATCTCCTCTTAGGAGATCTCATTAAGGAAAATCATTTTCCCCATTATTTTACAAAAGGAAAAATTAAGCCTAATATGGATGTCACAATCCAAAGGCTAGGTTTAGAACCCAAATTGAAAACTCTCAAAGAATCATGGTATAGCACTTTATAACAATGATATTAAGTGCCTGGAAGTTCCAGAGAAGTTATGAGACAGTTAAACAAGACTTTGCTATCTCATCTCAAATGATGTCCCTTTTAAAGCAACTTTTTACTCAACGAAAGATATGTCTTCTCCGAGGAACATTTAGAACAGATGTAAATATATTGCACGTCCTAGTACTTGTGTGTTCTGAGTTGCTGAGTCACAGAGAATTGTCAAAGTTGGGAAGGCTTTCACAGTCATAGGTGACCCTTTGGGCTATACTTTAAGGTACTACTATAAGAGCAAGTAATTTCTAATAAGTTGTTTTATGGTTTGGAATTTTGCAGTGGTTTGTTACTGATTACACTTAATTTTCTTTCAGTACTGTTTATCAGGGCACCCAACTCTACCGTGCAATGTACTTAAATTCAAGTCTACTACCATCATGTTAGATTGTGGGCTGGATATGACTTCGACACTCAATTTTCTTCCCTTACCATTGGTTCAGAGGTATGTTCTGATTGATTCTTAGAAATGGGGGGGGGAGGTCGTTTGCTAAAAAATTGTAGTAGAGTATAAATTTTACCAATTCCACAGGTTTTAGCAATTTTGTTCTACTGAAAGTCCTCTTTATTAAAATAACTTTCTTTTAAGTAATGAGTAAATAATAACATTAATTTATTGACTGAATTATTTATCATAATTTACTCTGAGCTTCTGTAAAGAGTTACTATAACTGCTCACTACAAGTGAGATTATGTATCTTTAATCTTTCCTGCTATTTTTTATGAGAACTGATAAATAAACAAGTAATATTGAGCACAAAAACCCATAATCAACTCCCTTTTCAGATGGAGCTTGACTCTTAGGGCATTAACATCTTTGCAAGGTTTTCATACCAGTTTTCTTTAGAGATCCTAGAAATATGAAGTGAAAGTGATCAACATTTAGGAGTCATCTAGTCTATTCTTGAGCTGCTAGATGGTGCGGTGGATAGAGTACCAGGCCTGTAGTCAGGAAGATCTGTGTTCAAATCTGGCCTCAGGCACTTACTGGCATTGTGATGCTGGGCAAGTCACTTAACCCTTATATGCCTCAGTCTCATCCTTAAAAGGGAGACATGCTGCAGAAGGAAATGGCAACTATTCCAGTATCTCTTTGCCAAGAAAACCCCATGGACTTTGTTACATAAAGTCTGAAATGACTAAACAACAAATTAGTTCCTGACTTCAGAAGAACTATTTTTTAAGCCATCCTTAACAAAAAAAAAGATCTTTGAGACAGAAGCACCGATTCTGATTAATGGGAAAAGGACAAAAGAGTTTAAATAAAAAACCGAGGGAGCATTTTAGTTAAATGCTCCAAAGATTTGCACACGGCCTCAGGCTTATCAGCATTTTTACCAGTGACATATGGAGACACAGAGGTCAAGCTTTCAGATTTACAGTTGACACAAAGATGGGAAGGATACTGTCAGTCATTAAACATGTATTAAGTATCTACTGTGTGCCAGGCACTTTTCTAAACATTGGGGATACAAAAAGAGGCAAAAGACAGTCCCTGCCCTTGAGGAGCTTACAGTCTAATGGGGAAGACAAAAAGCAAAAAAATAACTGTACAAATAAACTGTATACAGGATAAATAGGAAATAATTAAGAACGGGAAGGCACTAGAATTAAGAGGCATTAGGGAAGGCTTTCTGTAAAACATGGGGTTTTAGTTGGGGCTTAAAGGAAACTGGGAAGGCAGTAAGGAGAGATGAAGAGCATTCTAGACATGAGAAACAGCCAGAGAAAACTCAGAGCTGAGAGATGGAATTATGTTGTTTGAGGGACAACCAGGAGGCCAGTGTCACTGGATCAGAGTACATGTCAGGGTGTAAGATGTAAGAAAACTGGAAAGGTAGGAGGGAGTAAGTTATAAAGGACTTTGAATGCCAAACAGAGGATTTTTAATCAGATCTTGGAGATGGTAGGAAGCCACTAGAGTTTGTTGATATGTTCAAAACTGTGCTTTAGGAAAATCACTTTGGTGACTGAGTAGAGGGTAGATTGGAGTGGGGAGAGACTTGAGATAGGCAGATCCACCAGCAGACCATTATAATATTCCAAGGGTGAGGTGAAGAAGTCCTGCAACAGAGTGATAGCAGTGTTAGAGGAGGGAAGGGGACACATTCAAGAAATGTTGTAAAAGTGAGATTTGATATTGGGGATAGGAATCGAAAGGAGTGGGGAATCTGAGGAACTGAGAGGATGGTGTTGTCCTATAAATGATATGGAAGATAGATTAAGGAGAATGATAATGATTTCTGTTTTAGACATGTTGGTTTTAAGATGTCTACTAGATATCTAGTTTGAGATGTTTGAAAGGCAGTTGGAGATACAAAATTGAAAGTCAGCAGAGAGATTAGAGCAGGAAAGAAAATCATCAGTATTTATATGGTAATTAAATTCATGGGAGCTGATGAGATCACCAAGTGAAGTAGTAGAGAGGAATAAGAGAAGGATAGAACCCTGTGGGACTCCTATGGTTATTATGTGTGACTTGGATGTGGATGCTGCAAAGGAGACTGAGGAGTGGTCAGAGTAGATTATTTTGATTTTATACAATTAAAAAGGTTTCGCACCAACAAAACCAATGCAATCGAGATTAGAATTAAATAGAAAACTGGGGGAAAATTTTGCATCAAGTATCTCTGATAAACGTTTCTCAGATATATAAAGAACTGAGTCAAATTTAGTAAGAATACAAGTCATTCCTTGGTTGAGAAATGGTCAAAGGATATGAACAAGCACTTTTCAGACAAAGATATCAAAGCAGTTTAAAGTCATATGAAAAAATGTTCTAAATCACTATTGATTAGAGAAGTGCAGATTGAAACATGTCTAGGGTACCACCTCATACCTATCAGATTGGCTAAAATGACAGAAAAGAAAAATAACATGTTGGAGGGGATGTGGAAAAACTGGGATACTAATGCACCCTTGGTGGAGTTGTGAAGTAATCCAACCATTCTGGAGAGCAATTTAGAACTGTGCCTATGAATCTTTGTAGACCCATTCTTTGATCCAGTAGTACCACTGCTAGGTTTATATCCCAAAAGGTTTTTTAAAAAAAGATGTACTTGTACAAAAATAGTTACAGCAGCCCTTTTTGTGGTGGCTAAGAATTGAAAATCAAGGGGATGCCCATCAATTGGGGAATGGCTGAAAGAGTTGTGGTGCATGATTGTGATGGAATATTATTGTGGTATAAGAAGTAACAAACCAACTGATGGCAGAAAAACCTGGAAGGACTTGCATGAGCTGATGCAAAGTGAAGTGAGTAGAACCAGGAGAACATCGTACACAGTAACGGTAATATTATACGATGAAATTGTGAATAACTTAGCTCTTAGCAATCCAGTGATTCAGGACAGTTCCAAAGAACTCATGATGAAACATGCTATTTGCCTCTAGAAGAATAACTGATATTGTCTGAATACAGACTGAAACATTCTATCTTTCTCTTTCTTTTTTTTTCTTGCTCAAGTCTTGTACAAAATGACTAATGGAAATGTTGTGCCTGATTGCACATGTATAACATATCAAATTGCTTACTTTCTTTTTTTTTTTGAACTCAAAGTTTTATTTTTTTTTAATTTTTTTTTATTATTATTTTTTAATGTTTAACAATCACTGCCATACAATTGAGATTTTATCCCCCCCACACCTACCCCCCACTACCCCCCTCCCTCCCCACGACTGCATACAATTCTGTATAGGTTCTACATATACTTTCCTATTGAGTATATTTTCACTATAGTCATGCTATGTAGTCAGACTAAAATAAATGAAAGAAATCATATAACAAATCAGAACATGATACACAAACACATACACATACACAAACATGATCTGCTACATTTTGTGAATGACTTCCATATTTCTTTCTCTGAGTATGGAAGGCATTTTGCCTTGAGAACCACCTTTGGGATTTTTTTTTTTTATAAGAAGTTTTTGCGTTATTACAAAATTCCAAGTCTACCAGAAAAAACTCTCGCACACTGTGGTCATTGCTGTGCACAAAGTTCTCCTGGTTCTGCTCCTTTCACTCAGCATCAGGTCATATAAGTCCTTCCAGGCCTCTCTGAAGTCTTCTTGTTCATCATTTCTTATGGCACAATAGTACTCCATTACATTCATATACCATAATTTATTCAGCCATTCCCCAATTGATGGACATCCCCTTGACTTCCAGTTTTTGGCAACTACATAGAGTGCTGCTATAAATATTTTTGTACATGTGGGACTCTTTCCCATTTTTATGATCTCTTGGGGATATAGTCCTAGTAGCGATATTGCTGGGTCAAAGGGTATGCACATTTTCGTAGCCCTTTGGGCATAGTTCCAAATTGCTCTCCAGAATGGTTGGATGCGCTCGCAGCTCCACCAACAATGAATTAGTGTTCCAACTCTCCCACATTCTCTACAACATTTATCATTTTCCTGTTCTGTCATGTTTGCCAATCTTATAGGTGTGATGTGGTACCTCAGAGTTGTTTTGATTTGCATCTCTCTAATCAATAGTGATTTAGAGCATTTTTTCATATGATTATAGATATCAAATTGCTTACTTTCTTGTGGAGGAGGCAGGGGAGGAAAAAGGGAGAGAGATAATTTGGAATTCAAAACATTAAAAAAAAAAGGAAAAGAAAAAATTGCTTTAATGTAATTTGGACGGAAATTTAAATTAAGAATTGCTTTAATGTAATTGGACGGAAATTTAAATTTTTTTTTAAAGGAGTGGTCAGAGAAGTAGGAGGAGAACCAAGAGATGAGAATGTTGTCCAGAAAACCCTGAAAGAAAAGTCTCAAAGAAGAGAGGGTGATCAGTAAAGTCAAAGGAGAATAAGGATGGAAAAAAGGCCATTTATGGTGTTTGACAATTAAGAAACCTTTGGTAACTTTGATGGGATCAGTTTTGGTGGAATGATAAGGTCAGAAACTAAACTATAAGGATTTAAGAAGAGGGTGAAAGGAGAGTGGAGGCACTTATTGCAGATGACCTTTTTCAGATTTTGCCATAAAAGTCAGAAGAGATATAGACTGGGGATGGAGGGATCAAGTGAAAGGAGGAGAAAGAGAGATGGATGTATTTGTAGGTGGCAGGTAATGAGCCAGTAGATAGAGATTGAAAATACGTGCCAGAGCGGGCAGCCTATTGAAGGACACAGGATAGAGTGATATACTTGATAACGAATAAGTCTGTGCCTCTTCATATGAGATGGGGTGATGGAAGAGATGCTGGCAGAAGGCATCTGAGTGATAGGAGATAGAAAAGAGGGAGCTCACAGAGAAGGACCTCAATTTTTTTTTCTGTAAAATACAAGGCAAGGTTCTCAGTAGAGAGAAAGGAAGAGGGGTGTGGAGCCATAGGAAGTTTGAGGAGGGATGAAAAGGTTTGGAACAGCCACTGTGGAGTGTGAAAGAGTGAGTTAATGAGGGTATTATAGTAGGATTGCCTAGCCTCATACTGTATATCAGAATCCAGATCCAAAGAAAAGGGTCTTTACAAATTCAAACGATAAAATAAAATTTAAGAAGGATTATTTTTATTTGCTTTTATTTAGAACATAACAAATATCGACTAAATGGGCATTTCCATAAACATGTTGTAATTAAGTCGTTTTCCAGTCTTGTTCAACTTTCCATGACCCCATGGGGTTTTCTTGATAAAGATACTGGAATAATTTGCTCATTTCACAAATTAGGAAATGAGGGTAACAAGGTTTAGTGACTTGCCCAGCATCACGCAGCTAATAAGTGTCTGAGGCCAGATTTGAACTCACGGAGATGAGTCTTGGCTCAGCACTCTAGCCATTGTGGCACTTAGCTATCCACTATACAGAGTAGATCAGGAAAAAAAGGATTGTAGATGGAACTGCTTTTCTTTTAAAGTTCATAGTGTAAATTCATAGTGTAGTTTTCAAAGCTGTCCTGCTTGTCTATGCTTCTTCCAATACCATTTGTACCTCTTTATGAGTCTCATTTATCCACAAGTCAGGGCCTCCTTGCTAAAGGTATTATAAGGAACAGGAAGACTTTCACACACTCTTTTCTATAGTGGGCCACATTGTTACAATTTCAAGGAAACTCAGTTAAAATTCCACCTCCGGTGCCTACTACTTGTGTAACCATAGGCAAATAATTTAATTTTGCTGTGTCTCAATTTCCTCATCTTTACAACAAGGGAATTGGACTAGATGATCTGTGAGGCTCATTGCAGCTGTCAGTATATGATCCCGTGATCTCTGTAGAATGCTGGATGATGAGATACAAATGGCACTAAAGAACGCAAGGACAGTAAGAGCTACTGATCTTATTTCTTTCCAGGTACACTCAGAAGAGGTCTCTGTTGAAGGCAGTGCATTTTTAAGGGTTTGAGGGATTGGTTCTCTGGATATGGGAAAGAGAAGTGTAAATGCTTATGAAAAAATTATGACCATTATTTATTATAATAATAATAGTATTTATATAGTACTTAATGTGTGCCAGGCACTGTGCCAAGCACTTTTACAAATATTATCTCAGTTGATCCACATAAAAATCTGGGAAGTTGGTACTATTATACTGTAATATATACATATATATGTGTATATATATATATATATATGTATGTATACATATATACAAACACACACACACATACACACACACACACACACACTATTATACCTATTTTATAGATGAAGAAACTGAAGCAAATAGAGGTTGTGACTTGCTGAAATTTTCCCCATCTTGTGTCTGAGGCTAGAATTAAACTCAGATCTTCCTGACTCTAGGCTCAGCGCTCTATCCACTGTACCATCTAGGTGTCCTTACCCCCTTTATTATTACTGACCCAGAAGTCTACTTTCCAATCTCAGTGAAGTCTTTAGGAGAATAATCTACATGCATATTGAAAGCATTCCTGGTAAAGGCATGAGAAGGGAACAGAGAAGTTTTCACCAGTTAAGTTTTATACCACATCACATTTCTCTCAGTCTTATATTTAATGGACATAGTATAGAGTAGAAAACAAAATTCCTTTACACATGGTTCTACTCAAACTATACATGGAGCATTGTGTTTCATTCTCTTGCATTCTGGAAAAGGCTTTGAGAAATTTGATCACTGAAAAGACAAAGGTGTATTTCACACAAAAGGTGCCAAAGATTTGGGCATCATAATTGTCTTTCTAGTATTCTAAGGTCATGTGAAAGAGGAATTACACTTGTTCAGTTGATCCCCAGGGAGCAGGCCTGGGAACACTGGAGAGAAGCCACAGGAACACAGAATTAGGCTGGTAGAAGTACCACCAGAGGGAATTTTCATCCCTGATAAGGGAGTTAATTTATTCAAAAAGTGATTTCTTGGGCTCAACATTAGTTATCCTTTTGTCATTTCTTATAAAAATTATGAGGAAAAATTTCTTAACAGTTAGAGCTTCCCCAAAGTAGAATAGACTGCTTTGGTAGAGAGTACAAACTTTATTATTGAACTCTTCAGACAAAGGCTGAATGACTATTTGTCAGGGATGTTGTGGAAGGAATGCCTGTTCAGATCTAAACAACGAGGTACTTCCTGATTGTAGGAGTCTCTTCTACAGTGTTTGGCTACTAGGCTATTTTTCTTATGTAGTCTTGACCCTATTAATCCAGAATCATGAAAATGTGTTCACTGAGTTATGTTTCTTTACCTTAATAGTGGGGAAGTATTTATACTAATCTCTCCACACTGTTAATCCATCCCTTTGTTACCAGTTGCATATACCTGCAAATCTGCTGACTCCTCCAGAAAATCCTTCCTCATAACTAATGTAAATCCTTCACATTGTAGTAAGTAAACTCAAGGGAAGTGATTTTCCCAAACTGTAAAATGAAATTATGGCAGAAATAGGACTAGAAGCTCTGCCTTCCCAACTTTCTCTTAATTTATTGTTGATAATGATGACAGTGGAACGAATACATATGTAGAGGACATGAAAATTTTCAGGAATTGGCACTTAATTTGCTACATAAAAAGATAGCAACCACATTTTTTGGAGAATTGAACAGAACTGAAAAATGACTTATGCTACCCTGAATGGAGGATTCTGAGAATATGTTGGGAAAATTGGAAGAGAGGGCCCTTTATAGCAAATAGTGGTGACTCCATAGAAACAGCAGTGGTAAGATCTTCCCAAACCTCTCTTCCTGGAAGACAAGGGAGGGGTGTTGTGCAGAATGGAAGCAAAGAGTTGTGGAATAGAGAATAAATTAGAGGAGTTAAGGACAAAAGTATTAAAAGCTGTAGAGGCTGATAAATTTATGCTTAACCCAGAATGCTGCCAGCCCTAAGGGCTTAGATAGGTTACCCTTCTATATTTTGGGATTCCAGGAACAGTTATGAGGAATATAGGCATTAGATAATGCCTCAACATGAATCCTTTCCACAACTTCCTTGACATATTTCCATTTGGGAAGCTAGGTATCACAATGGATAGAGTGCTAAGACTTGGACTCAGGAAGAAATGAGTTCAACTGAGTACCTCATTTACTAGCTGTATGACCTTGGACAAGTCACTTAACCTCTCAGTTTCTTGATCTGGAAAATGGGGATTAATAATAGCACCTACCTCACAGAGTTGTGAAGACCAAATGAGATAGCATGTGTAAAGTACTTTGCAAAACTTAAACCACTTGTATAAATGTTAGCTATTGTTATGATTATAATGAGGAGGAGGAGATAGAGAATAGAAATAGTGCAAAGCATATGAGGAATAGAAAGTGCCTAATAAAGTAGTGTAAAGGTTGACACAGTGTATTGGTACATTTTCTTTCAGAAATAGTGTCCAGCTGCCAGGATGTGCCACACTACTCATCCCTATAGTACCACTTTGAGTAGTCACACATATAGATTGGCCTCATTTGATGCATTTAATAGTGTATCTGAAAAGCTTCAAGTACATATATGTTTATCAAATTATTTTCAATATGCTATCTTACTATCTAAAACAGGTTCTTTTTTAATAGTTTTTTTTATTTTTTCCAATTATATATGAAGACAATTTTTAACATTCAGTTTTTATAAAATTTTGAATTCCAAATTCCCTCCTTCTTTCCCTACCTTTTCCCAAGATGGTAAGCAACCTGATATAGGTTATATATGTGCAGTCACATAAAGCCTATTTCCATATTAATCAATGTTATAAAAGAAGAAAGTTTGCAAAAAAATTTTATAGTTTACAAAAAGAAAAAAACCATGAAAAAAGTGAAATATTATGCTTCAGTCTTCATTCAGCTCCATATTTCTCTGGATATAGATAGTATTTTCTATCATGAGTCTTAAAATTGTCTTGGATCATTGTATTGCTGAGAAGAACTAAATCAGTCATAGCTGATCCCCTCACAAGGTGGCTGTTACTAGGTCCTGTGTTCTGATTCAGCTCACTTCATGCAGCATCAGTTCATGTAAGTCCAGGTTTTTCTGAAATCCCCCTGCGTAACATTTCTTATAGCACAAAGGTATTCCATTACGTCCATATACCACAACTTGTTCATCCATTCCCCAGCTGATGGACATCCCCTCAATTTCCAATTCTTTGCCACCACAAAAAGAACTGTAAAGAAGAGGTTCTTAACCTTTTTTTTTGTCATAAACCCCCTTTCCAGTCTGGTTGAACCTGAAGACTCCTCAGAATAATGTTTCTCAGTGCACAAAATAAAATACAGAGGATTGACAAGAAAATCAATTATGTTACAGTTGTCAAAGTATTTTACTTTTTTTCAAAGTATTTTTTAAAACAGGTTTAAAGGAACTGGATGAATTCTCTCATAAGGCAAAAAAAAAAAAAAACTAGGTAAATTATGGATAACCGTTCAGCGTACCAATTTTCTAAATGAGCACAACAGCATCTCACTTATCTGGAGATAACTTATCCAGCAACTTCAGCTCTGAATAACAGCACATGCAAGAACCAAGTAACCAAATAAATGCCACACTGTCCATGCACAAAAGAGCCTTGTTGCTCTTGCTTTACACACAATCCCAACAAGCATGATTGTTTGATTTTTCAAACCACCCTGTTAACATCAGTAGATAATGAAAAGTGGGGAAGACTGTTAGAGGAAGCACAATGACAACAGCCTTACGTGTCTCCACAGCCTCGGAATGCACTGCTCTGTTATTGAGCTGTCCACTAATTGGTATTTATAACGATGAGCCTTGCAATCCTCAAGAAGCATAGAGATCATAATTTAAATCTAGTTGAAAAAGTGGATAAAAGAACTGACATTGGAGGCAGGATATCAGGATTTAAACACTCCATCTGATGCAAACTAGCTATGTGACTGTAGACAAGTCAGTTAACTTCTAAGTCCCCCCTAGCACTCTCTCATACTCTTGAGTGTCACACAAGTTATCCACCTTCCATTTGTCAAAAGAGTATCTATACTGAGAATTCCTTCCACAAAAAATATCACAGAGTGCCAGATATTTTAAAATTCTCTTTTAAAGGGCAGGTTATCTCTGATAAATATTAGGAAGGTTTCCACTCAAAATCATTAAATAAATAAAAATTTTGAGTGTTTAGCAATGCAGGCATCAGTTACTGAAAGCACTCATGTGGACTGTCTCATTTCTTTTGTGATAACCAGGCAAGTGAAAGACATGTTAACTTGATTTTTAGATAGTAGGTTTTCTTAAAATCAGACCACTTGCATACATCTCTATTGATGTTTAATAACTAGTGGAATAGAGCTATAAACCTTTGCTTTCCAAGTATCAAAATAGCCATCACACAGTTTATATTTGACTATCGTTTTAGCAGTATGACCATGGTAGTAAGGAAATTAAGATTGTCACACCTAACAAAGCTATTAAAAGACACTTAAGTGATGAATTATTCATGTGAATAAACACTTTCAGATGAAAATACTGCATATCAGAAATAATAGATGTAGCATACCCCTTCAAGATAGCTTTGCTTACTTACTGAAGTTAATCATATAAAATCTTGTTTCATTACCTCAGTGGATCTGTGATCACATTGGTGTTTTAAAGTATTGGTCCCATCAACCTTATTTAAAAAAACATGTGGACTATGGAGTTAAAATGCATTTGATCTAGACTTTGCCTTCACTAGTTTATCACAGTTCTCTCTGTCAAATGTTTTAAAGTTCCATTTCCTAAATTAAAAAATAAAAACATGAGTAGTTACAAATGTGAAGCAAAATAGTGATGAAAAGACAACTATCAGATTTTTTTCTCAGTGTGGTGAAACTTGGAGCGCCTACATATTCTTTTGGTATCTTTGCAATATTATGTAAACTCAAAGGTGGACTACCATGTGGGAATCTTCAGAAGACAGGGACAACAGTCTCACTGGAGAAGAGGGAGTGGAAAGAGCACTAGCTCTTAAGTTAGAGAACCTGGGTACAAATCATGCTTCTGCCCACAACCTCAGTTTCCTCAACTGTAAGTGAAGAATGAACTTAGCTGTACTCTGAGGACCTTTCCAGCTCTGGAGCTCATAAATAGGTTGTGATTTGAATCATTGGTGGGAATACCCATAACCATGACATCATAGAGCCATTGACATTTTAAAGAGAACAGAAAACTCCCAAAATGATTAAAGAATTCTCCAGCAAACGACATTTACACCAGTTCAATTCATTCATTTCTCCCAAGCAATTTTCCCCAAATAGATATATTCTTACTGTTTTGCTCAGACCTGATATAAGCATGCAAATGAAAAAGAAGGAAGCTCTTAACCTTACCCCATCTATCTAGAAGAGCGATACACTTGCTTACATTATTTATGTGACTGCTCAGACTATTTCATATCAATCAATCACCAGTTACAATGTCAGAACCCACAAAAAAATGTCAGAGGGAATTATACTACTGTTTGGTTTCTAGCTACAAAGTCCTTTTTGTCCTCCATCTGTAATATCACTTTATGTTTTCAAATCTCAGACCTTAATTTTTCTCAGAAGGATTGAAGTCCTATTACTATCAGTCTCTTACACTTGATATGCTCTTTCTTCCCTTGTCTCCTTAATCTTTAAATTTGCCTCTCACTAGTATTTGTCTTCCTTTTTTAAAACCTTCCCACGGGGCCTGCCAGGGGCCACCCAAATGGACATGCAGACAGCAGCCACACAGACTGCAGGTGGGACTGCGGCATGCACCTGTGGCGCAGTGTTTGTCTGAACTAATAAAGTGACTGACGAGGCACAATGGCTTGGGGCTGCCTGTCCTCCCCTCCCCCCAAATGATGCCAGGCACCCCTGCTCCTGGGGGCATAGAGATATATTGTATATAAAGTCATAAGAATTGGTGTGGGGGTAGGGTACCACCGCCTATCTCTGGGGTCCTTTTTTTTATTTTAAGAAAATCGCTTTTGGGACGGGGCCTTCCTCACTGCTGGGAGCAATCCACCCCAGCCCCCTGCACCTCTTCTGCTTCTGCCTGGACAGGGGATGGGGGCGGAGACATGGTGCCTATAATCATTAAACATGATTCCCTTTGGTCTAGAACACAATGATTTCTAGAATGCTAAAGTTACTTTTATGTAACCTATACATGGAACTCAAAGCTTTTTCCCAAAATTTTCTAGTTAGACTTTGTGTTATCTCACTGTGACATTGTGTCTAGGTAGTACTGATAACTCACACTTATGTGACAGTCTTCTATTTCCAAAGCCTTTTCCTCATAAAAACTAGACTTCTAGTTTGGAAATGCCCTCCTGTGATACCGATTGGTTATTCTTCTTTAACTTAGAATAGTTGCCTGGGGCATAGTCAGTATTTGAAGCACAACTTGAGCTTCAGTCTTCCTGACTGCTAGGCCAGCTCTCTATCCACATCATGCTGTCTTTTAGTACAGATATTACTGTACCTATTTTACAAATGAGAAAACTGAGGTGTAGATATTAAGAGACTTAAATCCCCAGCATGTCAGATTGAGTTAAGTTGAAGATTCTGTCTGATAGACTGTGTTCTTTACTTTGTTACTTTTAATGGCATTCTATTCATTCTGTAATCTAGTTCAAAACCCTGTGGCCACTGTTTGATCTTTTGCTTCTCATTACTGCAAAATTGTTGTGATTGTCACTGAACAGTTTCCTTGCACCATTTTAGATGAATAGACTTACCAGTAATTACAAAATGTTTTAAACTTTGTTAAGAAAGTGCAGTTAGAAAGAAATCACTGAGTATTTATACTGTTCTTATGTTAGTTTAATCTTTTATATTTGTTTTTTAGTCCTAGGCTGTCCAATCTTCCTGGCTGGGCTTTAAAGGATGGAAATACTTTCTTGGATAAGGTAATGTTGATTAAGGGAGTGTTGTTAGCCTACAGAAAGCTACCTAATCAGAATGGATATGCACTTATGGTAGCAGCTAGGCAGCTGTCTTGACTCTTGACCCATCAGACTCTGTCTTGACTTGAAAAGCACGAAGATCAGTGCTGAAGGTTTCACTGCTTGGTGGGTCTTGTAAAAATATAAGCAGAATGAGAGCTGGGGATTTGGAGGAGCTGACTTGAATTTGAATCCAACTTTGCTATTTACAAACTGTGTATTGGGCCATTCAGTTCACCTCTCTCATTCTTGATTTCCTTATATGTAAAATGAGAGAATTGGGATGAAAATCAAAGAGTAGATGAAGAAGCGTCCGCCCTCCTCACAGCAGAGTGGGGTGCAGAAATATCAGATGCAGCCATTGTATCAGAGATGTTTGTACTTAAATTTTCCTTGTCACATAGGATCATTCTAGAGAGGAAGAAATGACTGCCAAGGTGAAAACATTGTCAACAAATGTATTTTTAAAGCTAACAAAAATAGTTCTACTCTAGATGATTCTCTCTTCATGAGGAGAATTAACTAGATGACTAGAGGCTCTTCTGCCTCTAAATTCTGTGATCCTAAATCACTTAAAATCTCTGCACATCAGTTACTTCTGTAAAATGGAGGTGATAATAAGCACACTGCCTGCCTTCTAGGGTGATTGTGAGGAAAGCCCTGTGTAAACTTGAAAATGCTTTATAAAATTGATCTGCTGCCATATTCTGGCTAGAGGGCCCTGACCACACGTTAAGCTCCCATACCTCCATCACACAGTACACACTTGGTAAATACTTCTGGACTGCTATCTCTTTTCACAAGTGCGGAGATGAAGAAAGAGTTTAAGTGATTTGATCTTTGTTCACAGAACCAGCAGGTAGTAGAGCCAGAATCCAAATCCATTTCTTCTGACTCCACATTGAATATATTTTTCAGTGCACGGTTCAGAACTACCTTACAGGAGATGTTAGGAAGAAAACGCTTTGGAAATTTTAAAGCAATGGATATATGTGTTACTTTTTAAAAAGCTTATACCGTGGTCAGTACAACTAAAGATACTTTTACTTAAATGTCAGACTTCTTTGTCATAATGTTGTGCTATAAGCTTTACCTGAAAATTGAGCCAATTTTTGCTCTGTACAATGAACAAGTGGAAGTAAAGCTATTTTGTTAAGAAATAAGGTGATAATTTTAAACGTAATGCTAGCAGAAGAATTCAGTGTAGCTCTCCTCAGCAGCTCCACTGACTTTGTAAAACTTAATGAAGTAAAAATGTGTTTTGAAAGATATGACTAATACTAGCAGAGCCATTTTAAAAACTCCCTCAGAACACTAAATCAAAAGTAGCATTAGCTTCAACATGGGAAACAGATGACAGTGACAAAAAAAACATCTTTAAATAGTGGGGGTTTTTTTAATATAGTGTCTATGTAGTGGATTGGCCAGTTTTCAGTAATGGGTCTAAGCTATATGCATAGCAGACCAGAAGATCTTTTAGACTACAGAATGGAGAGTAGTATAGAATGAAGATAAGAAAAAATAGAAAAGAAGAGAATTCCAGAATTCTGAATCTTGGGTCCTTTTCTAGTTTTATCAGTTGTTGGACCCATGAATGAATTTCTTGAACTGACTTTTTAAAATATATTATTTATGCCATTCATTTAAAAAAAAATTTGAGTTCCAAATTTTCTCCCTCTAGCCCTTACAAAGGCACACAGTGTGATAACAGTTATACATGTGAAATCATCCAGAACATTTCCATATTAGCCATGTTGCCAAAAAAAAGCAAGAAAAAGAAAGTGAAAAAATTATATTTCAGTTCACACTCAGAATTCTTCAGCTCTCTCTCTCTCTGAAGGTGTATAAGCATTTTTTAACATGAGTCCTTTGAAATTCTCTTGGGTTTTTGTATTGATCAGCGTAACTAAGTCTTTCACAATTGATCATTGTTACAATATTGTTGTAACTGTTACCAATCTCTTGGTTCTGTCCACTGTGCATCATTTCAAATAGATCCTGCCACGTTTTTTTGAAACTATCCCCTTCATCATTTCTTGTAGCATAATAGTATTCCATCACAGTCATATACCACAACTTTTTCAGACATTTGCCAATTGATGGTCTCATCAAAATTGATTTTCCCCTTAATTTACAGTTCTTTGCCATCTCAAGAAGAGTTGATGAAAATATTTTTCTACATATAAATTCTTTTCTTTTCTCCTTGATCTCTTTGGGACGGAGGCCTAGTAGTGGTATTGCCAGGTCACAGATTATGCACAGTTGTATAGCCCTTTGGGCATAGGTTGAAACTGTTGAATTGGATTTTTTTTAACTATACAATTTTTGTTATTGGTGTATCTCCAGAAATGAGCTCTTCGGGTAGCTCCGTGTTCTGTTTGTTTTACAGATGAGGGACCCAAAGTTCAGGAAAAAGTAAAAGGGTTTTAGGAAAAGCTTTGTAACAAGTAGAGCCTTCTGGAAGTGAAACGGGCTGACTTTACAGTACTGCATTCCCTCTTGCTTCATGTCTTAATAAATTTCATGTTACTTGATTGAAGACTGAATAATCATTTATTGGGGGTGTTAATAGAAAAGATTCTTTGATCATGTTTGGATTATGCTCAGTGACCTCTGAAGTTTCCCCAGCGTTGAGATTCTCCAGTTCTGTGAAATGATTTACTCAAGGATATATAAAAAAAAAATCAGCAGAGGAAAATTTAGTTTTCTCCTATACTATGCTATGGTGGAGTTTTTCAGGTTATCCTTTATCCCAGCGTCTTTTTCTCTTAATATCAGCCAGTTGGAAAATTGAATAAGGATAAGGAGCTTGAATACTTTTTTGATAGGCATTTGGGGTTAGATGACTTGTCCAGGGTCACATAGCTACTGTCTGAGGTCGGATTTGAACTCGCCTCCTGACTTTAGGACCCCCAGCACTCTGTCCACTGTGCCACCTCACTGACCCTTGAATATTCTCAAACTACTATGATTTATCAGAGTATGACTATAGGATCACAGATTTAGAGTTGCTTCATTTTACAAATGAGGAAACTGAAGCCCAGAGAGGTTAAATGCTTTATCCACGATCATATTATTTTACGTGTGTCTATGTGTGTGTGTATGTATGTATGTGAACAGAAATACATGTATGTATGTAATTAGTGTTTTGTTTTTTTTTACATCATGCCCTGTGTTGTTCGGTCATTCTGTTGTGTCTGACTTTGTGACCCAGTGGGCCATAGCACTCTAATGCTGTCCATGAGGTTTTCTTGGCAAAGATATTGGAATGGTTTGCCATTTCCTTCTCCAACATATTCAGGCAAACAGAGGTTAAGTGACTTGCCCAGGATCACACATCTAGTAAGTGTCTAAGGTCAGATTTGAACTCAGGTCTTCCTGACTCTAGGCCCACTGCTCTATTCACTGAGCCACGAAGCTGCCTGTTTTCTAACTATACCCTCTGCCAAAGCACAAACTGAATAATGTTCAAAAAACAAATTGTAGTAAAAACTTTTTTTAAAGTATGTGACGTCTAGAGACTCAATAGACCTGATTTCAGTGTAGCTTTCGTACTAGATAGGAAGGGTTCTTTTTCTACCAGGATATCAGGGTGTTCACAGCACCAGTACATGGTAAGGAGAATGACTTATATGGTATATCTGCAGGTTATTCTTTCAAAGGTAATGTTAAATAATGCTCATTAATATTTTGAATGGTAAATACAGTTATCAGGGCAAAGAAGGCTAAAGGTCAAGGGACAGTACTTTATCATGGAAAGTAGACATGCCTTAATGTAGCATTATTTGGAATGACATTACAAAATTAATTTAAGATCAGACAAGGCACTGAAACATCCATGATCTGGCTTTAATCATTCCTAATATCATTTTGAGGGAGTTCTTGTAGAGACTTCTGCCATTAAGCATAATTGCTCATTTGTTATTACTTGGCAGATACACAGTAATTGATTTCAATATCTTGTTGGCTTAGCTGAGGGTTTGGCTACTTGCACATAGAGAGGGAAGCAGTCTTGACTTTATAAGGTGGTAAGAGTTTGATTTTTTTTTTTAATCAAAGTCTTGCTAGGAGACTTAGAATAATAAATTATATATGCAGAAAATTTTAGTTGACACTCTACAACTTATGGATAAAGATTACAAGCAGAGTAATTTTAAATGACTGAAGTCTTTGGCCTGATGTATAACTTGATGTATTGAGTGAATGTTGGCCCAAAAATAAAAAAGAATACCTCCTAACCTTATATTTCAGCAAAATCATCATTAATGCAAACTCTATATTTTCATTGATCTTCATTATAAAATCAAGAATTGTACTCCCAAGAAGGAACCATTTTAATTAAAAAATAAATGCCTACCTTGTTCAGAATACTGAGCTATGCACTGGAGATGCAAAAGGTGATAAAGGTAGATGAGAAAACAAAGGACTGTAAGAAATTTGAAGGGAGAGAAAGCACCTTCATTTAGAGGAATTAGGGAAAGGTCTCATGGAAGCAGACCATGGAGCAGGTCCAGAATTAATAACAAAAACAAGTATTGAGTTAGTAGGAGGTAAAAATGTTGATGACTTCTACTATGGTCAGAGTAACATAAATACTATATTCAGATATTCCAACAATATTTTCATTAAGACTTATTTCCTTATATGTATTCTCTTATCTTTTTACCATTTTTTGTTTTCCTAATTAAATATTAAGATCCATAATGGCAGAAAATTTGTCTTTGATTTCATTTATATTCTTAACCATTTCTAACTTCTACAAACAACGACCCTTAGTAAATGTTGGTGACTGACAGCCAAGTATTCTCAATTGATCCATTAACAAATTTTCTTGTAAAAATCTAACAGGTTTTACATTTCTTTGAGACATACTGTCTAATTTCTCATTTTTAATGCAATCTTTTAATGTAATACAACATTCTTGTTTTATCTTTCTCTCTCTGCTTTCTGGTTTGAATTTGACCTTGCTATCATCAGTGCCGTTTCCAATTTTTGTTAGCAGACACATGATAAATTTTAGAGCAATGTCAGTTTTCAATTCCAATCTACGTAAATCTTTCTGAACCAAATGTGTTTTTTTAACAGCATATTGTTGGATTCCATTTTTAAATCCATTAGAGATTTCTGTCCATTTACATTTCATATTTCAGTAATTAAATTTTTCTACAAGTCTTTGTTAAATTTTTCAGTTTACCAGAATAGATTAAGATCTTTTATATTTTTGTTACTCTTAATAATAAGTCAAGCTTAACAAAGCCACTGGACACAAATACCTAACATAGCATCATATCATCTTTAAACAAAAATCTTCTTTAAACTCTTAGTTTTACTGTTTAAACCTAATTTATTATTATAGATTCCATTTTATCTTAGTTTACTTTGGAAATGAGTCAGTCTGAAGATCTTCTTACTAGTTAACTGAATTAGAAACAAGAAAGAAAATAAACTTGTAACTCAGTGGAAATGGCTAAGGTACTCAGGAATGAAGGAAAGAAAGGCTATGGAATGGGTATCCAAGGAAATACCTGAGCCAGCTAAAGGGTCTTAATAAATCACATAGCTTTAAAGAACACAGGAAAATACTGATCAGCCATAAATTTCATAACCTGGTTTTGAAGGTCCAAGAAGTTGATCTGGTCCTCATCCTGCTTGACGTCTCTGATATATTTGACAGTTGATTGTTCCCTTCTTCTGGATATTCTCTTTTCCCTGGGTTTTATTATGCTGCTTCTTGTATGGTTTTTTTCCTAACTTTCTAAGTGTCTAATCTGCTGGATGATCATCTGTGTCCTGCCTCATATGCATAATGTGCCTCAGTACCCTCCTTTTTTTTCTCTGCCCTTTCTCTCTTGGTTATCTCATCCTTCTTAGGTTCAGTTATCATACACTTTTATTATCATTTGCTCTTCAAACAGTTGTAGAATTCAGCTTCCTTTTGGTAATCTTTTCATTTCTATTAATTTAGCACATAGGAAAAAAAATTGTTTTTAATTTGAAAGTTATCCCTAAGCCAGCTGTTTGCGTACAATCAGACCAACAGCTCATCAGATCTAAGGTCATAATTTGTTTTTTAAAAAAAGATAAAGAAAGAAAGAATAATAATGAGAAAAAATATAGAACATACAGCTGAAGTAACTTAACCATGAATTACTTACCCAAGTATTTGAAAATAAAAAAGAGAAATAGACAACAGATATTTCATCAACACTATTACCACCTAACTTAACTTGTCAGATGGAGAGAAATGGCTGCAAAAGGCAATAACCAGTTGGATATAAATTCATAAATAAAATATGAGTCTATAAACTCTGCTACCTGTACACAGTTTTCTAGGGCTGATTGTTTCAAGCCCCAAACATCGCAGAGGCTCCAAGAAGAGATCTGTGATTATTCAGAGTTTGGTATAGTGATTAGGGCACTGGCCTTATAGTTATTAGAAAAACCTAAGTCCAAATCCTGCCTCAGATATTTACTAGCTATGTGACCTTGGACAAGCCGCTTAATTTCTTTGTCCCTGAGTTTCCTCGCCTGTTAAATGAAGGGAATGGACTCTAAGGCTTCTTCTGATTCCAAAAATCTATGATCTATGAACTTGAAGAAATTTGGCCTATCCATTCAGGAAAGAATAAATGGATAAAGAATTTCTGTTGTCGAGATTTCAACATGTCTTTGACTGTACACGCTATAAAAATTTAGTCAGCAGTACTTGTATCTGGAATAAATGGCATGAATGGGTAGTGAGTTTGGCCCATAGTTGAACTAGAAGAAGAAAAGCAGGGTAGATTGCTTTTTGACAAACTACATAGTTTTTTTGCTAACCCCAAGTCTCCTGTGAAAGTAAAGGCCCAGTCTTCCAGTACTAGCATTTTACTTATGTGGCTATTTGGCATTGAGATACAGAACACTACTGCCTCCAGGGAACTAAAAATAAGTTTCACATAGAGGTCAGTGGAGAGGTGCATGGTGGATATGAGCAGGCTACAACATATAACCAATCAGGAACTCCAACAAAAGCCATCAGTAAAAGACATTGGTAAGGAATTAGATGATAGGAAAAGAAGATGGTCTGGTTACATGACAAGAGTAGGAGATGACATGGCTGGAATACCCCACTGGTGCCTTCAAGATGTTAGAAGAAATTAAAGAAGACTGCCAGCAATAATGCATGCTTGTTGATTTACTGACATTCGGTGGAACCCATTGGTAATTTAGGGAAGGACATGGGGAAGAGTCACAGAAGATGGGTAGGCATAGATAGGAGGTGATCTGCGTTATTGGAAAGTATTCTTGAATTGAACTCAAATCCGTTTCAGTATTTCATTTGAATACGTATTTATATAAATGTGCTTTTATATAAATATAAAAGCCAGTAGAAGGAAGACAAGTGAGGAAAAGAAAGAAGATCTCTTGGTCAAAGGGTACGAGCAGTTTAGTTATTTTTACTTACATAATTTACATTTGATATCTGGAACAGTTGGACCAGTTTACAGTTCAGCAATGTCTTTACTTTTATTCCCACAGGCGTTCAATTATTGACTGGACTTGTTTTTTGTCATTTTTGCTAGATATAAGCTGATGAGGTAAAGCTTCATGATTTTTATTAATACCTTTATTAATACCTTTCTCTAATTATTATTGATTATATGATCATTTATTATTGATTATATGATCATTTATACTTAGTTGTTTTTCTCTTGAAAACTTCAAATCCTTTGACCCTTTCCTCTACTGAGAAATGGCTCTTGGTCTTAGAAGTTGGTGTTACTTCTGAATATCACTGATGTTTCATGTAAAGATTTCCTGTTTGACTTTGTCTTCTATTCTGTCTTCATTAGTTTGATTCATGCAAAAGCTTTTAACTTTTGTATAATGAAAATTATCTTTTGTTTGGTTGAGAACTTTCCCTCTAGCCATAATTATGTGAGGTACCTACCTACTTCTTTAGTACTCTGATTTTTTAATAATACAATCTTTTATATTCACATCATTCGTATATTTGACACCGTGTAAAGTATAAAAACTTTTTCTTTTATTGCCTCTGGTTCTTACTTGTTTAGCCTATCCTCCTGAATAATTTTGATGACTACTGATTTATCATTTTGCTGTGCCACTTTCCTTCCTGCTTTATTTTTCATCCTTTCTTTTTTGGATTCCAGATAAATAATTTCTTTTAGTAACTAAGGGCATAGCTCTTTAGCAGGTGGCAATTTTACTAAGAAGAATGAGGTATGTTCTCTTGCAATCTCCTTATCTAATGGAGTATCAACTCTGTCTTGGCCATTTTTGTTCTGCTCTTTCCTGTCCAAAGGCTATTTTCTTTGGCAGTGAAAAGAAAAGCAAAAAAAGAATTGAAGAATTCTGATCATCTCTGTCATCAGCACTTGACTCTGTGGCCTAGGGGGGGACAGTCCTTCCCTTTCTTTGCTACTGTTCTGTCCTTCAGCCCATTGGACTCATCATAACCAGCGGACCATTCTGTGCATGGAGTTTTCTTGGCAAAGATACTACAGAGGTTTGCCATTTCCTTCCTCAGTGGATTAACAGAGGTTAAATGACTTGCCTGAGGTCATGTAGCTAGTGTCTAAGTCCTCCTGACTCAGTGCTCCTCTATCCACTGCACCACCTAGTTTCTTTTCCCAAGTGTCCCTTTTTTTTAATCTGCTTTTTAAAATCCTTTTTATATTGCCCTTACCTTTTCTTGCCAGCCTCAGCTCAGTGTTATTAACATTCCAGCAGTATTCTTACAGGCTTCTTCTACAGTCTTCCTCTATTTCCTGCCCTTATTTCCATCTTGTCTTTTTATAATTTACATTAGTTGGCAAGTTCTGTTTTCATCCAAATTCTTCAGACAACTCCCTTTTTCTCTCTTTATTGGAATTTTTTTCTCTTTGTGTTTTCAGAATTTCATTTTTGAGAACTTCCTGTTTCTTCCTTTCTGACTTTTCCTTGGGACTGTTCCCTAGAGAGAGGTGCTCTGTGAAGCCAGTACTAGCACTGAGACCTAGGGCAGTAGACATAAGCCACAGTTTTTTATCTTTAATCACCTCTACCTTATACAGTTGCAGCAGAAGTTACCTTTTAAATAAGTAGGCTTCCATTTTCCTCTCTTCCCCATTAAGAAAACTTTCTAAGATATTGGATAAAAGTAAGACACCTAAGGATCTTACGGAAGCTTGCCTCTCCCATTACACTCACACACACACACACACACACACACACACACACACACACATTCAAGATATCTTGGATAGAGAGAAACACCTTTTTCTATAACCTAAGTTCTGAGTTAAATACATTTTAATAAAAGTTCCCCCAACAAAAGAATGAATTTTGAAAAGGTAAAATTGTTCAGAACATATAGTTATTTTCCCATATTTTATTTATGTTGTTTATTCCTATAGACTTATTTAGTTTTTAGGAGGACTCTAGACAGTGAGTACTAAATCCTGATTTTTTTTTTAATGGAAAGGAACAGAAACTTCGCCTCTATAGCCAAGTTTTTGACTAAGTTATAGTTAGAAATCTCCTTGGCTTTTCCTTGGACATATAAAGGTGTTGATTTTAAGGAATATCTCTTTAATGGACTGTTAGAAAAGTACATATGTCTCTAAAGGCAAGTGTAAAGAATTTATTAGCTTTATGGGAACCTCTGTTCTCTAGAGGTAGTTTTATAACAAATAGTGGAAATATTGACCTTGTGTTTGAGAATTAGTTGGAAACAGGAAATGCAGTGCAAATTTTAAACATTCAGTAGTATATTACTAACTTTTGGACTTAAGAGGGGTAGAACAAACTATAATTGTGGATTTTTTTAAGACTCCTAATTTAAATTATAGGTCCCCTATTTTTGAGCTTTTCTTTTGTCTATTGTTAGAGACTGATTTGTTCTGTTAAAAGTCTATTTTTAAATGCAAAGAATGGTCTTGTTCAGAATTGGCATAATTCCCTTTTTGTTCTACTTCGGTTTTTTCCTACGTATGACCCCCTGCATAAGAATTGCAGTACCAGCTCAGAACAGCTGGTTTCCTTCAGTGTCTTCTTTCCTCCCTGATTGCTACAGAAGAGGTCTTCCACAGCCCAAGGACGTACACTCCTCTCTTTTATCTTGTCTCACAAGTGATATATGGTCCCCTTTGATTGAATGCAACTACCTGTACCAACAAGGACACGTTTTTTTTCTGTTTTCTGTGCAGCTAGTGATGTACATTCTCCTTAACAAGCATACCTTTTTTTCCTTTGTATAACTAGCCATAATATTACAAGCCGCCATGTTTTCCTCTTTGTCTCAAGTAACATACAATATTATCAGTCAAATTGTAAGTCACACATGTCCATCCATTTGCTGGTAGAATGTGTCTCACTCTTGGTAAATAAACTGTACTGATTCTATTTGTTTTGTGCTAGCTCATTGGCTAACAAATAAACTAAAAGAGTTAGTTCCATGCAGCAGTTCCAAATAAATGATTAAGATGTCCCAAACTTGTAAACATTTGTTCTAAAGTGAGTTTGTAAGGCAACTTTTGGGGGCTCAAAATGTATTTTCCCATAACTACAATATTATAAATGGTGACTTGGTATGTAGGTTTTTGTGGAGTAGCTTGTTTTCCCCATAATGTTGATAAAATACTGTATTTTTACAATGAAAATAAAAAAACACAGAAAACCCAGCTGCTCTTAATACTAGTGACCAAACCTCTAGGATTCCTTAAAAGCTCTGAAAGTCTATGCTTCTGATCAATACAGGAAAGTAATAAAATTAAATTTGAAAGTTTCATGTTTTATCTTGCATCCTTTTTTTTTTCCAAAGCAAAGACATGCCTAGCTACTGCAAGTATTTCAGTAGTGGTTAGTTTATAATCACCCTGAAGGCTGACATTTTGAGAGGTTAGTATGGCAGGGGATAGGCAAAGTGGGCTAATGTTGAGCTACAATTTATGAAGGGGGTGCATTGTGGTATTGAAGGTATTGAAGCTGTGACTGGCTCTTTTAAGTAAAGCAAAATGTAACCCATGTTCCCCCTCTGTGGTTGATTGATTGTATACCGTCACTTTGGAGGCCACAGTTCTAAAGGCACTTCCATGGTTGACATCCAGTAATCTATACTGGATCAAATATTTTCTTGTTTTTGCCACCAGAAGCCACCACCAATCCAGGATAATTTGGCTGATGTCAGGTCTGGTCCAGAATAAGAGGCAAAGTACAGCCAGTCATTCTTATGCACGTAGTGTTTGTCAGTTGCTTGTTTCTTACTTGTTGAGTGAATGCCAGTAAGTCTACTTTTCATGCTGTGTTGTGTTGTTTGAGTAATTCAAAATATTGACGATGAACCTGGTCCAAAACAACATGTCAGCTAATCTGCTAAGTAGAAGTAGAAGTAGAAGTACAAATACAAATAGATGCAAGATACAAATGTCCTTATTTCCATTGTGTTTTTTCAGCGTAAGATCATGCTAACTAAATTAAGTAAAAACTAAATCTCCAATCCATTCTTGCTGGGCTTGTAAAATAAACATAATAATGAGTTTTCAAATAGGTTTGTCAGTAAAAACAGAAATAAGGATCACATATTGAAAGGAAAATATTGATAGCTTAAAGCTGTTAAAACTTTCAAAGGCACCAGGATTTTTGGGACATTCTGTATTACCCCCATTTTTATGGAAGCAGAAACTCGTGCGCATAAGAGATAGAAAACAAGAAAATAGTAACTAATTTAAAAGAATTTTTTAAAAAATTTTTAAAAAGTTGTACTTTAGGACTGACTCTCATTGTAAAAATAGATCGTTATGTAGATCTTATATTTTGACTTTTCCTTTTTCAGGAACTAAAGGAATGCTCAGGTCATGTATTTGTAGATTCGGTGCCTGAGTTCTGTTTACCAGAGGTAAGTTTGAAATTAATTTCAGTACAAAATATTGTATCTCCTGTAACCTTCCAGGATGAAATTAGAATCTAGAGAGAATTTTTAATCACTTTTTCCTGTTCCCAGATGGAAATGAACATATATAATAACAGATTAATATAATTACACGTTAATATCATGGAGTTTGTTCAAATCCCTGGTTAGTCTTATTCTCTAACATAACAACTGCATATAGTAAAATCACCATTTTTATATTGGCCCAATTATTGATAACTAATCCTTGGTGTCAGTGTTTTTAAACATTTATATTTATATATTTCAGTACTTTCAGATAGAAAGAAAGAAAGAGAGAGAGAAAAAAAAGAGAGATATTTTGTTTGTTGGGCTACTTTACTAACCTAGATAGCAGCCTTTCTTTAGTTAGATGATTTTTGAGAGTATCCATGGCTGAAAAATTTCTCACCTTTCATTCAACATACTGATGATCGTCTCCAAAAGCTAGTGCTTGAGTATGGATATGCTATACCCTGACAAACATTTTTTCCCCATCCCTTCCTCCATCATTTCTTTCTAAGTTCAAAAGGAATGCAGCAAGAACCTGTATTTGTTTAAGTACTTTAATTTTCTTCTGTATCTCTGGCTAGCAGCTATGGTGAAGTAGAGGCTGGACAGCATAAATTGAATTCCAACCTACCTTAGGAATACAGGACTTTGCAGAATAACACTTTTCTTATCTCTTCCTGTTTTCCTTGGCTTTCAAAGAAATTACTTTTCCCTCTCACTTCCTCAAGTATTAGTTCCTGATGTTCCATCTCTTTTGTTTACTTTTATCATACTTCATGTTGGCGTTCATCCTGCACCTATCTAGTTCAAACTCTCATGGGACAGTTGGTGCTTCTTTGGCACCCTGGTAGGGGGCCTGTGTTATCTGCTGGAATGTCAGTGTCCTGGCTCACCATCTAGCCACCTCCAACCTGCTTTCTGCTAATTTAACATTCCTCTAGGATTCTGTGGAATGGCCACCATCCTTTTGGTATCTAGTCCTCCTGAGTACCTTTTCAAGGCACTCTTCTGTCTCCTCTTGCGTTCCTTGAGATAGGAAGCTTATTTGTGAAATGTAATGAGACTTGTTCTCCAACAGTTTAAGTGGCTAAAGGATATAAATAATCGGCTTGCCATATGAAAACATTTTCCATGTCAGCAAAATAGTCAGCACTCTAGGGGCTGTGGGAAGGCAGACACACTAATATGCTGTTGATACAATTGTGATTGTTTTCAGCCATCCTGAAAACAGTTTGGAATTCTGTAAGAAGAGTCACTAAACTTTTCATTTCCTTTGACCCAGCAGCCCTGCTCTTGGGCAGTTATAGGTCCAAAAGAGAAGGAAAAGTCTAATATATGCCAAAATATTTTTGTAGCACTTTTTGTAGTAAAAAAAACTGTGAACAAAGTGAGTATCCATCATTTGGGTCAACAAATCTTTGGTATGTAACAGAATATTACATCACAAGTAATTATAAATGTGAGGCATTCAGAGCAACATGGAATGATCTAGCACAGGGTAGAAGAATAATATGTAAAATGTCTATGATACTATAAATGAAAACAGCACTAAAATATAACTGAGCTCCAAGTAAATGCAATAACCAATCTTGTCCTGAAGAATACATTTCTCTCCACTTGATAGAAAGTTTGGAGATTTTAAAAGAAAAATGAAACCCTACATTTCAATAGACAAGCCTAACTCTAGGAAAATTATATCCCAGTATTATTGAAGGGACTCTCCTTGGACCTGAGCAGGCTGCTGCCCAGTCAACTTACTCCTCTCCCCGCTTCATCATCCTGTTTTTGCTACTCTGATTTCTCCTGCTCTTCTGATAAGCTTATAACCCCATAGCTACTATAATAAGTTTAGTCTGTCAATAGGTCCTGTGTTTTTAGGCTTCAAGATTGGTAAGACCTTTAAGATGTAGATATTTTTCCAAAAATTATTATTGGTCATTTTTTTTTTTGGTTTTAATTCCCTCAAGTACAGCTATACCCAATATAAAATTTTAACCAAGTAATATCATTTTCCATTAATGTTGAGTTGTTATAACCAGATTTCACTGTAATTCACAATAACCTCTTTCCTTCTGCTATAATAATATTATTAGGTGAGTCATAGGAGACCAACCTAAATGCTCAACTTCTCATCATCTCTTCATATTTCTATCTCCACATAGGCTTAGTACATTTTGTACATTGATGGTGTCACCAGATTAGGCAGACAAGGCAGTTGAGTGGTAAAAGCAGGAAGAAGTAAATATTGTTAAGTACTACTGAAGGCATATACCTCTTTCTCACTCTGTGACTGTCTTCAGGAAGTTTGTAAAAGCAGGAGTAGGTAAAGCCTCTGGGCAGGTGCATCCTGTCTTTTGTACTATTAGCATAAAGCTAAGTATTTTGACAGACAGAAAGCAAGAAAACAGGTGAGACCTCTTTATGGTAAAGCAGCAAAGTTCTGGGCAGTCCAGTTACCTGACTGCTGTTCACTTTGTTTCTGTATTTGTTTCCTAGTGTTGTTTAACTTCCTAAGGAAAGGCTCATGATTTCAGATGCAGCTATTGACCCGGTGGATAGAGTATTAGACTTGAGTCAGGAACACTTGAGTTCAGATTTGGCCTTAACAACTACGTGACACTGGGCAAGTCACTTAACCTTGATCTGCCTTAGTTAATTCAGCTGTAAAATTGGAATCATAACACTGTCTATACCCAGGGTCCTAGAGATCAAGTGAGATAATATTCTTAAGTGCTTAGCATAGTACCTGGCACATAGTAGATATTTAATAAATACTTGTTTTCTTCCTTTCAGATGCAGAAGGTCTTAAGTCCAGAATATACTAAAGGGCTATGTAATAATAATTCTGTTCACAGAATAGTACCTAAATTTAGCTTCACTAGAAAAGACGTATGAACTAGACAATATATGTGAAAGAAGACAGGTGCATTTGTAGAGAGTTTTGAAGTCTGCTATTAGAAGTTTGGTTTAATGAGTTACTAGTCATTCTAGGCATTGGATCAGTTTTCAAATACTTGTATCATCAAAGTTAAAGCCCTCTTACTCAAGACCTATTTGACTATTATTCATTTATAAAAATGAAGAATGGGCCTATTGCTTTAGATAAACTCTTAGCAAATTGACATAATTCCAAAAATCAAAAAGAGTATTAATGCAGATTTTGAGTTGATTTTTGATACCCTCTTGGAAGGCTGGAAGAAGCTTGGTGAAGAGCACTAGGTTTTAGTCTAAGTTCTGCCGTTACTCATCTCTTTGAGCAGAATTAGCTTCTCTCATCTGTGTCCTCATCTATGAAATGAGAGGATTGGACTAAAAATGACCTTTCAGTCAGTAAACGTTAAGTACCTACTATGTGCCAGGCACTGTGCTGAGTGTAAGGATACAAAGAAAGTTGAACAGACAAACCTTCCTCTCTACACAGTACAGAGAGGATAAACTGGGGATAAGTCTTGTGGGGAAGGCATTACGATTAAGGAGGATTGTGGAAAAAGCATATTACATAGGGAAAGACACTAACTGAAGCTTGAATAAAGCCAGGAAATTCATGAGGTGGAAAAGAAGAGGAAAGTATTCCAGTTATGAGCCAGTGAAAATGTCTGGATTTGAGAGATGGGATGTCTTGCCAGGAACAGCCAGAAGGCCAGTGTCATAGGATTGCAAAGTATCTGGAGAGGAGTAAACGGTGTTAAGGCTAGAAACAGTGAAAGGCTTTAAAAGCCATCACAGTATTTTCTATTTGAGCATGGAGGGTAAGAGAGAGCCATTGGAGTTTATTGAATGAAGAATAGGGGTGACATGTTCACATCTGTGCTTTAGGAAGATCTTCTCCTACTCATGGAAACTATATTGTAATTAGAATCATATCTCAACTTGTAGAATAGCCATATTTCATTATTAATGATCTTGTCTTAGCACATGAAGATAACACTGGGAAATGTCTAAAGCCTAAGGAAAAAAGTGGTTCAGGAAGGACTTAGACATAGTTTTATTTTTTGAGGTATAAACTACTTCTCTATGTTCTGACAACATCATTTTTCAGTCACTTCATATGATCTATGCTCCTTCAGTAGATATGCATCGTTCTATTCCTCCCCACCTCCCCTTTATTTGCAGACCGAGCTAATAGATCTGTCTACAGTAGATGTGATCCTCATTTCAAACTATCACTGCATGATGGCGTTACCTTACATCACTGAGCACACCGGTTTTACTGGGACAGTGTATGCTACAGAACCTACTGTGCAAATTGGCAGGTGAGAGCCATATATTTATACTTTTAGCCTGTTAAAAACACCTTATCCTTAATATCAAATATTTCATGTAGGTCTCTCCCAAGAGAGACTTAAATTCAGTGATGAATAGCAGAAAGAAAAGTGTAAGCAGACACTGAAAGTTTCAGTGGAATACTGATTGATGCTAGGAATAGTCTTATGTAACAGTTAGAGGAGGGAGTACACACCTTCCTCAGGGAAATGACATTAAGTTCCTCTGGTTAGTAAAATTCCACGCCGTAAGGAGGAAACTGCAGAGGATTTATCAGTAGACTCACAAGTGGCTGATAAACTTCACTGTAAGGGAATATCAAGAGTTTTATTTAGGTGGGGAAAGGAATCTAAGCTACATAATCTAATTTACTTGCAGAATACTTCTCTTTAGGTCTTACATTTTACCATTAAAACAGGAGGCAGCTTGGGGAGAGCAGATAGTAGAGTAATGATGCAGATAATTTGTTGCTACTGCTGTGACAGTACAGCTTTGGACCCTGGGGTATGAGAAGTGCTTAAAAAGCTTTTTTTACTTGAACATTTTCCTACTTCTCTTCAGATAAGTTGCTTTGAGCTACTAGGGTTATTTGTGATGTTCAACTATATGGACAGCTGTGGTATAGTGGAAAGAGTGGCTAACATGGGGGCAGAGTATCAGTTTGATTCCTGCTTCAGTCAAAACCTTGGAGCAAGTCGCCTGCCATGAACCAGCAAAGCAATCTCACCGTCTCTAGATTTTTCCTGAAAATACAGGCCTTTTGTATCCCTGCGAGCAGGTGACCAACCAAACCATATCACTGCTCCTAGACTTGTGTTAAATCTTATTGCATCTCTTTCTTTTGGTGTGCCTATTCAGATTTGATCACTACAATTTGAGAAAGGAGTGATTCTAGAGAATATGCAGTGAAGAGCAAGTAAAATGAACATGGGATAGGGGACCTTTCTCAGGACCATCCAGTCTGAATGGATAAAGTATTAGGAGGGAGTAGAAATGGAATCTGTCTTTGAAGTTTGAAAGAAACAGTTTTAGGAGGAAAAGGATGTTCTACTTTATTCAACAGGTAGTAACTGCTCCCTTCTCAAGAAGTAGCACAGGTAGATACATAAGTACAATAAAAATTAATAGTTCACTAAGGAAAATTAGGAATGTTTTGGAAATATTAGGGACTTGTGAATATTAAATCTCTTACCTTACAAAGTTGACATCATTGAAGGTAATTATTCCCTACTTAAGTTTTCCCTTTGTGTCCCAGCAAAGACAGCCTCCTGATTTGGATGAACATTTGGGCTAGCATAGTGTAGCATTTCTTGTGTTCTTCTGTTACCCATTGAGGCACCAATAGGCATCACAAAGCAGTTTTGTGTTTTGTAAATCTCGTAACTATTGTTTTGTTTTTAACTTGAAAAATTTCCCCATCTTTGACTTCCTGTATAAATTATCATTTCATAATTCCCTTTTTGTTTTCTAAATAAATCTCTTGAAAGTGAGGACTACAAAATATTGGGAGGATATTAAACCAGATATTACACATTTCAGTAACATAGACAGACAAGGAATCACCCAGCCTAGTTTTAGAGATTAACCAAACATTAATTTTCAGATTTATTTTTGCACCTTTTTCATAGAATTTGAGAGCTGGGAGGGATCTTCGGGATTATTTAGTCCAACTTTCTCATTTTCTTACTAAGAAAAAAATGAATTCCCTCACTAGAAGTGATGAAGTCATTTGCCTAATGTCACAAAAAAAGGACAGTTTTGGTTAACTTGGTATAAAATGTCACCAAGCTTACATACAGCAGAGATAATGATGGATAGCAAAACTCAACTAGAATGAAATATTGAAGTATAGTATTTTATTTATCCTCTCTTTTTTTAACCCATAGGCTTCTTATGGAAGAATTGGTGAATTTCATTGAACGGGTGCCAAAGGCTCAGTCTGCCTCCTTGTGGAAGAATAAGGAAGTGCAGAGGTAAGAAACAGGGTAGGCTTTTCATACAATAATTGATCATTCAATTCAATAGATATTAAGCAAATATGTGTAAAGCACTTTGTTAGACCGTAGGAATATAAAGACAAAATCAATCTCTGCCCTTAAGATTTCATTATCATTATATCAATCACACATTCAGACAATTCTTTTGTTAGGTTATTTTGTGCTTTGTACAATACATTTTTTTCTCATTTACTTTTTGTGGACTTTTGAGATTGTTTTATAACTGAGAAAACTAAGAACCAGAGATATTAAGTGAATTAGCCCAGGCCACACAACTAGTTAATAAGAAGTAAGATCAGAACCAGACAACTGATGATGCTATGATGCTTCTTCCACTTTTGAACCACCTCCATTACCCGCACTTGCCTATCCAGGTACCATTCTCTCCTAATACTCTTTCCACTGGGTACTCTTTTCTCCTGTTCTCTCACCTCCCCCCTCCACCTCCCCATTTGCTATCCTGAGTCTGTCTTACCTTCTCTTAAGAACATATTATTGACTTTGTAGGCGAATCTGCCTGTTTTCAAAAGTAACTGTCTCTGTGGGCCATCTGGGAAGAGGGTCCAGTCATTCCCAAGAGAAAACTGGAAGGAGGGTCAGCAACCTAAGATGTCTGTTATATCAGCAAATAGAAGATAGCAGGCAAATAATGATCAGTTAAGTTTAACAAACCCAAGGATGCTACCAAGGTGCTTACTCCAGCTTTAGCACATAGCAGCTGTTTGAGAAGTCGTCTAACCTCTCTTTGCCTCAGTTTCCTCATCTGTAAATTATTTTGTCTACCTCATAGTTGTTTTGAGGAAAATGTTTTATAAATCTAAATCGCTATTAATATAATATATTAATTGTTATTATTTAATAAATTTATATTTAATAATTTATTAATTAATCTAATTTTGAAGGTTAGAGGAAGCAGGATGTGAAGAGATACGGAATTAGGAGAAGTGTGGGTTCCAACTCTACTTCCAGAACTTAGTTATGAGACTATAGACAATCAGTTCTATGAGCTTCAGTTTCTTAATCTGTAACAAGTAAAATGATCACAGTAATGCTAAAGTCAGATAACATAATAAAAGTGCCTTACCAGCTTTAAAACCCTATATATGTATATGTGTGTGTGCGTGTGTGTGTGTGTGTGTGTGTGTGTGTGTGTACACACACACATACACAAATATCTATTGCTTCTGTTACTAAGAAACAGTGTAGCTTGGGAGGCTGGAAGAACTACATTCGAATCCTAATTTACGCATTCTAAGTGTGTGACTGTAGTCAAGTCACTTAATTTCTTAGTATCCCAGGCAACTCACTAAGACTGTAAATTAGAGATAAGTTGGCTATCTAAATCAAGAGAGGGAGTTTTCACTTTGGGAACTCTCTACCCTGATCAATTCACAGATCCTAACAGAAAGAACCCGACATCATTATTATTGCTTCTAGTAGACCTGTCCTCAATCTCCTTTGCTGGATCTTTATCCAGATCATGCCCTTTCACCATAGGTATCCCACAGATTCTATTCTGGGTCCTCTTCTCTCCCTCTATACTACTTCACTTGATGTCTCATCAGTTCCCATGGATTCAGTTATTATCTCTATGCTAATGATTCTCAGATCTACATTTTCTGTTCTAACCTGTCTACTGACCTCCAGTTTTGTTTCTCCAACTGCCTTTCAGACTTCTTGAATTGGATGTACAGTAGACATCTTAAATTCAACATGTCCAAAATATCAATCATTGTCTTACCCTTTACACCATACCTCCCCCCCATCTTTCCTGTTGCTGTCAAGAGTAACACCATCCTCCTGTGCTTTCAACCTAGGAGTCATCCTGAATTCTTCACCTTCTCTCATTCTCCGTACCCAAGCTATTGCCAAGACCTATTGATTTCACTTTTGCAATGCCTTTCAAACATACCCCCTACTGTTCTCTGACACTGTCACCCTCCTGTGCTGGACTTCATCAGCTTACACCAGTACTATAACAAGAGGCTGCTAGTTATCTGCCTTCCTCAAGTCTGTGCACACTCCAATCTATCCTCCATTCAGCCACCAAAGTGATATTCCTAAAGCCTAGGTCTAGCTCCCTATACAGTAAACTCCAAAGGCTTTCCAATGCCTCCAGGCTCTGCTTGGTATTCATAGCCCTTTATAACCTAGCTCCCTCCTACTTTTCAATCTTCTTGCACCTTACTCCCTGATACATACTTTCTGATTCAATGATACTGACCTGGCTATTCCACAAACAAGATACTCCATCTCTTACCTCTGGGAATTTTTTCTGGCTGTCTCCCATGTCTGGAATGTTCTCCTTTCTCTGTTCTGACTCCTGGCCTCCTTGGCTTCCTTTAAGTCCCAGCTAAAAGCCCACCTTCTACAGAAAGTCTTCCCCAACCCCTCTTAATTCCCGTGCCTTCCCTCTTTTAATAATTTTCTGTTTCTCCTGTATATATCTTGCTTTGGATATATTTATTTGCATTGGTCTCCCCCATTAATAAGTGAGCTCTGCACGGCCAAGGACTGTCTTTCCCCTCTTTTTGTTTCCCCAGGGTTTAACACAGTGCCTGACACATAATAGGTGTTTAATATGTGTTTACTGACTGACGGACAATATGTTAACTCTCCTTCCTATCTTTGTGTTATCCTTAAATCTGAAAATCATGACATCTATGTCTCCATATGTCACTGATAAAAATAAATGCTTATTGACTGATCGATTGTTATGCTTTGTCTTAAGAGAGCTTGTAGGGGCAAATGTGACAGCCAAGTACCCTGTAGAAGTCTCTTATATTCTTACTCCTCTGTGTGTTGCTTCTCTGTACCCCCTTTTCTTTTATGCTTACCCTCTTCTTACTCCCTTTAAATTCACAGCTTTCATGTTATTATACCATGAATAATTTTGGCACCAAAGAAAATTTGTGTTATGAGGTCAGTAATTCCTGACTTCTGAGTCCTATATCTGAAACACTGGACTAAGTCTCAGGAAATGTCAAATTCTAATTCTGTCTTTTTTCCTTTGTGACCTTGGGCATGGCTCCATTCACAAAATATAAAATCACTAACTTAGAAAGGAAATGTATCAAACACTGACTGGGTTGAAGAATAAAATCATCTATTTTTTTAAGTGACTTGAGAAAAATCCTTTTGAAAGAGTTATTGAAAATAGAGGTAATAATTTTAGAATTCCTTTTTTTTGGTGTCCAGAAGCCACAAAGTAGAAAAAGCAAATTTGACTGGGCAGTGAAGGAATGACATATTCAGATTTAGATTTATGATGAAGCCAAAAGTCCCTATGGGCCCATGCAAGGCTTCTTCACAAGAGCCTTACTCTTTGGATTATAAACACAAAGTGATGTGTGACTATCAAACCTACACCTTTGGCACACAAGAGAATTAAGCTTGTGGGAAGTTTTATAATTGGGGAATATAAGGCATCTTTCAGCCACAGGGTAGGTAAAAGCTAAAGGTAAGGCAAGGGAACATGAAGCTATCTAGAAACATGAGTAGAGAAAAAAAAAATAGGCAGTAAATATCCACTCTCCTTCCTATCCTATCTTTACCTCTTTCCAAGAGAATTTGGATCTTGTGATAGTCCAAGCAGGACCATTTCATTTATTTGAAAATAACATCTTTTTAGACAATTCCTTGTTCATTCCCTAAGACTAGAGTCCATGCTTTGTCATCTGGTGTCTCTCATCTCTCTTTAGGGGGAGAAGGGGATAACACAGAACTGCCTAGAGGCAATGTATTCTTACAATGCTTAAATTCATAAGTGCTAACTCACATACCTGTCTTTGTCCACTATAGTTAAAGAATGCAGCTTGAACTTCTTTGGAGAGGCAGTGTTTGCTTAGGGGACCGAGGCCTATCTCCATCCATGTCTGACATAAATAAAAGATGAGCACATCACTAATAGATAGTAAAGCAGGCTTCTCACCCATCCTCCAGAATTCTAAAGTTAACACTTTCCCTTTCCTATCTCTCCTATGTTCCTTGTCTTCCGAGAAGAATCTCAAACTATACATTTATATGTGTGTGTGTAATTGGCACAAGTATAGACATTTATATATTTATTGGTAGACAGAAGTTGTCTGAGAATGAACAGATCAACTTAGACTAGGAAACCTTGGTCAAACTCTCGGCCCTGATATTTCATAACTCTGACATTGGGCAAATCACTTAATTATCTCTGAACCTGTTTCTAGCCTTTCAAGTTTGTTGTAAGGAAAGCATTTTGCAAATGTCACACTGCAGTGCCAACCCTTGACTTCCATTCTCTAGTGGTCTTGCCCCTTGAAAGGCACTTGCTTATACTCTTCACCTTCAAAGAGTCCTGCAGGCTTCCCCCTTTTTTAGTAGCATAAGTTATGAGTGACAAGTTCATCAGCCAAATATAACAATAAATTAAAGTATTTGAATTCGTAGATCTCAGAAACTTGACAAATTTCCTTAAATCACTAGAAATTGGTGTGTATTACCATCTGATTTAGTCTGAGTTTAATATACAAAAAACTATTCCTCTCTTACTTCTTGACAGTTCTATGGCTTCTTACCTCAAGTTGATGCCATTTTTTTGAGATTTATTTAGAAGAAGTTAGCCATTTCTCTTTTCTGTTCTGACATTACAGTTCACTCTTTTCATTCCTACCCTGACAACTAATTTTCAAAAAGAGATAGTTTCAGAGAGAGGTAAAGGTGGGGGAGGGAAGAAGAAACTCTTGTAACGTAAAGCCTCTGACTCACCTACCCTCAGTTCAAAGATTAAATAGAAAATGTTTAAAAATGTAGAAAAATAAAACATGTATCTCAATCTAAAAGAAAACCTAGTTTGGTTCTACAGATAGAGATTGGCATTCTTTATCCTGTCCAGGACCTCCATACTATGGCACTATGATGTTAATTAACCTCTACAAATATTAAATAACTTTGTATTCCCATGTGAGTTGTAGCAGTTTCCAGTTATCTGAAATACAAATGTGACCATACACTCTAAATTTTAGGGAAAAGGCTTTTATAATTGGGGTTTCTCTGCTTTGGTGAAGTGGTGACACAAAACTAGCAATTGTGTAGAACCTTAATGTCTCTAAAATATGCTTCACTGTTTAATTGTCACATCCTGATGAGATAGGTGCTATTATTATGTTGTATTATATCTCCAGTGTAGAGATGAGGAAATGAAAGAAACAGAGAGGTTAAGTGACTTACTCTGTGTTCCAGGCACTGTGCTAAGCACTTCACAAATATTTCATTTGATCCTCACAGCAACCTTGTAAAAGTAGGTGTTATTATCATCCCCATTTTGCAGTTGGGGAAACTGAGGCAGATAGAAGTTCAAACGATTTGCTAAAGACACCCCACTAGTGTCTTTGCCAGGATTTGAATTCAGTTGTTCCAGACTCCAAGTTCTGTGCTTTATCCATATACCACCTGGCTGCCCTAAAACTTTGTGTAGAAACATGCCAGGGCCTTACAGTGAGAACTGCCTGCCACTCTTCCCCCTGATGAAGGCTGAAAAGGTAGAGGAACCCCGAAACTGGAGTTCCTTGCATGGGCCATCTGGAAAAGAATTTGTGGACTCAAGCATTCTTGAAGTCAAGGTGGTAAAGATTTATTACGCTTTTCAGCAGGCAAGAGTTCTTAGGAAACCTGCAACCTTAGAGGGGTACAGTCAAAGTCTGTATAGAATATTTTGTAGTGTAAAACATGTGCCAAACATGCTACCTAGGTGATTCAGGGTGGGAGTAGGGAGTCATTAGTTCTAATTTTTTAGTAAATTGTTTTCTTCAGTTAACTTTCATACCTCCTTTTCTGTTTCTCCACTAGTTCCTTTTAAGGAGTTATTTTCTCCACTTAGGTTTTCTGTCTTCTTATCCATTTGCCCAATTTTCCTTTTTAAGGAGTTGTTCTCTTCAGTGAATTTGTTTTCATATTTTTAAAATCATTGGCCAATTTTTCTTCTACCTCTCTAATTTGGCTTTTAAAATCCTTCTTGAGCTCTTGCAAGAATACTTTTTGGGCTTGAGACCAGTTCATATTTACTTTTGAGGTTTCAATGAGTACAGTGTCAATGCTGTCCTCTCTCAAGTTTGTATTTTGGTCTTTGTCCCCATTATAAGATTCTGTGGTCTTTGCTTTTCTGATTTGCTTCTTGCTCATGATGATTGCCTTTTTCCTGGCTTTTATAGTGGATCTCTCCTTCTGAGGTATAGAGGGCTCTGTCCCACTGTCCCACGTTTCTTGTGCCAAGAACTTGAGGCTTTGTGTGTTGTGGCCTCTGGTTCTTTCAGCTAGAAAGTAGAGTGCTTCAGCTTACCTGTTGCTGATCTGCTGGTGTGTGCCAAGGCCAAGGCCAGGTGAAGTCTTTCTGAGTTTCCCAGGGGTTATACTGAAGCTCACTGCGTGAGGTTGGGGAGGGGGAGAGGTCATCTGGCCACACTAGTTCTCCTTCCCTAGGTCTGCCCTAGAGCACAGGCAAGCTCAGTGGCTGGTGAATTCCCACCTGTGTTGGTGTCTGCCCAATTCCTCTGGCTGTACTAAGGCACGCCTGGGCTCCTGGTGTTGGCACTTACGGGCTCCATCCCCCTGGGGCTCAGGATCTTTTCCTGCTCTGGCTTGCTGGGACTTCCAGTCCTGCCCTGGTCCTTTTCAGCCACAACCAGAGGTGCTCTTCTTGTCCATCTCTCTAGCCTCTCAAGCTGAGACGCTGCAGTGCCCCTTCTGCTGATCCCATTATTACACAATTTTTCCTGGGAAAATATTCTCTGGATTTTTCAAGGTCAACAAAGGGAGGGGAGAGCACTTACAGATCAGTCTGCCATCTTAGCTCCCTGAAGTTCCTGTGATGACTTACGAACATTTAATCTGCGGGCTGGTACTCTCAGGAGCAGCTGCTGCTGTTACCTGGGGCCCTGCATTTCTCTCTCGCTCAGTTCTGCTGGACTCGTTCCTGTGCTGATATGTTTGAGAATCTGCACTGCTGTTTCTGCTTCAGTCTGCCCTGGCAGTTCCTGCTTCATTCCACTATGGTGGAGTCTGTGCTGGTGCAGCCTGGGTTCTCTGTACTCCTTCACCCCTGTGTAACAGATCCTTCCCATAGACCTTCCTGGCTGTCCTGGAATAGAAATCTGCCACACTCTGTCTCCTAATGGATTCTGCCACTCTAAAATTTGTTCAGATTCTCTTTTTATAGGTATCTGAAGGAATTTGTGGTAGGGCTCAGGTGAGTCCATGCTCTTCTGCCATCTTGGATCCACCCCTGATTAGTTCTTAAAGGAATATGCACTTTTAGTATCTAGTACGCAGGTGTTTTCGGAAAATAACCCAAGGCGGGCCTACATGGAGGTGTGGTTTTAGGCCTGAAATGTCACTAAGTCTGCTAAGGGTCAGGACTGACTAACTAATACCCAGGCTGCTCTCATCAATGTCTTGTTAGACAAGATAAATTAAGGGAGTATACATATGTCTAAGTCTAGGATACATATGATTGGTCAATGAGTAGTAAATGTCATTATGACCCAGTACACAACCAGTTTAGCCAGTACACAGCTGGTTCAAACTAATAAATTCTACAGGTGCATCTGGCTCTTGACAAGAGAGATAAAGGTTTTGCTAGAGTAGGCTGTTCTGGAGCTGGAGAGAAACTGCCAGGGACAGTGTTTTGAAGCTATGGAGAAATGTGATTTTGAGAGAGAAATGTCATTTTAGAATTGGGTTCCATGCACAGTCACCCAAGTACCCTATCACCCCCAACACACACACACACACACACACACACACACACACACATACACACACACACACATACACACACGTATACATGCACATGTACACATATCTTGCAAGAACTTCTATAAGGAATTTCTACTGGGGTCATAGTGAATTCTGAGCCAGACTTTAGTATGACACTCTAATTCTGAAACAACCATGAAAGTATATGCTTTTTCTAATAGTGATATTTTTAGATCCTATTCTTCTTGAATGCTGTATTAGATCAGCCTTCCTTAAATGTTACTTTTATTGTGGTATGTGGTAACATGTACTTAAAAGAGCCCTGGATTAGAAGCTAGGCTACCTGAGTTCTAATTCCAAGGCTCCCATCAATGAGACAAGTCACCTATCCTCTCCATACCTTGGGTTTCTTCATCTTCAAAATGAGGGAGTTGGACTAGATAACCTGTAAGGTTCTTTAGAGTTCTAAAATTCTGTAGTCAGTCAATAAGTATTAAGTACCTACTGTGTGCCAAGCTGAGTACTGTAAATACAAAGAAAGGAAAAAGATAGATCCTACTCTTAAATAGCTCACAGACTGATGGAGGAGACAGCATGCAAACAACTACAAAGTTGTATAAAGGATAAATTGGAGCCAATCAACAATGGAAAGACACTAGAATTAAGAGGGAATAATAAAGGCTTCTTGTGAAAGGTGAGATTTTAGCTAGGAATTGAAGGAAGCCAGGAAGCAGAGACGAGGAGGGAGAGAATTAGAGGCAGGAGAGACAACCAGTGAAAATGCCCAGAGTCTGGAGATGGAGTGTCTTGTGTGAGGGACAGCAAGGACGCCAGCGTCACTGGATTACAGTGTACATGGCAGAGTGTAAGGTTAAGTTTGGACATGTTGAGTTTAAGAGGTTTACAAGAACATCTAGTTCAATAGGTTAATAGGCAGTAGGAGATGTGAGACTAGAGATCAGCAGAAAGGTTAGGGCTGGATAATTAGATTTGAGAATTATTAACAAACAGATGATAATTGAATCCATGAGAACTAAGGAAATCACTGAGTGGAATAGCATAGGGGAAGAAGAGTAGACAGCCCAGGACAAAGACACTCTCAGTTAGTGGGCATGACACAGAAGAAGATCCAGCAAAAGAGACTAAGAAGGGCATAGGCAGAGAACCAGGAGAAAACAGTGTCAGGAAAACAGAAAGAGAAGTGAATATTCAGGAAAAAGAGAGTGATCGCCAATGTCAAAGGCTGCAGAGAGCTTATGAAGGGTAAGACTGAGGAAAGATCATTGTGAGGGTAGATAATGGGTCACATAAAGATTTTTAAGGAGGGAGAGACATGGGCATGTGTGTAGGTAACAGAGAGGCAGCCAGGAGACAGGTATAAATTGCAGATAAGTGTAGAACAGAGTAGAGATGATAAATAGGGCAGTTTGTTGGAGAAGACAGGATGGAATGGAGTGGGATCACTTGTACATGTAGAGAGGTTTGCTTGGCAAAGAGAAGGCTCACCTCTTGTGAGACAAGCATGAAAGAAGAGACAGTCATTCCCGGAATTATTCAGTGAACTTTAGTGGATTGAAGTTCTTCCTAATTTGGCCCTCACCCACCTCTCCAATTTTTATGCCCTTCTGTTTTTCCTCCTATAGACCAGCCATGCTGGCCTTCTTGCTTTTTATCACACATGATATTTCTCATTTTGTCATGTTTGACCTGATTATCCTTTGTTCCTGAAATACATGTCCTCTCTATCTCTGCCTGTTGGAATCCCTTTTTTCTTTCAAAACAAGCAACACCTATATGAACTTAAGGGAGTTGAGGAGGTTGGTGAACCAGGAAGCCAAGGATATGAGGGAACATCAGCACATAAATTGAAATCCCCAAATACCAGGGTGGGGATTGTAGAAGAGAGACAATTTCAGGTCAGCTTAATTAACTGCTGAACTCTTGGAGAGTTTATTGGCTTGTTGAGAACCCTAAGATCTCTGCATGGAGTAAAATATCCAAATAAAATGAGCTTCAGAGGAAGAGAGGTTGCTGAATAATGGTGGCTGGCAGAGAGATTCTGAACATAGCAAGAAATATGTCTGCCCTTCTGTGTCCCAGGGCAAGAGTGAGGAAGATAATGTCCAGTGCTAGAGGTGGAAACTCAAAGTCCAGGGATGCTACATGGCTCCTACACACTAAGGCTATGAAAGTGTCATTTCCACTGTACCTGAGGTTATAGCTTCCTTCCCAGAAACCTTCAATAGTACTCCATTCCTTGTAAAACAAAATAACAGACTCCTTAGTTGAGCATTTTTTCCTCTCCTGTTTCATATTACTGCACTCTTTCTAGTCATAGAGTACCTGGATACATCATTCTCTTTTCACTTCTGCCTTTCAGAATCTGTCTCTTCCAAGGCTCAGCTGTGGTACATTTTATTTTCTTCCATTTAACTTTCCATCAAATTTTTTCCTGCTCAAATTTTCCTAAAACATTTTGGAATTCACCTTTGAGAATTTTTTTAAAAAAAACAGCAGATGAGAAATAGCCTTGGGGGAGAGAGCCAGTGAAGTGGCATAGAGCAATGTCTTGTGTTTGAGAAGTAGCAAACAGGCCCTTGTATCTGGATTACAGAGAAGTGAAAAGTTAAGAAGGTACTAGGGAGCCACTGGAGTTCATTGAGCGGGAGCAGTGACATGGTTGGGAAGATCACTTTGGCAACTGAATGAAGGGTGGATTGGAGTGGCAAGAAACTTGAGTCAAGGAGACCAGTTAGAAGGCTATTGCAATAGGCCAGATGAAAGGAAGTATGTGCTTGGAAAGGCAGTGTGAGTGCAAACAAGGGGATGTATATGCAAGATATTGGAAAGTTAGAAATCACAACATATTTAGCCTCAAGAATCAAGTCGATCTGGGTTCAAGCCCTGGGTTCAATTCCTTCATATTGCATGTAGGGGTTTCCAACATCTCCACTAAATTTTGCCGATGAAGATTGGACAAGTCACTTAATCTTTCTGAATCCCAGGAAGTTCTCTAAGATTTTATTTACTAAAAGAGAAGGGGAACAAGCGTTTGTTAAGTACTAAATGTGTGCTGGAACTGTGCTAAGTGCTTTACAATTATGTCATTTTATCCTTACAACATCCTGGGAGGTCAGTAGTGTTATTATCAGCCTTTTACAAATGAGAAAACTGAGGCATACAGAAGTTAAGGGACTTGCCTAGGGACACACAACTAGTAAATGTCTGAGGTTGGATATGAACTTAGATGGTTTTCCTGGTTCCAGGTCCAGTGCTCTATCTGCTGTGCCACCTAGCTGCCTCCTAAGTTACAAATAGTTGCAAATGCATAAGTCATTTATGTAGTTGTTTTTGTGCCCACTCCCAGGTTGGTTTATAAGTTCTTAAATGACAAATTTCTTTGTATCCTTCTGAAGGATGTAGAACTCGGTAGCCATTCGTTACTTATTTATTGATACATGAATGATAATAATGATACTCTTTATGTAAAATATTCTTAACTAATAAATTGGTAAGTCTGCCCAGATATTTATGCAAAGAAAGATAAGGGTTGTTGTCACCATTTTATCAGTTGACAGGCTGAGACAAGGAGAATTGAAATTACTTGGCATATTTATTTCTGTTAAATATTACAAGTAATACTCTTTTTGTGCTCTTTTATCCCAGACTTTCTTTCCAACACAGGTCTCCATTTCAGTCCTGCTTCTTAACTATCCTATGACCAAAGTCTATTTCTGGTTTTTTGGTGGAGATAAGAGATGACTGTATTCTAAAGAGAATTGTTCAAAGATACCAAATGTTGTATGTTGTGTAACACTTTATATTGCATATTCACAGACTGTTGCCTGCTCCCCTCAAGGATGCAGTGGAAGTTTCAACGTGGAGAAGGTGCTACACAATGCAAGAAGTGAACTCTGCTCTCAGTAAAATCCAGCTTGTGGGCTATTCTCAGAAAATTGTGAGTGCTCATTTGACTTCAGTGATTTATGAGCAGCTAAAATCCATAATGTTTTTCTGGAGCTATACAGAACCTTTCGTTTCCCTTCCTTGAAGCCTCTAAATCCCTAGAGACCCCACTCTGGTGCATAAAAAGTGAATAGGTAGAGCACAGTTTGACAGCTAGTGGATCATTTGTCACTTTCTCCTGTCCTCCAAGGGCAGAACTCAAAGTTATTTGGTAGTGGCTTCCCCTTCCTGTAACTGTCCAATTTCTTAGTTGCTGTAAGGGAGGAAATGGGCCTTTCCTGTCCCTTATGTTCTTCCCTAGGACCTGCTCCCATTTGATGATATATAGAAGAGTATCTCTTCCTGTCCCCCTCAGGGCAATGGAGATTTCCTTAGAAATTTTGGAAAAACAAATTGGAAGTGTTGAGCATAACAAAAAGCACTGGAAAAATCTGTCAGAAATTTCTTTGAACCAGTGACTCAAGTGACCACAGCCTTCCCATATCCCTCCCCAATTTTACCAAGAGTCAACCCTGAAGCAACATTTTAAAAGTATTGGTATTTCTTCCATCTTTTAAAGGATCACCATTTTCATTCATTGTATCCTTAGTCTTTATGTGCATAGCAGATGCAAATGGACTAAAGCTGACCCTGTGGCCTTTACTATTTTTCTGGCTAGTTTATTTTGAAATGTTTCATTGTGAGTGAGAGAAAATGTAGGTCCATATAGTATGGTTTTTAGCTTCAAAAATAATTTATGTTGCTTTGCAGGAGCTTTTCGGTGCAGTACAGGTGACTCCCCTTAGCTCTGGCTATGCACTTGGAAGTTCCAACTGGATTATTCAGTCGCATTATGAGAAAGTATCCTATGTTTCCGGTTCTTCCTTGCTTACTACACATCCCCAGGTATTTTCTCTCTTCTTCCTGAAAACTCAAGTTGTAAAAGTTATTTAACTCAATAATTAATGGCTTTGGTTGGTTACAGAGCACCAGCTATACTGTGTGAGCTCTTCCCATCTTCCAGTTTTACAAATGCTTTTTATGCAAAGTAGGCTGTTCAGACTAGAACCAAATTTGGGCAGAGATCTGCGCTAAATAGCCAAGTACATTCAGCAAAAATATGAAAACAAAAATAGTATTTTTTATCATAAGCATTAATTATCTTCACAGTATATTTCTACTGTATATTAAAATATATAATATAGACATGTATGTATATCACATAATTACATGCATTATGTAATACATATATGTATATAATAATTTACATGTATATAAGTATACACAGTATATTTATAAATATTATTTACAAAAGATTTGGTATTTATTATTGTTACTATAGCTATATGAAGCACAAACTGCATTGAGAACTGAGATACTTAAAAGGGAAAAAAGAGATTCTAGTATTTTGGGTGGATATTCCATGAAGGATTTAGGGAAATACATAGACAGAAATCAAATAGGATAAAAAGATATAATCAGGTTACCCAAGATAAGTAGGGAAATAGTAAGAGATTACTTTGTTAACCTTGATGAGTTGAAGTTATCAGGCATGAATGAATTATATCCAAAGGTGCTAAAAGAATTGTCATTAACGGTTCAGTGCCACCTTAGAAGTATCAGTCTAGTGGAATGTCCCAGGAATCTATGCTTGACCCGATACTTCATCTTTCATATTTTTGTTTTATTATTTTTAATATTTCATATTTTTACAAATTACTTGTATAAAAGACATAGATGACTTGCTTATCAACTTTACAGAGGCTGGTAGGCAACAAACATTTCTTAAGTGTCTACTGTGTGTCAGACACTAAGCACTATGGTAGAAATAGTAGCCAAAAGAGAGACAGTACTTGTTCTCTAAGAGCTTACATACTAATGGGGAAAGAAAACACATAAAAAGGAGCTAAAAAGGGAGGAGGTATCCCTGTGAGGGCACAGTGGTGAAGTCTGGAGATTCAGAAGCACAGCCAGAAGGGGAATGAAGCATGGCCCACCTGGGCCCATCCCTAAAATGGAGGCCACTGGAAGGAACTTGTCAAGTGGAGCATGATGGAGTGATGTGATATCTTTATAGATGACATAAAGCTGTGAGGGATAGTTTTTGCACTAATTGAAAGTTGGAATACATAAATACTTTGACAGGTCAGAACCTTGAACTCTAGCTAGTAAGATGAAAATACGGATAAATATGAAGTCTCAGGTTCAAGAAAATCAGTGCCACAGGTACAAAATGGGGAAGGCATGGCAGGAATCAGTTAATCATCAAACATTTATTAAGAATTTACTACGTGCCAAGCACTTGGTCAAACACCAAACATATCAAAACAGCCACTGCCTTCCACTTAACTACTGTTAGCCTCAGTGTCCTCATCCTTAAAATGAAGAATGTAGCTCCTGCTTCACCACGTTGTTGTCAGGATCAACTGAGATAATATATGTAAGTCACTCCGCAGACTTTGAGGTTCTATATAAATGTTAGCAATTCTCATATCTAGTCAGTTATGAAGTCTTGACTATTCCACGTCTTTCATATATCTACCCCATTTTATTCAGGCACATACAGCCATACATTTCTGCTCAGAAAGCTACCATGGGCCTCTAGAATAAAGTACAAAATCTTTTATTTGGCATTTAAAGCCCTTCAGAATTTGGCTACAGTTTATTAGCCTTCCAGGTTGATTATACATTACTCCCATTTACACACACTGTGTGTTCTGGCTAAACTGACCTTCCCGGTGTTTCCCATACACAACATGTCATCTCTCACCCGTGTACCTTTGCACAGATTTGTTTCTGCTCTGTGCCTGCCATGCACCATCTCCTTTCTTGTGCCAGCTGGAATCCCCAGCTTTCTTCAAAGTTCAGTTCAAGTGCCTCCTCCTACTGAAGTCCTTCTTATCCCCTCAGATGCTAGTAGCTCCCTTCAAAATTACTTTGTATACATTGTGTATTTCCTTACATGCAGTCACATCATTTCTTCCCCAGTAAAATGTGAGCACTTTGAGGGCAGAAATGGCTGTTTTTGTTTCTCTGTCTGTGGTACCTAACACAATGCCTGGCATATAGTCAATGCTCAGTAACTGCTTGTTGAGTGTAATAATAATAGCTAGCATTCATATACAGTACAATAAATAACACCAGCTATGTGCCAGACACTGTGCTAAGTACTAGTACTAAGTACAAATAAGAAAAAGAAAGACAGTTCCCTGCCCTCAAGGAGCTCACAATCTTTTTTCTAATTATTTTTCTTTATTTGATTAAGTATTTCCCAACTACTTCTAAAAAAAATTTAACAATCATATTTTAGAATTTTCGGTTCCCAATTCTCTCCCACCCCTCCCGTCCTTGAGAAGGCAAGCAACTTGGTATTGATTATACATATGAAGTTATGTAAAACACATTTCTATATTAAACTTGTTGCGAATAAAAACAATAAAAATACAGTTTTTTAAAAACTATGCTTCAGTCCACATCCCGAATTCACCAGCTCTCAGGGAACTTACAGTCTAATGGATAAAGAAAACATGCCAAATCTAAGCTATACAGCTGGTAGAAAATGAAGCACTGACTGGGGTGCTGAGCCCTCTTTAGTAAGGCGGGGCTGTGAGAGTTTTTTGCTCCTGCCTCTAGCCCCAGTCAGAGGAGCAGAGACAACTGAGGATGCTGAAGAGATGTGAGCATCAGAAATTAGGCATTGTCCTTGATGATTTCCCCAGTGATGAACTTAGATAGTGCTTGAAGGATTGCAGAGTGCTTGATACATTATCTCGTTTGATCTTTGTATATATATTTCCTTTTAGAAAGTTTTCAAACAAAGATAACACCCATACTCATTAGCTCACTTCCTCACTTCATCATGTTTTAGTAAAGATTTCTACAAAGTTTTACAGTTGCTGCTGTTGACATCTGTTTTGAGAACTACCAGACAATCCCTGCCAAAATGAAGTCTACAAAGAAGTGACAAAGTGTGCTGAGAGTTTAACTGCAGTTCTCAAAGGTCACATTTCTAACGCCAGCATTGCAGTCTCTCTGCGGACAAGCAGAGGACTTTGAAAGCCAGACAGAACAGTTTTGATTTCATGTGCTTGAAAATAAGTAGCCTCTTAAGCTTTTAGAGAAGGGGGATTTATATACTGAAATTTGTACTTTTAGGAGGTAATTTGGGAGTGATATGCAATATGGATCGGTGGAGTTAAGTATAGACCAGGTACAGGAGGCTGCTGCAGTAAGCTGGTATAATGTGAAAAGGCTCCAAACTGGGAACTCCAGCTGTAACAATGGAGAGAAAATTATTATTTGTACTTCAGAGGAAAAAGTGTGAGAACTTGTTAAAAGAAAGAGAAAAAAGCGTCAGAGATGAATAGGTATATAGACGAGAAACATTGAGATAGAGATTATTAGGAAAAGATGATGAGTTTGGTTGTTAACTCTATTGTGATTGTGAATAATCCAAATCAAAGTATATCGTTGGCAAGTACAGATAGTAATCTGGAGATTACTATGAAAACAGACCTAAAGAAGTAAATTTTAGAGTTACCAGCATAGAGGAAATAGGTGAAGCCATGGAAAAGCTCTTGAGAAATTTTGTAAATGTAGAAGTGTATAAGCCTTTACATAATGCCTCCAGATTCCAAGGAAGATGAGGGGATATCAACAGAAACAAAAGAATGGCTAGAATTGGAGGATAATCTGAAAAGTGCAGTGTTTATGGGCAGCCAGGTGGGCAGCCAGGTGGCACAATGGATAGAACACATGGCCAGGAGTCAGGAAGAACTGGGTTCAAATTCAGCCTCAGATATTTATTAGCTTTGTGACCCTGGGCAAGTCACTTAACACTGTGTTTGTCTCAGTTTCCTCATCTCTAAAATGAGATGGAAAAGGAAATGACAAACCACTCCGGTATCTTTGCCAAGAAAACCCCAAATGGAGTAATGAAGTCTGACATGAATGAAACAATTGAACAATAAAAACAGTGTTTACGGAAGCCAAGAGAAGAGTGTTTCAAGAAAATATTTATTAATTGCTTTCTAGGTACTCCTAATATACAGAAAAAAATGAAATAGACCCCCACCCTTGAAGACCCTATGTTCCACTGTAACACAAGCATAAAGTAGTGTCACAGGATCATATATTTAAAGCTGAAAGGGACTTTGGAGGTCAGTTAGTACAATCCCCATTTTTTCAATGAGGAAAGTTAAGCCCAGAGATTTCTCTGAGGTCACACAGGTAGTAAGAAGCAGGGTCTGAACCCATGTCCTCTGACTACCAGGTCTAACAAGAATTAAAAAGGAATTTCAGGAGGGAGAAGATGCTTATAATTTGGCAAATTGGGAAAGGCCTCAAAGGAGAAAGCTTGTGAGCTGTTCTTTAAAGGAAGCTAGGGATTCTGTGAGGCAGAGATGAAGAATGGGTGGGTACATTGCACACATAGAGGACCACTTGTACAAGAGGCATATATAGCTGTGAAGAGGGGAGGAGGGGTATGTGAAATAAGACCACAAAGGTAAATGGGAACCAGACTGTAGAGGATTTTAAATGCCAGACTGATATACTTTGACCTTATCCTAGAGGAAATAGGGAGCCACTGAAGATCTTTTAGTATGCAGATGACATGGTCAGATTACTGTTTTAGAAATCTTCATTTGGCAGCTCTGTGGAGAATGGATTAGAGAGGGAAATTACTGTAAGCTGGAAAAAATAGAAAAAGTGGTTTCTGCATAACAACCTATCTGTGGGAAAGTATCCATTTGTATAAATACAGATCAGCCTTGCCGAAGCTAGAAGAAAATGAGAGATGATAGACAGACAGCCAGAATGCTCCACTAATGTCCGTGCAATAGCAGGGACCACGAGGAAGGCTTCCACCATGTTAGAAGGACTTCCCACGACAATTATAAGGGAGAACATAAACAAGTATTGCACTTTCTACAATATCCTTAACATTGCCTCAACATTTGGGAGTTGATCAGTGCTTTGGTTTGTTTGTTTTTTGTTTTTTGTTTTTTTGCTTTATTCATTGACAAGTGGTGAACTATTATAGTTTAATTTTATACACTGGTCCTGTATCTGAAAACAGATTTCCTTTCACTTGAGTATTTGCATAAAATGTCCCTGTGTGAAGCACTTGGTGAGTGTTCATTTGATACCATTAATATATCCATTTGCCTTTTGGTGATAAAGTGGAGAATTTGAGGTAACAGCTTGCTTTGGAAAGTGGCATTAAAAGCCTTTTCTTTTTTCTATAAGCCTCTTTCTTTATATCATCACTGGAAATTAGATGTTTCAATGTTATGGAAGCTGAAATTATGCCTGTCTGGTATAACCTAATCACATACATTATCACTATCCAAGGAAGTGTTATTTTATTGCAGTATTAGCATTTATCTGTTTATTTTTCACTTACAAGCATTTAATTTTCACAGGAAGGTAATACTGCAGGCTAAACCTGGGAAGGTTAATGTTCCTTTCAGATTCAGGTTTATATCTTGTCATCTGTTTACTGTCATAACAAGACATTTAGTGCTGTCATTCTTGTTCCTCCTTTGCCACTCACTCTATCGCCACTAACTGATACACTTTCACATCAGATTTCTCCTTTGCCTTCTTTTCCTTCTCTGTATGATGTGGAAATATGTTTAACGGCCTATATCAGATCAGCCTTGCCCAAACAAAGCACTGTTATGGTCTTTCCAAAGCTCTGTCTAGGAAATTCTGCTTCAAAAGAACCAATCATAAGAGAACCAGTCATACCGTACTGGGAGTAATCCAGGTTCCTGCAATTGGCCTCCATATTGGAGTTTGGCACCTTACCCACCAGGCCTGAGACCAGTCAGTCTCCACCATTCACCTCAAACCACATACACAAGGACCTAGACTCTCATTTTAATGCTCAAGGAATTTATTCCCCTTTTCAACCATCCATTTAATGGCAGAAGATGGGGAGATAATCATTCTTTTGAAGGGACACTTTGTGTCACCCAAGCATTTGACAGTGTGTCATAATAACTTTATAGAAAGATGGTAAACAAAAACTCAGAAGAGTAGAGTATTCACTTTCCAGAGAAAGTGAGAGATTTAAGAAGGGAAGGACATTATCAAGACTGTCAAATGTGATAGAAGGGTCAGGGAGGATGAAGAATGAGAAAAGGCTATTGGATTTGGTTATAAACCTTTGACCTTTGAGAGAATACTCTAAATAGAGTGATGCAGCCAAAAGTCATTTTGTAAGCATTTTAAGAGCTTGGATAGGATACCTTGTGGGATGTGTGTTCATCCTTTGTTGCCAAAGAAGACCATGACATCAGAAAAATCATGACATGACTTGCACCTGACTTCGTTTTAAGTGAGGGAGGGCTGTGCAGGTCACCAGCCTCACTTCTCCTCCAGAGCCATCTGAATCCAGTGACCAGATATTCATCAGGATGACTGGAGATGACCCAGGAGGAGGCAATTGGGGTTAAGTGATTTGCCCAAGATCACACAGCCAGTGAGTGCCAAGTGTCTGAGGTGAGATTTGAACTCAGGTCCTCCTGATTCCTGCACTGGTGCTCTATCCACTGCACCACCTAGCTGCCCAGCTTGTGGGATATTGGAGCAGTGGAGTAAGTGGGTGTCAACTATTCTTGAAAATGTTGATAAATATCCATTAAGTATCTACTATGTTCAGGGCACGATGCTAGGTGCCAGGTATAAAAAGACAGAAATGAAACAGTTACTTCCCTCAGGGAGGTAAAATTCTTTTAGGAGATTCAGCATGTATGTATATAAGGATATACGAAATAAATACACTGTAATGGGGAGTGGGATGAAGAAAGCCTTCCTTCGTGTAGGTGGCACTTGAATTGAACACTGAAAAATATTAGGAATCTTAAGGGACTGATAGGAGGAGAAGAGGGAGTTCCAAGGCCTGGGGGGCAACAAATACAAAGATCCAGAGATAGGAAATATTAAGGAATTTAGCCAGTAGCGAAAAGATTGACTTTTGAAAAAGGAGATGACTGAAGAAGCAATGTTCCTGATGTAGGCACAGAGTCGGAGGTTATCAGTGGAAAGGAAAAAGGCCTCCTCATTCTCTGAGACACAACTGGCATTTTTTATGAAGAAGACTATTTTCTCAGTCATCATTCTGCCTTCCATACCACTAAAGCATCCCTGAGATGATTATAAGCTGTTTCTCTTTCACTGAAATCTCTTATCTCTTAACCTAGCCTTTCTTTCTTTTTCTGCTACTTTTTTGTGTGTAAAAAATTATTTGTTAAAATTCCTGAATTTACTGGTTTTTGTTCTCTTTCAGCCCATGGACCAAGCCTCTCTCAAAAACAGTGATGTCCTCATTCTCACAGGACTCACCCAGATCCCAACAGCAAATCCTGATGGCATGGTAGGAGAGTTTTGCAGCAATTTGGGTATGTAGCCATGAAAAAAATCTCAGAATAGATGTTTTTAAATACTTGAAGGAATGAATGAATGGAGCATTTATTAAAGTCTTACTGTATCAAAAGCATTGTGCTAAGTCCTAGGGGTACAAATAAAAAGGGCTCCTTTCCAAGTCGGATGGAAAAGCCCCATGGTTCTTAAGGTACCAGCTGCAAAACATATGTTAATGCCCCTTCTTTAATATCATTTTCACTGATAAGAGTCATAAGAGATGTTGAACCATTTGGTGCTTCTAAGGACTTTGATGACAACTTTCTGTTCTGGATCTTCAGTAGCTGTGGCTGAAGTAGGAGCAGTTGCTAGGCTGCATTCCATAGAGGCTGCTTCCCAGGGTGAGGTCTGAGGGCAATGGACCAGAAACATTGTTATCCACAAACCTTTTTTTTTCCCCCCAATAACCTGGGCTGTCCCTGTCAAGGAGTAAGGGAACTGGTTGTGGTAGTGGTAGTGATTTGACTTGCCTGACATATACACTGCCTTATATCTCCCAAAGTACCTCACTGCTTCAGCTGGGCTGGTTTTCCTGTCTTGTGGGTGGCATTTGTTTGTCAGTTGGTGAGGAAGACTGACCCCTGCTTACACGAGTTGCTTCTCTGGGTGGTGCTTATGAGGGCTAGACTGGAAGCAGTATAAATATACCTCTATACTTAACCCCTTCCTCTCAGCCCAGTGTTTCCTACATCACATCCATTTGCAGTTTGGAAAAGATATTTATCCACTCTACTTAATTCCATACTTTACCCTTCATCTCCCCTCTAGCCCAAATTCCTAGTCCAAACTCCAAATCTGGAGGTAGAATTTTTAGCATTTTCTATAACAAATTCTGCCATTGTTTGTCCATTTATATAAAGAACAAAAATTATTATTTATTTATGTTGGAGACTTTTTAAAATTGTATTTGGGGGGTATAGGAGATAGGGAATGAGAAATCTACTTTAGCAAACTTGTAGCCTAAGTGGAGTAATACTAGGTCTGAAATCATGACAATGGTATATTTAAAGTGGTTAAGTGATTTTTTTAAAAAGTGTGTGTGTGTGTGTGTGTGTGTGTGTGTGTGCGTGTGTGTGTGTGTGTGTGTGTGTTTTGAGTAACCAGTAGAGCATTACATTGCATTTACTACCCAGAAGGAATTTGATTTATTTTTTTCTGTAACAACAGTTTAAAAATCTGTAAAATTTAGCAATATCTGATACAGATATTAGATTGGTTTCCAGAAAGGTAAGTAGCCTGGATACTGTATCCATAGGAACTTATCAATCTTATCTCTAGGAGGGTAATTGAAATAAAATTCTGTTATATTTGCTTAGCTAATGGCACTTCCCAAAATTACACTTAGCCCTTTTAATCACCACAGACTATGTAGCTCTTAGCCAACACATACCTAACAGAGCTTAGAATCAGAATTAGAACCTAGGACTACCACTTTCAACTTGTGTAACCCTGGGGAAATTAATTAACTTTTCCAGGTCTCAATTTACTCATTGGTAAACTTAGAGACTCCTAAGGTGCCTTCCAGTTCTAAATCTATCATACATTTTCAACTATGAATTAACCTTCTAAACCCCGGGTAGGGAGATTTATTTGACTATTTTATGTTCTATTTTAAAGTAGAATCTTGTGTTTGACATAGTTGAGTGAAAGTTAGTGTAACCAATAAGACTTTCTTGGGTGCCTGTTAACATTCTATAGTACCTAAAAACCGAAGAAGAAGAGAGGAGTGAGAGGAGGAGAGGAAAGAAGTTAGGATGACGTCTAACCACTCTCCAGAAATTTATTGTCCAGTTGAGGATATATGCACTTAGAAGCATAAAGAGTAGCACCAGGCAGAGTACAGGCCAACTTCCCTTTAACCTAGAAGGAGATACCTAGCCTCCCAGGATCTTGCTTTCCTTGGATGATCCTTCCCAATTTGAAATCTATTAGAATTTTAAGCAGGTTCTGTAGCACTTCAGAGAAGGTTGAAATCAATGGGTTGAAATAAACAGACAAAGAATTGAGTCTTCAAGTATGGGGATTATTAATTATTCACATTTATATATCATTTTAAGGTTTGCAGAGCAGGTATTTGAACCTCTATCTCTTGACTCCAAGTTGAGCATTGTTCTCAATACACCTCAGTATTATAGTACACTGCCTTTCCCTGTTATAGGCAAAAGAGAAAAGAAAAGTCATTCCATTTAGGCAGCATGACCAAAGTTGGGAATATGCATAGGGTATATGTGAACCTTGAAGAGATCGGTCTGGCTGCAGCAGGAGCCTGTGTTTGAGAATAGTGGGCGATCAAAGTATATAAACTAGATGGTGCCAGATTATATAAGAGCATTTAAAGGCAGTCAAGTAGTCACCAGGCATTTATTGCGTCCCAGCCACTGTGCTAAGCACTGAGGATACAAAGAAAGGTAAAGGGCAATCCCTGTTTCCATGGAGCTTACAATCCCATTGGGGAAAAAATGTGAACAGCTGTACAAACAAATGATATACAGGATAAAATGGAGATGATCAAACAGAGGTAAGACTGTGACATTAAAAGAGATTAGGAAAAGCTTCTTGTAGAAGGTTGCATTGTAGTGGGACTTGAAAGAAACCAGAAAGTAGAGAAGAGAGTATTGCAAGCATGAGGGCTAGCTGGTTGAAAATGTCTGGAGATTAATTGTCCTATTTGAGCAACAGTGAGGAAGTCAATATCTCTGCATCATGGTGTGCTTGAGGAGAATAAGATATAAGAAAACTGGAAAGGTAGGAGGGGGCCAAGTTAGGAAGGGCTTTAAACCTCCAATAGGCTTTGATATTTCCTCTAGGACTGATAAGGAGCCACTGAAGTTTATTAAAGGCAGGAACATGGGAGGATGATACAGTCAAAACTTTGTTTTAGGAAAATAATTTTGACAGCTGAGTAAAGGGAAAAATGGAGTGGGGAGAAACTTTAAGCAGAGAGACCAATTAGCAAGCTATTGTAGTAGTCCAAGAGTAAGATGAGGAGGACATAGACTGGTGGCAGTGTCAGAGAGGAGTGAACATTCATAGAGACAGGCAGCATAGGCAAAATTGACAAGATTTCAAGGTGTGAGCCTTACTAGTAATAGGGAATTGGGGGTGTGGGTAGTAAGAACAAATTAAGGTCTTTTTGAGAATGGGAGAGATATGGGCATGTTTATAGGCAGCAAGGAAGAAGCCAATAGATGGGGAGAGATTGAACATAAGCAACAAAGTGAGGATAATGGAAGCAACAATCCATTGGAGAAGACAGAATAGAATGGAATCACTTGTGTGGGTAAATGTGTTTGCCTTGGCAAGGAGAAGGGCCACTTCTTCATTTGAGGTGCGAGTAATGGAGAGAGATAGTGTAGAAGGCATCTGAGTGGGGGAGAGAAGAAGGAGCGCTTGGCAAACAGTTTCCGTTCTCAACTGAGAGGATGTAGGGAAGGGGAGCCATGAGAAGTTTGAGAAGGGGTGAAGAGGTTTTGGAAAACTGCTGTGGTATAAGATAGGGAGTTACTTAGGGAGGTGTAAAAGGATTGCTTTCCAGAAGCAAGGTCCTAGCTGAACTTATATAACAAATTTGTAATGGACCAAGTCAGTTTAATTTTATGATTTTCTCCAGCTTTATTCTGCAGCATATTAGTAGGAGTAAAGGGAATGGATGTTGAAAGTAATCCATCTCTGAAATTTGGCAAGGTAAGATCAGCAATAATATTAGGGGGCAAGAAAGAAGAAAACAGTGTAAAGCTGAACTGTTTCACCAGGAGATCAAGATGGAGAGTGGAGGAATGTCTATCCAATGCAAGGGTTTTGACCTGGGAAAGAACTAAAGGGTAGTGGGATTGGAGGTTGTGTTGCAAAGAACAGGTTTTGAAGTTGCAAGGCAGAGGGAAAGATGAAATGACAACAAATTATGATCAGATGAAAGAGTATCAGAGTCCATGAACGTGGAAGCGGAGCATTTGTGTGTGCTGGCAAGTAGAATATTTGTGGGTTACCATCTCTGAAGGTAGCCGAATGGGGAGAGGAGAGAGTCATGGGAGTTGAAAAAATTGAGCAAGTGGAAGGTTAGGATGTTTGAAAGATGATCAGTATGAATGTTGAAGTCCCCTAGTATGAAGGCAGGAGTTTGGGAGGAGAGAAAGACTATGAGCCAGGCACTGAACTCATTAAGGAAATAAACCAGACAGAAGAGTTGAACCTTGCTAAGTTAGGCAATAGGAAACTGTTGTAATTATTGAATTGAGAAGTAATATGGTATTTATTCTCTTTGTATATCCACACCTAAATGGTTATTCCTGAAGGGTGTTGGTAACTTTTTTTCCTTAGACCTTTTTTCTTTTCTTTTTTAACTTTAGCTTCCACAGTCTTAGTTGGCACCCAGCTGCTTAATAAATACTTATTCTCTCCCCTCAAACCTTCTTATTAATAATAACAATTCTAGTCCAATTCTAGTGTCCTTCTTGCCTCCTACCGTATAAATCTAGTCAGTTACCAAATCTTGTCTTTTCTATCTCTGCTTCATGTGTCACCCCTTCTCTCTATCCATATGGCCACTATCCTAGTTCATATTTAGACCCACATCTCCTCTCACATGGGTTATTGTGATAATTTCCCAGTTGCTTTCCCTGCCTCAAGTTTTTCCCTTCTGCAATTCCTCCTATACATAGCTGCCAAAGGGATTTTTCTAAATTTCAGGTCTGCCTACATCATTCTTCTTAAATTCCAGTGATTCCATGTTGCCGCAAGTATCAGGTGATCCTCAAAATGGATTATGTTTATACAAATAGTCAAGAATAGAAAATGTAAATAATTGAGGGGTTATCTCCTGCTTTTGTCTTATTTGTGCTGTTGTTTCCCACCTTTAGCGTGAAAGAAGTCTGAAAGGTGAATAAATTGAAACAGAAATCCACCCTGAGTTTCTTTTGGTCTTTAGACCTAAGTGAGCCTGGCAGAGGATTGAATTGATTATTGTATAAGAAGTGGGAAGTTGTTAAGGGCATATGAATTGATTTATAAAAAATAAGAGTTAAAAAAGATGAGTATTATTTAGAAGGGTTTCACACTGCCCCTTTTCAAAAAATATACCCTTGATTCTTTGTTACACTTTTTCCTCCTGACATCATTCCTTCTAGCTCTGACAGTGCGGAATGGTGGTAATGTACTGGTCCCCTGCTACCCTTCCGGAGTGATCTATGACCTCTTGGAATGCCTCTATCAGTACATCGACTCAGCTGGCCTCTCCAACATCCCCTTCTACTTCATCTCTCCTGTTGCCAACAGCTCGCTTGAGTTTGCCCAGATTTTTGCTGAATGGTATGTCAGTATTCATCTTCTTTATACATTAGTACCTATGTGTTATGGGGAATGGATTTTTAAAAAGGCAAAGTTTCTGTCATGGAAATGTGAGGTATTAACTTAGCTATAGGGCCACTCTCTACAGGGTAACCATGTCTAACAGTACAAACAACCATGTTAACATTTGAGCAGTAGTGACTGAGCCTTTAGCCACCCCCAAACAAAATTGGCAAGTCTCACATTTAAATTCATTTACACATGTAAGGAGCTTAGAGTTACTGATAACCTGAAAAATTATATCAAAGTCACCTGAATAAAAAGCAATATAATTTAGTTTTTTCTGTAAAGATGGCAGGATTATCACTATCAACTATAAATAGGCTTTTTCATGCTGCTTGGAACTTGGAACATCTAGCTTCCAAGGAAAATACATTCTTTGTAGAAACAAGCAAATGGAATTTGGAGGTCCTTTTTTGTTTGTTTAAGAAAGAAAAAGACAGTGTTTGATTCATCTTCCTTTTGAGAATGAGAAAATTAATACTTTTCAGCAAATACTGTTAGTAGTAAAAATATACTTAAATTGTTGCGTTGATTTTTTTTTTATCATGGAGAAAGAAGGAAGGAAAAGAAAAAGAATGGGATACAGTGATGATAGTAAAGGCAGATATATACAGAGATAAACACAGAAAAAGGAAAGTTAGAGGAAGACAGGTAAGTTGCAATGTGGTGACCTAGAAAGAGTAACTGATTTATAGTCAGAAGGCCTCAATTTAAATATTGGCTCTGCGCCTAAGAACCTTGTTTCAGTTTTCCTTCTATAAAATAAGAGGATCAGACTAGACTACTCCAAAGTCCTTTCAGCTCTAAATCTATGATCCTACAATATTAAAGGCAAAGATAACTCTTCTGTTCTTGCTACTTTTATGAGGGTGGAAAACCAGCCATTTTTAAAGGGGTAAATATTATGAAAATTTGTTATTGAAATTATTTTAATTTCTGTATAACAGTTGGTTTTAAAACTATAGCCTAAGCTTCCTGCTTGAAAAAATATAAGGAAGATTTGTTATTATTTTACTGAGAAATTCTAATTTAAAAAATTATTGTATTTGTTAAAGCCCTTTTAAACCATGATATACTTTACTTATAACAGGATCATTTATTGGTATTTACCCAGTGAGTAAAAGGGATTAATCCATGCTCAGGACTAGAGGTCCCCTACTCCTGTCCTTGTAATGTTCTAGTGTGCCAAGTGTGCATCTATGGAATTATCTTTGCATAGTGGAAGAATTTCCCTTATTAAATAACAGAGCATTGGCTGAAGATTAGCTACCATTTTAATGGCTATATGGGTGTAATTGAACTTTGTGTCCTTTTCTGATTATGTTGGCTCTTTCTATCCTTTTGTCACAATTGAGACCTGCTCTCCTTTTTTCTGACCAGAAGAGACAAGAAGACACTAGATGCCATTGTCTTTCTACAATCTGAGATCTTGAAACAGCTGGAAGCTTCACAATCATTTAATCTAACCCTCTTATTTTACTTGTTAGTTTTCCCTCATTTTATCAGGGAATGCAATTTTCTGTGATTCTTCTCAGAAATATATTTTAAGATACTTATTTGCTTATTTTTATATTTATATTTATATGTATTTAAGATATTTACTGTTTCTTCCATCTGTAATAGTTTCATTGCTTTTACAGCCTTACCATTTGTAATCTTGCTGCTACATAGTCATGTTTTTTCTTTATATTCCTCTTTAGTTTTCTGGCCTAATTTCCCCTTTTTCTGCTTTTTCCTTTTCTTTTTTGTTCTGCTCTATAGAGAACTCTGGATTCAGCCAGCTTGGTTTCTTATTATTAATTGTATGGTTTGTTCCTGAATATTCAGAGCTTTCCTTTTAAAGCAGTATCCAAAACTTGAATTGTTTGCCTCTTAGAACTCTTTTCTAGGATGTCCTTCCTTATTATTGCTATGAACCTGATAAAATTTGTCATTTCTTAATGTAATTGCCTTTTCTCTTTGGACTTTGACTCCATTCATTTTACTTCTCTCCCCAAGTTTCCACTTATATTTACATAGCAGTTGCAAATTTAGTTGAATTCAGTACATATCACCACATACTACATAGAAAGTTTACACTGCAGAAAGGAACTGCTTTTTTAAATGTATACATTTGAGGGTGGAAAAAGTCAAGAAAAAAAATCTTTCCATAATCACAGAATGTTAGCACCAGAGAAATGCTAAAGATCATCTGTCTAGCCCAAGGTTCTTAACCTTTTTTGTGTCATCAGTGCTTTGATAGTCTAGGGAAACCTTTGAGCCTCTTTTTAGAATAACATTTTTAAATTTATTAAATAAGATAAATAGGATTACAAAGAAAACTATTGAAATACAATGATCAAAATACTAAATTTTGTAAAAAGTTCCTGGACCTCAGAGTGAGAACCCAAGACCCTGTCCATTCCCACCGATTTTTGTTTCTACTTGGAAACAACATCCATAGCTCCTCTAAGTAGAATGTACTTTGCTCTCATTAGGATATGGAAAAAGTTAAATTGAGTGGATGACTTTCCCTGTGTGGGTTGAAGGAAGGGAAGACCTAGGTAGTCCCCTTCTCCATTGCCTTTTATCTGTCTCCCTCCTTATCTTGATCTCACTCCTTCTCCCTTCCCTGGGAACCTGGTCATAGTAGAGAGACGCTGGCCCCTTCAGTGCTTTGTGTAAATGAAAGTAGTGGGCCTGGATCTTGGCATCTGCCAAGGCATTATCCTTATCCAAAAAGTGTTTTATTTAAGTCACATTCCTGAAACTTGAAAGGAAATAAATTAATCAGTGTAAATAACCCCTTTTCTATTAATAATAGCATTTTAGTATTCTCTCTCCTTACGTTATTCTTCTCTCTTCTCAGTTAGGAAACCATGAAGGGGAACTATTAGTCCAGAAAACTAAAGACAAACATAAAGAAATATTACTGGATTGGGGAGAGATTAGAAATGACAAAGTTGGAAAGGAGAAGTAACTGGTAAAAACATTTTCAGGAGAAAAAAAATCCTCTAGTAAATTTGTCAAAAGAAGAGAATCAGAAAATTCCATTCCCCAACAGCTACTAATGTATAGTTAAAGTCATCGTACCTAAACAGAAAGAAACTGCTTTTGAAACATGGAGAGATGTTAGGTCCAGATTTTATTTAGTTTTTACCACTGTGTAAATTTGGGCAAATCAATAGATTTGATTTAAGATAGGTGAGGTTCTCAGAAGTCTAATAAAGGTATCATGGGTTGGTGAAGAAACTATGTGGTCTATGACTATTTCTTCTGATTAACCTTCCCACCTACCATTCTAGATGCTTGAACAGCCACCTTCTTCCTTCCATCTTCACAAAAATTACCTTACAAATATCAGTAGGGAAGAAATTCTGAATAAATCAGGTAAATATTGCACATGAGCAAGCATCAGATCAAGAGAAGTATAGTCTCCTTATTTTCAGTTCCTTTCAGTTCATCATCTCCTGATACAAGAACTATCTCTTCTAGTGAGTTCGACATACTGTATCATTTCCTGATCTTATATGAGGCAGTTAGATGGCAGTATTTAGATAAGAATATGGGACATGGAACTGAGTCCAAATCCTACTAGCTCTGAATCTGAACACATCATTTGACCATTGTGTGCCTCACTTTCCCCATCTGTAAAAGGAGGATAACAATAGTATCTACCTCCCACAGTTGTTATGAGATTAAAATGCAACATTTGCAAAGTGTTTTATAAACCTTAGGGTTCTGTATAACTGTTACTTAATTAGAATAGTAGCATTAGCCAAACAGTGGCATAGGAATGGAGCACTAGGTACTTCCCAGAATCATTGATTTACAGCTGGAAGAGACTTTATAAGTCACTGATGACTTCCATGCATATGCCCTTTCATAAAGCATTCCTTCTTTCTGTTAACTCTTATGAACTTGTGACATCTTTTGCTCATCCAGTTAATGAATTTTTTATCTATGCTGTTTCAGGGCAGAGGTAGGTCTTTCATATCCTCAGAAGGAACTAACCAAACACTTAGTCACTTCCCTTTAACCTTTTGAGCCCTTGAGGAAAACTGTCCCATATTCCCTGCAGATCCCTGCATGCTTCAGAGCACCAACAGAGGCACTAGATTATCAGCTCCTTGAGAGCAAGAACAATGGCTTATTTACCTTTTTACCTCTCTTATTATCTAACACAGTGCTTTGTATGCTGAGGATACTGAAGAAATGTTTGATGAATACAATATATATTGGAGGGAGCAGGTGAGAAGGGAGGGAAATGTGGTAGGTGGGGAGGCCAATCAGCAGAAATGCTCCTGACTACATAGAGCTTCCTCACCGTTCTGCTTACTTATAAATTTAATGGAACATCTCTCCTGGCGACCCTAATAATAATAGTTCTTATTTACATAGAACATTAAGGTTTGCAAAGCATTTCCCTACCAGTGACACTACAAAATAGGTTATGCATGTCCATTTTTCAAGTAAGAAAACTGAGGTTTTGAGCCCATAGGTGACTTGCACAAAGTCACACAGTTAATGTGTCCCAGGCAGGATTTGATCCCGTGTCTATGATTCCATATACATTGATCCGTCTACTTCACACCATCCGGTATAGATCAGGCTGCTACACAACTGCCTCTTAACTTCTTTCTCTTTTTCTCTTTTCTCTTTTTCTCTTTATATATTTAAAAAGCCCCTTCCCCAAAGATGATATGCAGTAGAATTGTTAAATGTCCTGCTAATAGTGTTTTGCAGTATTTCTTAGAATTATTATCCAGATGAGCACCAGTGATAAGTCTAGTCAAATTTATCTTTTAAAATACAAAGAAAAAAATTCATATAACCTTAGTTCTTCAAAATGTCTTTTGAAATCTGGCTTGAGGGAATCAGTAATTTCAGTTTTATTTTGGTGAAATAGTGCTTTCTGCAGAATAAATGTCATAGAGAATATGTTGATAAAAGAAGAAACAAAAACAGTTGCCCCCTGAGTCAGTACCTTCTATATTGCCTTGGCCATAATCGCCGCTTATTCAAGTCAGTGAACATGTTTTAATAGCATTAACTAGTTATATATATTATAACAACACATTGAGAAACTATTTTTAATCTTTGTGAACAAAAGTCTATTTTTAAGGATCATTTTTGAAGTGTATTACTTTTTTAAAAGACTTATTTCAAGAAACTATATTCTCAGTACCCCCATGCCTTTGTTCACAGTAAAATTGACTGTCAAGAAAAAAATTTTTTAATGGTGGAGAATCTCTTGTCTGAAGTGTCACCAGTAGGTGGCAACCAGTACCACAGAATGTCTTACCTAATATATTGACGTGTAACTCATTTTTTTTCTTCTTTAAAAGGCTTTGTCACAACAAACAGACCAAGGTGTATCTCCCAGAACCCCCTTTTCCTCACGCAGAGGTAAGATAACAAGAGTTGGAGGAAAATAGAGAATAGATAATTACATGTGGGTAGAAATGGCCATCACCCAGATGAAAATTACAGAATTGTATAAAGAGTAAGGACCTCCATGGGTTATCCTGTTGATTTTAGCAGAAGACTATGATGAAACTTTCGTTCATCTGAACATGTGTGAGATGCTCTCCATCCTCATTTTTGCTTCCTAGAATCTGTAACTTCCTTCAAGACTCATCTCAGGTGTTACCATTGTGAAGCTTTCTGTTCTAGTTATTAATACTCACTCCGTCCACAGATTGCCTGCTGTCTAATTTCTGGAGAGTGTTTTGTATTCCCTCAGAATGTAAGCTTCTTGAGGGCAGAATATGTTTCACTTTTATCTTTGTATCTCCAGGCCCCTATAGTGTCTTGTACATAGTCAAAACTTTATAAATGTTGGTTGAATTGAACTGAAATGTTGTAATTCTATAAGAATTCCTTTTTTTTGTCCCAGTCTCAGTGATTCACTATTCTTCCCCATTCATCCATTCCATTTTCAGACCATTGATAATTACAATTAAGGCTATTTAGTTCTATTCATAGAACCTAGGAGTTCTAATCCAACTTGGGGGTTTTTTGTAAGTTTTTGGTTTTGGGGGGAGTTTTTTTGTTTTTTGTTTTAGCTGTGAGACAGTCAGGATTAAGTGACTTGCCCAGAGTCACACAGCTAGTAAGTGTCAAGTGTCTGAGGTCAGATTTGAACTCAAGTCCTCCTGACTCCAGGGCCATTGCTCTAACTTCTGAGCTACCTAGCTGTTGCTTCTAATCCTACTTTTACTCTTAACTTCTGAGTATCCTTTCTCAAGTTGTTAGATTGACTCTTGTCTGCTCTTTATCCTCTACTTTATAATTCTTTGTCCTACACCTCTTCCCATTTCCCTTTTTTACTTTGCTTAAGTTGTGCTACATCATTAGTGTTTACTCAGGGCACCCACCAAATTTCTGTTCTCATTATACTGAGAGTATTTCCATTATAGCACCTGATATTGCCTGTGGTAAATGATGTATCTTAAGCACTTTTCTCTTATGAAATGCTGTCCAGGAAAGATAGAGTATTAAAAATTGTAGAGCAATTTTCAGTACCTTAAATGTGAAAGTGCCTAACAGATTAAGATGTAAAATATAATTTACAGGTGTGAATCATTGTATCTTAGTGTGGTTCATGATTTCCTCTACCTCCATATTGTTGCAAATACATTCAAAGCTAACCCTTATTTATTTTTCTTTTTATATAATTTTCTGTTTTTACAGTTTATAAATAGAAAAGTGGAGTAGCTGCTATCAAAGCATAGTGACTAAGTTAAAAGGCTTTAAAGTTCCATCACTCCTCTTGATGCACTGGTAACTTTTGTTATCACACTTTTCAGAAGAATATTGGCAAATTAATACAGCAAGGATAAAGAAGTGTGTAGGAATCATGTCATTTTCATTTATTCATTCAACAAACATTTAAGTGACCAGTGTGTTCAAGCCACTCTGCTAGGTACACTGTAGGAGACAATGATACAAAAGACATAATCCCCTCCCTCAAGGAGTGTATCATCCAGTAGCTGAAGTAAGATCCATATATAAAAAAACTGAAATACAAATTGGAATGGAAGTCCATTAGACAGTACAGAGGAAGGAAGTGCTCACTTCTCAGTAGGACAGAATATACAGAATAGTTAGGGGGATAAGGCTATTTAGCCTGAGGAAGGAGTCTTAGGAGAGACATGAAATCTGTATTCACATAGTTCAGAGGTGGTCAGCTGGAAAATCTTGGGCAAATATTATAATCATTTTGTTTGAAAAGAAAATGGACTTTGAATTGAATAGGAGGAAGAGAGCAGACTAGACTGAATTTAGGACATTATTCTGTACTTTTAGTGACCCCAGGCTTTTCTCTTAACAAAGCCACAAAAAAATCTAATAGTAATATTTTTCCAATAATGATAGAATAGCTGTGAATCATGAAATACCACATTCTCTAAAGAATCAATATTGCAGGTTATCCAGTGGCAATAGATAATCTTCCTTTAGGAGATCCAGTTTGAAATGTCCAGCTCAGGAGAGAAAATAGGGGTAGTTTGATTGATTAATTGATTGATTTGAGAGTTATTTGCACAGAGATGATAATTAAAACCATGGAAACTGATAAAGTCATCAACTGAAAGAGTATAGAAGGAAAAGAGAAGGCCAGGATCAGAGCTCAGAGATGCACACAATTAGTTGGCTTGACATGGATGATGATCCATCTCTGGAAACTGAGGAGGCACAGTTGAACAAGTGGAAAGAGAATGAGGAACTAAACAATGCCACAGAAACCTGGAGAGAAAGAATATTCAGGAGGAGAGGGTGATCACCAATATCAGATGCTGTCAAGAGGTCAAAAAGGACAAAGATTGAGGGCGAAAAGGCAAATTTGGTCATTGGTAGGACCTATGGAGAGACCAGTTACAATTTAATGGTGATATCAGAAACCAGATTACAGAGCATTTAGAACACTGAAAGGTGAGAAAATGGAGGGAACCAGTATAAATGACTTTTTTAGGAATTTGGCTAAGAAAGGGAGGAGAGATAAAGAACAGCAGTTAGCAAAGATGGTAGGATCTAATAAATTTGGGTTTTTTTTTAAAGAATGGAGAGAGTTGAGTGTGTTAGCATGCAACAGGGAAGGAACCAGTAAGTAGGGAGAAGTTGAAAAACTATAGAGAAAAGGGAGGGTTGATTGTGTGCACAGTCTACAGAAAAGATGGTAAGGAATGATTTCAGGGAGTTGTTATTGATAACAGTAATAGTTAGCATTTATCCAGTGCTTTAAGGTTTGTAAAGGGCTTTGCAAATGTTATTCATTGTAGCCTCATAACAACCCTGATTGGTAGGGCCATTATTATTACCTCTCTTTTACACATGAAAAAACTAAGATGCACAGAGGTTAAGTGACTTGCTCAGGATCACCTAGCTAGGAAGTATCTGAGGCAGAGTTTGAACTCAGATTTTCCTTATTCTAGGTCCAGCATTTTATCCGTATCACCTCTCTGTCTCTAAGTGTAAGCTTAAGGCCCTAACACATTTCATATTGCTAGGACCTATGGAAAGATATGAACAAAAGTCATACAGAATGAGAAGGTATAAATGTGTACTGGTCTTCACCCACTGGAAGGAGTACTTCCTACTGTGAGATCACAGGTTCATAGGAGTATACATATGTCTAAGTCACTTGGAAGAGAATAGACTTGAATATTTACTCCAAAGTTTAAAATTGAAAGGTGGAACTTATAGGAAAGTGGATTTCAAATCTGTATAAGAAAGAGTTTTGTAATGATCAAAACTGTGCAGAAATGGAGTCAGCTGATCTCATAATATGGAGAGCTAGCTGTCACTGAAAGCATTCATTCAGGCTGTCCATTTGTAAAGGATATTATTAAAGGAATTTGTGTCTTTGACAGGAGCTACATGACTACCTGAGCTCCTACCCAACTTTCAGAATGCATTCATGATTTAATGAAACTTAGAAAGCAGGGATTGTCCCTTATAATAATAAAAGGTGTTTTAACAGTCATTTAACAGCATCATTCATTAAATAAGTAATTATTGAGGACCTACTATACCAAAGTATTGCACTAGGGGAGATACAAAATTTAGATAAGATACAGATCCTCCCCCTATGAAACTTGCTGTCTTAGTAGGATAAGAAACAAAATGTATATTTCTATAATACAGTTTTATATGATGAGTGCGTTAAGGATTTTTAAAACACAAAGTGTTATGTGAGACCCAAAAAAGATCTCATTATGCCTTAAAAGAAGAAAACGATGCTGTTGTCCTTGATAACTAAAAATTACTCTATTGTTGTTACTCTCCATAACATATATTAATCTAATTGAGATTAATGTGTAACTGTAATCCTCTCACATCAAGACTAGGTGAAGTGTACCTTTAGTGACTGTGACAGTCTGTGATAGAGTTTCATTTGATAACTGTTTCTGTCAGTCAGCCTTGTGGTCATGTACAGTTTTGGCTTGATAATGAGATTTATGTAGTTTGCTTTTGAGCCAGTAGAATGTTATATGTCAAGTGTACATCAAAGAGGTCTTTTCCAATAGCCAGTCATGTTTCCAGACATCTTGTCCATCTAGGAAAATGGGAACAGGCCTCTATTTAACCTAAAATGTGAACCAGTGTCTCAGCTGCCAAACGCTAGATTTTTCAAAAGATCCAATTCAAAAACAAAGGCCTATTTGTGCAGTATGGAGTTCTAGACCCCTTAAGATATTTATATTCACCTGATTATTCATATTTAAGCTACATTCTTTCACATTGTCAAATGTCAAAAATTGCTCATTTATTTACAATGAAGACTGAGTTCACATTTGGTGGAAATTATACATCATTGTAATTGATCATTAAAGTTAATAAACGCTAAGGTGAGGTTCTAAAACCACCAGTTACTATACAGAGGGCAACCAAGATCCTGAAGGCTTCAGGAACGGTCTTTAGCCAAGTCAGCTATAGCTAGTTACAACAGTTGCAGACAGAATAACTACAGTTTATATCAGTAGACCAAAAGCTTGCCTAGGTGACCAAACTGAAGATCATCCTATTCTGTTTTTTAAGAATGTTTTTCCATGAGAGTTTAAACCCCTGCCTCAAAATGAGGAGTAAATGTCTGCTACTTTCCATGGAGATAGTATGTAGGCCTTCCCCTGAGATGGTGAGAAAAGGATGACAAACCCTCTGCTTGTATAGTATCTCTTAGGAGAATATTGTAGAAACCCAGATGAGAAGTGATGAGGGCCTGAACTAGGATGGTGGCTGTGTGAGTGGAAAGGAGGGAACAAATGTTAGGAGATATTGTGAGTATAGACTGAAACAGGATTTGGGAACTGATTGGCTATGGTGGATAAGGAAGAAGGAAGAATGACAAATGACTCCACTTGGGAACCTCTTTGACCAAAGGACTTAGTACCTCCACAGAAAGTTGAGTAGTTTGATTAGTACTTTCAGCAAAAAGAAGGAAGTTTAATGGAAGCATAGGTGGAGGAATAAGATAATAAATTTTGTTTTAGACATTCTGACTTTGAGGTGTTGGTAGAACATCCAAATTCATTTGTCTAGTAGGCAGATAGCAGTGGAAGAGTGAATTTCAGGATACAGATTAGAACTGGATATATAAATTTAGGAGTCATTTTTTACAGGTAATAATTGACCCAACCAAATCTGATGAGATCAACAAAAGACTGGATATAGAAATCAGAAGAAAAAGTAGACTAGGACAGAACATTTGGGAATATTCAGTTTTGTTGGGACATATCATTGAAGATTGTGCAAAGGAGACTGAGGAGTGGTCATATAGGAAAAGAACTAAGAGAAATCAATGTTATAAAACCCAAGGTGGGAGAGAGTATCCAATAAATAGAATTGGTGGTTGTTGTCCTTCGTCTTCAAAGAGGACCAAAATGACATCAGCATTGTAAAGTGAAATTTCAATGTGTCTGACTGTGGCTGATCAGACCAATATGAGCTCGGAATGCTCTACCACAGGTTGGGCACAGGTAGTCCATATAAATATTTGGGGTGGATATCCCAAATTTGCGCATCCTGCATTTACTTTGTGCTGTCTCAATTCTGCTTTGCTCAAAGAACACAGCACCTTTTCTTATGTGGGCATGCCATGTTGAGAGTGGCCCTGTGCCAGTGTCTCCCATGTTGCACAGTCAAATCCAGAGTTCTTGAAGGAGACCTTGAGAGTGTCCTTGTATCGCTTCCTCTGGCCACCATGTGACCGCCTGCCCCATGCAAGTTCTCCATAAAATAGCCTTTTTGGCAAACGTACATTTGCATTCCAACAACATGGCCAGCCCATCAGAGTTGCGCTCTTTATCAAAAACTGCAGAAAGTTCTTGAAGGTAAGAACTGAGAAGACATCACTGGATTTAGCAGTTAAGAGATCAGTAGCAATCTTGGAGAGAACAGTTTTGATTCAGTCGATGGAGAGAAAGTCAAGTGCCAGGGATTGAAAAGTGAGTAATTGAAGAAATGGAGGTTGTGAAGGTAGACAACACATTCGAGGAGTATGTGAAAGGGAAAAGAATGGATAATGGCTTGAATAAATAGCAGGATCAGTATTTGTTTTTTAAGGATGATGAAGACCTGGACATATCTGTAGGCATCAGGAAAAGAGTCAGGAAATAAGGAGAGATTTAAGATGAACAGAAGGAGGAAGAGTTAAGGGGGTAAGTTCCCTAAAGAGAAAAGGGAGAGTGGGATTAAGAGGAGAAACAGATAATGTTGTCTTTGGCAAAAAAAAGGACGACTTCTTTGTCTCACACTGGAGCAAAGAGAGCGTCTGGTGTTGGAAAAGAACAGGGTAGAGGAATTACAGAGATTTTGAGATCTAGAATAAGAGAAATGGGGAAGTTCATGATGACAGCTTCAGTTTTCTTAATCAAAACTAGAAGAAATTGGGCAGTATAGATTGTTTAAGGAGAGCAGAGAAATTCAGAACAACTGCTGTGGAGAGGCGAACAATGAATCAGTTAGGAAAGAAGAATTTCAGTCATTCCATAAGCTTATTATGTGCCTGACATTGTATCAAGTTCTTGCAATACAGAAATCAAAAATAGTCCTTTCCCTCCTAAAGTTTATAATCATTTGGGAGAGACAACCCATATAAATCAGAACATCGAAGATAAATACAAAGAAGGTGAAACGTAACTTTACACCTGGGGGGACCAGGAAAGGCCTACTAGGCAAAGGGGCACTAGAGCTGAATCTTAAAGGAAGTCAGAAAAGCTAGGAGGTAGAGATTGGAATTGACAGCATTCCAAGCATGGGGACTAACCCACCTCAAAAGAACAGAGATGGAAGATAGAGTGTTGAGTTTGAGGAACAGCAAATAAGTTAATATGGCTGAATCACAGAATACGTGAAGGGGAGAATAAAGTATAAGAAAATAAGGTAAGAAGGGACCAGGGTGCCAACTTGCAAAGACCTTTAAAAGTCAGGTAAAGGACTTTGTATTTGATATTGAAGTAATATGGAGCCACTGGAGTTTATTGATCAGGGTGGGAGGGAGAATTTTAGAAAAAATCACTTTGGCAACTGAGTGGAAGATAGATTATAGTGGAGAAAACCTGAAACAGGAAGGTCAGTTAGAAGGCTATTGCAGTAATCCATTTAAGAGATAAAAAGGGCCTAAATTTGGGACCTAATGGTATGTGAAAGGGTAGAAGGAGATCAAAGAAAGAAATCACAGGATTTGGCAATTGATTATTTACATGGGGTAATCTGTAGAAAGGAGTTGAGGATGGTGCCACAGTTATAGATCTGGGTGACTAGAAGAATGGTAGTTATCCCCTCCACAGTTATAAGAATATTCAGAAAAGGTGGAAAAGATAATAAGTTAGTTCTCTTTTGGACCATTTGATTTTACAATACTAACTCCTAAGTCATGTGACCAACAAGATGGAGGACTAAGCATTTTCTCTAATCCTCTCAAACCTCTTCAAAATAAAAATTATGTGTCAAAGATGAAGCAATTTCAGCTTTTTCCACAGTCTAAGACACCAAGAACCCAAACAGGCTAAAAAGCCAATGAACTTATTTATCTTCCTCTCCCTTACAACCTACCAAACTCCTAGCAACAGAGCTGCACAAATGTCCCAAGTAACTCACAAGAGAAATCAACTTTGCCCTCCGTCTCCACATCTCCCCTCCCCTCAAGGGCCACTGAGATCCAAAAAGCAAAAATATGCTCAGACTGCCATGCCACCGTGGAGGTATTCTCTGCTACCACAGAGCCCAGCCAGAAATGAGGAACAGGGGGGAAAGGGGATAGGACCAACGTAGATGGCATTCCCCTAAGCTGACAGAAAGAAACCAATAGACAGCTGGGACCAGTTCTGTCTCCGCAAAAGTCATTTGGAGCAGAGGCCAAGCATGTTGAACTGTGAATTGGCCAGCATGAAAGAAGGCCAAGATGTTCTGTGATCCAGCCCCCAAGGAAACCACCGTCAACGTGAAAATAGTCAGAAAGGAGAAAATAAGGAAAAAAGACTGAAAGTTGTTAACAGAGAAGGAAGAAAAATCAGAGTCCCTGAGCATAAACAGATAAGCCAGAAGGGAATGTGGTCTCCAAATCAGGTAAGAGTTCAGGCAGATGTAAATAAATATTGCAGGAAAAGGAAAATAAATTGGTACCTGATAAAGCAGATAACTATGAATTCCCCAGAAAACATAGAACCACAGATAGATTTTCCTAAATGGCTTAAAAGAGAAATAAGAATTATGAAAGCACAGTAGAAATATTTGGCAAAATAGAAAAAGTGGAATCCACTCTGACAAGTGTCACCAAAGAAACAAAAGAGCATAACTGCTAGGGAGCATAAACATGGAAGAAAAAGACACTCTGAGAGAAGAGCAAAAAGCAATAATATTTAAAGGAAGTATGATCTCCAGCAGAACATAGTACTCTCTAAGACAAGATGCATAGAAACGACTTTAAAAGATTAAATTGCTCCCAGAAGAACACAAGTCAGAAAACTTGAATACCATAATGCAAGGAAAAATACAGGAAAATTGCCTAGAACTTCTGAATACAGAAGACAGAATCCATAGAGCACCCATAGGTAAAAACCCTGTGCTGCAAACATCAAGACACACAGTGGTTAAATTTAACAATTCCACTGGAAAACAACAGATTCTTCAAGTGATCAAGAGAAAGATATAAAAAAAAAGGAAATTCAAATAACATGGGACTATTTTATACCCACCAGAAACCATAAGAAGAAATGGAATAATGTGTTCCAGAGAATAATGGAGCTCAAGATGCATGCTAGCGTGAAAATCTGCCCTGAACATCTGAGCCTAACTATAAATGAGAGAAGATGAATGTTCAGTAAAAAAAGGCATTCAAAGAATGCATAGAAAGAAAACTTGATATGTCTGAAGAAATTATTTGTTTCTCAGACACACCAGACAACAGAAATAAGGGAAGGGTAAACAAATACAGTAACTAAGGGCAACAACAAAATAAAACAAAAATCATTAAGAGATTTCTTTCCAAATATACATAGACAAAAATAAAAGCAGAAAGCAAACAGTAGTGATTGTAGAGAAACAGGCCTGAAACATCATAGACTAAACATCATAACACCCTACCTATGGGTGAATCACTTTATTTTTGTGGTACTAAATTAAAAAATGAGACTGTAAAAAAAAGGGTAGAAAGAAGATAGAGTACGTGATGTACCTTGAATCACATCAAAGGTTAACAGTGAAGAGATAACCCTTGAATTCTCTCAGTAAGAAGAGAGCCTGTGGGAGAGTGAGTAAGCAATACATAGGGAGGAATCCAAAAAAGGGGAAAGGAAAAGGAAAATCTTGTTTCATTAATGGGAAGGGGTAGTACTGATAAATGCTCCTGTGGGAGAAGAGAGATGTTTCATAAAGGAAATGAAGGTCTTGTATACAGGTCTGCAGGAAGTTAGTGCTTAGACCAGTCATCCTGCCTCAGGAAGAGGACAACCAGAGCTCCTGAGGGCAAATGACACCCAAAAGAATAGGAAGGCGTAGACCCAAGGAAGAGATTTTAAGGCAGCTAGGGAAAAAAAGACCAAGGGTGGGGCAAAGGTCAACAAGGAACTACATAATCAGGGACATAGGAAAATTCCTACCACGAGGCAATATCCTTTCTACAAAATAAGTAAAAGGGATATGAATCAAAGAATAAAAGTCTAGAGTAAACAGAACACAAAGCTAAATAATGAAGAGAATGAGGAAAAATTCTTTTTTAGAAAAAGGCACAGAAGATAAAATTTTAAAAATTAATAAGCAAAACAAAGTAAAGGAGATGAGGAAGGGAATCTTACTTGACTAAAGGGGGGAAAGGGAAAGATTAGATAAAAGCAAGCAATAAAAGAGGAACTCATAATCAAATCAATACATAGCAGATTGGGGAGAGATTGCGTTTTGAGAGTGAGAACCAGTGGGATTAGGGTTGCCTTAAAATAAATTAAGCTAAAATAACTGAAGATATATGATGGGGCATTGGAAGTTTGAGATGTCCAAAGGATATGCATTTTAAAATGACCAACAGGTTGTTGGCGATACAAGACTGGAGCTCAAGAGAGAATGGAGCTAGATAAAAGATCTAGGAATTATCTGAATGGAGATATTAATTAAGCCTTTGGGAGCTGATGAAATTACCATATGCAAGAATATAGAAAATAGAAGAAGCCCCAGGAAAAAACCTTAAGGGACAATCATAATTAATGGACATGTCATGGGTAAAGATCCAGCAAAAGATACTAAGGATTAGTCAGATAGAAGAATGAAGAGAAAGCAGTATCACCAAACAGCTAGAGAGGAGACAGTATCTAGTAGATAGTCAGTTGTCTCTAATGCTACCAGAGAGATAAAGGAGTAGGATCAAAAAGAGACAGATTAACTTAAGACGTGATAGATAACACTGTAGAGTTTCAGTTGAATGATGAAGTGCAGAGGGTTTAGAAGAGAGTAGAAATGGTCAAAGGATATGACCTGGCACTTTTTAAATGAACTCAAAACTATAGTCATATGAAAAATGCTCTAAATCACTATTGATTAAGAGAAATGCAAATTAAAACAATTCTTAAGTATCACCCCACACCTATCAGATGAGCTAATGTGACAGAAAAGGAAAATAATAAATATTGGACAGTATGTGGGAAAATTGGGACAGTAAAGCACTCTTGGTGGAGTTGTGAACTGATTTATCTGTTTTGGAGAGCAATTTGGAACTAGTCCAAAGGACCATAAAATTGTTCATACCTTTTGATCCAGCAATGCCACTATGAGGTCTATATCCCAAAGAGATTTTTTTTTGAAAAGGGAAAAGGATGGCGGAGCCAAGATGGTGGAGTAGAAAGACTCATATACCCTAGCACTTCCCCTGCAGCCCACAAAATACCTGTAAAAAATGACTCTCAAGAAATTCTAGAGCAGCAGAAGCCACAGAACGACAGAGTGAAAGAGATTTCCAGCCAAAGGTAACCTGGAATGCTGAAAGGAAAGGTCTGTCCCACGGGATGCTGAGTGGAAGCAGAGCCCAGCCCTGGCCATGCCACACAGTGAGGAACAGGACCAGAACAGGCCTCCAGGGCAGAATCCCCAGCAGGGAGCATCCCAGATCCCTCAACCCACAAGCAACAAAGAAAGCCTCAAAAGTCATTGTGGGAGGGCTTCCCCAGCTGGATGAGAGGAGAGCAGGATCCCCCCAGCATTAGCTCTAGGTGGCAGCAGCAGCAGCAGCAGCAGCAGCAGGAAGCAGCTACTGTGGCCCGGAATCAGCCTGGGTCCCTTGTCCAGGCTACTCAACTTAAAGCCTCTAGGGAAATTGAGCAGGGGATCTGAACCTCACCCCTCAGTGGCTGCCCCACCCCCACCCAGAGCCCCTGGGGCAATTGAGCAGCTGATCTGAATCTCAGCCCTGAGCACGGTTCTGGGGGGGAGGAGGAGCACTAGGAACCTCCTCTTGAGAAAGGATTCAGAAGTCAAGTAACTGACTGGGAAAATGCTCAAAAAAAGGGAAAAAGAATAAGACCATAAAGGGTTACTTTCTTGGTGAACAGGTATCTCCTTCCATCCTTTTGGATGAGGAAGAACAATACATACTGTCAGAGGAAGTCAAGGCTTCTGCCTCCAGTATCTCCAAAATGAAATGAGAGTGGAGTTCAGGAAAGCTAATGACTATGACGTAAACCAGGCAGTTACAAAACAAAACCAAAAGATTGAAAAAATAGAAGATGATGTGAAAAACATTGGAAAAACAGCTGACCTGGAAAATAGATCCAGGAGAGACAATTTAAAAATTATGGGACTGTCTGAAAGCCATGACCTAAAAAAGAGCCTGGACATTATCTTCCATGAAATTATCAAGGAAAACTGCCCTGATATTCTAGAACCAGAAGGTAAAATAAATATTGAAAGAATCCCCTGATCACCTCCTGAAAGAGACCTGAAAAGAGAAACTCCTAGGAATATTGTGGCCAAATTTCAGAGTTCCCAGGTCAAGGAGAAAATACTGCAAATAGCTAGGAAGAAACAATTTGAGTATTGTGGAAATACAATCAGGATAACACAGTCTCTGGCAGCTTCTTCATTAAAGGATTGAAGGGCTTGGAATAGGATATTCCAGAAGTCAGAGAAACTGGGATTAAAACCAAGAATCACCTACCCAGCAAAACTGAGTGCAGTACTTCAAGGGAAAAAAAGGTCATTCAGTGATATAGAGGACTTTCAAGTATTCATGATGAAAACACCAGAACTGAATAGAAAATTTGACTGTCAAACTCAAAAATCAAGAGAAGCATGGAAAGGTAAACAGGAAAGAGCAGTCATAAAGGACTTTCTAAAGCTGAACTGTTTACATTCCTACATGGAAAGGTAATATTTGTAACTCTTGAGACTTTTCTCAGTATTTGTGTAGGTAGAGGAATTACACACACACACACACACACACACACACACACACACACACATAGACAGAGAGTATAAGTTGAGCTGAATCAGAAGAGATGATATCCATATAAAATTAAATTAAGGGGTGAGAGAGGAAAATATTGGGAGGAGAAAAGGAGAAATGGAATGGGGCAGACTATCACTCATAAAAGAGATAAGAAAAATCTTTTTCAAAGGAGGAGAAAAGGGAGGAGGTAAGAGGGGAAAAGTGAAGCTTACTCCCTTCACAAATGGCTTAAGGAGGGAATAACATGTTCACTCAATTTGGTATGAAATCTATCTTACACTATAGGAAAGTAGGGGAGAAGGGGACAAGTGGGGTGAGGGGGATGATAGAAAGGAGAGCAAATGGGAGAAGGGAGTAACTAGAAGTAAACACTTTTGGGAAGGGACAAGGTCAAATGAGAGAATGGAAAAAAAGTGGGGGGCAGGGCAATATAGTTAGTCTTACACAGCATGACTTATGGAAGTCTTTTGCAAAACGACACATATATAGCCTGTGTTGAATTGCTTGCCTTCTCAATGGGTATGGGTGGGGAGGGAGGGAGAGAAGTTGGAATTCAAAGTATTAGAAACAAATGCTGAGAATTGTTATTGCATACAACTGAGAAATAAGAAATATAGGTAATGGGGTATAGAAATCTATTTTCCCCTACGAGAAAAGAGAGAAGATGGGGATAAGGGAAGGAGTGTGGAAGGGAGTGTGATAGAAGGGAGGGCAAATTGAGGGAAAGGGTAATCAGAATGCAAGGTATTATGGAGTGAGGGAGGGGAGAGATGGTGAGAAAAATTGGAACTCAAAATTTTGTGCAAATGAATGTCAAAATCTAAAAATAAATAAAACTATAAAAAAAAGAAAAGGGAAAAGGACTATTTGTACAAAATATTTACAACAGCTCTTTTTGTAGTGGCATAGAACTGGAAATTGAGGGGATGCCCCTCAATTGGAAAATGGCTGAGTTGTAGTACATGATAGTAATGGAATATTACTATGCTATAAGAAATGATGAGCAGGCTGATAGCAGAAAAACCTGGAAAGGCTTATACGAACTGATGCAAAGGAAAGTGAGCAAATCCAGAACACTGGGCATAGAAACAGCAGTACTGTACAGTGGATCAACTGTGAATGACTTAGCTATTCTCAACAATACAGTGATCCAGGACAGTCCCAAAGAACTCATGATGAAAAATGCTACCCATTGTCAGAGAAAGAACTGATGGAGTTTGCAGATCAGAGCATACTGTTTTTCATTTTCTATGGGGCTTTTTTCCCTTTTGGTCTGTGTTTTCTTCTACATTGTGACTAATATGGTAATATATTTTGCATGATTGAACATGTATAACATATCAAATTGCTTAACATGTCAGGGAGGGGGGAGTTGAGGAAGGAAGAAAATTTGGAACTCAAAATTTTTTTCAAAAACTGAGTGTTAAAAATTGTCTTTACATGTAATTGGGAGAAAAAATATATATATTTTTTAAAAGAGCAGGGGATATGTGAAAGCCCTCAGTGTAGAAGACTTATTTCAAAGAGTATAGTTGAGAAGAGAGAGAAATATAACAAAAGCCAGTGAGCATGATAAGTTAGGCAGGTAGGATCACACAGTGAAGAATATTGGACCTAGACTCAGACCTGATTTTAAATCTTGCCCTAGATAGTTACTTCTGATGTAATCCTGGGCAAGTCACTTAACCCCTACCTACTTCTATTTCCTCATCTATAAAATGGAATAATAATAGCACCTGCCTCACAGGATTGTAGTGAAGCTCAAATGAGGCAATATATGTAAATCTTAAAGCACTACATCAATGCCAGCTATTAGGATTTAGCTAGGACTTTTTAAGGATCATGGAGACTTGGGAAGGATGGGGGTGATGGAGCAGTGTGCTTGAGATGGGTTCAGGAGTGCTTAGGAGTACATGTAGAAAGTTGACTTGGTAAACAACAGCATTCTAATCTCTCGCTATGAGAGATTAGAATGAAGGCAGAGAGAGATAGTTGGAGAAAGGGGGGAATAATGTCAGAAGTATGTGAAATGAGTAGGGGAGAGGAGGGAATACCCATCAGATGGCCTCAGTTCTAGGGATTAAATGTGAGGCAGGGTCCTCCATCAGAAAAAGTGGGAGGGAGAGGTGGCATAGGAGGCTTAAAGAAACAAGAAAAGTTTGGAACAACTCTGATGAATGAGATAGGGAATCAATTAGGGATTAGTGGTAATCAATTAGTAATAGGATTGCCATTCTACAATGAGAACCCATTGGAGAGTAGTTTGTATATAGTGGACTCAATCAGCAGAGTTTTATTTCTTCCAGTTCTATTCAGCAGCATGTGATTAGGAGGAAGTAGGCAGGTGGTAGGAATAATCCAGGTTTGGGTTTAGCAAAGCATAATCCATCATAGGACAAGGGAAGAAAGAATTCAAGAACAGAACAGTGTACAGTGGAAATGGTTCACCAAGGGCTGATGATTGGGAAAGGAAGAGAATGTAGCCAGAGCAGATGAGATGGTCTGGGATGGTGTGAAAAGACAGAGGGATTGGAGACCAGAGTGAGAACAGAAATCAGAATCAGGGAGAGATGGAGAGATTAAAGTTTATAAGCAAATAAAGGAAATTCAGAGTTCTTTAACATGCAAGTGGGACATTTGTTGGCAATGGAAAATCAAAAGCATGACAACCCTGTGTGTTGCTGAGGTGGATTGGAGGCCTAGGTAAGAGGCATTGACTAGATTAAAGAACTGAGAAGTTATGGTATTATGAGGACATCATCATGTATATTAGAGTTTCCTAGAACTAAGGAAGACGTAAGATAGACTAAGAAATAACATAATTATGTAACTAAGACAGAGCTTAAAACCAAAAGCCAAGCACTGAACTCATTGTGAAGGGAAGGAGAATGTGCTGGGAGTCAGCTGATAACAGAATCTGAATTGGGTCATAAAATGAGCCTCTGCTGATGAAGGCAAAAGATTAGAAGTTTAAAAATTAATGGTTTGTGTTGACACAGCCCTCAACCACCTGACCTGCCATGTTCCTGTGAATTGGAGCAAACCTAGCAGTGTGATGGCATTGTTGGATTAGAAAACCTATGGAGAGGAAGAGGCAGGAGGTAGTTTGTTCCAGTCCAGAAGCCATGTAGCAGTGAGGAAGCAGTTGAGATTAAGATAAATTTGTAATGGACATAATTGGGACACTTAGTGACTTTATTCAGTGGCATTTAGCAACATGGGCATAGAAATAGGAAAGAGAGATGGTTGAGGTAACCTGAGGCCTGAGCAGTGGAAGGAAAAGGCAGCCAGGGAAACTGGTTTTCCATACGGTCAAGACTGCAAAAGGAGGAATCTAAGGCCAGAGCAGTGATGATATCCTGGGAGAACAGAGGGAAGTATAGCATTATGATGTGCACATCCAAACACTGAGGATCTGATTGATGTGAGTCCTCAATTCACTCTACTGTCTCCCTGAGTCTTGGAATCTCCTATTGTTCTGAGAGCTAGGCAGTAGCAGGTGATAACTATAGTGTCTGGATCCCCAAGGACTTGTCAGAACTCATGTTAGAGACCAGTTCCTTAGCTGAATAACAAAATGGGAGAGGAGTCATACCCAGAAGATGCCCCACAAGGGGAGCAAATACTAGATACCCAATTCAAAATTTCCAGATACATAGGCCTTGTAATATTTCTGTCAGTATCTTTGTTTGAGCCTTATGTGTGTACTGCTGCCAAAATTGAATGAAGAGCATAACATTATGAAACACAAATTGGTATAAAACAGTTTGCATAGCATACAGTCAGTAAGTGACATTGTAGGCTCTTTGGAAGAGAGCTCTTTAGTATTTCGTATGAGACACCTAAGTAAATTAGTGACAAATGACATCGTATATGGAAGCAAACTTTCTTTTAAGTGAATTGATATTAACAAAAGGACTTACTTGCTTTTTGCCCTGAAAGTCATACTGCATAACTTTGGTGGTACTTGGCCAATTTAGATAAAGTCACTTTTTTTCATAAGTATATTCCACCCACACTCCCTCCCATTCTGTAGCAGTAAGTAGCAAGACTTTGCACTTGTTTTCATCATAGATAATCTGATATATCTTCATTTTCACATTTTTTTCCAGCTCATTCAGACCAACAAACTGAAGCACTACCCCAGCATCCATGGAGACTTCAGCAATGATTTTAAACAGCCTTGTGTAGTTTTCACTGGTCATCCCTCCCTCCGATTTGGAGATGTTGTACATTTCATGGAACTTTGGGGAAAATCTAGTCTCAACACTGTTATATTCACAGGTAAATAGGAGAATTACTCTTATCTGTCCCATTATAATTCACAACTGCCAAGGGAAAAGGCCCAAGATAGAGTCACTTAAATTACATACTAGCAGAGAATCATAGCAGTGGGATCTGACAGATTATTTAGTCCAGCTGCCTTATGAAAAAAATAAGTTCCAAAGAGGCTCGAAGTTACCAAAGGTCATATGGCTAGTTGGTAAGAAACAAAAGAAAAATTTTCAGATACACACACACACACACACACACACACGCACACGCGCGCGCACACACACACACACACACACCCTTAATAGTTGTATTTTCTTCCTAATTCTCTGGTACTTTCTAGAGTGAAGCTATGAACTGGCTATATAATATAGACTAATTCCAGTATCCAGTCTTGTTTTCCCATGTCTGTCCCTCTAGGAATATCTGATAGGAATCATCTTTGAACTGTAGCAAGCTGCTTTTATTCTGGAAACTTGAACCACTCAAGAAAAAAACAAATCCCTGACAAGGCCAGATAGTGTGACCAATGGCAGTTGGCTACTCTGAGCCATGTTCCAGCATTCTTTTTAAGAAATCAGGTATCTTAAAAGCTCAATATTTGACCTTTCAGTCGTTTTAAGACACTGGTTCCCCAAGGTTCCCCGAAGGACAGTTCTAGGGGATTGCCAGATGTTGTTTTACCTTGGTCAAAGTAAAATCTGGGGAGCTAAGAACCAGTCATGGGAAGAATGGATTTCATTAACTCCTCAAATGACTACCTCCCCAAACTAGAAGTAGTTTGTGCAGGTGAAGCCCAGTTCTGATCTTTTCGGAGTACCTGACCCATAAGTCTGCAGGTTTGCCAGCAGTATGCTACACTAGACTTACCACCAATATTTCATGGAGCTAGAAAAGATCTCAAAGGCTATCTTGTTTGACCCTTACTTGACCAGCCTTTACTTGCAGACCTCAAATTTAGGGGGAACCTCCTCTGAAGATCACCAGCTATTACTGTAGAAGCCTTTTCTTCTTTGTTCTACTGTTTGCAACTACTATTCAGTTTCTCCGCTCCTCATCTCAGGCTGCCACAGCATTGCTGGAGAGAGCTGCAAATCTGAAGTAACTTCATTTACTACAAATTTACAATAAGCTATAGCCAGCCAGGTAGTCCCTGCAGTCATACTGACTCTATATCTCATTGTCCACAGCCAATCTACAGGACTCCTTAAGCCCTAAGCTGTGCCTTTCTTCCCAATGTTGATCACACATAATTTAGCCCCTAAGAAAACTGAGCTCATCCTCAGTTCCTTTCCCCAAACTACTCAGCATTATCATCTAGTTGCTTTCCCTTTAATCATAAAAAGCCTCACTTAAATCTTGTCCCTCCTACCTGAACCCTCCATTCCATCTATGTGAGCTCTTGGTTCCATTTTTTCCCACTTCAGGATCTTAATCCTTCAGTCATTCCCTTCCTATCTCTTTAATCTCTCCATCCCTTTTCACTACTTTGCATCTGCCTAAAATCATTTTCATTTCTCCCCAAACCCTTACTTTCTTGCTTCTGTCCCATTTAGCTACCATTCCATCTCTCATTCCATTCATTGCTAAACTTGTCATAAAAGTGATGCCTTTATATCTACGTCACCAGCTTTCCTTGTGCTCTGGCCTCTACCCTCATCACTCTACTATGTGACCTAATAATCACATATAATGGCCTTTTTCTCAGCCATCATTCTCCTTGACCATTTTTGTTTCATTGAACATTTTTGACCACTCCCATCTTATTGGATACCTTCTGCTCCTTTAGCTTTAGAGATCCCAACTTTCCTGATTCTCTGAATTCTTTCACCCCTCCTTTGCTATATTTTTCTAATGATCCTAGTTCTCTTCTTAAATTCTCTTAACTTCTTAAGGTGAGTCTTCCCTAGGGTTCTTTTCTGGGCTGTGTTGACTCTTGTTTTTGACAGTTTTATTTAATCCTGTGACTTCCAGTTAGGACCTCTGTCTAGATGAATCTAAAATGTATCTCTGCAACCTTGACTTTTTTTCTGAGCTCTAGACTAGCATCTCCAACTGTCTACCTAGTTGTTCTACTCTCATCTTAAATTTGCCAAAATCATTATCTTTCCATCCAAACTTCCTTCTCCTTCTGACTTCACTATTTCCATTAGTGATGTGTGCCACTATTCTCCAGTCTGCCATGTTTAAAACACTGGGGCTGGATTTGGCTCTTCCCTTTCCTTCAGCAGTCATGTCTGAGCTTTCACTGATCCCTATTGACTTCACCATCCTTAGCATCTCTCACACCCACCCACTCCACTGCCACTACTCTAGACAAAGGTCCACATGACAATACACTTGAACTATCACAAAAAAAACTACTGCTCCCCACCTGCAGTCTTCTCCTGTGCCAATCTATCCTTCATTTTCTACTCAGACTAATCTTTGGTGGAAAAAACAAAGGACTGAGTCAGTGATTTAGATTTACAGGGGACCCAGGACACACTTTCTCAAATTATACCCTTATTTTGGTAAACTGTGACTTAATTATCTAATTATGGGGGCCCCTAGAACTTAGGCTTCCACATTTCCTAATGTTTAGATGTGATGATGTTGCTTCTCTTAATTTAAAATCCTTCATTGGCTCCCTAGTGCCTGCTGAGTAGAGGTTAAGAACCAATAACAAAATCTCCATCTGGAATTCAAGGCTGTCCACAGTCTGACTCCACTCTGTCTTTCCAGTCTTAACTTCAAGTTACTTCCTTCATGCGTTCTATATTCCAGCCAAACTGGACTGCACCTCTCGAATGCCCTGTACTTTCCTGCCTCTGTGCCTTTGTTCATATTCTTTCCTATTCCTGTATCCCCTTCCATCCCCTCTGTTTTTTTTAATTCCTTCCCATTCTTTAAAACAATTTAAATTCCACTTGTTCTGAAACCTTCCCTCCTTCCCCTGTCAGTAACAACCTTTCTCCATGCGCCTCCTATGTGACTTTATTTTAGAAATCTTATAGTGTTTTTGTTAGACATGTGAAGTCAGGAATATCTTTGCTCAAGGCCTACTTCTGAAATTCACTTGCCGTGTGACCTTGGGGAAATCATTTAAGTTCTCTTAATCTCAGTTGCCTCATCTATAAAATGACAATAATAAATCACAATGGAAATGCTAGCTATTTTTATTATACCATGTGTTATGGTAACCTATGGTAACTTATGCCTGTTCTGGACTGTGAGCTCCTTGAAGGCAATAACCATGTCTCATCTAAACTTTGTCTTTGGTATGTTTGATGAATTAATCAGTGAACAAATGAATGAATGAATGAATGAATGATCGACTACTATTTCTAATAATAGAACTGGTGTGTAGATGAGTAGACTAAAGCAAAAAGAGAATTTTTTATTTAAGAATTATTCATGAATTGATTATATATTCGATTTTGAATATATTGAATATGAAGTGACATTGGAACATTTATGTGGAAATGTCCAGCAGACAAATGGAGGATCACAACTAGAGTTAATAAGAAGTCAGGGCTTGATTGAGATTTCAGAATCATATTTATGAAGGTAAATATTGATGCCATAAAATGAATAAGTTCTCTCAGGAAGACAGTTATGGTACAGAAAGTAAAAGGACTGGCCACTGAAGAAATCCACAGTTAAGAAGAAGAAGAGGGTTCAGAGTGTGGGGCATAAATTATATACCCTCATGGAAGCCCAGACCTGATAAAGTTTCAAAAAGAACAAAATTATCAGGTTTTAAATGCACTGGTATGTAGATGAGTAGACTAAAGCAAAAAGAGAATTTTTTATTTAAGAATTATTCATGAATTGATTATATATTCAATTTTGAATATATTGAATATGAAGTGACATTGGAACATTTATGTGGAAAAAAGTTGTGGAGAAGAAAATTGAGGAAATCTTTTTTGAATTTGTTAGGAAAAAAGTTTTGGTCACCTTTGAGAGAGTAATTTTCTATACATTGTAAGGATGGAAGCTTGAGCTTGAGATTGGTAAGAAAATGGATGCAGTCCATGTCAGCCCTTCATTTAAGACTGTTGGCTCTCAGAGAAAAGAGAAATGGGACCAATGTTAGAAAAGGTATCAGGGACAAGAGAAAATCTCTTTACAATTGAAAAGGCCTATCCATGTTTGAAGTCACAGGGGAAAGCCAACAGAGAGGAAAAAAATTGAATAGGCTAGTGAGGAATGGTCATGAGAGTTAGATCTTTTGGGCATTAAGGCATAAGTGGAATTTAAGCAATTCCCCTTAAAAAGAGAACAAGTATCTCTTACTCTAGTACTGGAGGGGAAAATGGGAGAATGTTGAATTTCAATTGTTTTATTTATCTAAAATCATTTATATATTCTGGCTACTCAACCACAACAATTATTATTTTCATGACAAAAAATTTTCAAATTTCTAACTAGTCATAAACGTGAAATGTAAGGTTTTTAGAACATTATTTTGTCTTTCATATAGGTAAACATGAGAGCACAGTAAACTGTATTTAATGCAGTCTTTACTTTCTCTCTATTTTTTTCATATACTGGGAAACTAAGGTAACTTAGTTTGTCATTTCCATACTCAATTTTGAATTAGTGAAGCCGAAAGGAAAAAGGACATTCTGACATCCACAGAAGCTTCTGCTATTTTTTAAATTTTATTTTCACTTGAGTAGTTTCTGATGGTGCTTAAGTCACTTTCTTACTATATAGTATTTTTTAAAATCACATCAACAGTTGTATCCTTCTTAAATGACTCACCCCAATATATTATAGTGGGATAGCTTCTGTGTTTCCATATATGCTTATCTTTAGCAGTTGAAGGTGGACTCTACTACTAAGTATTAAGAATATTGATGAGAAAATAAGTAAGAGATGGTGCATGTCCTACCCATACTTAACAGACTCAGCTAAAACAACTACAATATAATTAGAAGTTAAAATTAATAATAAATTATTATGTCTTTGAGCATTAATTTTTCTATAGGTAGTGGCTCTGTGAACTATATATATCATATAATGTAATCATTTTTATAGACTGTTTCAATAAAGTCTTAAAAATTACAAACCAGTAGGCCCATTTAAAAACTTTTCATTTGTCATTTTATTTCAAGCTGATACACTGACCCACAAATAAAACTTAAGCCATATCATAATGTCAGTGTACCTAGGTTTTGTTAAAATTCATCAACTCCTTCATAATTTAAGGGGGAATAACTTTGGAAACACAAAATGTGGAAACTGTGCAAAGTTTGACAGAGACCACACTTCACTTAGTCCAGTAAAAGTTGCTTTATGAGAGGTTTCCTCTAGCCTTATCACTAACATCAAAAAAATTAATCACATTTTTTTTACCTATTGATTTTTTTTTTCTTATATCTACCCTATTTTCAGAGTATTTGGGGAAAAATTCCTTGACTCAGCCACTCCACCAAATGAAAAGACACTGGAATTGTTCTTCATGGTTGACATGTCTCAGTCATTTAGAAGACCAGTCCTTCCTATGGAAACAGGTTAAGATGAAGTACAGCAAACTAGAGCAGAGGAAAAACTAGTGTTTCCATCTTATTTTTCACATTGTTTCTATTGTTCACATGCAGAAAATTCACTTCACTACAAGCTTTCAGCTGTCCCGTGTGTACCTTATTGATATTTAAGCTCTGTCTGTGCCACTACCTCTTTTACTATGCTTCAGTTCACTTCATCTGTCAGATAGAAATAATACCTGCCCCTAATTCAGGTATTGGAATGATAAAATGAGATTATAGGTGTGAAAGCTCTTTGGAAAGTTGAAAATTCTTTACAAACAGGAGAGATAAATGCCCCTATAGAGCTCTATAGGGCTCTATAACTTGGTGGTGTGATTATCTTGACCCAGAACCTGAATGAAACTTCTCTCTGGCTTAGGAAAGGGTTTTTGAGAGTTGCTTTCACTCCCAGCCTCAGTGGCCAACCTAATGAGCCTCTCCAAATCTAGTAAGGCTGATCCACAGATGATAGGCAGATATGTTCAGTCATTTCAGTCATGTCTGATTCTTCATGACCCTACTTGGCGTTTTCTTGGAAAAGATACTAGAGTAGTTTGCCATTTCCTTCTCCAGCTCATTTTACAGTTGAAGAACTAAGGCAGCCAGATTTGAACTCAGAAAGATGCATCTTCCTGACTTCAGGCCCATCACTCTATCCACTGCACCACCTACCCACTATAGCCAAGTTCATCCTCAAACCTCTTGCAGCTGGGATAAGATCAGTCAGAACTTAAACTTCACTGGCACACATTCATGTCAGGGATCACTTGCATGATCAAGTTGCAGAGCAAAACTTAAGCAGAAAATTCTATGATTAACAATGATGAAATGTTATCAAATGTTTTGTAACTTTCTTTACAAAATGTTCAAACCAGTGTCTGATTGCCAACACAGGTATGACCTTGCCCAGTAGGTTTGTAGAGTATTCCCTTCCAGGCCCTGGTATTTTCTTACTCTCCCCACACATTCATATATTCAGAAATGTTCTCCCAGCTACCTAGTTCAAAGCTAAATGTGAGCAGGATCATGTTTCCAGAACAGAAGGGAGAAAGAGTTGAGGGGCAGTCTCAGCACTGTCACCTCCCCTGTCTGAGCCTCAGCTTTCTCATCCATAAAACTGAGAATAATTGTAGTTGTGTTACATACATCTGAGGTTTATTGTGAGAACCATGTCTTCTGTAAAGTACTTCCCATATAACTATAAGTTTGAATAGTTAAAAAAATTTGGAGGTGATAGATTAAGGATAGAAACTGAACCAGCGAGTTCACTGACAGAGTAAACTCCCAAATGAAGCACCAGTTGAGGTCGGCACTTTCTCTGTAACTTGAGGGTCTTACAGAATTACCTAGGAATACTGAAAAGCGATTTACTCAGGGTCCCATAGATAGTGCGTGTCAATGAGAGGACATAAACCCAGGTCTTCCTGACTTGGAAGCTGTCACACTGCCTCCAAAGAGGATCACTCAAGTCTTAACCAGACAGGCACTTCCAGGTGAAGTTCTTACTACAGCATCTTGATAGGCAGATACTCTATTGCTCTTTTTATTAATGATACCCATTTATTCAGTGCTTTAAGGTTTATATAGTGCTTTAATTCTCACAGCTGCCTTGGGAGGTAAATGGTATAAGTGTTGTTATCCCCATTTTACAGAGGAGGAAACAACAATAGCTGTCATGTGTATATACAGTGCCTCAAAGTTTGCAAAGAAAAAAAACTTTACCAAAAAAAAGTTATTGGAGATTTACAACTCACACTCAAGTAGAGAGTTACATTAGAATTGTAGAAACCTGCTTAAAATAAAAGGCATTTAAGCACCAGTAGTAACAGTCGTTCATATTTGTGGAAATATAGCCTCGTAAAGTAAATGGTACGTATGTTCTTATCCTCATTTGCTTCTGTGGAAGCTGAGACTCACACAACTTAAATGACTTGTCCAAATTCATACAAATGTTAAGTGGAAATTCTGGGACTCAAGCCTAAGTTTCCTTTGGCCAGGTGTACTCTGTGACAACCCAGACTGGTTGGTAGGTCATTGGGAGGATCTCAGATAAATGTGATGGTTCAAATGGGTCTGTCTGCATTGCACTGGCATTGTTTTTGTCACATTTCTCCAGCTTTTTGAGCCCCTAATCATTCATTGCTTTTGAGATTTGAAAATTAACTCAGTTATCGTCTATGTCAGAAAACTAAATAAGAGTTAACAGAAAGTTAACTTTCTGATGTGATAATGCTTGTAGCCTTCCCCCATCCTCAACAATCTCTTGAAAACATGAACTAAGCTGATTTCATGTAGTTGACTACAGTCCGCTAGAAGTACTTAGTTACTGTGTTCAGGATTAATAGAGGCGATAGGTCCACATCAGTGAAATCACTGATCTTTTGGAATACTGAAGTACATTTTTGGACTTTCAGGAGTTAAAATAAAGCATCAGTGTAACTATTAAGAATAAAAGGCAATACAGTTGAAGTTGACGTTTTCAAATGGAGAAAAGAGGAGATGGGATCTTTTGGATTTACAGCCAGAAGAAACCTTGGAGCCCACAATTCCCTACTGGAAATAGAGAAGCAGTGTAGGAAATAGAGGAGTAGAAATAAAAAATTGAAGAAGTAGAGGCAGCAGCCAGCTATTCCATCAGTAGAGACCAACAAAATGCTTTGTTGCCTCCTTTTCTTTTAAAAATCTTTTTTTGTTCTTTCCCCAGAACCTGACTTCTCATATCTAGATGCACTGGCTCCTTACCAACCTTTGGCCATGAAATGTATCTACTGTCCAATCGATACAAGGCTCAATTTCATTCAGGTGTCAAAGCTGCTCAAGGAAGTACAGGTGATGATATGAACGGGATGTCCTCTGTGCTGTCAGAGGTTCTACCTCGTATGGGCCAAACTTCTTGGATTCAGGGTTGAAGGTTCTATGTCTTCTTATTTAGAAACATCTGTGAAGGTCTCAACTACTCCTAAAATTTAGAGAAGGAGGCCATGATGTCTGCTTTTTGAAAGAAGCTTTCATTTGAAAAAAAGGCATGATGGATAGTAGAGTGAACTAATATTTATTTTTACCTATACATTATTTTAAAAGTAGACTAAGCACCCCTTCTACAACGTAGACTGAAGGAAATAGTCAGTTGATAAATATTTATTACATGCCTACTAAGTGAATTGGGAAAAACACTTCCTCCTTCCACCTCCTTTTTTCAACCAGAGAGCATCCTGATTCTAAGTGAAAAGAATGTCAGTGGCTTTGCACAGCCATCATCGTTACTGTAATTGTCAGTGACGTGCTCTTTGACAAAGCCTGCATGGTATGCTCAGAATGATTGTTCTGTCTCTGTCTTTCTGTCTGTGTGATACATACACACACACATACTCTCTCTCTCTCTCTCTCTCTCTCTCTCTCTCTCTCTCTCTCTCTCTCTCTCTCTCTCTCTCCCCCCCCCCGAAATATAGCCAAAAGACAATGATAACGTATAGGACAGATTTGTGATTAAAACAGCACTGAATTAAAAGGTAAAATTAATGTTATTTTGAGACTTCTTTCATAATTGTTGAAGGGATTCTTCAGTAGCTTATGCCTTTCTTGCACAACTCTATCCTTACTACCAGGCCGATTGCCAAGCTAATTTCTTCTTTGTATTACTCCCTCTTTTCCCCCTCCCTTCTTTTCCTTTGAATTGCTTCTTAAAATATTTGTTGGAATGGTTCTTCTTTCCCCTTAGAGTTTTTGGTGCTGTTGTCCATCCTTAACTAATAAGTTCAAATAAGATTCTTCTGTTATTATCTTTAAAATTATATTTAAATAAATATAAAATTAAGTATAAACTATTTCTAAATGTAGATGATAGACGATTATATTTAAATTATCTTATTAATTAAGGGAAGGTTATTTGGTAGATAATGGCACAGAAAGCTATAATCTGAATTATTAGTATTGACATGGGACCATATATTTAGAGTTAGAAGGGGCCTTACAAACATCGAGTCCTACCTCCCTTATTTCACATGTTAGAAAGCTGAGCCTGAGATAAGTTAAGCAACTTACCCAAAGTCACATAGGCAATAAGTATCTGAGGTAGAATTTGAACTTGGATCATCCTCATTCTCAGCACATGCTCTGTCCACTCTATTACCATGCTTCTTGAAAATAAACAGCATTACTGGAAAATCCACTGTAGAAAAAAGTATTGTATTCTAGCACTAAAGAGAATCGCAGCCAAAGTAGGAAACATGATCTCTACCATAGGAGCAAAACCACAAGAAAGCTAAGTTTCAATTATCTACCGTGTACTAATCCCTAGCAAGTGTTTCCTCCCAGATTCACTGTCTCCTTTCTCTTATCCTTCAGTTTGTCTCTCCTTACCACCTCACCTGTTTGTATTCAGGAAATGTAATCTAATTTTAATGGTAATTTTAGTAAAACATAGGAAGAAAACTATTGCCAAAACATTCTCATTTAAACACATGCCTGAAACAGTTGTACAAAAATATACTTGTAGATATTTGCAGGAGTAATTTGAGCACTTACGGCCATTGATTTATATAAGAAAATTATTAGAAAGCCTTTTCCATTCTTTTGTCTTCTTACTAACTTTTAGTCATTTAATCCATGCTTTGTAAGTATTTAGGCTTCTGTATTATGTATTAATGTTTGATTCAGGAGGGAGTCCAGTGTGACACTTCTAAAGAGCAAGAAAGAAGCACTTTGGGCTGAAATTGCAGTCAGATAGGAAAGTAAAAAAGGGTTCTGGGTGCTGTTAGTGACCATCACAGAGATAAAAAGAAGGAAATTCAAGGAAGAAGGAAGCAGGCAGGTCTAAAGGACAATACCATGTTCACTTGCGGTGATTTAGAAGGGAAAGCCTAGAGTTTAGATTGTCGGAAGTTAAGTCTAATGTGATTTGGTATTAAAGGGGATTATAGGTTACCGAACTTAATGTCTGTAGGGAGATTTGTGTTTTCATTTTCCATTGCTCTGAAGGGATATAATTCTTTAGTTTTTCATTAGTTTTAAAATATTTATGTTCTAGTAAGTTAATTTTTTAAAGTATTTTTTACTAAAGAACTGAAATTTGCTATTTGTATATCCAAGAGATATATCCCTGCCTGTTATGTGACTCTAGCACCACCTGGTGGTGGAGAACATATCACAAGGCTGCCACCAACAGCAAGGGACCCGGATGCTGAGCTTTCAGCGGAATCACAGTTCAGGCTAATCATCTAACAACTAAAGCAGGGTGATAATGAGAGGATTAGAAATGGCTTATTTCCTCAAGGACCGTACAGGGTCTAATTGAGGATGAGAGGGAGTGCCAGGAGCATGAAGGTGACTTAATGCAAATATTACAGCGCCTCAGTTTACTGACGTTAGAGAATGAGATGTAGGTTAAAGGCGATTTGGAACAGCATTGCACCCTCTTTGGTTTCTTCTTGATTTCTTACCATTTCCTTCTCTGCCATGAAACCCTTGCCCCACTTTCCCATTGAGCTGTTTTTCTTTCTTCCTCTCAGTAGTGTTCTGTTTCTCATTGCCTCCATTAGTGTGTTCTTCCTTGTTTGACTGTGTACTTGGTGTCTTTATCTCTTCCCAGCAAAGCTGCAGATCTCCCTGGGGGTTGTCGGGACCTACAAGGTTTGTTTCAGTGCCAGCTACTTAAGAGTGTCAGATGATAAGTGTTACTGTATCACCCAACCCAGGGTGTACATGAGTAATAATAAGGAGTGATTGGTTAGGTAGGGTTTATTTATCAGAAAAAACTTAATGGAGGGGATTTACTAAGGGCAGGAATTCTTAATCTTTTTTGTGCTGTAGACTTCTTGGGCAGCCTGATCAGGCATCTGTACCCTTTCTCAGAACTATGTTTTTAAAGGCAGAAAATACCAAAGATCACAAAGAAAACTATATTGAAATGAAGATACATAATTTTTTTCCCCATCCAAGTTCATGGATTTCCCCTGAAATCTCACTCCTGATTTAGATTCTAATATATCAGGGTATGGAATGATAGGATGGAGGGAAATAAGTGAAGTTTTCATGTGGGGGGATGGCATGTGTAACGGTGTAGAAATAAGTGAGTAGTAAGGACTCAGATTTGCTTAGATGGAACAAAAACTCCACTGTAAAGAGTAACAAAAATTGGATTTGATATTAGAAAGAGTATAGTTGATAGAAACCCATGAAGGTCAAGCAGAGAAGTTTAAATGTGATATGTTCAGTAAAAGAAAGACAGCATAGATTGTTGAGCAGGGAAATTACACATTGAAAATTAAAATTATTCTGGCTGCCAAGTGGAACTAGATTTGAGAAAGGGAGAAGAGATAGGAGGCCTATCACAGTAGTTTGTGTGTAAGAGAAGGTGAGGGGCTGAGCTTAAAGCATTTGCTGTAGGTGTGAAATGAATGGGCAGTTTTAGAGACTGGTAAAGGATTCAGTAAGACTTAAGATCAGTCCAATCAGTGAACATCTATTAAGTGCCTACTATGTGCAAGGAACTATGCCAGGTGCTACAGATTCAAAGTCAGTACAGAAACCTGTCCCTGCCTTCAAGGGGCCTATATTTTACTGGAGGGGGTTCAGCCTGAATATCATAGATTCTTCAGTTATAGCTGGGAATAATATTAGAGATCATTTCATCCAACCCCCTCATTTTACAGATGAGGAAACTGAGGCCAGAGAGGAGAAGGGACTCGCCCAAGTTCACACAGGTAGTAAGTAGCAGAGCCAGTATCCAAATCCAGGTCTTCTGACTCTACATCTATTGTCATTAGATGAGATGTTGCAGGGGGGGGGTGGGGGGGGGTGGAGGAGGAAGAGAAACCAGCCTGAGTGCCTGAAAGAATGGAATTGGGAGAAGTGGGCCAAGTCACTCACATTGTAGAGAGGTAGCTTTGATTCAGAGACATACTGCTTTCCTTTTGTGTTCCCTAACGCCATCTTCTCTGCCCCTCCAGCCACTCCATGTGGTGTGTCCTGAGCAATATACCCAACCTCCCCCTGCCCAGTCACATCGCATGGACCTAATGATTGATTGCCAGCCCCCTGCAATGTCTTATCGCCGTGCGGAGGTACTCGCCTTGCCCTTTAAACGCCGCTATGAGAAGATTGAAATCATGCCTGAGGTAAGCTACTTTACTTGTAATCACAGAAATCATATCTTTCCTGCTCAGTTGAGTCTATTGAAACAAAATGCCCAGAGCCAGCTTTCTTTTTGGCCAGGCCCAAAGAACACTATTAAGCAAGTAGAGAAGAAGAAAGAGAGGATTTTTTCAAACCATAAAGTGCTGATCATTTAAATGGGATCGTTGTTCATAGGAATACTCCATCATTGTGATTCATTGAACCAGGGCACAGCCTTGGAAAATACACATCCTCATCTCTCCCCTGCCATTTAACTTCTGGAAGAGCTAAGATGTTGTTGATGGTATTTTTTTTATTGTTTTATGGAAAGGTTCTGTAATTAGTGATAAAAGTGATCACAAAACATTATGTAAGTAGATGTCATATAGATTTGCATGTTCTTCATGTTTGTTATTATTAATAATGCCTTACTTTTGTATTGCACTTAAGACTTTGTACTTTCGTGTTTGATGTTTCATCTTCTGTGTAATCCAGTGTCATAGGTAGGGCAGAGATTTACAGACCTGCCCATAGTTTTACCTCTGATGCAGTAGTAGAATGAAGACCTGAGCACAATGCTTGACTCTGACCAGCCCCAGTGTGCTTCCCAGTTCAATTTCATTCATTTAAAAATATTCAAGTGTCTATTTTGTACAAGGTATTGGGAATACAGAGACAAAAAAAGAAAAAGTCCCTAACCTCAAGGAATTTACAATCTACTGGGAGGATGCAGCCTATGCACAGATACATAAATACATCAGAAAAAACTTCATTCACCTAGGACAAGGGATCTGAACTGAGCCTTAAAGGACGCTAAGGTTCTTAAAGGCAGAGGTGAAAAAGTTCATTCCGCACTTGGGACACATCTTGTACAAAGGCAAAGGATAGGTGTAGCAGACAGAATGTGTAGGAAACAGCTGGTAGGACAGTTTGGCTGGATTATAGAACATGGTAAAAAGAGTTATATGCAATAACTCTACTTCTACTCCAACATTGCCTATAATTTCTATTAGCCTAACCTACAGTCTTTGACTCCTCAGTGTCCTAATGTTTCCCATATGTATGAAATTTTAGAACTTTCTGTCTAGGTATAAAGAAATAGAGGAACATATTAAGTTCTCTGGAGGGCGTGACATGCTGCAGTAAAAAAAAAAGAGAGAGAATCCAAGTGAGTCATTCTCCAGCTTTACTGGGCTGAAGCCTTCCAGGAAGCCAACTCTGTCTACAGCATGGAGTGAGATGGAGCAGAATAGCTTTAGTATAAGAAAAAAATGCCTAGTTCCCTCTCCTCTTTTTTGTATTAAACCAGTATAGGGAGGTCCTTGTAAAGAACAGCGCCTTTTGTGCCACATTATAGGCTTAGCAGACTGCCTGGGGCACTGAGAGGTAAAATAACTAACACAGGTCCTACAGCCAGTGTGTATCTGATGTAGGCCTGGAACCTTGGCCTCCTGGTCTCTAAAGCCAGCTCATTTTCTACTAGGCCAGGCTACCTTCCTCTTCACACTACACTTAGAAATTTACGTAGAGTATGAGGCTCAGATTTGGGAACTCAGACCTAAGAATTAAGTTTTAAAGATGGTGAATGTTATTCCTCTCATACGTCAAGATGGTGTTGTAGGACCAGATAGCTCACTGGCCGTGGGAGAGCTAGTAATATGAAACTGAGACACATAAATTTGGAAAATGAATGAAGATCATCTCTAAATAAAGTGAGCCTTTCTTAATGATTTAGTATTACTAAAACAAAAGCCAGAGAGACATAAACTTGTCATGGAAAACATCACTGTGTATTTTTTAAACTTATCACTCAGTATTATGATACCAGCATCACTGATCCAAACTACTTTTTTCTGCTAGTGCAGGGATCAAGGTCACTGCTGTGGTCTTTTTGGCACCCTGTTGATAAAGAATCAGTGTGTACATTGTTACTCAGATGACATCATGGAGCTCATCCACCCTGGGACTCTTCAAATGTGCTACTTCTCTTTTGGATCTGTTTTTCAACCGTATACCTCCTACTCTGAAGGGTTTTGTTTTCCCATCCTAAAGGCTGAAAAAGAACACTAAGAATTCTATTACACTAAATTAAAGTATTGCACTAAAACTCCTACCATATAGATGGTATGTCTCCAGTATCTACCAAAAGCCTAAATCCTCCTACTCTGGTTTCATCTTGTTATCCCTCCTTTCTTTGGTGAAGATAAGAAAGGTCCCATCACTCTGATCCATGTAACTCATCATACATGTGAGAACCATGCCCACCTTTCATCATTGCAGCTTAAGAGGGGTCCTTAGTGTCCTGATCACTGAGATACCCTTCCTAGAAGCTGGGTGCTAAATCATCCATCCTGGATGCCCCTAATTTATTAGAAACTTCACCTATTCCTCTGTCTCTGGTCTAAGAACTATTTCCAAAGTAGTTTACTTTTCCAAATACTTTAAAAGATTTGTCATTTTGTGAGTACTCCTTCCACTCCTGTAGATTACAGCCCCACTGCATCTTAGTAGAGGTTTTCATAAGTTGCTGCGGCCAAAAAGGTTATTGTCTGGGGACCCCTCCTTCCAGTGGTTTCTTGTGGCAAAAGGTAACTACACATATGCATCTGGAGCACAAGCTCTGCCCTGTACTATCCAACTGGAAAGGCCTTGAGCCAAAGGATTTTTAAAACACCGAGTTGAGATGTGGTGGCCCCATATCTTCTTGGTCTGTCTTTGGAATGCATTTGGATGATTTTCTCAGTTAGAATAAATAGTCTTTCCCAAGGGGTATTTGGTCAGTTCCAGGAAATAACATATGGTGCATCTGTGAGTAGTTTCAGCATCACCATCCTGTTTTGCTTGCTCAGTGAGTAAACCTATTTGCTTCCATTAAGTACAGTTATTTGCCTATCTTCCCACCTCTCTGACATATGCTGGAGCTGGATGATCCCCTGATGCTAATCTTGGCTGTCCTGCCCCTCTCTGCATCATTTCTACTCGCCAGATTATTCATTACTGCTATGGTCTCTTGGCACCACAGGGCAAGAGACCAGAATGTTTTTTATCCTTTCAGAGTATAATGTATGTTGCCACTTGAAAGTATTACTGATTGCTTTGGGAAGCACCTGTCTGAAATGAATGGGATGAAAGCCTGCAGCTTCTTTTGTTTTGTTTTGCTACTAAGGCAAAATAATGGTGTTAGTATTCAAAGGGAAACAACTCTTTCCTCAGCTTCCTTGTACAATGACAACCACTTCTGCCCCAAAAAGTCCTTTTCTATTCTTAATCATATGAATCTCAGGAGTTTTGTTAGCGCCAATAAAAATTCTGGCATTTTCATTGTGTTTTTATTTGGTAATCAGTCCATATGGGGCTTAACACATGAGGACATCCTGTTTAATTGGATGGTTAAAGAAAGCCCTTGAATTCCACACCGTTGCTAGGATAAAAGCTATAATACGTTTGTTTATAGCATCTTTCCAGCCCTCCATTCCAGAAGTGGTGTCAAGTCATAAACCTAATCTATTCAAGTGTTCTGAAGAGTCCCAGTTTTGAAGATCCCTATTGGAAATCAAGGAAATTGAGAAATCATAAGTATGAGTAGGAAAGGGATCTTACCTGTCCAATTCCTAAAGGCTCTGTCCCTAACCAGATCTATTCCCACATTATGTATAGCCATTGTGTCATCTTCCCCACACCCTGCTAATATACTTTCAGTCCAGAGGGCCATACCATATTTCCTTTTCCTTACACTCTTGGGACCCCCAGGCATTGCCATTTGTGCTAGTACCCCTGGACTTTGCTGTCTGTCATACTCCAAGGACCCCAGTCCAGTGTGTCAAACTCAGATAAAAATGGAGGGCACTAAACCATACATAAATAAGCATCTCTGTGGGGTACATAATAAAACCATATGTTAGTATCTCTCTGTGTTTTATTGTACCCTTATTTTGTTAAATATTTCCCAGTTGTATTGTAATCTGCTTTGGGCTCATAGCCATGTGTTTGCCACTTCTTTTCTAATCAGTCTTAATACTACAGTGGCAGGAATTGGGAAGGGCCTTCTATAAAATATGAGATTAGGTCTGAATCTTGAAGCAAGCCAGGGAAGTCAGGAGGCATTCCAAGCATGGGAGACAGCAGTCAGGAGATGCAGTGTCACTGAATAGAAGAGTACAAGTAGAGGAGGAATGTGTAACAAGACTGGAAAGGTAGGAGCAAGAGGTCGGCTTGTGAAGGACTTCAAAGCCAAGCAGAAGAATGTACGTTTGATCCTAGAGCTGCCGGAGCTCGCTGATCAAGGGGAACGATATGGTCAGGCCTGTGCTATAGGAACATCACTTTGGTGCCTATGTGAAGGACAGATGGGACGTTGGAGAGACTTGAGACAAGGAGACCAAACCACAGGCTGTACGAATAGTCTAGGTGTGAGGTGATGAGGGCCTTCAGTTGAGTGGGGGTTGCATGAGTAGAGAGAAGGGGAATCTACATGAGAGATATTGTAAAATTGGAAATTATAAGACAGACAGGCTGAGGGCAAGGATGATGCTGAGATTGCATGCCTGGATGTCTGGAAGGATGATGATGATGATGCCCTCCACATCAATAAGGAGTTTTGGAAGAGGGGAAGGTTTTAGAGAAAAGATAATGAGTTTTGTTTTAGATATATTGAATTTGAGATGTCTACCAGATATCCATTTAGAATAGTAAATGCTGAGCACAGTGCTTGGCACATAGTAAAGCACTTAATGGATGTTCTTTCATTCATTCTGTCTTTAACTAAAGGGGTTCCATCAACATGATACAAATTAAAAAAAGAGAAAATGCATCAGACCAGTCATTCAAAAAGTAGCAATGTAGATAAAGAGTAAGAGACTAGGATTAAAAGGGGAGTAAAGTGTTGGCCTTTTCTAATTAGGATTCATACATATGACACACAAGTCATCTCATTCAGCATGCGTTTATTAGGCATTATGCTAGCTGGGGATACAAAAACAAAACTAAAAAACACCCCCTGCCTTAAAGGAACTTTCATTCTTCCAGCAGATACAATATGCAAAGGATGTTAAGGTCACATGAGAAATGGGGAAGCACTAGCAGCCAAAGGAATCAGGAAGAGCCTTACAGAGCAGGTGAAACCTGAACTGAGTCTGGAATGAGTTTAACAGATCAAAGCATGGAGGAAGTAGATCCATACATGGGAACAGAGGCACAGTGCCAGGTTTGGAGAAGTTTGGTGGAAACACAACGTGGAGGAAGAGGAATGATGTAGAATAAAGCACAGGCTGGAAAATTGAATGAAAGCCAGGTTACAGAGAGCTTTAATGGGCAAGTTGAAGAGCTTGTATTTGATCCCAGAAGAAAACAGGAACCACTGAAGAATCACTGAATTTTTGAGTTAAGAGGGCCATTAATGACCATCCAACCCAACCTATATCCAAAAAGAAACCTCACTGCAGCCTACTGACAAGTGGTCATCCATCCTCTGCTTTAAAGCCCTTCAAGAGGGAGAGATGTCTCCTTGCCAACACAGCCTTTTCCATTTTCATTCTCATTCTAAATGTTAGGAAGTTTTCGCTGACATCAAAACTAAATTTAACTCCTTGCACCTCCCCTCCCCCTTACTTCTAGTTCTGCCCTCTGGGACCAAAGAGAACTCCATAAATCCCCTTGCCAAGTGAAACCCTTCACCTATGAAGTATGGCCGGCATGTTCCCTACAAGTCTTCTTTTCTGCAGATTAAACATCTCCAAGTTTCTGCCACCGGTCCTTACATGATGTGAACTAATGGCCCTTCCTCATTCTAAACACCGTCCACCTGATCGGCGTCCTCTCCTGCAGCCCCCAGAATTTGAGCACAAGACTCCAGGTGTGGTGTGACCAGAAAAAAGTACAAAGGCGGTCATTACCTCCTACCTCCTGGAAGCTGCGGCTCTCTAAATACTGTGCCAAATAACCTTAGCTTCTTTGGCTATCACATCCCACTGCTGACTTGTATCAAGCTTGTAGGCCACTAAAATCAACAGATCTTCTTCAGAAAAACTCACCTAACTATGCCTCCGTATCCTTTTATTTATGAAGTCGACTTTTTTTAACCTAATTTACATTTGTCTCTGTGCTCTACATTTTATCCAGTGCTCTAGTTACCCAGTGTGTTAGCCGTCCCTCCTAGCCCCATGCCATCTGCAAATTTAATGAGTATACTATTTATATATTTATTATATGTACATATTTATATACTATATATTAATGAGTATAGCGATTGACAAAAACGTTCAGCAGCACAAAGCCAAGTGAGATCCCTAGAGCAGACCTCACTGCAGACCTCCTGCCAGCAGATAGTGGTCCCAGAATTTTAGATGTGGAAGAAACTTGAGCAGCCATCTAGTCCATGCCAGACATAGAGTGAGTTATAATGAGTCATCCAGGCTGTGTTTAAAGACCTCTAAGATCATTCTGTTTTTGGATAGTTATAATTGTTGGAGACGTGTTTCTTGAGGGCAAGCTTCACTGGGTCTCTTTGCACCTTTCCCTTCTTACTCCTGGTTCTGACCTCTGCAGCCAAACATAACAAATCTAATCCCTCCTCCACAAGATAGCCCTTTATGTACTTGAGGACAGCAGTCATGTCCCATCCCTCTCCTCCAAGGCTTCTTTTCTTCAAGGCTAAACATGTTGAGTTCCTTTAAGCTTTCCTTAGGGATTTCAACCCCTTCTCCGTTCTGGTGACCCTCTTCATTATGCTTCCCAACTTACCAATATCCTTCATCCCAGAACTTAACAGAACACTCTAGGTGGGGTCTGAAAGGTCACTCAGTCAGCAAGCATTAAGCACTTACCATCTCTGTGCCAGGCATTGAGCAAGGAGGAGGACATGTTCTTGAAAGCCATGCCTCTCTTCACACACCCAAGGTCTCAGGAACTTTTCTGGCTGTGATATCACACTGCTTCCTCATCGAGCTTTTGGTCCACTAAATCCTTTAGAGGGTTTGCAGAACATTTGCTATGTAATCATGCCTCCTTTAACTTGTAAAGGTGCTTTTTTTTGTACCCACATATAAATTGGTCCGTGTTGAATTTTATTTATTTTACTTACATTTATCCTTTTTGAATTTCATCTTATTAACATCTTAATTTCTCACCACCACCCTCACTCCCACTGGACTTCCACTCTGGGCCCTGATAAGTGACCTTTCACCTTACCTCGACTTTCTGTTCTCCTCAGGAAGCTCAGCTCATTTTTAGCTTTAGCACTCCTGTCACTGTTTGTACAGGACTATGCTGTCCTGTTACCTGCCTTTGCTTCCATATTCTGCACATTTCTTCATAAAATCTGAGCTGATTGGTGCATCCACTTGGTTTCTTCATGTGTGTGTGTGTATGTACCATTTTTCCTACTCAATGAAATTGTTTTCCTTTGTGTCTTTATAATTTCATCCATAACCATTTTTTATCCTTTCTGGGCTTTTTTGATAGCATCTTTCCTATCTTTGTTTTATTTTATTTAGTCCAATCTACTTGTCTTTCCTCTTAATTCTTGGAAATCTACTTTTCCTAAAATCTAGGATGCAGGTCAGACTGTACTCAGATTTCCTTTCCTCTGTCATAAATTCTAGAGAAAAGTTGTCACCTACTCCCATGGTTTCCATTGTTTCCAGCCCAATGATCAGTTCCTATTGGTGAGAATTAGATCCAAAACAGAATTTCCCCTTGTGCTTCCTCCAGCTTTAGAAGGATAAAATTCTCACTGCTTTGTTTTTGGCAGAAAGAAAGCTCCAGCAGACAACTCTAACTACTATAACATGTATATCATACCTTTGTGCCAGGCTCATGATCTGTTTCCCAAACTCTTCATCTTTTTCTTCTTTGTGTCTGAGTGTTGTATGATTTACCCCAAAATCACCGCTTCTCCTGCTGATATTAACCCAAATACTGTCTTCAGTGTTTCTCCTCTGGTTCCTGGTTCCCTTATATGAGGGTATCTTCTTAATACCTTTATTCTGTTTCTTTTGAAAAAACTATACCTATTCACAACCAGGCTGCAGTTATGAGTTTCATCCGAACAAATCTCAGTAAGCCTAGGAGATCAAATTTGCTTCCTTGCATTGGGATCTCTAGTTCTTGTTCATTGCCTGTTTGTTTGTTGGGCACCAATGTGTAGATAATTTTAGACCACAGGTTTAGATTTTGTCATCTGTGAATTTCTGGGTATCTCAACTGCTATTCATTGTCCACTATAGGTACTTTCTATTGTGTATCTTGAAAGACATGCATATGTCTTTCTCTCTCCTCCATGCTTTTTAGTTCAAAGCCTTTGTGATTAGATTTACAAGGTACAAGGCATCTAGGCAATAAATCTTTCACAGCCTTTATTAGATACACCTCATCATTGGCTAGGTATATTTCTTTCCTTCTATTTTAGGTAATGGCCCAGGAGTCCCAAATCTTTTCTGAATCCCTCTCTTCAAAGGTAACAGTGAGGAAAATATAACCAGTATCCCTGTGGCCTTCATTTTCTTTCCCAAGAATTCATAATCATTGGTAATGCTTTTTAGGTTATTTCCGGCAGTACCATGTATGTCCACATGACGCACTAGAAGCGAATAGTTGTCATCCTTTTCAAAAGTCTTAAGGAGGTTCTCTGATATGTCTTGAATAAATGGCCCAGGAAGACGACCGTCCTCTCTTTTGTTATTATTGAATCAACAGATAGCTGCCTTGATACGTGTGAGCAAGGAATCACCAACTATTGCTACTCATTGCTTCTTCCTCTGACCCTTACAGGATCTCTCTCACCTTATAGCTTCTTTACTAAATCATGCTTTGGAAGACAAGCATCTTCCTCTTCAGATAATCCAGCTGCCCCTCTTCAGGTTTTTAAGCTCCAGTCTTTTCAGCTGTACCTTTCTTCACTTTCTCTTCTGTGTTACATTATTCTGTTCACTGTTATGCTGTAAAGGGACTATCTCCCTTAACTTCCCCTTTTTCCCATTGAATCTTTTGCTCTGTTTTCTTTAGGAACCCTTCATTATCCCAAACAGTCTGGCATGTGGAAAGGTGTTGTTCAGTTCCTTCTACCTCCTTCTTAAGGAGGTAGATCCGCCTATATTTGTAATACAGTCAACCATGTCACATGGCAACCAATCAAGATTATACGGTTTTGATCTACCTTAATAAAAGTATATTGTCCAGAATGGAAGTACAGCTCCCTAGCCTGGTTGAAGCAGGAGAATCACTGATAAAATGGAGCATGTGTAAAGAAAGTAACCAAAACAGTGAGAGAATAGGAAACTGCCATGTAAGGATCATTTGAAGGATCTAGGGATGTTTAGATGGGAAAAAATGATTTGAAATAAGGAAAAACTATTGATTAGATATATACAAAAGCTGTGTGGGCTTCCTCAGGAGTTCTCTGTTCTCCATCAGTAGAGACTGCATGACCAGTCTCCCAGGGGTATTATAGACAAGGTTCCTGTTTCTTCGCAGTTGCCCTAGATAACCCTTCAGGGTCTTTCATAAAACATTCTGTGAACATCATGTTTAATCATTACCAAAACCAGGTGAGATATAGATAGCATCAGTATTCTTACTTCTGTTTTACGTTTAGGAAAGCCTGGACAGATAAGAAACTTTCCAGAGTCACACAACTGGAGTCTTGAAGATGTTTCTGACATCATACCGGGCGTTTTTTGTGTTTCCCTTTACTGCCCCTCACTGCACAAACTGCCTGTGATTACATATGAAGGGAGTAAGCGGTTGTTAACAGTGAGACTGATTGAGTTTTTCAGGCAGAGATGGATGTTGTCAGTGTTGTTCTAGGGAAATTCTCCATTGGGTACAAGTTGGACTAAATGAGCTCTGTGGGCTCTTCCAAGTCTGAGATTCTTTGATCAGAGATTCAGGAAGTGAAAAAGTCAGGAGTTAGAACAGCTAATGGAGAATTGAAGTTTCTCTCATTACCTCACAATTACCATTCAAGAAGTAAAGGGTTTTACAAAACTAATTTTATAAGAAAAAAAGCAAAGCACTAGCCTTCAAAAACAAGTCACAGCTATGAAACCAGATGTCCATGAGTCCCCAGTCCTCAAACCCCCATCATATTTGTGAGAAGCCAGGTAGTCTTGGGGAGGGGGGATGGAGGGAGAAATTTTGCATCTCAAAATTGTACAAAAATTATTGTTGAAAACTATCTTTACATGTAAATTAGAAAATAATAATATAATATTAAAGAGGAACAAAAGATAGGATCAACTTAGAGAGGGCCTTAAATGCTACAGAAAGCTATACTTGAGCAGTGTAAAACCAAAGTGAATTCTTGATTAATTTTAAGAAGACTCATTTGTTGTTAGTGTATGTGATGAATTTAAAGGAGGCAGAGAGACTAGTTCATATTTCTTTACCAAAGCCCAGGTTTGAGGTAATGATGATGATGACAATGATGGTGGTGGTGATTGGTGGTGGTGATGTTTGACATTAATAAAGTGCTTTAAGGTTTCCTGTATGATCTCATTTGAACTTTGCAACAGCCTTAAGTACCACAGGTGATACTATCCTCACTTTCACAAATGAGCAAACTAAGGCTCAGAGGGATTGAGTGACTTGCCATGTTTACATAGCCAGGAAGTATGGAAGATAGTATGCAGACCCAGAACTCCTAACTCCCAAATCCTGACTGCAGTGTCATTATTTATTAGTGTTATTATTAATAATTATATAGTGCTTTGCAAATATCTCATTTGACTCAGCATCTCTGAAGTGGTGCTGTTCTTAATGCGCATTTTTTATAATGAGAAAACTGAGACAAAGAGAGGTAAAATGGTCACACACCTAGTAAGTACCTGAGGTCAGATTTGAACTCAAGTCTTCCTGACTCCATCCAGTGCTCCACCGAAGTGCCACATCTGTTGCTGCCTTATTTGTTGATTTACTGATGGAAAGACTGAACCTGGACTCTTAGAAAAAAGAATTTATTACCCATAAATAGTCTAAAAAGTCCAGAACAGAGTAGATCAGTGAACTTGGATCTCTGTCCACGATGAAATTTGTCTCTCCAATTGCACAGGAGCAGAGGATGGAACTAAATAACTAAAACTTAGACTTCAAAGAAACTCTGCTAGGGTACTGAGAATTGTATTCAGGTAACTAGCTGTGTAAAGTATACTGGATCAAGGAAAACTGCCTCACCAAGATACCTCGTAGAGTCCTCTCTGAAATGCACCAGCTTAGGAAATGTTGCAGGAGGAGTCAGGCTAAAGCAAGATGTTCTTTTCTCATTCTCTCTTCAGATATCACCCTTTTTCTCCTCCCCCCTTCTCTTCCTCCTCTCAGCCTTGTCATTATTAGTAAATTTTTGCTAAGAATCGTTCACCTTTCATCTCTTAGAGTTGTTGTGAGGATAAAATGAGATATTTATTAAGAACTTTGCAAGCCTTAAAGCACTACGTAAATGCCAGATGTTACAATTATTATTCTTAGTCCTTTAGGGAACTGAATGATGGTGAAGCACATGGAAGAGTCACTGGGGGAAAGTCCGTATTCACGAGGCCACCCTTCATATCTGTGGTAGCAAAATGAGCATAATCATAGGAAAAAAAACCCATGTCCTGTCCTTAGATAGCTGGGGGCTCCCAAGCAGGCCTGTCAACAGGGCTGCTAGAGGAGGAAGGGAAAGATGGTACTGGGAATCTTGTAGACTTTAGTGTGCACAGGCCCTGCCCAGGAAGCCAAGTTTTAAATCCCATGTTGCATTGTAGTTCCTGATGTGGATGGGGTAGCTCTGTATCTTCCCACATTTCAGAATGATTCCTGACTGAAAACTACCCTATGCTCTTAGCTTGCAGATTCATTGGTGCCCCTGGAGATTAAGCCTGGCATTTCCTTAGCAACTGTTTCCGCTGTGCTGCATACTAAAGATAACAAGCACGTTCTTCAGGTACAGTATGGAGGTCTGGCCTCAGCTGCATCACACCAACCCCTTGATCCACACTGGTTGAACTGAGGCTAGAGATGATAAGGAATTCCTCTGTTTGGTGTACACATGACCTTTCCACTTCCCTCATGTTTAACTAGCACCATAGTCTACCAAGCTTAAAATGCAGAAAGCTCCCAGAGCAGTGGTATTTCTCTAGCCAGCGTAATTGTGATCCTGGGCCACTTGATAAATTATATCTGAAACAAAGAGTGAGCTGCATTTAAATTTCTTTCCACTTATATCTTTGGCTCCACGCCTGCATAAGATAAAAGGGAAAGGACATTATTCATAGAGAAGACTACAAATTATTTAAGTGTCTGTTCACAGCACAATAAAGAACTCAAAACTTTCTCAGACTTCATTCAAACAGTCAACACATCAATAACGCTATGCACACACTCTTTTAGGAAAATATTTCACAGATCTCTAATTTCATCCATGTGGGTATTACCTTCACTAGTGCATATCAGAACTCCTCTGCAAACAGAGAGGTCTTCAATATCTCTTATAAAGTTGTTGAGACAAAAAAAAAAATGGACTTCCCTCCAACCAACCTGGTGAGAGCCCTCGATTGGAAATATCACAAAACAACTGAAGTTTTTACAGGATAGCAGGGGAGATAAGAGTTGTACAAATGAAATCATCACAAAATCTTTTAGGAAACAGAATGGGTAGTAAGTCTGAGGCAAATAATCTGTGTACCCTAAGATCCTTCAGAGACGGAGTGACTAAAGGTCAAGGCAGCAACGCTGGGCCCACGATACACTAGGGAAGACCCTCCCTTCAGCAACTGACTCATTGTGGTGTAACTCCAAGGCTCATGGCTCATGTTGTCAGCCAGCTTTGGGAGTTTGGGGCCAGTTCTATATCATTATTATTACTACTGCGGCTGCTGCTACCACCACCACTACTGCTACTAGCATTTACATACCTCTTTGAGGTTTGCTTTATATCTTTTATCTCAACTGATCCTCACAGTAACCCTGAGAGGTATATGCTTTTACCATCCGCATTTTACAGATGAGGAAACAGAGACTGCAAAGTTAATGGACTGGCCCAGAGTCACATAGCTAGTAAATATGTGAAAGAGGATTTAAAATCAAATCTTTCTGACTCCACACACAGCAGTTCACCTCATATGCCACCTAGCTGCTATAAGTTGTAGAGGCCAATTGCTTTTCTTAATCACGTTAAGATCAGGGTACCTCACCAAAGGTAAATCCATTAGCATGTACTGTTAGTATGGGAAGCTATTATTATGCTCCTGGGAACTGAATTATTTTGATGGTCTAGGCTCCTCCTAGGCCCAGCCAGCCCCCAGCCAGCAAGAAGAGAAAGCGAGTGAGTGATGACATCCCAGACTGTAAACTTCTGAAGCCTCTCCTCAGTGGCTCCATCCCTGTGGATCAGTTTGTTCAGACTCTGGAGAAGGTAAGAGTCCAGCTCACATTTACCTAGAATAAACAAAGGACCATTGCTGCTCTTCCTTGGGTTCTCTCTCTTCATTGTTTTAAAAACTTTATGTTGGCAACTTTCAGTTCTCTCCCAGTGATTGTTCATTAACTTCTACTTAGGACTCTGATTTTTAAAAGCTCTCTAGACCCATCTACAACCTCTAGCTCTTTAAAACTATTAACTTACAGAAACAGTGAGGGAAGGGAAGAGAAGGAGAAGTTGAAAGAGAGAAAGAATATAAATGAATGCATTTATCAAGCACTTAACGCTTGGGGAGACACCAACTAGAGGTGGCAAAAGAAGGGCATTCTAGTCCAGAAAGTTACAAAGATGCTGAACGAGGCCACAGGGGAGTAGATTAGATTGACACACTCCTTCCAGGAGTAATGGCAGAATTGATGTGATCATGGTTCCAGAGCTAGAGAGTAACGAATGATATGCCCATGTTGACAAGGTGAGTAACGAACGATATGCCCATGTTGACAAGGCAGCTGTCCAGAAGATGGCCAGGGAGTGGTAGGAAGTGAAGTAGGATTGGAGCCTGCTCCAGGCTCACCCAGACTCTTCCATCAGAGGTGAGGTACTCATCCATCAGAACAACAGAATGATATTCCAGAGATCCTCTTCTTTATCACTGTAAGGAACCCAGAGAGCTGAAGTGATTTGCCCAGAGTCACACAAGATGCAAGTTGCAGAACCAGGATTCACACCCAGGCCCTTTGATTCCACATCCAGCTCTTTATATTGTATTAGCGTGGATTAGTCATTGAATCCTGTCACGCAAATGTGGTTCCTTTCTCTTTTCTTCTGTTTATCATATATTATTTGATATATATTATATTTGACATATTATTTGATACATATTGTATATTCTTATCTGTAGGTTTCTACTGAAACCCACGAGTGTTAAAACTCATCTAGAGCAGTAGAGAATGCTGAGAGCCCCTGCTTTCTCTGCTGGAACTCCCCTTAAGACAGACTCACTGAATTCAGGGTCATTATCTCGCATTTGCTGGGGACAGCAATGCTTTCCTGAAGTCTGGTGAAGGACCAGTCCCTCAAAATGGGTCCTCAGCAGGGATTGGGACACACCTGTAGCTGGAGGGACAACAGGAACAGTTGGCCTGAGTCCCAGACCCCGAGTCCAGACACAGCTGCCTGCTTTGTTTACTTTGAACACATAGAGTCGGAAGCTTTCCTCTGCTTGGGCCAGGTCGTTGCAGGTTTTTCATGGAATTTCACCAGTTTTTGAAGCCTCTTTCAAATTGTCTTGATTCTAAATAGCAGTCAGATGAAGGAACAATTTTGTGAAAAATACAGGATTTGGGAGTTAGGGGACCTGGGTTCAAATCCTAACTGACATTTCCTGCCTCTCTGGCTATAGATAAGGCTTTGGTCTCATCTGTAAAAAAGAAGGAATTGGCCTAGATGATATCCCTTCACTTCTATAAAACGTAATGAGACTTGCCCTGGCACTCAGGACTATTCTGAAGCAAGACAACCTTAAAGCATTATCTAAATGAGCTGTTGTTTCTGCCAGGCAGCAAGATGGGCTTACCTCCTGGATTGAAAATTTGTATTAAGAAATACTAGAAATGCCAGTTTTTATGTCTTTCTCCTCATAATAAGCAAAATGGAAATAGTGCCATTTTTATGACACAGAGTGGATGACTATTTTCCCAGTCAAGAAGATTCACCAGTCTCTTGTGTGTTTTGATCCTTGGCAGCATGGCTTCAGTGATGTGAAAGTGGAGGACACAGCTAAAGGACATATCGTCCTCCTGCAGGAGGCTGAGACCCTTATCCAGATTGAAGATGATTCAACCCATATCATCTGTGACAACGATGAGGTGCTCAGGGTCCGGCTTCGAGACCTCGTGCTCAAATTCCTACAGAAGTTCTGAATCAGAGGGTTGCACTAGATTACCTCGAAGGTCACTCCCAGCTCACTCAGGTCCTTTCTGCCTTGATGAGTCAGCAGTAGGCAGAGCTGAGAAAGCTAGTGGGGGCCACTTCTGGGGAATCCTTGTTCCCATGCTGCTCTCTTGTTGATGTCACATGGGTCAGAAATCACTGCAAGGTGTTCATGTTGTCTTTCTCCTTGGTTTTTAAGAAGGTCCTCTTTTATTCTCAGATCTGGACTTGACTTGAGCTCAAGATGGATGTCTTTGAGAGAAATAGTCTGGGTTTAATGCACAGAAATAGATCTCCCTGAATTTCCACCTCTGCCTCAGGGAGATTTGGTTAAATTCTAGACTTTTCTTTCCCGTTTTGATCTCCATTTAATCCAGCTATAAAGCAACAGCTTGTTCATTGGTTGTAGTAAGGAGTGCAAAGGCAGTTCTTAAAGACTTTGCTGGTTTAGTGGGAAGGTGAGCTGTCTAGACCAACATTTATTTATTTTCAAGGTTTTGCTTGGCCAGGAAAGGGGAACTAGTCTGTTTGCCATTATCTGTTTGCTTCCTTTATTGCCTCCCCTGGAGAACTGCGAGTCAAAAGATGGCTCTTCAAGGAAAGAGCAAAATAAACCACATCAATGTTTATCTTATTTTTAAGAAACCTCCTTTTAAATAAAAGGTAATTATTTTAACCAAAGTGTACTGTGCTCTGTTGTACTTATGGCTGCTGTTCTGTCATTTCAGTCATGTCCAGCTCTCCAGGACCCTATCTGAGGTTTTCTTGGCAAAGGTATAGGAATGGTTTGCCATTTCATTCTCCAGCTTGTTTTACAGATGAGGGTTAAGTGACTTGCACGGGGTCACACAGCTACTAAGTGTCTGAGGCAGGACTTGAACTTAGCTCTTACTGACTCCAGGCCTGGCACTCTATCCACTAGATATCCATCTATCCATCTAGCTGCCCATGTTGTACGTATACATTTTGTATTCATTTGATGTCAATACACTACAGCTTTGGAATAGAAATGAGGCTTTCACAAAAGAATTAAATCTGACCAGCAATGCTTAAAAATAAACCTTTATTATATAGATGTTTTGATTCACACAAAAAAAGCCTAACATAGATACCCTGGTTCAGGAAAAGGGGGGAAGGATTCAACCAGGGCTGGGATGATTTTAAGGCCATAGGCCTTAGGGGACTGGGGAGAAAAGGCAAAGAAAGGAGGAGACAATGGTCTCGTGGAGATACCACCCCTAGGCTTGGTACAGTCAACTTTGCAAGCTGGTCCGTGTTTGAGACAGCTGGAATTGCGGCTCCATACAAGGGCAGCTTGCTGACACAGGTGAGGATCCATACACATTGTTTAGCATGTTGTAAACATTTTAAAAAAGCCATTTTATAGGTCTATACGGGAAGATGTACTCATGTACATCTGATTAGTTTTCCATCTCTGATATCAGAGGAATACACCAAGATACATGGTAAGCCCCTAGCTGGGCCATGAACCATGTACCATGTTCCACAGGTGCATAGAGCATGAACTCTTTTCATTATTCAGTATGGAAATTTCCAGAAAAGGGGAGAAGGCAGTTCCAGAGCAGGGCAATTCCCACAAGAGAAGCTGAGTCCAAAAAAAAAAAAAGTTTGGGGACTATCCCAGCATCTAATAGAAAATGCGAAGTTTGTGATTTAAAATACAGAGAGAAAGGAGAAAACAACATGAAGAGTAATATTTTGGTTTCTGTGTGTTAAAATAAGAACTCAGCTACATAAGAACTCAACATACAGATTTAGTTCTACGTATAATCACACTTCTCTATGGCCTTAGAAATTCACTCATTTCTATTTCCTTTTATAGCCCACTGGAAATTAAAACTGAGCCAGGAACAGCCCTGTAGTAAAAGTATTCATGTCTCTGCAGCTACCAGATTATAATTTCCTCTTTTTTTTCAGTTTAGTTCAGTTCAGCTAGCATTTATTAAATACCTATGTGCCAGGCATTTTACTAGGTTCTGGAACTAAATTAAAACAGTTCCTACCCTCAAAGAGCTTATATTCTACTGGGGGAGAATAACAACGTATTTAATAAGTAAATACAAAAAAATACGAAGTCCAGGCAGTTCTGCTGCATCAGGACACATGCATTCCCACAAAGCACAGCCTTGTGCAAGATGGTACAATAAAAACCACAGAATTTATAGGGAAAATGGAATGCACAATGCTGAAAAACTTTGTCAGCAACACAGTTTTATACGTGTTGGATGGTTAAGAAAGAAAGAAATATTACAACAGTGGTAGCTCTGTCTGTGGCATTAGACTGTATAGCAAATTGAGAAAGCTGTAACTCCAGGCCTTGGGGGCAGGAGGCTGTAGTGGGGAGGACCAGCCCTTCTCTGCTCATACTTTCTACTGCACCAGAAGATGGACAACGATTATGGCACCTTATCTTGACAAAGACCTGAAGTTTGCTTGTAGAAGTGGGTGTTAGAAGAGTTGGAGCTTGTGAGTTGTTATGAAGTGATGCAATTTTCAACAGTCTCTTGGGAAAAAAATCACTCCGAAGCTAGCTAGAGATTTGTGTCATGCTAAAAATGTTCCCTAATACATCAATCACACTGGAACAAATTTGTGTTTCTGAAATACAGTTTTGCAGAATTGACTATAACCACAATGTTATTTGGAAGGTAGGAGGGCACAAAATGGTAACAGAGGGAATGAGCTGAAGCTCGAACAGAGCTGAGGATTCCCAGAGGTGGAAGTGAGAAAAAAAAGCATTCTGGGATTTGAGGACAGTCTATGCAAAGGTACAAAGGTGGGTGTCACAGTGTCATATGCACAGGGCAGCAGGTGGTCCAGTTTGACTGAAAGGTAGACTCCTCTTTGAGCTCTTTGATGAGAGAGCAAATACTAGTAGGGCACAGGAGAAAAAGGGGCTCAAATCAGAGGCATCAAGGAACAGTGTCTTTCTGCAGACAGGACTAGAAGGAAGACCAGGAATTTTCCATCCCACTGCCACTTCCACTTGGCTATTATCACTCAGCAACTTTTTCTTCTTTGTAGTTCACTCCATCCAGAAATGCTATTCCTGGTGGCACTTATCTACCAGCCTCCAGATCACTCTCCCTCCTTTCTCAGGGAGTTCAGGACCTGGTTCAGCCTTCCTCTCCACCACAACCCTTTATAGCCATAATCCATTCAAGCACATCCATTGTGCTTGAAGAGGACCAATGACATTATGATGTTGGGGTCAAGGTACAGTTGTTCAACTGGCTCATCCAACCCATATGAGCTTGGAAGGATTTACCACAGGTCAGGCCCAAATAGTCCATTTGAACATTTGGGATGGACGTGTCTAGATTTGCACATCCCAGAATTTCTTTGCGCTACTGCAATTTTGCTTGCTTAGAGAGCACAGTACATTCTGGGCAGTCCTGAGCCAGTATCTCACATCTAATACTAAAGTTTTTCAGACAGACCTTGAGAATGTCCTTGTACTGCTTCTCCTGACCTCTGTAACCACTTGCTTTTTGTGAGTTCTCCATAAAATAGTCTTAAGTAGACATACATTTGGCATTCGGGCTATGTGGCCAGCCCATCAGAGTTGGGGTCTCTGCAGTAGAGTCTGAATGCTTAACAGTTGTCTGGTATTTTATCTTGCCACGTGATCCTCAGAATCTTCCTAAGACAGTTCAGAATCCCTTATATGAGGTATTTTGATAGGCATGTTGAAGTTCCCTGAAATATTCTGGTCTCCCAGTTCATCAATCTCCTTAACTCATATGACTTACACCATCACCTCAACCCTCTACCTTTGATCTCACCACAAGTGTTCCACTTCCATGGTCAAGAAGATGAAAATTCCTCTATCCTCTTATAATCCCATTTCTCTGTGTACCTCACTGGCCATTCTTCATCGTAACTGTAACTTCCAATCCCTCTGTTTCTTAGTGCTCCCCCAGTCCTCATTTCTACTCTGGTTCCAATTCCTTCCTTTCCTCTTCTTAAACCTATAATCAAATTTGCACTGTCCCCTACTCCTGAGTCCTTTTCTGGACCTAGCACAATTCATGCCTTGCCAAATGCTAACCCTGGGTTCCCCCCACCCTCCACCATCCATCATCTACCACCTCCATTGCTACTGACATGCTACTAAACATTCCTAGAGGAAATCACATAAACCTTCCAACTGGATCCCCTACAAAATGGGTCTCTATTGCCGCAAGGCAGCCCTCTTAACACTTTCCTACTTTAGTCTCTAGCATTTATCATAGTCTGTTCAAACCTCTCTTCAAGTCTTCCCACATCACTCTCTCAAACACCATCTCAGCAAAGGACCCCTTCTCCTACTGAACCATGATCCCATTCACTCCTGCTATGCATCTGAAAACCTCTTGACAACATCCTCCATTCTGTCCTTTACTCCAATTTCTGAAGAGACACCTTTTTTTTTAATGTTACCAATTATCAAGTAAGGGAGAAAGAAGGGTGCCTGCAATCACATGAACACAGTCATGCAAAACAAATTGCCCAAAGAGTCATGTCTTGTTCTGCATAATAGTCTGTCATGAGGTGGGCAGCATTCTTTAATAGGCCTTTGGAATTATGGTTGACCAAATTCTGAACTTTTTCAAAATTATTCCTTTTCATAATGTCATGGTATAAAGTGTTCCTCCAGTTCTGCTCATTCCGTCATGCATCAGTTCATACAAGTCTTTCAGTGTCTCTGAAAACATTTTCCTCATTTCTTAAAACGTAATAGTATTCCCATACTTTTCTTTGCCACAATTTGTTCAACCATTCCCTAATTGATGAGCACCCCTATGACAGCTAACAGTTTTTTGCCAGCACAAAAATTGCTGCTATAAATGTTTTTATCTATATGAGACCTTTTCCTCCTTCTCTGATCTCTTTGGAATATAAGCCGAGCACTAGTATAGCTGGGTCAAAGGGCATGCACTGTTTGGTAACTTTGAGGATCTAATTCTAAACTGCTTTCCAGAATGGTTGGACCCATTCAGACTCCAATGGTGCATTAATGTGTCTGTTTTCCCACATGTCCCTCAACATTCATTATTTTTTTTATGATCTTTGCCAAATTGATGGATATGAAATGAAAGCCCAAAATTACCTTAATTTGCATTTCTGTAATTATTAGAGATTTGGGACATTTTTTCATATATCTATAAATGACCTGACTTTCTTTGCTTAAAAACTGCCTATTTATATCCTTAATCCATTAATCAATTGGGGAATGTCTCTTAGTCTTATAAATTTGAATCAGGTCCTTACATATCTTGGAAATGAGACCTTTAACAGAGAAACTTGATGCAAAGATTTTTCCCAGTTAATTGTTTCTCTTCTAATATTAGCTATGCTGGTTTTGGTTTTTGCAAAACCTTTTAAATTTTAGTTAATCAAAATTACCTACCTTCTGTGATCCTTTCTGTCCCTTATTTGATTATGAACTTTTCTGCTATCCATGGATCTGATAATTTCTTCCTTTTTCTTTACTGCGTTTATGATGTGACCTTTTATACCTATGTCATATCCATTTGTTGTGAGGTTTGGTCTAAAATGCTTTCCTCCTGCTCTCCAGTTTTTCCAACAATCTTTTACCAAATAGTCCTTGCTCCAGTATTTGGGGAGCCCTTCTTGCCAACACCTCTATTTGCACTCTTGATCCCATCCCCTCCTTACCCCCTCGAGCAGATTGCCCCCAAATCATCTACTCTCTCTTTTTATCTTCACTCTTTCCCTGTGTGCTGGCTCCTTACCAGATACCTGCAAACTCTAGATTCCCCTATGCTTTAAAAAACAAAAACCTTCATTTTATCTGGCCATCCCCTCAAGCTACCATTATTCTATACTTATTGTTCCTCCCTTTCGTAGCCAAACTAAGAAACACTGTGTGTACTTGTTCAAACTTTTCTCAACTCCCTGCAATTTGACTTCATGCCTCATCACTCAATTGAAACTTCTCTCTCCAGAGTTACCAGTTGCCAAACACAATGACCCATTCTCATGTCCCATCTTCCTTACCCCCTCTGCAGCATTTGACACTTAGTTGATCTCCCTCTCCTCCTAGATATATGTCTCTGAGTTTCCATAGCAACTTTCTCAGTTTTCCTACCTATCTGCCTCCCCTCATTCTCTTTCACGATCATCATCCCTGTCCCAACCCTAACTGGACGTCCTCCAAAGCTCTATTCTAAACCATCTCCCCTGTACATATTTTGTAATTTCATATTCTCCCATGAATTCGACCATCTTCTCTAAGTAGATCACTCTTAGATCTATATAGTCAGGCCTAGGGTCTCCTGTGCTCTAGACTTGCCTCACCAATGACCTATTAGAGAACTGCCCAATCTGCTACTTCCTAGCCTTATAGTAATGGACAAGTCATTTAACTTCTTTGGACCTATTTCCTTCTCTGTAAATGTACTATCTATTTCACAATTATAAGCTGTACAGCTTTATGTATATATGAGCTGGGACTGAAGAGGAGGTGGGGAGGAAGGGATACCATCGTTTAGTAGCCTAATTTCCCATTAGACAGACCGTTTGGTTGTTGTTCAGTCATTTTTCAGGCGTGTCCAACTCTTAGTGACACCATTTGGGGTTTTCTTGGCAAAGATGCTGGAGTAGTTTGCCATTTCCTTCTCTAGCTCATTTGACAGATGAGGAAACTGAGGCAAACAAGGTTAAATGGCTTGCCCACAATCACACAGCTACTAAGTGTCTGAGGCCAAATTTGAATTTCGAAAGAGGAGTCTTCCTGCATCCGGGCCCAGTACTCCATCTACTATGCCATCTAGCTTCCCTACAGAGGTGATTCAGTATATCTAAAACAAAGCACATTACCTTTTCCTCAAAACCTCAAAACCCACCTTTCTTCCTAACTTCCCTGTTTCTACCAATGTCCTCATTCAGTCACTTAGGTTCAAAAGCTCAGCTTCATCCTTGATTTCACTGACCTTCAACTTCTATCTCCAATCAGCTACCAAGTCGCTTCTTTCACACAGCCCCCACCCTAGTTCAAGCTTTCCTCAATCTCACTTAGAATATTGAAATAGTCTCGCAATTTTGCTTCCTCTAATTTCTCACCTCTTCAACCCAGCCTCTACATAGCTGCCAAATGCTTCCCTTTTCACACTCTATAATCCCACCAAAATAACTTACTTGCTATTCCCTATACAAGGCATTCCACCTAGTATCTTGGTGCCCTTCCCCAAACTGTCCCCCAAGCCTGAGATATATGCCCTCCTTACTTCCAAGGATCCCTAGCTTCCTTCAAAGCTCTGCTCAAGTGGCACCTCCTATAGGAGTCATATCCAGATCCCTACCCCCTCCCATCCCAGGTACCAGTTCCCTCCTCCTCTTTCTATATTTTGTGTCTACTTTTCTATAAACGTGTTGTCTCCCCACCTCCAGCCCCTAATGGAATGGAAATTCCTTGAAAGCAATAACTTTTGCTTTTGCCGTGGTTTCCCCAGCGCCTGGCACAGTGTCTGGAACATAGTAGGCACTTAATAAACGCTTGTTGATTGTTTGAAAAGTTCCTATACCTGAACTGTGTCTGCATGAGAACTTAGGTCTTAAGAATAAAATTTTGCAAAAATATTCATCCTTAAGACTGTAACAGAAGCCTCCCTCTCCCCAACGTAATATCTCATAAAGCTTTATGGATTACAAAATCCAAATTAAATAGTGTAAGTATTAGAGTGTGTGTGTGTGTATAGGGAAAAAAAATTTTTTTTAATTTATTTTTAACATTCTTTTTAAATTTTAAGTTGCAGATTCTCTCCCTCCCCCCCCCTTCCCCACCCACTGGGAGGGCCAACAATAAGATATCAATTATACATGTGAAATCATGCAAAACGTTTCATATTAGCATATTGCAATGAAAAAATAATATGATGAAAATCTATTTCAGTTTGCACTCAGAGTTCATCAGCTCTTCCTGGAGGTTGGACTGTCCTATATCATGAGTCCTTTGGAATTCTCTTGATCAGAATTGATCAGAGTAGCCAAGTCTTTCACAGCTGATCGCTGTTCCTGCGCATAATGATCTCCCAATTCTCCTCACTTTACTTTGCTTCAGTTTATACAAGGCTTGCTGTGTTTTTTTCTGAAACCACCTCCCTCATTTCTCACAGCACAGCAATGCTCCATCACCGTCACATGCTGTCACAACTTGTTCAGCCATTCCCCAGTTGATGAGTATCCCTTCAATTTCCAATTCTTTGCCACCACAAAAAGCAGCTGTATTTTTGTACACACAGGTACTTCTCCTTTTTCTTTGATCTTTCACGCACAAACCTAGTAGTAGTATTGCAGGATCAAAATGTATGCACAGTGTCATAGCCCTTTGGGCCTACTTCCAGATTGTTCTCCAGATTGGTTGCATCAGTTCACTACTCCACCAGCAGTTCATTAATGTGCCTATTTTCTCTCATTCCTTCTGGCATTTGTCATTTCTCAAAAGTGTGAGGTGGTACCTTACAGTTCTTTTAATTTGTCTTTAATCAGTAGTGATTTGGAACACTTTTTCATATAAATACAGATAACTTTGATTTCTTCTTCTGAAAATTGCATATTCATATCCTTTGACCATTTATAATTTGAAATGGCTCATTTTTATAAATTCGATTCAGTCCCCTATATATTTGAGAAATGAGGCTTTTATCAGAGAAACTTGGTTTAAAATTTTTTTATACTATATCATTTGGGTATGGTACCTTTTAGCAAAATGTAGTTCCCCGATGATCTCTTTCAGTTAGAACTAATTTTGCTTTGTCTGTCATCATGATTTTTACCCTCTTCACTTCCACTGAAACGTAACAGACTGTGCTCCAGCCCTTCATTTCAACTCTGTGTGTCTTTCCCACGTGTGTCTCTTGTACACAATGTATTGTTGAATTCTGGTTTCTAACCCATTCTGCTATTTGCTTCTGTTCTATGGGTTAGCTCATCCCATTCACATTTACCATTATGATATCTAACTGCATTTCCTTCCATCCCATTTTCTTCTGTTTTTCCTTCTCTCTCTCTTTTTATCCTGTCTGTCCTCAAAAATGTGTCTTCCAACCACTGCCTCTCTCAATACACCCTTATAATCTCCCCCTTCCCAGTGTCTCTTATCTGTTTCCACTATTATCTCCCTATTGGGTGTGAGAGATTTCTATACCCAACTCTGTGTGTGTATATGTATATGTGAATACACACAATATATACACATGTAGGTGTATATATGTGTGTGTATGTATGTATGTTAGTATATCCTTTCCTCTTTGGACCAGTTCCATTGAGAATGAAGTTCAAGCATTTGCCGCCCCCCATTTACCCCCACACTATAAAAGTTCTTTCTTACATGTCTCCTTTATGTGAGAAAATTTGCCCTACTTTACCTCTCTCCCTTTCACCTTTTCCTAGTACATCCCTCTTTCTCAGCCCTTTTTGGAGATCATCCCAATATAATAGACTCACATTCATGCCCTCTGCCCATGCAGACTCCTAAATGCCCTCATAATGATCCTCTTCCCATATAGGAATGTAAACAGTTTAACTCCATTGAGTCCTTTATGATTACTCTTTCGTGTTTACTCTTACACCTTCTTAAGCGTCTCTTGAATCTTGTGCTGGAATGTCAAATGTTCTATTTACCTCTGATCTTTTCATCAGGAATGCTTGGAAGTTCTCTATTTCATTAAATATCTGTTTTTTCTCTGAAAGATTATATTCAGGTTTTCTGGGGTAGGTTATTCTTGGTTGTAATCCTAGCGCCTTTGCCTTTCAAAATATCATATTCTATGCCCTCTACTCCAGTAACATGGAAGCTGCTAAATCTTGTGTGATCCTAACTATTGCTCCATGACATTTGAATTGTTTCTTTCTGTCTGCTTGCAATATTTTCTCCTTAACCTGGGAGCTCTGGAATTTGGCTACAATATTCTTGGGAGTCTTCATTTTGGAATTTTTTTCAAGAGGTGATTAGTGGATTCTTTCCATTTCTATTTGACCCTCTGGACCTAAGATATTGGGGCACTTTTCCTTGATAATTTCTTGAAATTTAATGTCTAGGCTTTTTTTTTTTATCATAGCATTCAGGTAGTCCAATATTTTTATGTTATCTCTCCTGGATCCGTTTTCTAGATCAGTTGTTTTTTTCCACTGAGGTATTTCACATTTTCTTCTACTTTTTTAAGTTCTATTGACTTTGTTGTATTGTTTTTGAAGCCTCATGGAGTCATTAGCTTTCATTTACCCAATTCTGCTTTCTAAGGAGTTCTTTTTTTCAGTGAATTTTTGTGCCTTTTTTACTATTAGGCCAATTCTGTTTTTTAAGGTGATATTTTCTTCAGTGTTTTCTGTGCCTCTTTTAACCAAGCTATTAATTCTCTTTTCATAATTTTCTTACATTACTCTCATTTTTTTCTCAGTTTTTCCTCTACTACTCTTATCTCATTCTTTAACTCTTCCAGTAATTCTCATTGGACTTGGGTCTAGTTAACCTTTTTCTTTGAGGCTTTACTTATAGCTGCTTTCACATTGTTGTCTTCTTCCAAGTTTACTCTTGGTCTTCCCTGCCACCATAGTAGCTTTTTATGGTCAAGTTCTTTTTGTGGTTGTTGTTGTTGTTATTTATTCATTTTTCCAGTCTATTTCTTCACTCTGAACTTTATTCTAAAGTTGGGCTTTGTTCTCCTGGAATGGGGAGGTACTGTGCCAACCTTCAGGCTTTTATATACTAGTTCTGGGGGTATGTAAGTTTTTAGTGCTTCCAAGGTGATGTTTTCCTGGGAGAGGAGTGTTCACTCCTCTCCTGGTCTGTGCTCTGGTCTTTACCCAGGAAAGGTGTCTGCTCCCCTGCAGCCACAAGTGGTAGTGCTCCTCTTGGCCCTGGAATTGTGACTGGGGCCCCTCTTCCCTCATGACTGATCACAACACTCCTCTGTGTCCTGGAACCACAACCCAGAACTGCTAATGGGCAATAGAGTCCCCAATAAGCACCAGCTGCACCTAGTGCCAGCAAAAGGTCTCCTATAATCTCTTTCTGACCAGTTGTCTGATCCCCTTATCATCTCTGGGCTGAGAGCTTCCGAAATTGCTGCTGCCGCCACTGAGGCCACCTCTAATGCCCACCATTGGTGCTCTTACCATGTTCTGGTGCCCAATCCAGTGTTGCAGACCTCTCTTGTGGACCTCCTATGTGTCTTAGTCCAGGAAAATGTCTGCCCCTGACCTTTTTATTGACTCTGCCACTCCAAAATTTGATTTCAGGTATTATTTCTTTTTTAAAAAATTTATTTATTTAACTTTTAACATTCATTTTCACAAAATTTTGGGTTCCAAATTTTCTTCCCACTTCTCCCCTCCCCCCACCCCAAAACACTGAGCATTCTAATTGCCCCTATCACCAATCTGCCCTCTCTTCTATCATCCCTCCCTTCCCTTGTCCCCATCCTCTCTTTTGTCCTGTAGGGCCAGATAACTTTCTATACCCCTTTGCCTGTATTTCTTATTTCCTAGTAGCAAGAACAGAACTCAACAGTTGTTCCTAAAACTTTGAGTTCCAACTTCTCTTCTTCCCTCCCTCCCCACCCATTCCCTTTGGAAGGCAAGCAATTCAATATAGGCCATATCTGTGTAGTTTTGCAAATGACTTCCATAATAGTCATGTTGTGTAAGACTAACTATATTACCCTTCATCCTATCCTGCCTCCCATTGCTTCTATTCTCTCTTTTGATCCTGTCCCTCCCTAAGAGTGTTGACTTCAAATTGCTCCCTCCTCCCATTGCCCTCCCTTACATCATCCCCCCCACCCTGCTTATCCCCTTCTCCCCCACTTTCCTGTATTGTAAGATAGGTTTTCATACCAAAATGAGTGTGCATTTTATTCCTTCCTTTAGTGGAATGTGATGAGAGTAAACTTCATGTTTTTCTCTCACCTCCCCTCTTTTTCCCTCCACTAATAAGTCTTTTGCTTGCCTCTTTTATGAGAGATAATTTGCCCCATTCCATTTCTCCCTTTCTCCTCCCAATATATTTCTCTCTCACCACTTAATTTCATTTTTTAAAGATATGATCCCATCCTGTTCAACTCACACTCTGCTGTGTATGCGTGCGTGCGTGCGTGCGTGCGTGTGTGTGTGTGTGTGTGTGTGTAATCCCACCCACTACCCAGATACTGAAAAGTTTCAAGAGTTACAAATATTGTCTTTCCATGTAGGAATGTAAACAGTTCAACTTTAGTAAGTCCCTTATGACTTCTCTTTGCTGTTTACCTTTTCATGCTTCTCTTCATTCTTGTGTTTGAAAGTCAAATTTTCTTTTCAGCTCTGGTCTTTTCATCAAGAATGCTTGAAAGTCCCCAATTTCATTGAAAGACCATTTTTTCCCCTGAAGTATTATACTCAGTTTTGCTGGGTAGGTGATTTTTGGTTTTAATCCTAGTCCCTTTGACTTTTGGAATATCATATTCCAAGCCCTTTGATATCTTAATGTAGAAGCTGCTAGATCTTGTGTTATCCTGACTGTATTTCCACAATACTCAAATTGTTTCTTTTTGGCTGCTTGCAATATTTTCTCCTTGACCTGGGAACTCTGGAATTTGGCTACACTATCCTGAGGAGTTTCTCTTTTCAGATCTCTTTCAGGAGGTGATCAGTGGATTCTTTCAATATTTATTTTACCCTCTGGTTCTAGAATATCAGGGCAGTTTTCCTTGATAATTTCATGAAAGATGATGTCTAGGCTCTTTTTTTTTGATCATGGCTTTCAGGTAGTCCCATAATTTTTAAACTGTCTCTCCTGGATCTGTTTTCCAGGTCAGTTGTTTTTCCAATGAGATATTTCACATTATCTTCCATTTTTTCATTCCTTTGGTTTTGTTTTGAGATTTCTTGGTTTCTCATAAAGTCATTAGCCTCCATCTGTTCCATTCTAATTTTGAAAGAACTATTTTCTTCAGTGAGCTTTTGAACCTCTTTTTCCATTTTGCTAATTCTGCTTTTGAAAGCATTCTTCTCCTCATTGGCTTTTTGAACCTCTTTTGCCAATTGAGTTAGCCTATTTTTCAAGGTGTTATTTTCTTCAGCATTTTTTTGGGTCTCCTTTAGCAAGGTGTTGACCTGCTTTTCATGATTTTCTTGCATCTCTCTCATTGCTCTTCCCAGTTTTTCTTCCACCTCTCTAACTTGATTTTCAAAATCCTTTTTGAGCTCTTCCATGGCCTGAGCCCACTGAATATTTATTTTGGATGTTTGGGATACAGAAGCCTTGATTTCTATGTCTTTCCCTGATGGTAAGCATTATTCTTCCTCATCTGAAAGGAAGGGGGGACATATCTGTTCACCAAGAAAGTAACCTTCTATGGTCTTATTTTTTCCCCCCTTTTCTGGGCATTTTCCCAGCCAGTTACTTGACTTCTGAGTGTGTTGAGGTATTATTTCAAAGTTGTTCAGAGGGGAATGTTGAGAGATGGCCCTCAGAGGATACCTACTGAAATCTTTAACCCAAATCATGAATTCTATTTGGACCTGAAAGATTTCCAGTATTGTGGAAGTCACTATCTGCAGGAGGCAATCCATTCCATTTTTGGTCCAGTATGTTAGGAATTGTTTTTGTCATTGTTAGCCAAAACCTGCTTCCCTACAATCAAATCGTAGCTCCCAATTTCTGTTTTCATTGCCTCTCCATCCCCCTAACTAATCTCTCTCAAGGTCTCAGAAAAATCAAAAGGTATCCCTTGCAAAAAGATTAGTAGCCAGTGGAGTATTGTATTTGTAATAGCTCAGTTTGCAGATGATTTAAAATAGATAAAAGAAATAAGTATTGCTCAGCTTGGTAATTGTCTCCCTCCTCTTCACTCAGAAAAAAAAAATAGGATTATTTTTAGCTTGAGTGTTATTGTGATTCAAAAATCTTTCAAGGTGGAGAAGGGATGAATAAAACCTGGATTTGGGATTTATTTAAATAGAAAAAAACACTTGACTCATTTTTCAATAAATGTTTTTTTAAATCACTACTGTATGGGGGAGTTATCAAGATAATTAATATAGGCCCCTGCCTTCATCTTTATAGAGATAAAATATAAATTTAAATACAGTCAATGCATAAGAGGCAAAAAGGGATGAGAGACCCTTCCAAACTTGGGGTAGATTTCAAGGACGTAAAGTGGCATTTGAACTGAAAGCTGGATGTGAATTGATTTGATGTCCCCAGGAGAAGGGTGTCCCAGGCTCTTGGAGCAAATGTTTTCAGATGGAAGCAATCAGGGCTGTTGACTGGTGAATTGAATTCTTGTTCAGCCCAAGCCCAGGAAAAGCACTTTGATTTTGTAAATATACAAATAATTCACTCAGCATCCTACTGGTTACACTCCCTCCATCAGTATCCCATAGTCAGCTCTATGGGTCTAAGTTAGCTATTTGTCCTTAAGAATCATCCCATCTGGCTCTCTTAATCATTGTCGCAGAATCTCAAGTCAGAAGGCACTAGAGACCATGCATTCCAACCCAAGCCTAGACAAGACTGTCTTCTACAACATATTCAAGCATATAGTTAGCTTTTGCCTAAAATACTTCCAGTTATGGGGAACCCACTACCTTCATAACCAATTTATTCAGCTTTGGAGTAGCTGTAATTATTAGTTACCACCCCTGTCCCCCAATATCATGCTGAAATGTCCCTCTTTTCAACATCTACTCTGTTGCTACTGCTACCTTCTCTGTTCAAGCAGAACAGATGTTTCCTTTCTCCAGTATTTAATGACAATGCTCTTGTCCCCCTTAAGTCTTCTTCAGGCTTAACATTATTTTGAGAATCAGATAACACACAGACAATGCTTATAATACCATTGCTATTATGATTTCTGCTACATTGAGCAGAGTGGGAGAGAAGGGATAGTCTGCAGCATCTTACTGAATATAACTAGTATTTCTGGAGGCTGCCTGAGGATCTATTTTCTTCACAAGGTCAGAAGGAAGGAACAGGGAGACAGATTCCCTTAGATTTTAAAGGGACTGGAGCAGGGGAGAGTTGGGTGTAATTAAAAAACAAGAAATAATCTTCTAAAATGGTGGGAAAGGTTGCCAGCCCAAGTGGGGTTTGGGAAGGAGAGGAAAGTACTGCCTCCTCCTTTCTGAACTCTGGTTTAGCTGCTTATCTAAACTTTCTTGGTTTGGATGGGGAAGAACCCCCCAGGAGGTGGTGTCTGATACTCAGTGCAAAAGCACTGAATTCATTCCTCTGAAGACTGGCACTAGGGGGCATCAGAGAGCAGAACCCTGTGTGTGGGCCCAGAGCAACCCAGTTTCCTTTGTTTTCCAAGAACATTCCCCTTTGCTGCTCTAGAGCCCAAAAGTCATCAAAGAAATGTCAGACTTTGCAGCAGGAACCGAGGGAGGAACTCCAAATTTAGCTCTGCCTTAAGGCGTGTGACTATCTAAGCTAGAAGTGGGAGATATAGTTAAAGTAGAACTACTGCCCAGGTTCATCCCCTGCACAGGGAGATGGGACCAAACTGGCCTAGTTGGCCATGACCTCCTCTGGCAAACTGTGTCATCTCTCATTTCCTTGATTTCGCATGGACTGTTGCTCTGTCTCTCCCCAACTCCACCTCTTAGAACCTAAAGGCCACCTTCCCATGAGGCCTTTTCTGATCCCCCCAATCATTAGTGTTTCTTCCCAAAAGCCAATTACTTTGTGTATTTCATTTCCTGGTTTACTGAAAAGCCTTATTTCCTGAAGAGAATGTAAGTAAGCTCCTTACGGGCAGTCAGTCAGTTTTGTTAATCTCTTTGAATCCCCAGTGTAAAGAGTGCCGGGCACATAGTAGGTTTTTTCATAAAATTGCTCACTTAATTGAAATTAAGGGCATACAATGTTATCTTTGCTCTGGTGTCTAAAGTTGGCATATATGTGGGCCTTTACTAAATGTTTCATTGAATTGACTGCTACTTTCCAAGGCCCCAAAATAATTTTATCTGAACCTTTCATAAGTCTGAGACTTACCCAGGATATAGCCACTATGTCCAAGCAGAGCCTTAAGGGTCATCTGGCCCAAACCTTCATTTATTAGATTAGTAAATCCTTCTCACTAAGCTCCGACCCCAATTTTCTTAACCCAACCAATGTCCCAAGTATCAAAATTTTCTTTGCATTTGGCAAGAGCCAAGTGCAGAGGTCAAACCAAATCTCCCCCTGACACAAGGACTTCTTCACCAGACTTGTGATAATTTCTGCTTCACTTAGAGTTTTCTAGCCCACTACATATATGAATATCATGGGTTTGAATCTCTCCTAATTCTCAGTTCTTAATGCATTACTCCCTTCTCCCCAAACCTTTAAGGGCTCCCACTGACTACCAAATACAGATGAGTTTAATGAGCTTGGTGTTTGATTCTTTCTAAAGTCTGGCCTAATTTACCTTTCCAACCTCATCTCATATTCCCTTTCACATTCCCTGTGTCCCAGCCAGACTACTCGCTATTCCTCCAACATCTCCTTCCATTTTTCAGCCTTCTCTTATCGCATTCTCTGGGCTTGGAATCCAGAGTGAAACTCACTACCCACTAAGGCAGCCTGTGGCATTACAAACACTTTTTATATTTTAAGCTGCCTCACTCTTCCACCCTTCGGTATTAGTTCTGACTGGGGCAGCTAGGTGGTGCAGTGGATAGAGCACCAGTGCAGGAGTCAGGAGGACCTGAGTTCAAATCTCACCTCAGACACTTAACACTCACTAGCTGTGTGACCTTGGGCAAATCACTTAACCCCAGTTGCCTCATCCTGGGTCATCTCCAGCTATCCTGATGAATATCTGGTCACTGGATTCAGATGGCTCTGGAAGAGAAGTGAGGCTGGTGACCTGCACAGCCCTCCCTCACTCAAAACAAAGTCAAGTGCAAGTCATGTTGTTATTTCTCTGATGGCATGGTCTTCGGCAACAAAGGATACACACACACACACACACACACACACACGCGCACACACACACACACTAGTTCTGACCTCTGAGATCAAGGAGAACCATCCTGTCATATGACTATCCTTGAAATATTTGAAGATGGTTACTACAAGACTTCACGAAATCATAATTTAGAGCTGAAAGGGACCTTTCAAAGGCAGCACTGCCTGGTATGTAGAATGTTTTCCTGGGAGTCAGGAAGACATTGAAATCCTGCCTCCAATGCTTACTGTGAATTTAGTCTGAGTCAGTTTCCTCATCTGTCAAATGGGGACAGTACCACCTCTGGTACCTGCTTCACAGCTCTGTTGTAAGATTCAACTGAAATAATAAATGTTGTAAAGCAGTTTGTGAACCTTAAAGACATGAATGTCAGGTGGTATCCCCGACCTTATCTGTTCTCAGAAAGCTTGTTTTCTATCCCATTTACTTCCTTGTTCATTCCTTCATTGACTCTTAGAAAACTAAAACATGGAAATAGAGAGATTACTTTCTCATCCATGCTAGAAATATCCCAAATATATCTCATCTACCCTGAAAGATGGAAAGCAGCATGTACCAGGCAAGTATGGCCCCCATCTCCATTCAGACCCTGACAGAGACAACCCAGGACCCTGAACTCAAGAACCTTGGAAATAGCAGAGTCCCCCAATCCAGCCCCTACAGCTATCACTGAAGGGAGATATTGCTGTAGAGATGAGGCCTATCTTATCACCACCAGCAGCAACTATATGCACTAGAACCATGGTATTGAGTCTCCCCACCCCTGCCCCAGACTACTGATCTTACTCCCAGTCCAGTTTTCATAGCTATCAGAGGAAGCAACTCCTATGGAAAAGGGGCTAGTCCACCCCCCAAAAAAACCAACTAACTGCCAGTCATAAGACAGGAAAGGCACCCTGGGCCAGGCCACACTACCAACCCTCCTTGTCTACCATCTCCCCTCATCTCAATGGAGACATCCAAGGATCCTGAAGCCAGATCTTGGGAATAGCAATGCTTCCAGCACACAGCCTCTAGCCATCATCCCATGAAGCAGCCCCTGTGGAGATGCAGCCCAACTGCTGACCCTGCAGGTGCTACAACTAAGCTAATGAAGATCTAGGAAGGAAAAAAGTTATTGCCCCCAAAGTCCTTAGCACTCTTAATTCAACATCAAAAACTGATATGATTTTATCAGTGGAAAGGACATTAGAGGACATCACCACCTGCTTTGTGGGCGTGCCCTAAGGAGTATGGGACATTGCAATCTGAGTCACTGCTGAAACTTCCCACATGTTGTCTCCTTCATTACAACATGAGAGCTGGGACTATCTTATGTTTCTGTTTGGATCCTCAGTGTTTTTTTCTCATTCATTCATTTATAAAAGTTTTCCCCTTTCGGATACAGTGTTATTGATAGAGACAGAAATAGGGTCAGTTGTGAAATACTAAAGAAGAAAGCAACCTCACAGAGACTTAATCAGGGTAAAGTTGGCTTCTGTGTCCTGTTTCCCTACATCTAATTTGCCTGACATGAGAATTTAAAGGTAATTTTGGGAATCCATAATCCCTAGAACTAGTTGGGTAACTAGGGGACAAATGTATATTAACTAGTTAATATAGACAGCAGGACAGTGAATTCTGGTTTATCACTATAAGAAAGAAGTATCATTTCACCGTAGAGACTCTGCTTTGAACCAGCAGAGAAGCACTCAATAGATCTCAGAAGAAAATGAGTTGTAATGTGGGAACTCCCTGACCTAGAGCAAATATCCCAATCTAGAGGATTACCTGTCCTGCACACAAATGGCATTTTCTTGATAGCCTATTTCTCTTATGGTCATCTATGACTCCTTGCCTTCTATATACTTCTGTGTAATCAGGCTTTCCCACATCCTGTCAACTATTTTCCAGAAACCTACAATTTTTATCATTTTGCAACTGACCCTACTGAAATTCATCCTGTTTTTTTAGATGAACCTGACCCAGTAAATAGGTAATAATCAAGACCATAATATGTGAAGGTGAATTCCCTTCTTTAACAAAAGTAGGAATGGGGTGTTTGTCATCCCCAGCACAGACACACAAACTGTACTATACCATTTGGACCCCAAAGGATCCTGGTCTGTCAATGGTCTTATATGGAATCAATAAGGAATAAAATCAGTAGGATCCGCAGCATTACAGCATGTCACACAAAGATGAAGTAAGCATGTAATAAGACTGTGGGCACAATATCACATGGTTGTTCCAATGATAGTCAATACTGTTGAAATTCTTCTGAGTGAAGGCAGAGATTGGATGATCCCTGTCTTAGCCATATAATACATAAAGCATGGGTAATCCAGAGTGAATTAGAGATCCTAATCCAAAGAATCAAATTTGCCCTTCTGTGGGTCCTCAAAGTCCTGTTCCATGCATCATCTTGGCTTGTGCTGATCCTGGCATCTTGTGGCTATGATGAGAAGAGCTTATGCTCTGTCACACAAGGCAAGCCTCATTTCTTTTTTTTTTTTTTTTTTGACAGGACTATCGGACTGTTCAGTCAGTCAGTCATTTCCAGCTCTTTGTGATCCTATGGACCATGCATACCACACCAATGCTGTCCATGGGGTTTTCTTGTCAAAGATATTGGAGTGGTTTTCCATTTTCTTCTCAAGTGAATTAAAGCAAACGTTGAGTGATTTGCCCAGGGTCACACAGCTAGTAAGGGTCTGAGGCCCAATTTGAACTCAGGTCTTCGTAACTCCAGGCCCAGCACTCTATCCCCTGAGGCTGGTAGATCAGTGCAGTGGTGTAGACATATACTTAGATTTCAGTAAAGCATTTGTCAATCTCATGCAGCTAGCTGGAGCAGTGCATAGAGTGTTGGGTCTAGAGTCAGGAAGACAAGTTCAAATCCAGCCTCAAAAACTAGCTGTGTGACCCTGAGCACATCACTTAACCTATCTGCCTCAGTTTCCTTATTTGTAAATAATAGCCAAGTTACTGTGAGAATCAAATACTTGTAAAGTGCTTACATAAGGCCTGGCACATAGCAGGTATAATAAATAACTTATTCCCTTCATCTTCCCTGTCACATAATAACACTTAGTAAATGTTTGTTCCCAATACCAACAATATGACAAACAGTGGCCTCGGTGGTATCTATATCAAACTGGGGGTGTATGGGGTGTTTAAGGACTAGCACCTCTGGTATGGGCAGACTGCTCATCTACCTTTGGTGTCCACCTGCCACTCAACTCTCATCTGTGGCTGCAAGAAGTTGTAGCATGTGCAGAGGCCACACCCCAGTAAAAGCCAGCAGGCCATTTCTAAACACCATTGTGTCTCCACATACCTACTAACCTCTTTAAATGTGCCCCCAAACTCTTATTTCTATACGTAAAATTGAGACCTCTATGAATAAAACTGAGGCAGATAAGCTAATCCAGTTTGAGGGTAACTGACAGGCTCCTTCAGTGAGTCAGAGAGACGTCTACCCCAAACACATAAAAACTAACGCTGGTGGAAGGGGTGGATGAGAACAATTTGTTCCAATGGCCACGAAGGTGACTAAAACAGGTGCTAGGAGCACTTAGAACTTGGCCAGACATGAAAGACACCAAGGTCATCATTCACTGCATCCCAAGCTATCACCAGTCATCTTAACTTCTGTCTTGCTCCTGGACCTCAATGACTCAGGAAGAGAGTGAGGCTGACAACTTTATGTAACTTTCACTTCAACCCAACTCACACATGTTATCACCCCATGATGTCACTGATCACCTTCAAAAATGAAGACCAAACATGTCAAATTGGAATCTTTGCAACAGACTCTCTGTCACCATGTTTATTATTCACTTTATACACTTGTGAGGTCTCTGTCAACTTGGAAATTTTCTAGCAGAGAACCCCAGGGATCTGCTCTTGGCCCTAAGTTGTTCGACATTTTTATCTGATTTAAATTGACTTAGTCAAAGCCATGGGAGGCGCTGACTTTGACCAAGAAGTGAGCAAGATTTGCCACTAGGATTTATGCTTTCTGGATGAAAGGTGGTGGGAAACGCGAAAAGTTTGCTTCTAAAAGCCCTGTCCAGAGAATTACAAGATCATATATTCAGAGCTGGATGGTCATCTTAGTTCAACCCTTAATTTTTCAATGAGGAAACTGAGTCCAAGAGAAGTAAAAGGAAGGTCATAGATATTAAGGAGCAGAGATATGATCTGAACCCAAGGCCTCTGACTCCAAATCCATTCCACTCTCCATTGTATCACGCCCATTATTCACTCTCAACTTTTTCCCCCCAATCCCGTTCACAAATAACATCATTAATGTCTTTAGCTCAGCTTCTTTTGCCTTGATGCCTGGCCTCCAGTGTCCCACAGGAATTCTGGGATCTGTAGGTATTACCAGGAAAGACACAATGGAGCTCAACGTAAATAAGTGCATTTATGCAGCCATGGTCATAATGGCCACATCAATAAGACGAAAATCCACTGGGCTGTTGGTAAACACCATTATGTCTCCATACACACACCAACCTCTTTAAAGGGGCCCCCAAACTCTTATTTGAGTAAAACAGGGACCCCAGGAACAGAAGGGCTTTTCTGGGATCACTCAGTCCACAAGGGATAACCCTGGCCTCACAAGTGCTTATGAGCCCAGCTGCTTTGCCCACTTTGCCCACCTCCCTAATGGCTGCCTGCTGCCAGACCTACAAGTTTTTAGAACTGAACCATAATAGGATGAGTTGTAAGTTGAAAACAGTTTGTCACCTTGTCCCCAGCTCTGTTCTCACTGGTGACCTAGAATCAGTCATTCATTGACCTTCTCAGGACTTGCATCTTGTGGCAGACCCCAAAAGGGAGACAAGCTTTTTTCTCTTCTGAGGCAAATCACTCACAACTGCCAGGCTACTTGAATTAAATTCTCCATTTATTTTGTCCTCTTACAAAATCCAACATAGGATCATTGTGCTCATGATTGTGGAAGGGTGTGTGTGGAAAGGGGGTCTCCCCTCTCCCTTTAAAAGAGTCATTTTAAACCAGTAGCAGCTCCTTGAGCAGTGGTACCATGAGTGTCATGTGGAGTCAGATCAGAAAAAGGACCATACCACCCTCCTTAATTGTTCCTCTGTGTGAGGCTCAGCGAGTAGTCCACGGGATAAAATCCTGCCCAGATAGAATGGAGAATCACTACAAGGAGAAACAAAAGCTCAGAATGGCACCATGAGCACTTGGGGAGGAGGGGTTGGGAAGGATGACCACAGCCCAGGTTGGGTTACTCACATAGGGTGAGAAGCAGACTTGCCAACGAAATACTGAAGGTGTTTCTAGGACCTTGTAGCACAGGTCAGGTGTTAAGACACATCTGTGCCCTTTCTTGAGGAAATTCATACCAGGAAAGGTCCAGATGCTTGTTTTGTTTAGGCAAGATGGATACATGACTAGATGCAAATGACACTGGGATTTCCCCAGGAGAAAATGAAACCTGGGCCACTGAGTTTCTAATCCTAATTAACACTTCTTTGACCCCTCTCCCTTTCCAAAAGGATACATCATTCTTTGGGGTCTGAAACAATCCAAGATGCCAGTTGATCTGTCAGTTTAGGCAGAAGGTCTCTCCTCTTGGCACATGGGACCGTGTTAACAGAATGGACGTCGACCCTTTTGGATCTGCATGTCTGTCCTTGACTTTCCTCTGATTTGTCTTACCCCATCCCTTCTATTCCATCCTCCCTTCCCCCTCCACAGCAAAAAGGGCAACAACAAAAATTCTCATGGCAGCTTATGCCCTGGGCTTATTAGGGATGCCCATGAATTCTGGGTAGGGTATTTTGTGACCTGTCAAAATGGATGTCTCTCTTAAATGTAAACCCAATGGACTAGGTGATTCCTCCCGTGTTATAAACCAGTGCACAAGCCCCTCACATGTAAAAGAAAGAAGTAGCAGTTACATATCACAGAACTCAAAATGCCATACTCTCCAGCTTTCCCAAGGAAGGAAGGCCTTTGCTACAAGGATTAAAGTAAGAAACCAGGCAAAGAGGAACTGGGGAGTTTGGGACAGAATGATTATGCAGCTGACATCACTCCTGGCTGGGCTGCTGAGACAAGACTCCCCAAGTCGGTATGTGATTTTGTCGAGATGGCAAAAGCAAGACAAGAAGAGGAGCTGGGGCAGACTTGGGAGGGAAGCGCTGAAATCCTAGGAGCATCCCTGTCGGGGTGACAGGCACTAGTCCTCAGCTGCCTCTGAAAAGAGCTGCCTGAAATTAAGGCAGCAAAGCCTGGGTGGGGGAGGCCGCAGCTGGAGGGAAGAGAGAAAATGGGAGACAGAGAGTGAGAGAACACCTCAGTTTCAGGAAGACACTTCAGGAGGTCACAGCAAGTACAGATGGACAGGGGTGAAGGGACTCAGTAGAAACAAGGGACAAGGGCTGAGGGACTAGTTTAAGGCATGTGCATGACTGGAGGGTTGAGCCAAATTTAAGCTTCCTGTTTAGCTGCTGTGGGCCACGTGGCTTAAGTCCGGATATCGTGTTAGAGAGTAAGCTGACTCCCTAAGGAATTGTGCCCAGCTCCCAACCCACTCAGACTGGTATATTTCAGGCTTAGCCCAGATCTGGACTCGAGGGCTGGTGGTAGCAATGTGGGTCTACATCACTACTTTGGAAAACCTGAGGAAGAGGAGGGGAGATCAGGTCAGTTATAAGGCAGCCCTTGGGATCTCAAACTGATCCAGAATGTTTCTTCCCATTCTTTCTTAAGTTCCTTCCAAGTTACATGGACCCTGGAATCAGCTTGGTCTCCTTCAGAGTCTACATAATGCAAATTATTTAAATGCCCTAAGGCCAGATAATAAGAATCCATTCAAGGAAAGGAAGACCAATTTTACCAGGGTATTAGTCCCACTTCTCAATGTGGGACACCCCGGCCAGCCGGGGTATAGAAAGGAGGACTGCTACTCAGGTTAGTCAAGCCATCCTTAAAAACCCCTCCAAATGCACCTTGCAGCTGAAATGACCAGTTTTCCCTTTCTCTCATCCAAAAATGCAAGACTGCAGGTGATTCTGAAGGCCACAGACAACAGTCAAATGATAAGAGGTTCTGGATGCTGAGGCAGGAAGGAGAAAGATGTTTGGGAAGGCCAGCTCAAATGAGCTGCAGGCTACTGCTCCTCCCTGGGTCCAGTCTTGGCTTCGAAAGCGGAAGGGAGGAGAAGCGGAGGCTGGGGATGGGCCCAGGCATGGGCTATGAGGAGGAAAATCCCCTTCCCTAACTTGTTTCAACACAGACATCCCTAGGAAATGAGGGAAGATGCCTGAGGTGGGGAGAGACAATGCGAGGTTAGGAACCAACTCCATCCAAGTTAAGAAGAGGAGGTCTATGAAGCCTGCAACTTCTCACGCAGTGAGACAGGCAAAAAATTCAGTCCCCAAAGATGTATCTATATATGTGTGTGTGTGTGTGTGTGTGTATGTGTGTGTGTGTGCAAACATACATATATATATGTATGTGTATATATATATATATATATATATATGTATATAAAAGCCTTAGGAGGCAAACCTGAAACACTTTCATTTTAAATAATAATAACAGTTATTATTATTATAACAACCACAAACCAGTTGTCCTGGGCTAATGTACTCAGTGAGTGACTATCCCAAATCCCCATGGTCCTTAGTGTAAGCTACTGAAAATCTTGTTGGTGGAACCCTGGAATCTCTTGACCAAAGCTCTAGCAGGGAGCAGCCCAGTATTCATGTGTGCCTGGGCAGAGCTGGCATCAAGACAGAAGGCAGATATTCCCTTCCACTCTTGCTGGCCCCCGGCTCCTGCAGTGACCAGCCTGGACCACCCAGCTGGTGGATGTCCTCAAGGCTTCCTAACCCTCCGGCCCACAGGTGCCATATCCCTTTCTCCACACGATCTGATTGCCAAACCCCAACGTGACCCTAAATGAACTTGAAACACTTGGTCTTGTCATGGGGTAGGCGGGTCTTGAAGAGCACCGAGTCCACCCTAAACTGTGTGTACAGCAGGGGCATGTAGCCATACACCTTGACAAAGAAGTTGATACACTTGTGCCGCTCGTGGAAATGAGAGTCATCATGGGACAACGCCTGGGGGCAGCCTGGGCATCGGAATGTCCATCGGGATGTCACCTAGTGACAGAAAGAAAAGATCACAGACATCAGTTTAAAACCACCTATCCCTTAACTGAGGATTTTCTTAAAATGCCCTTAATCCACCCTGCATGTGTCTGGGTTACTAAACAGGAGCTACCTGATACAGTCCATCATGTAATCATATAATGCACAGTGGGCAGGCACTGCCTACAGATAACACAGAGAACCCTGGGCTCCAAATCTGATATCCTGACTTGGAGTCCTGGGTCAGTCACTTACTAAGACAGCTTAACACAGTGCCTGGCACACAGTAGGCGCTGATCCAAGGGAGATAGTTCCCCAACCTACCCATATGCAGTAGAGAGGACTCCAAGGAGTTCAAGGTCTGCCTCTGACACATCCTGGCAGGGTAGCCCTGCACAAGTCAATGTGCTAGGAATATAAACTGCAGAGAAGGAGCCTGCCTACAGATAAAGCTCCTTCCGCAAGGTTTCCTTCAAAGCTCCTTCCCCACCAAACACCTCATGAGGGAGGTGCTGCAATTATCATTCCCCTATTCCACAGAGAGAGTAACTTTGGAGAGCCCAAGTGACTTGTCCCAGGTCATACAGCTAAGAAAAATCAGAGTCAGGATTAGAAGCTGAGTCTCTCTTGCCTCGCTGTTCACCGTTCTTTTCGCTGCCTCTAGCCTCAGTTTCTTTCTTCATCCATAAGATAACATTCTCCTTAACTCATCTAGCATTAGCATCTGCAGAAGCCACCTCTGTGGGTGAAAATGGCTTACATTTTTAGGACACTTTTCAGTTACAAAGCACCACCAGAGTTGATCCTCACATAGCTAAAATGTCCTACAAATGTAAGCCATCATCATCATCATCGTTTTCAAGGTCACCTTCTTGAGGACCGGCTCCAAGGGGCCAAATCCAGTTGCTCACTTCTGATTCAGAAATCGACTGTGCTCATCATGTGGGCCTTTTGAGAAGACCCCCTTCCAGGAGTTCGGCTCCAGCCTCATTAGCAGCTTACATAAGAACGCTCCAGTTCAAGCTAACAAAGAGCTGTGGGTGTTTTCACTGGCTTCCCTGCAGTTCCTTCCTCAATTAGAAAAGGAACTCAAGCATTGAGATAAGAGCAGCACCAAGCACACAATGCAGCCATCCTGCATTTCTCTCTCTGCCTCTCTCTTAGTCTTACGTCCTCTTCCTGGAGAGCCAACATCTGACCACAGGCAAGAAGCCATCCAATGCATATGACCCCACTAGACACAAAAAGCTCTTTAGATGAGTAGTTTTCCCTGGAGGTTCTGGGATCATTGATGAACACAGTTTCCGGGAAATGTCAGGCTATTTAGTTTAACAATGGCTTGTAAAATTCTTAGTTTATGTAAGAAACCCAAAGAATGACAAGTAAGATATTATCAGTCCATCATGCTTTTCTTCCCTAGTCTACCAGCCTAATTCCTTGCTCAAGTCAATCCTATATTTTTTAGGCTTACTGCCTGAGGTCATCTGATCCTCTATCCTGAATGGGGGGAGGGAGCTATTAGGCTAATGAAGGTAGCCATTGTAACAGCAATGCAATTGGGTACCACTGGCAGCATAGCCATGGTGGGAGCTAAAATGGAAAATGGACAAAGAAGCAGGAGAAGAAAGAAAGCCTGGCTGTAAAACATGTGATTTTAGGAATATAGTTGTATCACTTTGAGGCAAGGTGAATTGTGAAAAGAGGAACTAAGCCAAGCACTAGCTGATCCCTGGTCCTAAAGTCAGAGGAGAAAGGACCGTCTTCCAGCTCCAGGGCCATCGTTGACTAGGAGCACGATGTGAAGCAACTCACTAAAACTCCCTGCAGCAGGGCCAGCACGTCGGGGGAGGGAAGTCATCATCTGGTTAAAAACAAGCACATCCCTTAGGTAAGCTACTCAATCTCCTCATATTTAAAATGGATCTAAGAATATCTGCCCCCTGCCGACAAGGAAGCAGTCACATGAGCACCAAGTGCACGTGAACTCACAAAGTTGTCCTGAAGAAAAAAATGAGATAATATATGTAAAAGCACTTTATAAACTGCAAGGAAAGCATTATTATACCTTCTCAATAGCAACAACCATTCACACTTACGTATTTGCGTTTTAAGGCTTACAAAGTACATTCTTCAACACCATCCCCATTATAGAGAAAGAGAGATCTGATGACTTACTTGTGGTCGCAGATTGACTAAATGTCCAAACTGGCACTCAAGGCTATGTCTCCTGACACAGTTTCCTGACAAGTCCTGTGCTTGCTTTCCAAGACAATTCTATAATAGGTTTTGATTGTAAGATATGGTATACATATTTTAAAAGGAGTTAATGGAAATTAATATCCTACAACTTGAAAGAATTAATCTGGGGGCCTATAAATTGAAAGAATATTATACTTTGTTATAATGGAAAGATTGTCTAAAAATGTTTAAAGACGTTAAATGTTCTTGTCAAGGTTCCAACACTAACCAGATGTGTGACCATGGGCAAAATTAGTTCACCTCCCTGAGTCTCTATTTCTTTATCCGTAAAAAGAAAGAGTTGGAACTGATGGCCTCTAAGGTCCTTTCCAGCTCTAAATCTATGAGCCTATGAAAGTGGGGAGTAGAAATAGACTAAATGGATTCTAAGGTTATTCTAAGTTCTAAAGATTAAGTGATTTGGGGGGGCTCTTGGTTTGAAAAAGGTACTGATTTTAGATGCCCCCCCCGCAATTTACCTGGAAGAACTGAAAAAGGTTTAGAAATAAATTCAGTTTTTTCATAAGAAGCATCTCCTGTGCTCCAGTTCTCCTTCAATGGCGCCCTCGGTTCTCAGAGGCTATGACAGCTGAGTACAATCTCGACCAAGTGGGAAGGCTTCAAGCATGCACTCAGCAACTGATGGTGTCATTACAGGACCAGCCTCCCAAAATCCAGGGGGCCTCTTCGCCATGATGGCTACAGAAGGATGCACTTTTTCAGCCACAACTCAAAAGGGTATCAACTAGCACAGGCTGTGATGTACAGCAGCGAGGAGTGCACCCATCCCAGAGAAGTGAGGGATCCTTGGAAGGACTCAAGAACCCCCCTCTTCTGGATTAACTAGATTTCTCAACAGAGAGATAGATAGGCTAACGTATGAAGCTAAGGAAAGGAGGAAGGAATAAACATTTATCTAGGGCTATGTGGCAGGCACCGTGCTTTACAAACATTATCTCATATGATCCTTATGACAACCCTGGGACGTAAATGCTGTTATGATCCCCATCTTATAGGTGGGGTTAAATGTCTGGAGCTGGATCTGAACTCAGGTCTTCCTAACTCCAGGTCCAGTGCTCTTGTCTGCTGCACCATCTAGCTATGTTTATATAACAAACTGCTATGAACATCTGTGCCCTATTTGAAGGGAAAATCTGCCCAAGCAAATACAAAACAGCAGAAAAGTTAAAGATGTAGCACATCTACGATCATGTGTCCTCCAAGAGGGCTGTGAATCACCCCAGAGGGTGGTAGGGGGATAGGAGTAGATGAAGTCCTGGATTTGGAATCAGGTAAGACCTAGAACCAAATCCCAGCTTGGCCTGTTTTCACCTGTTTCTCCATGTCTGCAATGGGATAAACCTACACCTGCAGGGGCTCTTGGGAGGCAAACTTGAGCACACTTTACACACACCAGTTAACGTTCCCCCACAGCTGCCACAGCCATGCAGTGGATGTGGATGACAAACAGGCATGGATGGAGCATGACAAATCTTGGGATTCAATGGTTATGCTGATTTCTAGCCCATTACTCAGCAGTGGCAGCAGCTGGATGAAAGCTCCTTCACTAGACTATGTTTATTGTCATAGTGATGCTTCAATAGCCTTTCTTCTTTTTCCCCTTCTGATTTCCCAACTGTCGTGCAATCATAAAAAGAAGAATTCTTATCTTATTTAACTAAGCTGTTTTCATTTGAAATACTTAAAATTTCTTTGGATATCTTAGTTTTCATATGGACTAATACTAATGATGAAAGTTAACCTAATTTGTTTGATTCTTATATTCAAATGATTGGCTGAAATACAAATTATTCTTTTTTTAGAAAAAAAAAAAGCAAGAAAAAAATCCATATGATGTCTGTCAATACTTTGGGCCAAGCCCTGAGCCAAGGTATTATGTTACTGAAAAGCATGGTGAGCCATTATCTTTTAACCTATCAGCAAAATGTCCCTACAGCATGTGTACATCATGGCCAAAGCCCAGGAATTAGCGATGTAAGGAAAAAACAAAGGGCAGCATTATTGAACCAGCCATTTTGTTATCTTCCCAATAAAGATCTTGGGCTCTAAACAAAGTAAATGCTACTATTCCCTCAGGTCTACCAATGCACTTTGAAATGATGACTTTTCAAGGTAAAGATTCTGGTAACACAGTAGGAAACTAAATGTCAGTCACAAGTGTGGGGCCATGAGACAAGATGCAGTTGATGGATTTGGTCATGATACACATATGTATATACATTTACATTACAGCTAAGTACAGAATAGTTCTAATTGTCAAGGTGTATAGATATCAACCTGAGTCTATGTACCAATACAGAGCTGCAAAAACAGAAACCAAAGTCTAAATTTGACCAGAGGAAAAAAAAAGCAAGAAGGAAGGTTAGGGGTGCAAGCCATGGTGAGAACAATGAAGTCCACAGAAGGGGGAGGTGTCAGAGCACTCACGTGTGATGGTAGGGGAATATGAAGATCTTCTCTGCCCCTTAATAGACCCATGCGACCTGCTTTGAGCTGTGGCCCAGACTACAGTTTGAGTCACATGGAGTCAATGGTGGGAGAAGCTTGCCCAAGGGATGGAGCAGGAAGAGAGAGGGAGGCAGAACTGAGAGAGTAGGCAGAGTAGAGTAGCTAGCATGAGTTCGAGAGGGAGTGATTTTGCCTAAGGAAGCTTGTTTGTGGGGAGGCCTGTTAGAGGGAAGGCTTGGGGATGGCCATGCTCTCTTTATTGGTAATATGTACAAACTCTGTTGTTACTATGGTGGAACTGGCATTTTAAAAAGTATCTTGGTTTCGTCTTTGAGGAAGAGAGTTTATATTTTGCAAATTTACCCTGGAGATACGCATGCATATCCATAGAGGTAGGTATCATATTGGTGTTATACCATGTTAAGGGGCTTCTCAGGCTTAGAGAAGGATGTAGTTTTAAGTAACCAACTGCACTTAGCCCAGTCTCTTCTCACTGAGTCTCACCCATGCAGAGAACTTAACTTCTGCTTGTCTAGAAATTCTGTTCTACCACTGAAGTAACAGCAGTGCTAATGAACACAACAGGGAGAGAATAATTTAAAAAATTACAAATCAGTGCTCTTTATAGTTAAATGAAAAATAATTTGTTAGCTTAGCATCAGCCTTAAGATTCAATTATATGTGTGTGTTTTTATTTGTTTGTATTAGAAAACATTGGCTTAGCTTGGCCCTCCTATCTTGGAAATGCAAACTTCATGAGATTCCCATATCTTCTCATTTACTACGGGGCACTAATAAACTGAACTAGGACAGAACTTATAATACTTGATGAATGAGAAAGCCTGGAGCTACCAAAAGTATCACCTGAATTTCAGTGTCCACTGGCAAATTACAAAGTTAACCAGCTAACACATGGGGAAGTAGATGCAAAAGCTAATAGAAGGAATTGTGTCCCATTAAAAAAAAAGAGCAGCAACTGATACTAGAAACAGATTGCTTTAGAAGAAACTGCCCTATTCTCCTAATTTCTTAAAAGCAAAGTCAGTCACCCCATTCTGGGAAACACATAACAGCTCAAGCTCAAGCTCAATAACTCCACTCACTGCTCTCCATCTAGTCTTTCAATGGAGTGCATATAGTTATCTCTGTGAAGTCAAGAAGAAGCAGATACTCCCACTTTAGGAAAGTGAAAGATCAATGAAAACAATTTACCCACCCATTCACACATCACCCTGGTTTATTCTCCCTTCATTCAATATAGAATTAAAAGCCAATATTCTTCATAACGGGTCAAACAGAAATGGCAACCAACTGGCAGTGAGCAGTTTTTGCAAGACTGGACTAAATGATAAGGCCAAACTCTTTCAGCAACAAAACAAGTTTCCTGACTTCCAAGACTGTGCTAAGTGCAGTTTATGAGGACTATCCATACATCTGTCTTCTTATCCTTCTTCAGAATTCCTCACCTTGATGGGGGGTTTCCGGGTGATGTGAGAGACGAGGAAGTTCATGGCAATATCCTCACAGTTGATGTACTCATCCACCATGTCCCGGATGGCCTGAGGCATCACATAGGAGTACAGGTAGGCATAATACTATTGGGAAACAAAAGAAAGACCCTATAAGAGGCTACCCAACATTTTAGGTTAGCACATTATTTTTATTTACAGCAAATATATACAAGGTTCTTTGCCTTCAAAAAGCTTATTATCTATGTAGGGAAAGTGTGTACAAGAAAAGATAAAAGAATATTAAATAATAGTTCAAAAATTAGCCATACAGTTCCTTCAACTTGGTTCACAGACCCTTCACCAACCTTATCACCCTCTTCTAGATATATTTCATTTCTGTTGATGTCACTAATAAAATATGGCAGTTGGAATCCAGCATGATATGCTAAGCCTAGGATTTTTCGGGGGTGGTGTGTGTGTGTGTGTGTGTGTGTGTGTGTGTGTGTGTGTGTGTGTGTGTGTGTGTGTGTGTGTGTGTGTGTCTGTGTGTGTGTGTGTGTGATGGGCCTCCCCTCCCCCTTCACAGTCTAGTAAAGCCTAAGGACTCTTTCTCAAAATGTTTTTTACATGCATAAAATATAGCACTATCAAGAAAAATACTTTGTTGAAAACCAGTTATCTATCTAAGATAAGTTTATAGACCCCAGGTTATAATCCCCTGCTCTTACATCTAATCAAAACAAAAGTTCAGAGACAGTACTGACTCCCTTTGATTTTCATATTATGCTTTGATGCAACTTAATTCAACAAACATTTAATAAGTACCTACTGTTGGCAATGCATCACATAGGATGAAGGAGGTGGGAATTGTGATAAAAAACTTAGAAGGAGATTACTGAGACTGCAATATAGGACATGAAGACTGCATTAATTTTCTTTCACAATCCTATCCTTTTTGTAATCAGTGAGCACTCCTAGGAAACAAGTGTAGTAAACCAAATCTTCCTAAGTGCAAGATCTCTAAACAAGTCAATGGTGTAGCTAAGGAAAGAATATAAGAACTTGGTTTTCCTGTGTCTTCTACCTAACAGGAACTTACTTAGGTAATTTTCTCTACAGCTACAACAGGTATTTCAGATTTTCAGAATTAACAACCTGGGTCAGCTCTATCATCCATTTAGGCCATCTGACTCTAGCAGTAACCAGGATATGGTATAAGGAAGTATGGTCACCTTTCCCAAGTCCAAGTTCAAAACAGTGGGGATGCATCCCAAAACATGACATAACACCAAGGAGCTAATTACAAACCTGGCATCTGTGAAGTTATCAAAATTTTTTGAAATCAGTTTTCAATCTATACTGTATCACCTTTAAATAACAAATTCTGAAAGCAATGACTTGTTGCCAGAAGGCAGTAAACTTCACTAGCTTTTAAATAATGGAATTAGATGGACAACTCTGTGATCACCTTTTCTGGACTGTATAAAATAAGACCAAATCTCCTTCTGGCCTTCATCTTTCTGAATTTTAAAAGTCCTCAACATTAAATTTTTTTTAATTTTCCCTCATAAGGTGTGCTTCATCATTTGCTTAGTCTTTCCTGGCTCATCTCAAGATTCAGTGAATCCTGCTTGAGCTATGGTAACTTAAGAAACTGTGTGCAGTTTTTGTAGCAATGTAGGATAGCAGCAGATGTTTGGTTTCTTACACTCTTTCTGAGGAAGATTTTACTGGCCTTTTTGGCCTCAGCAGCATACATTAGGCAAATTTCATCAGAGAACAGTCAATAATGACTTCAAGGCCTTTTTCTGAGTCATCACTGTTAGCTTGGAGTGCCTCATCCTATAAATATAACTCATGGTTTTTACGTGCATATCACTTGTCCGAAATAAAATTTATACATCAATTCTCCACCCACTCCAAAAGCCTCATGAGATCTTCCTACGCTTGCTCCTCCATCAACTTGGTGTTTTCCAGTGCCCCAGAAGAGCTTCGTGTAGAGGTTGCAAAAACATGGAGAGTCCGTTTTTCTCTTTCATGTCATTTATACAATACTGAACAAAATTGGATCCAACAATATGGAATTATACTTAGAAAATGATTAAAATGTTCATATCCTTTGGCCTAGAGATCCTATAGCTACACATATATTTCAAGGAGGTCATATATAGAAAGAAAAACCCCACATAAACCAAAATAGTAGTAGTAAAGAACTAGAAACAAAGTATATGTCTATTGATTGTGAAATGAGTAAATAAATGACTGCACATGCATGTAATAGAATATTAACGGGCTATAAGAAACAACAAACATTTAATTTGCTTACTCAGCACCACACCAATCAAAGTACCAAAGAATTACTGTATAGAGCCAGAAAAAATAACAACAAAATTCATCTGGAAGAATAAAAAGTCTAGAATATCCAGAGAATCAGTGAAAAAAATGTGAAAAGGGCCCAACAGAATCAGATCTCAAACTATACTACAAAGCAAAAATCATTAAAACAGTCAATGAAATAGATTAGGTACGTAATATACAGAAACAAATGAGCACAATAATCTAGTATTTGATAAATCCAAAGGTCCCAGGTTTTGGGGGCAAGAACTCACCATCAAAAGCGGCTGGGAAAAGTGGAAAGTAGTATGGCAGAAACTAGGCACAGACTATCATTTCATACTGTATAACAAGATAAACTTAAAATGGGTACATAAATTAGACATAAAAAGGGATATCATGAGCAAATTAGGGGAACATGGGAAAAATTACCTGTCTAATCTATGGATAACATAATATGACCAAACGAGACAGAGAGGATCACAGGGGATAAAACAGATCATTTGTATTACATTAAAAGGTTCTAAAGCATCAGATTGGCTAATCTGACAGAAAACGAAAATAACAAATGCTGGAAGGGATGTGGGAAAATAGGTACACTAATGCACTGCTGCTGCAGATATGACCTGGCCTACCATTCTGGAGAAAAATGTGGAACTATGCTCAAATGGCTATAAAACTGTATACCCTCTGACCTAGCAATACCATTATTAAGTTTGTACCCCAAAGAGATCAAAGAAGAAGGAAAAAGACCTATATGTGAAAAAAAATATTTATAGCAGCTCTTTTTATAATAGCAAAGAATTGGAAATGAAGGGGATGCCCATCATGTGGGAAATGGCTAAATAAATTGTGGTATATGAATATGATAAAATACTGTTGTGCTATAAGAAATGACAAAGGAAACAGTATCAGAAAAATCTAGGAAGACTTATAGAAAATAATGAAAAGTGAAATGAGTTGAACTAGGAGAACATTATATAATACAATTATATAGTACAATATAATAGAACAATGATAATCAACTGTCAAAGACTTAGCTACTCTAATCAATACAATAATCCACAATTCCAAAGGACACATGATGAAAAATGCTATCCACCACTAGAGAAAGTGGACCCTGAATACAGACTGAAGAAAGTTTTTCACTTTATTTTTCTTACTTCCCTGTCCCTCCCTAGATATGATAGGGCTAATGTGGAAATATATTTTGCATGACTTCACATGTATATGGGCATCATATTTCTTGCCTTCTCAATGGGTGAGGGAGGAGGCAAAGGGAGGGAAAAAAAATTGGAACAGAAAATAAATTTATTTCCATGAAAAAAACCCCCCCAAACATTTTACATGAAGATTACAGAGAAGCATGGAAAGACTTTGTGAACTGATGCATGGTAAAGTAAGCAGAACCAAGAGCACAATATGCACAATGGCAACAATGTATATAGAAAGAACAATATCCACAAAAAATGAAAACTAGAAACTGTGTAATTATCCTGACCAAGTTTAACTCTGAAGAGGGGACATAAGAACATACCATTCCTTCTTTGCAGATTTCTAAATTATCATGGACTTGGAATACTGTATAGTAGAACTTCAAAGATATGTTGATTTAGTTTTGCTAATATGCTTTTCTTTTCTATATTTTTATTCTTTTTATAAGAAAAGGCTTTTGGGGAGGGAGAGGAAGAGATATATATTTGGAAATAAGGTGATAGTAAAAATGGAAATAATGAATTCATTTTAGAAAAAAAATGAACATTGTGTAATCACAATGATCAAGTTTGCCCTCAAAGAAAAGAGAAGAAAATAAAACTCCCTCCCTTTTTTTTTTTTAACCCCCCACAAAAGTGGAAGACTGAGGTAGCAATGTTTACACTGTGAGACCTAGTTAATGTGCTGGTTAGTTTTACATGATTATTGTTTTCTTTCTTTCCCTTTTATTCTTTGTTTTAAAAGATGTCTCTTTAGGGAGGGAAGAGATATATTTAGCGATAAAAGCAATGTAAAAACAAAATATATTGATAAAAATATTTTAAGTGGATTTCAATTAACAGTGCCTACTAGACACTTCTCCATCTATGTAAGTGCCTATTTATCCTACCCTTTACTTTTTACCTGTATTCTGACAAAGTAATTCCATGATATCTTTTAAAAAATAACCTCTGGTGTGCAAATTTGTCAAAGATTTTTAAAAATCTAATTAAATCGTATTTGCTGGCTCCTCCTTAATCACATTTATTTGTACACCACAAAAACTACTTTAATTTTAGACATGATTTCTCCTAAGGCTTTGTGTTCAAGTATCCTTATCATTTATTATGGATTCCACTAGCTTGTCTTATACAGAAACAAATCTCCCTGGCTCCAAGTTTCTCAGGAATCCCTCTGGAACCCTCCTTGTATATGGGATTCCACTAGTAATCATCTGTAGAATAAAGAGATAGCTTAAACTCCTGGGTATGTGCTACTTGATTCCTAACAATTTACCTACTTTTAACCCCAATGATAAGGTTTAGAATTAAGTCTAAATCAACTTTCTCTTCATTTCGTACTTCCAATCTATCTGCTTAAAAAAAAAATGACTTGGGAATTTTCATATTGCTCCCTTTTGTAAAGTTTAAGCAACAAATTTCATTTTATTTCTCAGTCAGACAAAACAGCTTGTCTTTTAGCACCTTCCCTTTTCTTTTTTCAGTGTCTTTGCCCTTCTAGGCACTGCTAGAGCTCAGCAATGTATCAACTAATCTTGTGCTAAAATGTCATTACATAATGGCTTACAGTGTTAAAACTTCCTGTGTTTGTTCATTTTAACAAGAGAAAGAAAAAAGTCTTCAGGATCCAAAGGAGTTGATTTCTAAGATGGAATAACTATATCATGCAATAGCAAAGACATTTTTGAATAGGGAGCCTTTCTAAGAGTCCCTTAAATCATATCATATAGGCAACTACAACTTTATAATGTAATTCCTGTTTTCTGCTCTCAATTCTTTTGATTTCTAGATGGAACTTTTACATATGATCACTGATTAAAATAAAGTTCAGTGCTAAGATGGGGGCATGAGGAGAATTAGTTCAATAAAAATGTTCAACCCTGCATAAACTGCTCACAGTTATTTCCCTCCTCCTCAGTATAACTTTTCCTTACCTTGTGAAAGAAGGCAGCACCTGTCAGCACCATGGATAGCTCACAGGAGTAGTTGGAATTATAGAGCCAGGACTGATGCGGGATGTCCCAAGCATGGTATCGCCCAGGAAAACCCACAATACGATCTCGAGCTTCTCGCCAAACCCTATAAAAAAGGTCCATACACATCAAAGTTGTTTGAAAGGTCCACAAAATATTTTAACCTTATTGCTTGTCTAACAGGCACACATTATGTATTTCACTCCATCTGTGTTCTGAGTTTGGTATTCCTACCATCTTCCTTCTTACTTTGCTGCATTTATCCTAGTCTCTGACATCTGCATCAAATTCAGAATGTGATCTTAGGGGAACAGAATGAAATCTAACTGGGTTAGACAAGCTGCATAATCCAGGAGAGAAAGACCACTGACTCTGAAGTCCTTCTGATACTTCATGTGTGACCCTGGACCTCAGTTTCCTCATCTGTAAAATGAGGAAATTGGACGGGTTGACCTCTGGGGTTCTTTCCATCTGTAGAGCTATGAGTATTCATAAGCATATTCACTGAGGATGTTCATAAAATGCAATAGAAAAAATTAAGAGCTTTTTTTTAGGGTCTCTTGAGAAGCTGCTATGCCAATATGAGTCCGAGGCTGGACCAGACCTACTTTGGGGGATGTGAGCAGAAGCATGACTACTACTTTTCAGGGATGTGTTTGCTGTGGCATCAGGGCAAAGAGCTGTGTAAAATCACGGGAGAATACTTGCCCAGGCTCTAAGTCACATAGGAAGGCTATCTGAACATGAGAGTCACAGTGCTATGGGAAGAGCCATTTTTTTTGCCCTCAGCAGATTGAGAAACTGTACCCTATGTGAAAATTCATTAGGGAAAGAGTCATTATTATACAAATGGTAAATCAGAGAATTAACTATTACTAGCTTTAGGGACATTTTAAAACATTATACTAGTTTTGAGGCAAGGTAGATCAAGAGAAGTTTGTTTTTTGCTATCAATTTAATTCTGTATAGAGTTTCCTAAGACCTGAATGACCCCTCTTCTCCAATGAAAAATGTTAATTAATTGATCAGACTGGCCTTGTTGACCAGAACCATAAAAGTCATTTTTTTCCTGTCAAGATTTTGCCAGTTAGGTTCGGGGCTACATGAATTATGTACAGACCCTAAAACAGTTAAGGTTTCAACAATAACTTTATTAAAGAGGCACACCCCATGCTTCCTAGGTTGAATTCCAGCAGATTTGGGGAGACATCCAGTAGTATAACTGAAAATACAACATATTCAATGAGGCTTTTCAAACCTCTTTAAAACAATAAGGAACCTATAACTGGAATCCTTAGAGGGAGCATCCCTAGAGCATATTCACTGCCTGCTTTTGGAGAGGAAGAATGATGAATCAAGGAGGTACATCAGTGTGAGTCAAGGGCAAGGGGAATGGGCTCTTCCATTCCAGTGTGAGTTCCAGACCCATAGGATTGTAAATAGAACTGGAACCTGGAAAAGAACTCTTGAGACCACAAGCCCACATTATCCCTCAAGTTCACCCTATCCATAGACTTCCATATCTGCATCTTTTACAAAAGGTAATTCTCGTGGGCTCAGCTACACATGCTGAATTGTTATGAGGCTGAGTTCAAGGGCAGCCCAAAGGGATCTCTTGCCAGGAGAAAGCTGTTGATGCATGCCAGCCATGAAGTTAAATGTGCCAACTGCTCCTTTCTTCCATTGGTTGCTTCAGATAGGAGCATTACAGGAGACAGGTTTTTCAGGACAGAACATAGTTTGAATTGGAAAGCCAACTGGAATTTTAAAGAGAAAGGGGTGGCAAAGGTCAGGAAAAAATTAATACGGCCACAGCCAAGTTCAACTCCAAGGCTGATCCATAACCGTAACCAGGCATAATTATGTGGTATCTAGTCAGCACTTCACAACCTGGAGCTGCTCCTAAACATCTCAATTCCTACATTTGGCTACAAGGTCAAAGGTCACATATGGAAACTGTCTCCAATGTCATGTCAGAAGACTTTTTTAAAAAGCGCAATTAATCTTTCTAAAGATGGAAAAGACAAATCATTTATTATGCCTAAATCATTTATTCTTTTTGGTTGAAGAAAGGGATAGAAACTCTCTAGGACACCATGCTCCTCTTCCTGTAGGATTCTGTTTTGCTGTCAGGTCTATACTGCATCATAGGGTTATCATTCAAAGACACTATCTCCAAAGACAGAGGACCACTATACTGAAAAAAAAACAAACAAACATGCCTTCATTTCTCCACACTGCATAAACATGGAGGACACCACCCAAGCAAAGCTGGTTGGTGTCTATCTTGGTACAGGATGGACATTTCATAGTATGAGAAGATTTACAAAATGGCTGGTGAAAGAAGGAACACCTGCTTCAATAAGATACTAAGAGGCAGCTAAGGGAAAACTAGAAGGCCAATCTCTACATGGAAAGAAATCTGATTTATCAATGAAGTTCCTGGGTCACCTTTCCCCTTTAAGGATATCTACAGGTCAACATTTTATTCTATTTCCCCACAGTCTTAAAGAGAAGGTTAAATAAATATTTGTTAAATGAACAAATGAATAAATGATATAAACTCAAAAGGATTTGGAAAGTAGGAAGCCTAGGAGCTAGAAGATCCCTCCAAGAGAGCTGATTCTCTGAAGTCTGTCTGTAAGTGGAAATATGCTTTGCAGTTGAGTGTCCAGGCTCTGGGACCTCATTTTAATCTTGAATATCTACTCCACACTCTGGTATGCCCCAAGTCTTTCAGGGAGGGACCTGGAATTTTGTCATATGCTCCTTACTGCTCAAATGCCAACCAGCCTCTCACCGAAAGCCAAACATGATCTCATCATGGCGGAGGTGAGCATCGTCATCAATAGACAGGATGGCCTCAGTCTCAATTTCATTCCAGGGTAAGAAGCGATTGTTCAAGCTGTTCTTCTCAGTGCGGACCACCTAAAAGGAGGAAGAAGCAGAAAGCACTGTGATAAATGTTGTCTGTGTAGCATATGGGACCAAGAAACAAACCAAAAACATAATCGTAGAAGAACTAAATTTATAGCCATCTACACAAACCAATACAACAAGTCTTAGGAAGAAAATTGCTTTTATAATTCAACAGTTTTGTAGAGTTTGATTTTTATGGCTATAATCTCATTTTTATTTGCTAATCTATTTTGTAAAGCAAGCCAGGGCATGGATTATTTTTATATAGCAGAGAAACAAAATCCAAAATCATTTAAGATGCAAGTAACAGAGTTCAGATTAAGAATTCTAGTTCTTGAGTAACCAGTCATAATGCTATCTAACTTAATCTGACAGACAATCCGTAAGATTATTTTATCCTAGGACTAATCCCTAGGATATTATTAAATAATTTCTATCCACAAATGAACTCTACATAGCTAGTGTCAAATTTGATATTCAGATTTTTCCTAACTCAGGACATCTTATATCTCAATCTTGAAAGGTATTTTAGCATTGTTCACAGGGACAGAATCCTCTTAGTTACAAAAACTGACACAGACCACTTAGTTACCTAGGATGATACACTCACTGCATGTATTAGGAACCTAACAGGGAGTAAATAAATAGCTTTAATCAACTTTCCAAGAATTTCTAGAGCAATGGTATAGTACTGCTATAGCTGTATGGTACTAGGATAGTAAGTAGTATAAGGTTTAATTCTACAGATGAAAAAAATGTCACCACTTTGATGGAGCTTGCAGTGAGGCTTACAGTCCTGAAAGCAGCTTCTAACCCACAATAAATAGCTCAAGTTAATATAACATTTTATGGTTTATAAAGTGTTTTCTTTGGAATACCCTTTGAAGTATGCAGCACGAATACAACCCTCATGTTTCAGACAAGCAGGCTCAGAGACTTATCCACAGCACACCAGGCCTAGCAAGTATTGGAGCTGGGACACCGACCCAGACCTTCTTTGTTCAGGATACACTTATCACTACCGTATGTTAAATCAAGCAGCACAGCCTATCTATCCCCTTCACCATTTCAGTCACCTAGATTGCACCATTTGGTTTTTATCTCTAACTTCCTAAGGGGCCTTGATGACTACATGCCTATTCTGCTTTTCCAAATGAGGTATTGCCCTCTATCCTTGTTAGGATAAACTGGCTCTGAATCTCATCTGGGCTCATTACAACCCAACAAATCACAATCAAGAGCCCTCTCAGGTACTTCATCAGCTTCTTCCCACTGGGTTTATTCCACTGCCATCCCAAGTACACACAAGGAACTTTGTTTCAAGGGCTGCTGTTCCTCAGCAAAACTTCTTAGATATTCAGAAAATCCCACTCCAAGGACTAGGGCCCAAATAGCCCCCAAATGTCTTAATTTCTCCCCATAAAACATGCACATCTCAGTTTGATAGACAAGATAAACCCATCATAAGACAGTTTAATGGTTACATGGATTCAGTTGTATTCTAGGCCTTATTAGTTCCTCTATTACATTTATTGCAAACCCAAAAAGTCTATTAAAATACAATCAATATGTTAGGTAGTAATCCCCTCCTGTATGTTCTGATAGTATTCTGCTGCAGTTCAATTCTGAGATAATTCTGAGCATTTTGTAGTTCATTTTATCTTCACAGAACTTCATAATGAATCAATTAATCCAACAAGTTAGAAATTGCTTTACTCTGAAAACCTATAAACAGGAAGTTTTTCAAGTTCAATTCTCAAGGCCTTGAGGTGTCATTTTATATTCACCACAATACCTTAATTGAAAATGACTAAATAACCAACTGGTTTTGCTGGATTGCTCAAGTTTACTAGGTATTTAAAACATTAAGCTCCTTCTTCATAGCTGTCTAATCCTCCCTTCCTCCACCCTCCCAAAATGAGGTGTCATCATAAAGCTTTTCCTAAAATTGCTAACATCTGATTCTATACATATTCCTGAATTAGACAAAAATGGAACTGAAGAAAATTAAAAGATGGTTTAATTATTAATTATTCACATGTAGATCATCCATTACATATGGTCTAACCTCATGAAATATTTAATTTAATAGCCTAGACTGGCTTCTCTCTGTCACCTGCACACCTTTTGGGCTACCTATCCTGCTCATCATTAGTTAGTGTCTGCTAAAAGAGGAATAGAAAGGATTAGCCCACAGAAGGCTAGGACACAAAAGAAAGGGTCTATTCTTGCTCAGGAAGTGTGCCAAGAACTAACCTGGCACGAGTAGAAAATCCTTCCCATCTAACAAATTACCCAAACACATATAGATAAGGTCAAGATCCAAAAGTGACCTTCTCTGATCACATCTTTTTCAACAATGGAATCTGAAGGACAGCTGGATTACTGCTGAAAGGTGCAATGCTGAGTGCTTAGACTGTTCACTGTCTGATGTGTTCCAAATTCCTGATAGCATTAAAACCGAAGTACTTCAAAGTGGCACCCAGTCAATTCAAGTGGTTGACCAATTGCCTAAGGAATGAGGATACTTTCAAGAAACTGAGATCATCTCAACAGCCCCATAACAGCCAAATATCTCATTAATGTAAAAAGCAAACAGAAAAGTCTCCATGACATGGTTCAATAAAAGGTATGAAATGATACCAGATTTAGTTCTATAGCGCTTCTCAGAATAGGACAGGCAAAATGTTGCCAGCACCCTACACCTCTTTGTGTCTCAAAAAAAAAAGGGGGGACACCAGAAACATCTAGTTGAAGACCAAAGTGGAAATGTACAATTAATAATGCCAGAATACAAAGGCTGAGGAGATTCAGGATTACTCAGGGCAATACCAAATCAGAGATTTCTTTGGAGCCTTCAAAGTCATATGTGGGCATCTTCACAACATCTCTAAGGAATGCTTATGACAGATACCACCCTCACACCATTCACAGGTAAACAGAATAGAATTCAGTGGAGATGGAAGAACATCAATGAAACTGTTCTTAACATAGTTTTAACTCTTCAGCACTAAGACTTGAAAAGAACTGTTATCTGAAGCCCAATTCCTAGACAAAATATTTATAATGTGAGACTTGGTGCCTAAGGCTCAGGTGTAGGCTAAGGTACTATCAGAAAGAACACCTGGGTACACCATAATTATGAAGGGCTGAAGCACTGTTGGCTTGTTTTAGTTTAGGGGTTGGAGGTTAGTACAGTGGATAGAAAACTAGGCATGGAGTCAGGAAGTTCAAAATGAGCCTAGATAACTTACTAGCTGGGTGACCCTGGGCAAGTCACAACTTCCAACTGCCTCAGTTTCCTCAGTGTAAATAATAATAGGGATAACAATAACTCTTACCTCTCTGGGTTGTTGTGAGGATCAAACGAGATAGTATCTGTAGAATGCTTAGCAGAGCACCTGGCACACAGCAAGTACTACGTATTACTTGTTCTCCCCCAGACAAATCAGTGAATCAAAGAAAACTATATAGTACCTACATATATAGTCATATGTTCTGGAACAAGAAGGCTTCCAAATACGGATCTCAGTCACCTGGTGGAAATAAAGGGTTGTGATTCTGTTCTGGCAACATAGGGCAGAAGTCCACATAGTTCTGGAGGCAGCATGCTTCAAAACTCCATCCCTGAGATGAGCTAGGATCAGAGCTCCACTATCCCAGGACCAATGTTAAATAAAGTGTTAAGTGCTGGGGCAGTGGGCTTGCCTCTCAGCATGTGTGGTGGCAGTGGAGACCTGTGACATTTTTGTATTGATGCGGAGGATTGGATCAGCCTCTGAACCTGATTTTGACCACATATTTGAAAATACATTTCAAAAAACTCATAGGATTACAAAACTATACTGAAAAAGCAAAATATTAAAAACTAGTTCACATAACCCAGGTTAAGAATTCTTGTCTCAGAAGTCAAATACCAGAAGAAATACTGGTAAACTGGGAATTCTGGATAGTTGGGCTCTAGTTTTAAATGATAAAACATTATCTGTCTTTGTATTGTTGCTTAAATGTCTATGTGTTCTTGTCTCATCATACTACCTAGATTGTTAGCTCCCTGAGGACAGAGACCATACCTTATACTTACTTCCCTGCATCCCCCACAGTACCTTGCACAAAGAAACATTCTATCTTTAAAACAGGAAAAAAACCTCAGTATCATCTCATAATTATATAGCACTTATAAGTTTTGTAAAGTGCTTTCTTCATAACCATCCTATGAGATAGGTAGTACAAGTATAATTATCCCAATTTTACCAAATAGGAAAATCAATCAAGCATTTCTTAAGCATCTATTGCATGTAAGAAACAGTGCCAGGCTCTGGTATTTTGAAGCATCCTTGTTGCAGACCTATGAGGTCTGTACTGCCAGAATAAAACTGCAGCCCTTTACCACCATCACCAGGTGACCAGGATCTGAATGAGGAAGCCCTCTCACTCATAAGCACAGATAAAATATATACAAAATAAGGGAAAAGGGGAAGGAGAGGGTCACTTAAAATTGGGAGAATGAGGAAAGGCATCATGAAGGAGGTGGCAGCCGAGCTGAGCTTTCAGGGCAGCCAGGGGATCCAAGAAAGATGAGGAAGGAGAATACCTGTGACTGTGCAGGGGAAGCAGGATAAGGAACACCGTGTATAGGGAACAACAAGGAGGCCAGATTGGCTGAAGTGGGGAGTATATGAAGTGGAACAATGTATAATCAATCTATTAATGGAAGCTGGAGCCATGTTGGAAAGGGCTTTAAATAGAGAAATTTATATTTTTTCATAGGCAATAGGGAGCCTTTGAAACGTTCTGAGCAGGGGAACAACATGGGCAGACTTATGCTTTAAGAATACTAATTTGTGAACAACAGATTGTGGGTGGAAGCTGGGTGCAGGAACATTATGGCTGTAGACCAGGGGAGAAATGTTCAGAGCTTGGACTAGTGTGGTTGCAGTGTGACTGGAGAGAAATGAAGGGAAGGATTTAAAATCTCATCCACATGAGTATTTCCCTGCAACAATGAAGATCACAAGCCATCTATGCCTTCAATGTGCCAGAGGCCTTGCTGAAGGTCTCTAAACATTCTATAAATGTTAAATGCCCTGCCATGACCAGCCTCTCCTGCTTTTCACATCACACATTCCTGGGATATCTTGTACATGATTTCTATCATATAATCACTCTTGGTAATATATACCAGACTACTTGATCCCACCATGTGGCTCTCCCTTGTTCAGAGGTCACTAATAGCTGTGATTCTTTGGAGAGGATGGTGCTTCAAAATCCATAGCAAAACAGTATCATTGAGAACATATTGATGGTAAAAATATGAAGGGGGGGAGTAGATAAGAATGTCTGACAATCCTACCAAGATTCAGTTCAGGCTGGTTTCTTCCTTTTATTCTATTCCTGACCCAGCTGATTGTCCATGGGAGTCACAGTCAAGACAATAAGACAATAATAAGCACTCTTCATCTGTGTGTGTGTGTGTGTGTGTGTGGTATGTGTATGTGTGTGTGGTGTGTATGTATGTGTGTGTATGGTATGTGTATGTGTGTGTGGTGTGTGTGTGTGGTATGTGTATGTTTGTGTGGTGTGTCTGTGTGGTATGTGTATGTGTGTGTGGTGTGTGTGTCTGTGTGTGTGGTATGTGTATGTGTGTGTGGTGTGTATGTGTGTGTGTGGTGTATGTGTGTATGTGGTGTGTGTGCATGTGCGTGTGTGTGTAGAAACTGTTAGGGTGATCTTTTCTGAGTGGTTATGAATCTCACTGAGGGGAATGTCTAGTATTTTGAGACTTTTGCAGTCAGCACAAAGTCACCTGCAAACTAGAGTATCTGGGAGGCCCCCAGTCTAGAGAATGCCTGGGCCACTTCAGTTCTGTACAGGACATAAATCTTTGGTGAACATCGCTACCTTTTATGCCTCCCTGGATATCAATAGGCAAAGGATTGCTGAATGAAGTAATTTCTGTAGATGCAATTATCAAGGCATCTTCTGTGTGCCCAAGGCTCTGAGCTAGATGCCTTGGCCCCAGTCATACTACTAGCAAGTGACAAGATATGAATGAATGGAGGCATCTCCCAGCTCCAAGCCCAGTGCTCTTTCCACCACATCATGCAGCTACTATCTGAGTAATTACTATAAATAAGAATACATAGAACAAGCTGCTACAGAAAATCAGATAATCATTTCAAAGCCAATGTAAATAATGCTTTAATTATCTGTTGTATGGAGGCTTCTAAGTACGAAGTGGCTGCCAGAACTACATGCTTATTTCTTTAAAATAGTCAGTTGTAGGCCTGGATGTGGGAGGGTAAAATTGGCCAAGGCTGGGGTGGTGAAAGGTCAGGCTGCAGCTGTCCATACAGCTGCTCCCTTCAGGGGAGAAAGAGGAGAAAAACAGCTACATTTCTTAGTATCACAGTATGAAAACAAGTCTGTTAAAAGCAATTTGGTGGGACCGCTTTGTGAGCCATTAAGAAATGGAAATTAGGCTGGATTTCATCCATGGACTATAGATTGCTTAATTCTGCATTAAAGGATGGAATAGCCACAAGATATTGGAATTCAGCATTATCTTCAGGGAAGGGAATAAGCAATTCAACCACAAAAGCAAAAGCAAAGCACAGAACATCTAAAGTGAAGTGCAATGGTTGGGCTACTGATTCAATTAGGGTTCCTAAAGAGAAAAAAAAAAGTTCACCAAAGCTTCTTTCAGCTCTATAAATTTATAAAAGACAAATAAGACAGTCCCTGCGATGGAGGAGCTTATCATTTCAGAAGGCTAATAGGATGCACTCTAAGCCATAATTCTTGGGTTCTTTTTGCCTGCTTTAGGGCATGACTAGAAAATACTGAGCAGGGGCAATTAAAATTACAACAACCTATCACTAAACTGGCCTGAAAGAGTTAATTTGGCATCCTAAAATAAGACTGAGTTAGGAAAGTAGATATGAGTTAAGTATATACATACGTATGTATGTGTACATATCCATGTATGTGTATATACACCCATACACACGTATATGCCATGCCAGGAAACTAAACCGCTTCCATTTGAACTGTCTTAGGAAGAGTCTGAGGATCATCTGGCAGGATAAGGTACCAGACACTGAAGTCCTTCCTCAAGCTGAACTGCCAAGCATTCAAACTATGCTTCAGAGAGTGCAATTCTGATGGGCTGGCCACATTGTTCAAATGCAAAATGTACGCTTGCCAAAAAAGACTATTTTATGGAGAACTCGCATGGGGCAGGTGATCCCATGGTGGTCAGAAGAAGCGATACAAGGACACTCACAAGGTCTCTCTCTCAAAAACTTTGGAATTAATAGTGTGACATGGGAGATACTGGCACAGGATGGCCCAGCATGGTGTGCTCATATCAGAGAAGGTATTGTGCTCTTTGAGCAAAGCAGAATTGAGACAGCACAAAGGAAATGTAGGATGCGCAAATTTGGAGTATCCACCCCAAATATTCACATGGACTATCTGTGCCCAAGCTGTGGTACAGCATTCCAAGCTCATATTGGTCTGATCAGCCAGTCAGACACACTGAAACTTCATTTTTTCATGGTGATGTCATTTTGGTCCTCTTCAAGAACAAAGGACAACAACCTATATATATATATGTATATAATATAACATACACACACATACACATGTGTATATATATGCATATAAATTTCCCCCAATTACATGTTAAAACAATTTTAAACTTTTTTCCTGTTTCGAGTTCCACATTCTATCCCTCCCTCCCTGAGACAGTAAGCAGGTAAGCAATCAGATATAATATAGATTACACAGCCCGGCTGTGTAATGGATAGAGCACTTTGGACTTTGAGTCAGAAGATGTGAGTCTGAACTCTTCCTCAGACAAGTAGGTACATAACCCTGGCCAGAGTACTTAACCTCTCTTTGCCACAGTCTCCTCACCAATAAAGTAGGGATGACTTCACCTACCTCACAGGGTTGTTGGGAGAGTCAAATGAGATACTCTATGTAAAGCACTTTGGAAACAATAAAGTGCTATAGAAATGTTATCTTATTATTATTATCCTAAGAATAAGGAGATGAAAACAAAAAGTGCAAACATGGAAAACATTTTTCTGAAAATGTGCCCTAAAATTATGGTTCAGAAGTCCTCAGTGGGTTAGATACAAACCCTGCTCACTAATCACTTGCTCATGGAGATAACTGATCCAGAAGGACAACATTGCTCAATGATTCCTTTTTTTAAGGATATGCAAATTAATAAATAAGAGAGAAAAAGAATAATAGGTTTTAAATTTTTTAAATTACCACACAACCATCATTATTTGTTGTTCTTCAGTCACGTCTGACTCCGTATGACCCCTTTTGGGGTTTTCTTGGCAAAGTTCCTGGAGTGGATTATCATTTCAGTCTCCAGCTCAATTTACACATGAGGAAACTGAGGCAGAGTTAAGTAACTTGTCCAAGGTCATACAGCTGTCTGAGGCCAGATTTGAATTCAGGAGGAGGAGTTTTCCTGACGCTACGTCTAGCACTGAGCCACCTACATTACTAATATCTAACACTATTGGATACATCATCATTCTCACAATGTGGAATAAAGTCTGTTGTCTATATTTAGTAAACTCTGGAAATAAATGTAGCAATTTAGAATACCCTCGGCCCCAGCTCTATACACCCTCCCTAAAGTCACAGTAATAATGTATCAGCACCAAGCACATAGTAGACACTTAAGAAATATTCACTAAATGAATGGACAACATTCGATAGTAGCTAAAAAAAAAAAAAACTCCATTGTCCAGATTGAATAGTTGTTGATCATATTTTTCTATTTAAAATAAATGCTATTCACTTTATTTTACCAAAATTTCTATTTATCTGTGACCAGATTTCCAAAACAAGTAGCATTTCTTCCATGACTACGTATTACAGCAAACTACAAAAGCATGAATATCTTTTCCTGGTGGCTAATTCCCCAGCGTGTAACCCTATCCTTCACAATCAGACACAAGCCAGGCCTCTAGGCTCATTTATCCTTCTCCACTGGCAAATAAGTCAAGACAACAAGGAAGATTCTGCTACTAATCCAAGTTTCTATAACATAACCCCCTCCCCCCCCAAAATGGGGAAAGATTCTCTGCAGGTCAGGGATTGATTGCATTGGTGGCTCAAAGTGACTTATGACTCCAGGCTTAAAAAAAAAAACATTTCTATGAAAGGAAGCCTAATGATGCACATGGTTGGATCAGAAACAGAACCAGGGGCTAGGAAGACACATCTCAGAGGAAATGAGGCATTGTGTAATTAATATAGATAATCTAATAGAACTCATCACAACAATGACTTTCAAGAAGCATCAGCATAAACTCACTTCTGGTACTCTTCAAGTATGAGATATTTTACAAGTCTCGATCTTTGAAAACTCCTATTGTCCATATACAACACACCCACTAGCAATCACTAAATAATTCCCAGATCAATAAATTAATTTTGTTTGCCTGCTTACAAGTTAAATGCCCCTCACTCAAATCTCTTTACAGATTGAAAACTGAAGTCTACAGGCCCCAATTCTATAAAGGCCATAAAACTCAGCAAAAACCCCCCATAGGGGTGGCCTCAACCCTGTGAGTCCTCAAGTGAGGCCCTTTGACTGAATCCAGACTTCACAGAACAAATCCCCCTAATGAAAAGATTTGTTCTGTACAACTTGGACTCAGTCAAAAGGCCGAACCCAAGGACCTAAAGGATACATGTGGCCTCAAGGCAGCAGGTTCCCCACCCTGCCCCAGTATCATACCTCTTTCACTAAATTATAGCCTGCTACTTGGAAACAAAGAATTATAGGAAAAGAATGAACATCAAAAATAGATCAAAAGAAGCCTCTTTTCTTTTGATCCAGGTTTAGCCTCATAGTAAGGCTCATGGTCTCTCAATTCTAAATTAGTTACTCTCACTTCTTCTTGAACTATTTTGGTGACAGAAAAGGGAAATCACCTGCCTTGGATAAACAGAGGTATTATAATGACCAGTTCTGAGTTGTCTTAACTATTAATTTAAATTCAGTGAAAAGGACTGACGGAAAGCCATGAAGCCCTTACCATTTTATGAGGTAAAAGCAATTCAGGCCTGGATATTGCTGATGACGATGGAGTTTGATTTGAGTAACTGCTTGATCAGCTCTCAATTCTTTCCGCTCTTCTCTATTTCCACCACTAACACCCCAGTATATTAAATCACAACTGCCCCAGCCTATTGCGATTGTCCTCCCACCTTGACTCTCTCCTCCTTCCAATCTGACCTTCATGCTATTGTCAGAATAACCTTCTGGGGCAGAGATCTACTTTACATATTGTTTCTCTATTCAAAAATCTTTATTCAATAAAGTTAAAACTCTTTTGTCTTACACTGTTCTATGATCAACTATGAGAGCCTTGGCTCTTCTCAGCAATACAATAATCCAAGACAATTCCAAAAGACTCATGATGGAAAACGTCATCCACATCCAGAGAAGTCTAAACACAAGCATACTATTTTCACTTTTTTCTTTTTAGTGGTTTTTCCCTTTTGTTCTGAGTCTTCTTTCGCAACATGACTAATGTAGAAATGTAATTAATAGGATTGTGCATGTAGAACCTGTATCAAATTGCTTGTTCTCTTGGGGAAGAGGGAAGGGAAGATGGGAGAAAGAAAAATTTGGAACTCAAAATCTTATAAAAAAAATGAATGTTAAAAAAAATTAAATAAGACCTCAAATAAAAAAAAAGAAACTCTTTTGTCATGAATTCAAGGCCTTCTAGAATTTGGCACTGCCCTCCCTTTCCAGCTTTATCTCAAATTATTCTCCTCCATTCACTCTAATGCTCAAGCCTAAATGGTCTCTCTGTTCTCTGACTTCAATTTATTATGTACTACTCCCCTTCCCACACTCAACAGTTAAGTCAAGCTGGCTTTCTCTCTATTGCTCACACATAAAGTATACCCTAGCTCCTATTTGCACACCTCTTCACTCACCATCTCCCATGGTTCAAATGCAGTCTTTCTTCACCACTTTCTCATAGAATTTTTCACTTCCTTTAACACTGCTCAAGTACAATCCTCAAAGCCTTTCCTGATTCTCACCACCTGGTAGCTCCTGCTCTGCCCAAAAACCTTGTATTTATTCTCTATAAATTTATACAGTACATGTCATCTTCCTTAGCAGAATTCAAGTTGCCTGAGGCCAAGGTCTGTTTCACATTTACCATTGTATCCCTAACACCTGACATATAGGAGACAGCTAATAAATATTTGACCAATTTGCTATTAGTATCCCTACCTAAGCTCACATTGTTCCCCATGCCAAGAACACCCAATCTCCTTTTTCAACCTGCTGATTTCCTACTCCCCTTTGGAGCCTTCCCTGATTTTCCCTGGTCAATAACAACCTTCCTCCTTGACTTCCTTCATAAAGCACTGTTTTGCATCCCTAATGCACTAAAGTAACATTAAAAATTAAAGTTAGTTGTATTTGCTATTGTTTTATCCTCCATTATATTATAAACTCCATGAAGGTAAGGACCACATCTCATCTAGACTGCATCTTCCTTACTGCCTAGAACTGTGCTTTGAACAAACCTTAATAAATGGTTCTCGAATTAAATAAATCTATTTACATTCTAGACCAAAAGTCATATAGACATGAGATTGTGCCCCTTTTATGTACAGCCTTTTGCTAATGGTTAAGTTTATAATAAAAGGAAAAAGATGAAGAAAATGTCTCTAAGATACTTTTTACTTCTTGGAAAGGGGCTCTAAAGCCCGGGACAAATCACATAGCAGGAAGATAGAATGATCTTGCCAGAATCACTGTAAAAAACCATAAAAAGTCCAAAGCAATGGAATCTCTGGGAGTAAAAAGAATTGTTCCTTTTCAGATATGTGCACATATATAAACACATATGCAAGCCCCCTCTCCAACCACACACATTATATTATAAACAAAGTGAGACAATATAGTTCCCTATTAGGTGTTGTCTTCCACCACTAGAATATACACCTATTGAGGGGAAAGATGATCTTTCTTTTTGCTTATATAGGATATTCCCAGCCCTTGAAAGAGTACCTGGCAACACAGTAAATGCTTTACCCATCTGTGTACATGTGTATAGTTTCAAACACTCCCTTTTAAGAAAGATACATGTTAATCTTTCTCAAATACCACTTTTGTCACACTAAACTAAGAACCTACAAGTTTCTCACAGCCCCCAGAAACAGGTGCTACTTGGCTCAGCCTGCCTAGCTCTAAATTACCCTCTGCTTTAACCAGACTGGAATGCTGACTACGAGTGCACTACCACCCCTACACCCACACCTTTCCTCACAGTGTTCGTGACAGGCAGTGTGGTACAGTGGGAAAAGACTAATGGGTTAGAAGTCAGAGGACTTGGATTAGAATCCTCATAACTTTTCCTCTCTAGGCCTCAGTATCTCAGCTGTAACTCTGTGTTCCTATGGAGCATGACAATCCCTTCAGCTTCCTTGAGGTTTCATCTCCACCAGGCCATTGCTTAGAATTCCAGGGATCTCAGCTCTTCCAGAGTGTTCACAGCACACAAAAATCAAAGAATCACAGAAAGACCTTAGAATCTTTCTAGTTCAATTCTTTTACTTTACAATGAAGAAGCCAAGGCCTAGGGAAGTTCACATTTATATTATTTTCCCTGCACTTGATGTGTTAAATGTACTGCTTTATTACCTGCAATGTTCTGTATGTAAGTTCTAGTTCCTCAATAAACCTAAGTCCCTTGGGGGCAGGATCATCTCCTGTCCTGAGCACAATGAAGTGGTCATGAGGAGAGTAATCAATAAAGGCTTCCTGGACTAAAGCTGGAGAAAGTAGCCAAATGGCTCACTACCAGATGTGTGCATTCTCCCAATGTCCTCAGTCAGAAAAAGGGCAGGTGCCAAAGGTGGCAACTCGCCAGCCAAGTCCTTGCCGTCTGAAGGCTAAGAAGATCAATTCCTGGCAAGAGGGAGTGGTTTTGGCATGGATCATAAATCATCACCCTTGCTGTTCATGCTTATGCTCTTTTCTTCCTGGATGAAAACCTTAAAGTAGTAGCCTGTCAGTCAACAAGCATTTGATACAAAGTTTCCAAGCATAGTGGGCAGGTCAGAAATCAAGATTGTTAGGACAGAGTCTTCTGTGAAGTTCACTAAATCCAGGAAGCCCATCCCACATCTCCTTAAACTTACCACCTTTCCTCTAGGAGTACCTCCAATTTATCCTCAGTATATCTGAGTTTCTTTAGAGCAGGGATTATTGTTTGCCTTTCTTTGTATCCCCCATGCTTAGTATAATGCTTGGCATATAACAGGTGAAAAATAAATTCTAGCTGAATTAATAATCTTTCATCATTTACCCCTAGAAAGGCATAACCAATCAGGTTTGGTAAGTGGGCCTGCAAGGAGAGTGGATAACACCAGCAGAATGAAGCAGAGGAAGGGTTATGCAGACAGTGAATAAAGGAGGAATGTGGAACTACAAAGAAGCATTCATCGAAGAGCTAAATGTTATAGATGGAAAAAGCATCAGAGTTTTAAGACTAAAAGAGACTAATGGGCGATAACAGTCCACATGCAGATAAGGAAACTGAGGTGAGACAGATGAAATGAACTGCCCACGACCACATAAGGAGGAAGAGAGTCTGAACTGGATTACAAGTCATCTGCTTCAAATCCAGTTCCTGCCTCCACCCACTTATCCTCATTCTGCTTGGGTTCTCATCTTCTCTTTCTCTTTCTATCTCTCTCTGTCTCTCTCTGTCTCTGTCTCTCTCTGTCTCTCTCTCTCTCTCTCTCTCATATGTAGGAGTGACAGCAGAAAAGAGATTACAGGTCAAAGATGAGCACCTAGAGTTGCACCATTATATTTCACAGTGTTTATCTCAAATTTAGCTAGAGCCAAAGAAGAATATAAAACTCAGCAGACGAATATAAATTGGAGGGCGGCAGGAAAGATAAGCATGGAACCAGGCCTGACCAGCGAAATGAGTCATGTGAATCCTACGGCCTGGCCAGCATAGGTTACTATAAAATGAAGGGTGGACAGTTGCACATATATGCTTGAACACCTTTAAGCAAACTGTATATTAAATACTAAGAATGAATTTTAATCTAGTTCATATTTGCAGATTTATGAAGGAGAGAATACTAAAAAGAAAATAAATTGAAAACAGCTCACACTTACACAGTGCATCAAGTTTTACATATTCCTCAAAACAACTTTATCAGATAGAGGTATGATATTTCTAGTCTTTAGAGAGGAAGAAAACGAGCTTCTGGGACATTAAATGACTTTCCCAAGAGCACACAGATAGCAAATACTAGATTCATGACACAAACACAGGCCCTCTGAGTCTAACATTCACCACAGCATGATTTGGTGTCAAGGTATCTCTGTGAAGTCACATCAATACTTTATACACATTATCTCATTTGACCCTGTGGTCTAGATCTTGCATTGGCTATCTCAAGTTTCTTCACATTAGCAATGGTACAAAATTCAGTAGAGGTGATTTTAAATTAGAAGGGACAAAAATGACACCGTCATGAAGAAATGTCAGATATCCTTGGATGTCTGGTAAAGAAAATTGCTAATATATTTAGGGAAGAGTGTCAACGGACCAGAAGTTTTCATCTCTTTGTTTAAATTCTGGTCCTATGTTAAGTTTAACTGTGTAGCAAAGTCTCCAGCTTGGAAATAGTCACATTATTTCTCTCTTTTTTTAAGAGTTAGGAAAAAAAGTCACACATTAATCTGAACAGAATAAGCTTTTCAGAATGGTCACCTCTCTGGCAAGAGCCAGCATTTCTCTGAAGCACTGTGCTTATTGGAATGAGTTCAATAGGGATCAAAGAGTACCACTTACTTCCCAACAGAGTTAAAGGAAAGGATTAGCTCTGATGAGTTATTTGGTGGCTTCTATTCTTTGTTGACCTTCATTCATCAGCTCTTCCACCTGGACGGACTCATAGCACAATTAAAAAACCAAGGAAAACTGTACACTGCTTAGTTGCCCTTCCATTTGTGAAACATTTACTCTTCAGAGACAAAACTCTCCCTAAGTTTCAATCACACTCATGAAATTCCAATCGATAACAGATGATACTTACTTAGAAATAAGGCTGTGGAAGAAGCAAGCTGTTTGTAAAAAACAAACAAACAAACAAAAAAACACCCTGCTGCATATGATAAATTATAGAGCCAAAAATTTCTCGAACAGCACAGTGGACTCTAGAACAGATTGGGGAATTAAATAATAAAAGAGGAAGAAGCTGGAAGCAACAGTGACAAAACTGAAAGGAATGAGGACAGATGGCTATTGTAGAAAGAAGGTGACTAAAAGACTTAAGAAGTACTTGCTGTGAGATTTAGGGAAATTGGGTAGAGAATGAAAGGACACTTGTAAATCTTGGTGAGCTATTAAAGCTTTCCCTGACAGAAAAACACTCTGATTGAGACTGCTGCTTCCCTCTTCTTTCATTATCTACCCCACAACTCCTTCTACCACTTAGTAAATGTGGTATTATTATTTTTCTTTACACTATATTTGTCTCTTTTCATTTCAGAAAAGTGTGATGGAATTAGTATCAGAAGACTCAAGTGCAAGTGCCATTACCTTCTACCTGTAACTGGAACAACCTATACAAAAAAGTTCATCATTCTGAGTCGCAGTTTCCTCATCTCCAAAATGGAAATAATAACATCTGCACTACTTACCTCATAGGGCTGCTGTGACAGTCAAATTAGATAATGTGTGCAAAGCATTTCGCAACCATAAAACACTATCAGCGTAAGCTCCTGTGCTCACCTCCTCCTATATATATATATGTATGTATATTTACACATATAAAATAATTTTACCTACAACTGATTGAGCTACCATTGTAATCTATTGCTCTTCTCAAAAAATAAAATAAAATAAATTACATTCTCATTCCAAATTTTCTCAAAATCTACCCATCTTGAAGATGATTCTGGCAAACTCCATTAATATATCACCAATTCCCTTAACTTCCCTAGGAATATAATCTACAATTTAGGAAAAGATGTTATTTGCCCATCTTGTCTTCGTTAAAAGGTAAGCTCCTACAACAGAGATCTTTTGGGCTAGATATTCTATATAATATCTAACACAAACTAGCTACTCAATAAATGTAACTAGGTACTTAATATAGTACCTATATAGAATAGTACCTATAATCACTGCTAACAGGATTATAAGACAAAGAAAACCTGGAATCTGGACAAAAAGGTGTCTGTCTATTGTTTTCTAACAGTGGTGAGCGACAAGTATTTCACAGTCAACAACAGAAATATTCAGCCACGTCATTGTCAGACTCTGTTAAAGAATCAATTCTATGACCAGGTCCTCTCCTCCTGGATGCTTATCTGTATTAGGAAAAGCTACAAAAATACAGTTTGGTGTATTAAAAAAAAGAGTGCCAGACAGTGATCAGAAGACTTAGATTCAAATCCCAATTTCAACACTTACGATTTGGAATTGTTGTTCAGTCATTTCAGTCATGTCGGACTCTTCATGACCCCATTTGGGGTTTTCTTGGCAGTTACTGAAGCAATCTGCCATTTCCTTTTCCAGCTCATTTTACAGGTGAGGAAACTGAGGCAAAAAGGGCTAAGTGATTTGTCTGGGGTCAGATAGCTAGTAAGCGTCTGAAGCTGGATTTGAACTCAGGAAAATGAGTCTTCTGGACTCCAAGCTTGGGGCTAGCTCTGTGCACTATGGTGCCACCTAGCTGCCCCTATATAATTCCATAAGGAAAATCACTCCACTGCTCTAAATCTTACTTTCTTCATCTAAAAAACAGAGATAACAATATTACTTATACTTCCTAGCAAACAAATTAGATGGGAGAGCATTTTGTAAACCTTAAAGCACTATCCATAATAAACATATAGGCATGTATACATCACACACACACACACACACACACACACACACACACACACACGGTTTTTGTTGTTATTACAGTGTCTAATATTATTTTCGGTGGCTAGAAAAAAAACTATACTTCTTTGCGATTCTCACATAAAAACTGGGAGACATCAATTGCTAAGCATGATAAGGTCATTCAATAACATTAATACATACAAGTGAGGTTGTTATGAGAAGCACTGTTAGATTAAATTCAGTTTCTCGGATGCTGGTTTAACTGGACTACGGGGAAAATTTCCTCTAATTTGAGGACATATGGTAATAGAACTGGAAGGGACTTTGTATGTCATCTAGTTCTATCTGCAAATCAGGAAACCAAGGTCCAGACAATTTAGGTATTAAGTAGCAGGGCAAAAGCCAAAACCAGGTGCTCTAACTCTAATCCACTATACCATATACCTTGTATTCTGGGGGACAGATACAGAAGACCCTCCCTCCCATATATCTGTAGCCAAATTAAAGAAGCAATATCTACAGGTAGAAAAAACAGACCTCATGTCTGAATATCTTCCTGGAAGGCAGGAGTGCATACACCCTAAATGACACCGTTCCGTAATGGATTGATGAAGATTTTATAGTTTTCTATTGAATAATTTTCTAAACTACCTTGAATTCATCATCTCTGTTATAATAATTTTAAAAAATAAATAACTGACTATTACTGGTGTAAGACCTCCTAATTTAAGAATGAAATTTGTTTTTAGGAAGTTTGGAAGACAATAGAGACTGTTAGAAGTCTTTGCTGTGGGGAGTGAACCAAGATGGTGGAGTGGAAAGAAGCACCTACTCTAGCTCCCTCCCCATTGCCCATAAAATACCTGTAAAAAATGACCCTAAGCAAATTCTAGAGCAGCAGAAGCCACAAAATGACAGAGTGAAAGATTTCCAGCCCAAGACAGCCTGGAAGGCTGACAGGAATGGTACCAGGCTTGGAGCGGCACGCAATCCTCTGTGCACAGTCCAGCCTTGGCCCCATAACATGAGCAGTCATCAGGGGCTGAATCCCCAGCTGTAGCTGAGGTTCCCAGATTCCTCAACCCACAAACGCCAAAGATAATTCCAAAGGTCAGTGAGAAAGCAATTTCATCCAGGGGAGAAGGGAACCCTGTCTGGCCCCAGCAGCCTGAGGGCGGTAGCAGCAGCCGCTGCACAGAATCCATTTTAGGAGCCCTCCACCTAAAGCCCCTGAGGGAATCAAGCAGCTGATCTAGATCTCTGCCTTGAGTGATGGCCCTGGGGTGAGGAGGAGCACCCTGGTGTGGTAGGCCTGGAGTTGATAGTAGAGAGGGAACCCCACTCACAGATTCTGGGCAGAAAAGCTCTATCTATCGCACCAGTCTCAGAACAGAGCCCAGCCCAGCCTTGGTCGTGTTGTGCAAGCAGAGCTCAGGGCGGAATTCTCTGCAGCTGCAGCAGACGTGGTTCCCAGATTGCTCAATCCACAAACACCAAAGACAGCTTCAAAGATCCTGGGCAGAAAAGTTTGTGGAAGCTCCCAGACCAGAGGGCAGGCCAGGAGAGGAGTAAACTCCTCTCCCTTGATTGTGCCATCTTGAAAGAACTGAGAAATTACAGGTCCCCAGAATATACCCTCCTCTTGACAAAGGACTCAAAAGTCAAGTAATTGGCTGGGGAAATGCCCAAAAGAGGGGGAAAAAATAAGATTATAAAAGGCTACTTTCTTGGTTAACAGGTATTTTCTTTCATCCTTTTGGATGAGGAAGAACAAAGCATACCATCAGAGGAAGACCTAAAAGTCAAGGCTTCTGCATCCAAAACCTCCAAAATAAATACGCAATGGTCTCAGGTCGTGGAAGAGCTCAAAAAGGATTTTGAAAATCAAGTAAGAGAGGTGGAGGAAAAATTAGGAAGAGAAATGAGAGACATGCAAGAAAATCTAAGCAAGTCAACAACTTGCTAAAGGAGACCCAAAAAAATGCTGAAGAAAATAACACCTTTAAAAATAGGCTAACTCAATTGAAAAAAAAGGTCCAAAAAGCCAATGAGGAGAAGAATGCTTTAAAAAGCAGAATTAGTCAAGTGGAAAAGGAGATTCAAAAGCTCACTGAACAAAATAGTTCTTTGGCTAAGAAACAGAAGGGTAGACAAGTGGAACAGACTAGGCACTCAAGACACAGTAGGCAAGGATTATAGCAACCTCCTGTTTGATAAACCCAAGGACCCCAGCTTCTGGGATAAGAACTCACTGTTCAATAACAATTTCTGGGAAAACTGGATAACAGTGTAGCATAAACTGAGCATAAACCCATGCCTGACACCATACACAAGAATAAAGTCCAAATGGGTACACAATCTAGGTATAAAGATTGATACCATGGACAAACTGGAGGACCAAGGAATATTGTGTTTATCAGATTTATGCAGAAGAGAAGAATTCTTGACTAAAGAAGAGATAGAAAGAATTATGAAATGCAAGATAGATAATTTTGATTACATTAAAGTGAAAAGTTTTTGCACAACCAAACCCAATGCAACCAAAATTCAGAGGGATGTAGTAAATTGCGAAAAATTTTTACAGCTAATCTCGGGGATAAAGGCCTCATTTCTGAAATTTATAGAGAACTCAGTCAAATGTACAATACAAGTCATTCCCCAATTAATAAATGGTCAAAGGATATGAACAGGCAATTTTCAGAGAAAGAAATTAAATATATCTATAATCATATGAAAAAATGCTCTAAATCACTTTTGATTAGAGATGCAAATGAAAACAACTCTGAGGTACCACATCACACCTATAAGATTGGCAAACATGACAGAACAGGAAAATGATAAATGTTGGAGAGAATGTGGGAGAGTTGGAACACTAATTCATTGTTGGTGGAGCTGTGAGCTCATCCAACCATTCTGGAGAGCAATTTGGAACTATGCCCAAAGGGCTACAGAAATGTGCATACCCTTTGACCCAGTAATATCACTTCTAGGACTGTATCCCCAAGAGATCATAAAAATGGGAAAGGGTCCCACATGTACAAAAATATTTATAGCAGCCCTCTTTGTGGTGGCCAAAAACTGGAAATCAAGGGGATGCCCATCAATTGGGGAATGGCTGAATAAATTATGGTATATGAATGTAATGGAGTACTATTGCGCCATAAGAAATGATGAACAAGACCTCAGAGAGGCCTGGAAGGACTTATATGATCTGATGCTGAGCAAAAGGAGCAGAACCAGGAGAACTCTATACACAGTAATGACCACAGTGTGCGACTTTTTTCTGGTAGACTTGGAGCTTTGTAACAACGCAAGAACTTAAAAAAAAAATTCCCTATGGTCTTCTAAGGCAAAATGCCTTCCACACTCAGAGAAAGAACTAGGGAATTCATTTGCTGAATGTAGCAGATCATTTGTATTTGTGTGTGTGTGTGTGTGTGTGTGTGTGTGTGTGTGTGTGTGTATTATGTTTTGATTTGTTATAAGATTTCTTCCATTTATTTTACTTCATCTACACAGCTTGACTGATAGTGAAAATGTATTCAATAGGAAAGTATGTGTAGATCCTATACAGAATTGTATGCCATCTTGGGGAGGGAGGGGGGTTGTGGGAGGGAGGGAGGGGGGAAAAAAATCTAAGTTTTATGGTAGTGATTGTAGAAGATTAAAAATAAAAACAAAACGAAAATAGTTCTTTAAAAATTAGAATGGAACAGAGAGAAGCTAATGACTTTATGAGAAACCAAGAAATTACAAAACAAAATGAAAAGAATGAAAAAAACAGAAGATAATGTCAAATATGTTATTGGAAAAACAACTGACCTGGAAAATAGATCCAGGAGAGGCAATTTAAAAATTGTGGGACTGCCTAAAAACCATGATCAAGAAAAGAGCCTAGACATCATCTTTCATGAAATTATCAAGGAAAACTGCCCTGATATTCTAGAACCAGAGGGTAAAATAAATATTGAAAGAATCCACTGATCACCTCCTGAAAGAGATCTGAAAAGAGAAACTCCTCGGGATAGTGTAGCCAAATTCCAGAGTTCCCAGGTCAAGGAGAAAATATTGCAAGCAGCCAAAAAGAAACAATTTGAGTATTGTGGAAATACAGTCAGGATAACACAAGATCTAGCAGCTTCTACATTAAGAGATCAAAGGGCTTGGAATATGATATTCCAAAAGTCAAAGGGACTAGGATTAAAACCAAAAATCACCTACCCAGCAAAACTGAGTATAATACTTCAGGGGAAAAAATGGTCATTCAGTGAAATAGAGGACTTTTAAGCATTCCTGATGAAAAGACCAGAACTGAAGAGAAAATCTGACTTTCAAACACAAGAATCAAAAGAAGTATGAAAAGGTAAACAGGAAAGAAAAATCATAAGGGACTTTCTAAAGTTGAACTGCATTCCTGCATGGAAAGATAATATTTATAATTCTTGAGACTTTTCTCAATATTTAGGTAGTTGGAGGGATTATACACACACACACATATATATATAGACAGAAAGCACAGAGTGAGTTGAATAGGAAGGGATGATATCTAAGAAAATTAAATTAAGGGGTGAGAGAATATATTGGCAGGAGAAAGGGAGAAATGGAATGGGGCAAATTATCTCTCATAAAAGAGGTAAGAATAAGCTTTTTTCAATGGAGGGGAAAAGGGGGGAGGTTAGAGTGAAAAAGTGAAGCTTACTCTCATCACATTTGGCTTAAGGAGGGAATAACATACCCACTCAATTTGGTATGAAAATCTATCCTACACTACAGGAAAGTAGGGGGAAAGGGGATAAGTGAGGTGGAAGGGATGATAGAAGGGATAGCAAATGGGAGGAGGGAGTAATTAGAAGTAAACACTTTTGGGGAGGGACAAGGACAAAAGAGAGAATAGAATAAATGGGGGCCAGGATAGGATGGAGGGAAATGTAGTTAGTCTTATATAACATGTCTATTATGGAAGTCTTTTGCAAAACTATACCTATATAGCCTATATTGAATTGCCTGCCTTCTCAGTGGGGATGAGTGGGGAGGGAGGTAGAGAAGTTGGAACTCAAAGATTTAGGAATGAATGCTGAGAATTGTTTTTGTAAGCAACTTGGAAATAAGAAATACTGGTAATGGGGTACAGAAACCTATCTTGCCCTACAAGAAAAGAGAGAAGATGGGGATAAGGGAAGGGATGGGTATGATAGAAGGGAGGGCAGACTGGGGGAAGGGGTAATCAGAATGTACAGTGTTTTGGGGTGGGGTGAGGGGAGAGATGGGAGAAAATTTGGAACTCAACATTTTGTGGAAATGAATGTTGAAAACTAAAAATAAACATTAAAAAATAATAAAATTAAAAAATGAAATTAAAAAAAATCTTTATTGTAACAAATCTATAGAGCCCTACTAATCTTATCCTGGACAAGCCCTTAAAAATCAAAATTTGGACTCTTCAAACCCCAAATTCTCCTTTTTCATGAAAAAGTTATTCCTTCAAACAGAATTTCTACAAATAACCTAGATAAAAATTCATTAACAGATGAACATAGGAAAATGGAAGGTCTGTCAATATCAGGTCTACAGATCATTGGAAAAACTGCAAGAGTAAGAAATAAGCAGTGTGAAATATGAAAGATTAATAGAAATGAAACTATAAGATATCAAGGAGGGAAGTAACATGAACAAGGGAAAACTGAAGAATGGGGATAGGGAATTCTCAAAGATCCAAAAAAATCTGATGAATGTTGTAAAATGCCTATTTCTCTGTTACCATAATGGGGACGCCAATATCCGGCCACAGGAGGTCCTCTGATGGAAGCTTTGGGGAGTTCCATACCACCACCACCTTATTCAGGTAAGGAAGGCCATTCAATCTCTCCAAGGAGTTCATGAGCACCTCCTCTCGTTCATAAGTTAACATCACCACTGTGAACTGCTCTCTTGGAACATTGCCTCCAAGTGCTGCCTGGAATTCCTTGCCAGAACCTCCTGCTCCTCCACCAATGGGCCTGAATCCAGTGCCAGAGCCAAGAAATTTGGCCTCTGAAGGCAGAACAGGGTCAAAAGGTGTGTGTGGGAAAAGGTGGAAAGGCCCTGGGGCTGAATTCCAGTTGCGATAAAGATCAGTGGCAGTCAAGGTAAAGTTGCGGAGGTATTTAGGAGAGGCATAAGGTGGTTCTGTTTCCACTGGCCCAAGGTCCAGATCCCCATTATCTGCCATGTTGGGGTCAGTACCTGCTGCTTTGCCTGAGCGATGGGGAATCTCAACTGCTGCCTCTTCCCGGATGGGAGCAGCTGGGATCTGGATGCGAGTCCTAACCACAGCCAGAACCGTGTTGAAGATACTGTCAGCTGTGGAGAAGTAAGTTTCCCAAAGGAAGCGGCCTTGGCGCCTCATGGCCAGCAGGTCACTGTCTGAGAGGCTCCGCAGCAGGAAGTGAACCTCTGTGACCCGTGGCTTGGGCACCACCAGGGCCGCCTCATTCCACCGTAGCACATCCTGGTAGGGAAGCTGCACCTGCTCCCCCAGCACCACTGGAATCGCTCCGACTTCTAGTGCCTCAAAGAGCCTTGTGGCACATCCAGCAGAGATCACCAAGTGGGGATCACCTGGTGTGATAATCAGAGCAAAGGTGGAAAGTTTCAGTAATTCTAGGCGGTCCTCCCTCTCCCCGCACAGGGCCCACTCAGTGGGCAGGCTAGGTTTAGGCTGGTTCTTACAGGTAAATTCCACCAGCACCTGATCAAGCTTGCTGTCCTGTACTGCTTTCAGGGTGGCAATGATTCGGTCATCGTAGTCAGCGGGAGGATCACCTTCCATCTCCTCTTCAAAGGAACGAGCCTCCTGGAGGCTGGACCGCAGTGACTCAATTTTCTCCCCTTGGAAGCTGAAGAGATACTTCCGCTTGACCGGCACCTGTGGAGGGATCTCCAGAAAGTTAGGCTCTGACATGGCATGGACTAGTGGTGATATGACTATATCAAAGCCAGGTCGGTATTGAGTAGCATAAAAGGTGGACTGGGCCACCATCGCTCGAGCTGTACTGACATTATACAGTAAATTCTGTGTATTTGACTTCCAGGACAGGTTTATGAGGAGGTGGTTGTGTCCATCTGTCCGCCAATGGGGCAGAGAGTACAACTGTTGTTCCAGTTCAGCAGGCCGTAGACCCAATGGCTCCTGCATTTCTCCCACCAGAATCACATAAAGGCAGGCAATATCAGCATTCTCTGTGACATAGACATTGGTTCGCACTGTGGCTTGAAAAGCCTGCTTGACCAGGGGGTCCAGATAGCTGCCAAAAGCTAACTGGTCACTATCATAGACATAGACTGGGAAGCCAGAAGTGAGTGGACAGCGAGAGTAGTCAAAACAATTGTGTAGCCTGCAACTACGGAGAAGTTTAGGGGGAGGCAGGCCAACATCATCTTTTTCTGGTAACAGTCGGATAGGCAGGGAAAGTTTGGGCTGATTTTGGGCCATCAGCTCTTTGTAAGAATGTTCTGTCTGGCTGATGACATTCTTGAGCTGGAGCAGGTCTTGTTTGGCATTCTCAATACTCTTTTTACAGGCCTCGATCTTCAGGTTGAGCTTGGCAATTTCACTGTTCAGCTCCTGCCGTTTGGCTTCAAGCTGCAGGAGTTCTTCACTGACTGACTCACGGATGCGGCAAAGGTCTAACACATGCTTCACCTCGCACAATTCATTGCCAGCTCGTGGCCCAAAGATGCGTTTTCCTGCCTCATCTGCCTCATCCAAGGTGGTAAGGTAGTAGTGGGCAATGAGGGGAAAGAAAACCAAAATGATGAAGAGTGTAAAGCTGAGCCAGGTAAGCCGGATGCGATTGGACCATCGCAACATCCAGGTTTGGCCTCCATTCCCCACACCCCCATTCCGCAACATGGTATAGCCGGTCATAAGTCTCTGCGTGACACTTGCCCCTCTGATCACGTTGGGTCAGTAGCCATAACCACATAAGTTTCCACTAAACAATTTAACCTCTTCCTCACTCCTCTTCCTAAAAGTTAGTGCATTGTCTCTACAAGGCACCAAATAAAATGGAAATTTCATTTTCCTCAGCTGTAATGGTAATGGTCTCTGACCCTCCTCCTGCAGGCTTTAAGCAGTGGCTGTGGATCAAGGAACATGCCCTCAATCTCTGTCAAACAGGCAGAGATGTCATGTTGCTGCTGTGGGGAAAGTGAGGTCTCTGCTGATGACACCCAGGAAAAGCACCCTGGAATCAGGCAGCCTTGCTCAGCGGCCATAGCTCCTGCCTCTTGATGCTGCTGACTGACGAATATGCATAGTTAGCATCCACAGCTGGATGGACCGTGAACAAAGCCCCGCTGCTGCCTTGTCCCTGCTGCTGTTGGTAGGTGGTCAGGCCTGAAAGGGAGAAGAAGAATCATGGTCAGCCTTGCAGAAATGACATTAAAATAACATTTTCTAGGCCTGTCTTGCACATTTCCATAAGGAATAGAATGCGAAATCTGTGTACAGCTTGGAAGCACTACAAGGCCAGTGTTTTGTGGTGGTGTTGTTTAAATTTACAATATGCAACTACAACAATGAGAGCTCCTTCTCCCCTAAAGAAAGCCAAAAAACAAAAACTCTTCCATTTCCACTATGCTTTCCTTTTATCAAAAACAATAAAAACTCCACTCTTAATTTTGGTTGACTCTAGAGCATTAATACAGAAGTAAAAGATCAATCAGTTTCTTTTAAAATGCAAAGAAGCTTCACACACTCTGTTACCTCAGACTTGGGTTTTGTTTCTTGGCAAACATAATGTCCTTTCTCCATAACCAAAGTGCCTTCAAATCTTCCCTTACCAAAGAACGGTGGAAAAAGCACAGCATTTGGGAGAAAAGGACATGGGATCAATTCCAGCCAGCTCTGTTACTTGTTGCCACATGAGCTCAGACAAAATCCCTCAACTTCTTTGGGCCACAATTTTCCCTTCTGTAAAACGAAGGGGTTAGAATATACCATCCCTTAATGTCCCTTTCAGTCACAAATGGAATGATCCTAAAAACAATGTCCTGAGAAGACTATTTAGCACCATGATAACTATTTATTAAGTTAAGAGTTTATCAGACCTCTTCACATAGGAGCAGACACAGAACCCTAATACGTAAGAAGGAGGCTTCGCTCTGGAAAGGCCTTGGCAAAGATAGGCTAGGAGCCTATTCTGCCCCAGAGCATCTTAAGTCAGAGGCTCGATTACAAGGGCATAGGAAACGACATCAGAACTAATCCAGTTTCCTGTGGGAATCCTGACTGAGAATAATCCAGGGCCACATTAGCTCTTCTGGGGGTACAAATTATGTATGCTCCAGGGATAGGCTATAACTGAGCTGGCCTTTGGGGTAATAGCTTGCTTTCCCTAATTATGTTTCTTCTGCCCACTCCTCCCACCTCAGATCCTTCATTTATCCCCTTAGCATTCAAGGAATCCATCTAAACTCATACATGTTTGATATATTGACTTTTAAAGTGTTTCAAGTGACTTGCATTACTCTCAATATTAATGATGATGAAAAAGATAAGGAAACTAAGGTGGAGAAGTTCTGTGATTTTTCCAAAGTCACACAGCTAGTAAATGGAAAGCTGAAACTCAAATCCTTGCATTTTGACCACAAGTCCAATGTCACTTACATGGCTGAAATACAAAGTGTCTGGGGAAAAAGATCATACTTTCCATTTCTTTTGTATTCTTCAAAAATAATTAAATTCAATAGACACTTAGTGGCTTCCTTGATATTACCTCTACGTTAGCCTACAACATGTAACTGGAAGAACAGTAGACAGACTCAAAGCCATCTTCATATTTTGCCTTTGTTAGCAGAAAAACTTTAGAACTCAAAGAGATTTTACCTTACATGTCATCAAGTTTAACCCCTCTCCTTTCATAAATAAGGAAAATAAAGTTAATGGTTTATCTAATTTCACCTAAGACACAGCCAACTGGCTCAGGCAGGAGAGCACTGGGCCTGGAGTCAGGAAGATCTAAGTTCAAATTTAGCCTCAGACACCAGACTGCGTCTGTCCTGGGCAAGTCACTTAACTTCTGTTTGCCTTAATCCACTGAAGAAGGAAATGGCAAACCACTCCAGTATATTTGCCAAGAAAACCCCATGGACAGTATCGGTGAACTATGATCCACAGAGTCATAAAGAGTTGGATATGACTGAATGATTGAATAGTAACAATTTCACATAACTTGCAGGAAGCATAGCTGAGAGAAGAAGCTGGAAAAATTCAAGTCGTCTGACTGCCAAACTAGTGTCTTTCCAGTAGACCATACTACTTCAGCCAATTTGCCAAAAGAACTTGGACATCTCATATTCTTTCTCAGTTTTCTTTTCTGTACCTCAGTTTTCATCACTGCCAAATAGGATTAATGTACCTGAAGAACCTACCTGTTGTAATGAGGATAAAATAAGGCCACAGAATGTGAAAGTGGTTTCAAGTTGAAAAATGTCACCTGAACTCCATTCTCACAATGCCAAATGCAGTACAACATCTCCACTCTGATTTCCTATCACCTCAAACCCAATATGACCCAACTGAGCACATCTTCTATCTCTCCCAACTTTATTTATGCATTCAAATGCTTACTAATAAACTGTCATATGCCAGAAACTGTGTAGGATAAAAACATATTGAAGGTATACTCCTTAACCTGAAAGAGCTCAGAATCTAATAGGGATGATAAAATGTGCATATAAATCACTATCATAGTAAGATAAGAGGCAACAGGGAATCACGGTTTCAAGCAAGGAAGTGATATGATCAAAACAGGGGTTTAGGAAAACTAAATGGCTCTGTTCCTGTCAGTCATAACATCTTTCTTTGAGGCACCCAGGCTCAAAACTTCTTCTCCTTCACCCCTATTATCTAAGTCACTACCCAAACTTATTGATCTTCCTTTAATCTTTCTTGTGTCTATCTCTTCTACTCTCAATGACATTACACTTAACACAAAGGTAACATGCTCATCCCTAGTCGTCCACTTCTTTTTGTCATACCATTTCCATCCACAGCAGCCCTGTGTCTGGTTTCTCTAAACCCTGTCTTTGCTTGAGCTCATTCATCCCGGATGACAGTTTTCTATTCAAAAATTTTCATTGGCTAGGACTACAGTTATCCCTTCCACATCACAACTTTACCCATCACAATTTCAATGTGTCACGGACCAACATAAGAAATTAAATGGGAATTTGGAAGGAGAAGACACAGAAAAAGTTTAGAAACTCACAAATGCATAAAATCATGTATTGAATTATATAATACCAACCCAAATTTTACAATAAGGTACTGTAAACACTCCATAAAAGAAAAATAAAAAATTCAGACTTCTTCTCTGGTACAAAGAGGAGGGTCAAAAAATTTTACATGGATTTTCCAGACAATGGTGATACTGTACCTCTAATCCACACAATGTGGAAGGGATAACTATTTCCTATAAGATTGAGTGTAAACTTTTCTGCATCTCTTAAGCCATATGACCTTCTTACTAATCTAACTTTATCTTCCATATTCTCTGAAATCACTCTCAGCCCCTTAACTTTCCCAGTTGTAGTCAGTAGATGGGTGTAAGGCTGTAGTGAGATCTAGGAAGGGCTATGAATCTGAACCAAAAAAGGTTCTGTCCTAAAGAATAAGGAATCGAAATTGTTTTTTCTACTACATAAGCTTTAACAATTTCTAATGCAAAACAATACATATAACAACAACAATGCAAATGTAAAGAACCACAAAAACCAAAAGGAATGTTGTAGAAATTACAAAAAACAAGCATAACCTCAAAGAATAGATAGGAAAAGATACCCTGATCCCACTCTTTTATAGAAGCTAGAAGTCCACAATTGTGGAACACTGCACATATTTTTATATATCTTCAATGTATTGATCAGTTTTTGCTGATTTCTTTTTTCTCTTCTTCCCCCCTTTAAAAATTATGTCATATGAGATGGCCCTGTGGGAGGAAGGAGGGGGAAGGATACTGGGAGAAATTCTGGAGAGGGGAAAAAAGCCAGGAATAAAATCTAAGGAAAAAATATCCGATGTTTATTCAAAAGAGAGTCGATCAGGAAGACAATCTAGAGACAATGGAATAGAATGAGATCACTTATACATGTAGAGGGTTTGATCTTGACAAGGAAATCCTTGACGCTGCGATGGGAAGCAAGTACTATTCCAACTCCCCAACTACAAAGATTAAATCAATGGGCTGGGCCACAATGGAAGAGTAAAGTAACAAAAGGCTGAGGGAAACAGTTTTCCACTGCAAAGCAATTAGAAGGTTGGCAGGAAAGATCTGTCTTACTGGGATGAGAGTAGAATGCAGTTTAGTAGAGGTCACAACCTAGCAAGCCAATAGGAGACCTCAGGAGCAAATGAATTAGCAACAGTAACTTCCAGAGACCTCAGCCCACAGATGGTAAGGGGGTCAGACAACTGGTCAGAAGGAGAGTAAAGGAGACCCTTTAGCCAGTACTGGTTGCAAAATTCCATTACATCACCCAGGCAAGGATGATCACTAGTACTCTAGAGCATATAACAGCAGGGAGCAGTTCCAAGGGTGGAGAAGGGTGATTTTGGTCACTAACAGGCAAGAGTACAGGCAAGGAGAGCAGTGACCACACCTCTCCTTAGATCACATCACCTTGGAAAACAGAAAGACTTAGAGACCCCCAGAACTAGCTCTGAAAACAGCCACATGAAAAATCTGAAGCTTAGGATGGTGCCCTCTCCCACTGAGAGTAGAGCCCAACTTTAATATAAAGTTAAAAGTCAAGATGTAGACTGGAAAAAAGAACAAACAACAGCAGCAAAAACCAACTCTGACCATAGAAGTTACTATGGTGACAAGGAAGATCAAAATGAACTCAGAAGAAAATAACAAAGTCAAAACAGCTACATACAAAGCCTCAAAGAAAAATGTGGATTAGCCTCAGACACTCTCTCAAAAAAAAATTCATGAAAGAGCTCAAAAAGGATTTTAAAAATCAAGTAAGAGAGCTAGAAGAAAAACTGGGAAAAGAAGTGACAATGATGAAAGAAAATCATGAAAAAAAGTCAGTTTGGTAAAAGGCGGCACAAAGAATACTGAAGAAAACAACACCTTAGAAAATAAAATAGGCCAAATAGTTAAAAAAAAAAAAGGCATAAAAATCCAATGAAGAAAAGAACTCCTTAAAAAAGAAAATTGACCAAAAGGAAAAAAAGAGGTACAAAAGCTCACTGAAGATAATTTCTTAAAAATTAAGTGGACAAGTGGAAACTAATGACTTCATGATACATCAAGAAAGAATAAAATAAAAATCAAAAGAGTGAAAAAAATAGAATATATGTAAAATCTCAAAAGAACAACAACAACTGACCTGGAAAATAGATTCCAGGAGAGATAATGTAAGAATTATTGGACTACCTGAATGCAATAATCAAAAAAAGAGCCTAGACATCAGCTTTCAAGAAATTATCAAATAAGAATGTACATGTAGAACCTATATAAGATTGCATGCCATCTCGGGGAGGGAGGGGGAAGAAAGGGGGAGAAAATCTAAGACTTATGGAAGTGATTGTAAAAAACTGAAAACAAATAAATTAATTAAAAAAAAAAAAGAATTATCAAGCAAAACCTAGAATCAAAGAGTCAAATACAAATGGAAAGAATCCCCCAATCACCTCCTTGAAAGACTGTAATGTTAATTAGAGTTAAAGATCTTCCCTGCACATTAATAGGTCTCACCTGGAGCCCATTAAGGGAAGCTTGATTAGGGGAGGCTTGTTTTGTAGGAAGGCCCATACCTTTTGTTAATTGTTAAGGAGGTACTGAGTCATGGGGATCATGATGCCTTCCAGCTCTGAAAAGTGTATATATTCTGTGGGGTGAGGTTTTGCTTTGGGGGCTTACTCTTTGGAAGAAGGTTTGTGTGCCAGATGAGACTCTGGGTAGCCACTGAGGAACATTCATCCCTTTGGAAAACCCAGATGTTGGTGCTTCTCTCTCTGGTAATTATGTATGTATGTAATGGTCAGACACTTGGTCTGTCTGTTGATTTGTGATGTGTGTATTTCTTATGGTCAGACAGTCAGAAGTCCTGTCTGTTGATCTTTATTTCTCTGCTTGTGTTTTCTCTTTTGGTATATGCGATTAAAGAAGATTGCTGACCCCGCAAAAGTTGTTTTTCTTTTAGAAAATAGATCTAAGAACCTGTGCCAACAGGTCATCCTGGATGCTTGTCAGGGCTTGCTGCTACAAAAACTTTCCTAAATGAAAACTCCCAGGAATATTACAGCTAAATTCCAGAGCTTCCAGATCAAGGAGAAAATATTGCAAGTAGCCAGAAAGAAATAATTCAAACATCGTGGAGCCACAGACATTATAACAAAAGATTTAGCAGCTTCTACATTAAAGGATTAGAGAGGTTAGAATATGATATTCCAGAGGACAAAAGAGCTAGGATTACAAACAAGAACAGCCTACCCAGCACAATTGAGTATAATCCTTCAGGGGGAAAAATGGCATCTAATGAAACAGAGGATATTCAAGAATGCCTAATGAAAAGACCAAAGCTGAATAGAAAATACAACTTTCAAATACAAGACTCAAGAGAAACATAAAAAGGTAAATAGGAAAGAGAAATTATAAGGAATTCAATAAGGTTAAACAGTTTACATCCCTAAGTGGGCAAATGACACTTGTAACTCCTAAGAACCATATCATTACTGGGGCAGTGAGAAGGAGTATACTCAGACAGAGGACACTGGGAGTTGACCATGGTGGGATAATATCTAGAAAAATAAAATTTAAGGGATGAGAGTGAGAGATGCACCGGGAGAAGGGGAAAGGGAGGGGTAGAATGGGGTAAAATCTCACAAAAAAAGAGTTTTTGCAGTAGAGAAGAAGATGGGGTGGGGGGGTGAGTGTAGCAGACAAAGCTTGAACCTTACTCTGACTGGAACTGGCTCAAAGAGAGAATATCAAACACACTCAGTTGGATATAGAAATCTACTTACCCTACAGGAAGTAAGAGGGGAAGGGAACAAAAGAAGTAGGGTGGTGGGGAGAGACATGCACTAATAGACTGAAGGAAGGATTTGGGGAGGCAGTAGTCAGAAGAAAAACACTTTCGAGGAGTGACAAGGTAAAATTTGAGAGAGAAAAGGATAAACAAGGGAAAAACAGGATGGAAGGAAATACATAGTCAGTGTAAATGTGAAAAAAATGTGAAAAAAATTTTACAGCAAATTTCTCTGATAAAAGTATTATTTCTCAAATATATAGAGAACTGAGTCAAACTTGTAAGAATACAAGTCATTCCCCAATTGATACATAGTCAAAAGATGAGAACAGGTAGTTTTCAGATGAATAAATCAACAATATCTACAGTCATATGAAAAAATATTCTAAATCACTACTGATGAGAGAAATGCAGATTCTGAAGTACCGTTACACATCTATCATATTGGCTGATATGACAGAAAAGGAAAATGATAAATAGTGGGGATATGGGAAAATTGGGACACTAAAGCACTGTTGGTGTAGCTGTGAACTGATCCATCCATTTTGGAGAGAAATTTGGGAACAATGCTCAAAGGGCTACAAAACCATGCATTTGATCCAGCAATACCACTGCTCAGTCTGTATCCCAAAGAGATTTTTAAAAAAAGGAAAAGAATCTGTATGTACAAAGATATTTATAGGAGCTCTTTCTGTGGCTGTAAAGAATTGGAAATTGAGAGGATGCCCATCAACTGGAAAATGGCTGAACATGTTTTGGTATATGATTGTGATGGAATACTACTGTGTTATAAGAAATGAAGAGCAGGATGCTTTCAGAAGAACCTCTTAAGACTTATACAATCTGATGCAAAGTGAAGTGAGAAGAATCAGGACAACAACAGCAACATGAAGATCAACTGTGAATGACTAAGTTATTCTCAGCAATGCAATGATCCAAGACAATCCCAAAGATCTTATGGTAAAAAAAAAAATGTTATCTATTTCCAGAGAAAGAACTGATGAAATCTGAATGCAGCTTAAAGCAAACTTTTTTTAACTTAATTTTTCCTGGTCTGTGTTTTCTTTCACCACATGACTAATACAGAAATGTTTTGTACAACTGCACATATATAACCTATACCAAATTGCTTGCCTTCTCAATAAGGGGGGAGAAGAGGGAAGAAGGGAAAGAATTTAGAACTCCCAGGACTCTCAAAAATCCTGGCCTCCTGGATGATCAATTTCAGTTCCTATAACCTATATCATTAATGCACCTCACCCTCCCATAAAAATGGTCACACCTCAGATCTCAACATCACCTATAACTGTGCTACCTTGCTGAAAATAAGTTGAAAAGTGGATAATCTACTTGTGAATTATTATCAGTGAAGATGACTTTACACTACTAGAATCACTGTACTCCCTTCTAATTTATGTGTTTAAATTTTCCCCTTTGTTTTTGAACAAGTACTGGATCCTTTTACTAGCCATAAGTCATGAAGGGAAGACAGAAGACATGATAGGAATGCAGGATGTAACAGTAAAGCTCATTTCTACTTTACCATCAATTTCTGGATCTTTTCCTCCTCAGACTTAGGTAGAATCACACTTGGCACTGCAATGTCTTGGAGCAGTAAGCTCTAGAACATGGTCACCGGGTTCTAAAGAAAAAAGAGAAATGGACACTGTTAGAAAAATGCATGGCCAATATCTGGATATGCCTGTAGTTCAATAACACTGTGCTAGAAAGTACATTGAGTTTAGTGCCAGGATATCTGAGTTTGGGGCGTGGATTCTCATACTTCCTAATGGTGACAGTGTTCAGAGTTGCAATTTTCTCATTTGTAAAATGGAGATAATAGTGTTTTTTCAAACTCAGTTTGTACTACCTTGCTCAGTCATTGCTTTGCAATCCATCTGCTCATCAATGTGAACTATTATTTGAAAGGAATCCCATCGCTGTATGTTATATAAAGGCTTCCCTTATGTACACTGCAAGCATGAGGAAAACTTTATTACATTGCAGAGTAGTCACACAGAAATACAGTCCAAATCTAACACAAGAGTCACCTGGTAACAGTAATTTGCCTTAGCTTCAAACAGTTATTGCTGCCACTTTGTAACTGGGCAGACTTGGATTGAGAGAAAAAAAAGAAAGCCCTATTGGGTAACCATTCTTCAGCATTGTTTTGTAGAAGCTTATCTAAACTTCCTGCTCAGGAGGTGCCTTCTTTTTGATTAACCACCACCACTGTTGCTGCCATCACCATCACCTCTACCAGCACCAGCACCACTATCACCAGAGCATTTGTCTAGCACTTTCAGCTTGTTTGTGCTTTACAAATATCATCTCCTTTGATCCTCATTAATAACCCTGGGGAGGAGGGGCAGCCAGGTAGAGCAGTGGATAGAGTTAGGAAGACTCATTTTCCTGAGTTCAAATTGGAGTTCAGACACTTCCTAGTTGTGTGACCATGGGCTAATCACTTCACTATTTGCTTCAGTTTCCTCATCTATAAAATGAGCTGCTGAAGGAAATGGCAAACCACTCTGATATCTCTGCCAGGAAAACCCCACATGGGGTCACAAGGAGCTGGACATGACTGAAACAAGTAAATAACAACAAAAATCCCACAGTTCTCCAGAGGTTGTCTGATGAGGGAAGCGTAGAGTGGGACCATCATCTCAGCCACACTAGATGCCACGCTACATGCTTGATGAAGCCCGAGATCATCATTCATTTCTTTGGCTGCTGCCTCGTCATACTACTGGCTCATAGTAAGAGTGTAGTGCACTAAAAAGCTTAGATCTTTTTCAAAACATCTGCTTAACTCCACCATCCTAAACTTGTAGAGTTAAGTTTTCTCTCTCAGGTATAAGACTTCACGTTTATATTTACAAATTTAATCTTTTTGGATTCAGTCCAATGTTCTAGCCTATCAAGATGCTTTTGCTTCCTGACTTCATCATTAGTCTAGTGTGTGAGCGATTCCTCCTGGCTCTGGGTCAGCCTCAAATGCTGCTCACCAAACCTGGTGAGTGAAAGTTTGCTTGTTTCTCTAGCAAGATCAAGATTTTAAGTTTTCAAAGGGAAATATGTCCAACAGAGACAAAAGATGAGTAGCATAAAATCATGAGATGAGAAGATAAGTTTATAGCCAGGCTTAATCTTAAGGTTATGCAAAAATGTATCACATGATCAATCAACCACTTATGGTGGCACTGTGCGAGGCACCAGGGATATAAGTAAAACAAATAATAATGATCCTTACTCACAAGGAGTTTACATTCTAAATGGGGTAGAAACCATATAAAATTTATACAGCAGATTTATATACATACATACACATATGTAGAGTATATACATGTACATTATATGCATATATATTAAATATATATTACAAATATATACAAAATAGTTAAAACAAGGTTGCTTGGGAGAGAAGGAAAGGCTTCATGGAAAAAGTGGTGTTTGAGCTGCATCTTAAAGAATGGCAGTCTGAAGCACCAGTAAGGACAGAGTACATTCCAGGCATGTACAAAGGCATGCTGACAGGAAATGAGTTGAGGAAAAGAGAAAAAGCCACTCTGACTGGATCATGGAACATGGCAAGAGCTATCAGGTACCTAATTCAAGCTTTGATCCACTCCAGAAGGATCCCAAGTTTTCCTATCTATGGGTATGTGGGACCCTATGCTGCAGAGAAGAGTTGCTGCCTTCAGTATCAGGAAGTTTGGCAGGATTTCCATCTTCGATAACTCGATCCCAGCTTGCTGATGTCAGCAAGTGGGTGGGGCTCCCAGGGGAACCAGCAGTAGCAGGCTGAGGTCTGAGTTGCAGAGGTGGTACTTTTACATAGTTAACATCACGTTTCACGTGCATGGCCTCAGGGTGGTTGGGGCTTCCAGACTCTGAGGTTGGGGGTATAGGAGGTAGTGTTCTGGGTTCCATTTAAGAGGAGGGTGGGGCTGCAAAGCTGCTTTGAAGGCATCCATGGTTCTCTCACCAAACAATAGATCTAGCTATACCATTACTAGGCCTGTACCCAACAGGGATCAAAGAAAGACACAAAAGTCCACTACATACAGAATTAGTTATTACAGCTCTTTTTGTGGTAGCAAAAACAAAACAACCTATAAATTAAAGGGATGCTGATCGATTGAAGAATGGCTGAAGGTGTTGTGGTATATGAATATGATTGAATACTATAGTGTTGTAAGAAATGAGGAAACAACAGTTTCAAAGAGACAGTAAGATTCATATGAACTGACACTGATAGAGAGTGAAGAACAATTTATAACATCAATATTATAAAAACAATCAATTTTAAAAATTTATAAAGCGAAGAATGAAATAAGCAGATCCAGGAGAATAATTTACACAATAACAACAACAACGTAATGACTCTAAAAGCTATGAGAGCTATAATCAATATAATAATCATCCATGATTCCTGATGATGAAACATACTAGCTATCTCCTGATAGGAAGGTGATGGATCTAAGGTGCAAAATAACACACACACTTTCATACAGCCAAGAAGGGAAATGATTTTGCTTAGCTATCCATATTTGTCAATAGGAATTAGTTTTTCTTTTCTCTTTTTTTTTCTCAATAAGGTGGGAGGTAGGGGAGAAAATAGATTTCATTAAAAAAAATTAAAAATAAGGAGGTGCTACAGACATGGAATGCTGTATGTACTTTCAGATGAAGTCAGTATATTACTTTATTTAATCATTTTACTTTATTGCACAAGACCTCTCATGGAGTGGGGGTAATCTATACAAGTAAGTATGTGATGCAAAAATAAAACTTTAAAAAAGGAAAAGTATATCTGATGACAGCAGGAAAGGAATCAGCAGATGAGAGGCTAAAGGTAAGAGACATGAGGATGCGATACACTGGACATGATAGGAAGAGATGAGATAAAGGGGACGCAGAGAGGGACTGCCCTTGGCAAAGAGCAGGGCCCCCTCATTCTCAGACTGGGAGCAGGTAATGACAAGAGGCTTTGAGATGAAGACAAAAGAAAAAGAGGGAGCTCACCTAAGGTGGCTTCAGTTTTCACAGGAAAGTAAGAAGCAAAGACTTACCTTAGCAGAAAAGAAACGAGGGGGAAGACAGGAGGCTTGAAAAGAAAAGGTTTGAAATTGTTTCTGATGGAGTGAGACAGGGAATCAATTAGGAAGGAACAAAAGGACTGTTGGGCCCAGCTGTGGTTGGATAAAATGAATTTCTAATATATCTATTCAACATAGTTTTAAAACATCCTACAGTAATTGGTGTGAGCTGGAAGGCAGGTGGGGGGGGGGGAGAAATTCTGGGCTATGGTCTGACAAAAAAAGAGCAATATATATACCTTACAAGCTAGAAACCCTCCTTCTATAGACCGTAAGGGAGCTGGATTGACCAGATACTAAATGGGAAAGAGGGAACAAGATAATTAATATAAGTTTCTGGATCTCCCATTACTCAGAATTTTTACAACCAAAATGTATGTTAGTGGTTAATGTCAACTGAGGGCATAAGTGTAAAAAGAATACGCTTGAGAATGGTGGCTAAATGCTATCTAGATCTCTGCAGAGCCATAACTAAGGCAAGGCACCTAGCAATCAGATTTCTAGTGGGCAAAGAAACTAACTACAGGACTCCAGAAAAACAAAGTACAAAGGAAGAAAGCATCTAATTAGCAATATTATTTACAACAGGAAGCTACCAAATGAAATACAGGAGTGAGTTCCCCTCCGGATTTGACCCATGCAGTAGTCAGTACCGTCTCCAGGATCTCCTCACTCTCAACTAAGGGTTAATTCCAAAGCTGTTTTCCTCTGTTATGGCTTTCGGTCTCTGCAAGGCTAAACAAAATTTAGTTGTGGTGGGAGTGTTGGCCAGGCAATATCTGTACATCAAATGGGGAATAAAGCTGAACCAAATATTTGCTTCATAAAGTGGTGAAGTGACCATGTCTCCAGGAGCCACAACTGTGGAATGAACAGAAAAGCTCACATTTAGTGTTTTTTTTAAATTGAGGTTGAGGTTAGACCACAAATATCTTTCACCTACAGTGATAGTAAGGAATCATTTTTCTAATGAAGGTCAATAAACCTCGGTAATAAATCAATCAATGGCCACATATCAAAGGTCCTTAACCAGAGACCTGTGAACTTGTTTATTTTTTCACATGATAATAACTATATTTCAGTATGATTCACTTTCTAATTGTATATTCTTTATATATTTAAAACCATTCTGAGAGTAGAACCATCGATGGGTTTCATTGGATAGGTAAGGTCAGGGAGGGAATAATCACAAGGAAAACAAACTTCAATTTCAGGGGGAACTATAAAAGGAGGATGAAAAAGAAAGTCCAAGAATCAATCATCAGGATCTGAGAAAGGTGAAGAGACAAGAGGCAATGGATAGAAGCAAATCGTTAGTGATGATCCTATTCTTTCATTTTCACCACCTATTCTGTTTGCCTCAGTTTTGTAAAACGGGGATGATAATAGCCTCCTACCTCACAGGGTTGTTGTGAGGAATCAAATGAGCTAATAATTGTAAAGTGCTTAGCACAGTTTTTCACACACAGTAAGCACTATATAAATGTTAGTTATTATTATTAATATTTTCAAAAGGGGTCAGAAGACTGAGAGGAAAATATAAAAGAATATGTTGAAGAAAAATTTACAATTAATAATCATAAAAGCAAATATGAATAGGACAAATCCATCCATAAAATGGAAGAAGATAGTAGACTAGGTTAGAAAGGAAAATTTAATAATATACTATTAAGAGAAATACAATTGAAACATAAAGATTCACCTATAGTTAAAATGAGGGGCTAGAGAGTAGTTTTTTATGCTTCACAAGCAGGGTAACATACATAATCTCAAAGAAAGTATAGTAAAAACAGAGTTTAAAAAGATAATAAGGGAGAAACTGTGTTACTCAGCTAGTGGATAGTGAGCTGGACCTGGAATAAGACTTAAATTCAAATACAGACTTAGGCACTTACTAGATGGGCTCCCTAGAAGCATTACTTAAACTCTGCTTGCCTCAGGCTCCTCATCTAAAAAAATAAGCAGAATAATAGCACCAAACTACCAAGGTTATTATAAGGATAAAGTAAGATAACCTTTGTAAAGTGTAGTGCAAACATTAAAACATTATAGAAATGCTAGCCATTCTATAAATGCTAGCTATTACACTATAATAATGAATATTAATAATTAATCATAAACAATGAAATAATTTTCCATACTTAGATTCTGATTCAATATCCAGATTCTATTCTATCAATATTTTAGTTCATTTAGTGAATACATATTAAGTACATAGAGGAAAAGTTAAATTAGAAGGAGAAATAAATCAAAACTAAGTAGAGACATCAATGGACCTTTCTCAGACTTAGACAAACCTAACAATGAGAAAAAAACAACAATAAAATGAAGAACCTGAATAGGGCTTTAGAAAAGTTAGCAATGGTGGTTTTTTGGCAATTACTAAATCACAATCGAAGAAAGTATGTGTTTCTCAGCTGTATATGCCATATTTACAAAAGTTGACCACGTGCTTGCTAGAATATGAGAATGTCATAAATAAATATTAAGCACATCCTTCATTGACAATAACACCTTAAAAATAGCAATCAATTAAATGCCTTTGAAGAAATGGCTCAAATTTAAATGGACACAAAAATTTAATACTGAAGAGTTAGAGGGTCAAAGAACATCTCACAGAAATGCTACATAAATGCCACAGGAATGACAACATACTGAGACAATATCAGTCAAGCTCATAGGATTATAGATTTAGAGCTGGAAAATACTTTGAAAATCATCAAGTCAAACCTTCTTATTTGACAAGTAAGGAAACCAAGGCCCTAAGATGTTAAGTGACATACTCAGGGTTCCATAGCTACTAAGTATCGAATAAAGATTTTAATCAGAAGCTTCCTGACACTGAATCCAACACTCTATCCATTATATCATCATGCCTTCTTAGGGGAAATTTTACATCTCTGAACACTTCAACTCAACAAAAGAGAAAAAAATAGTTCAATGAACTGAGCATACAACTAAAATAACTAGGAAAGCAACAAAAATCCCTACTAGACCCCTACACAGAAATCATGAAAATCAAAGGAGAGAGTAATAAACTAAAACAAGAAAATCTGAACTGATAAGCAGAATCAGAAGCCAAGTTTTAGGGGAAAAAATTTTTTTAAAAGTTAATCCTATATAGAAAAGAATAAAATCAAATTGCTAATGTCAAAAATGAAAAGGAATCCAAAACAAATCAAGAGGAAATAAAGGAAATTATTAGAAACTATTTTGCCTAATTATATGCCAATAACTAACAAATGAAATGGATTAATATGTATCCAAGCAAATAGCCAAATTAACAGAAGAGCGAGCATTTAAATAACCCTATTTCAGAAAAAAAAAGTGAACAAGCCTTAAATGAATTCCCAAAGGAAATAAACCTCAGGACTGGAAGAATATATGAATGAATTAAATCAAACATTTGAAGAGCAATTAAATCCAATATTACATAACCCGTCTGCAAAAACAGTAAGAGGGCCTATCAAATTTTTTTTAATGATACAAATAGTCTTGTTACTTAACTAAAAAAGGCAAAGCAAAGCAAGAAAAGACTAATACCCCTAGTGCACATCCAAAGAAAAATAATAAATAAAATTTTAGCAAAGAGGCTATAACAATATAGCACAAAGATTATACACTATGACCAATTTAAATTTGTTAGGTTGGTTCAATATTAAGAAAATTATAAAAATGATAAATCATATTAATAAAAATCAAAATCGCATGAGTATATCAATGACTGCAGAAAAACTGCTTTGAGAGACTACACAATTTTAATTAAGAGTACACTAGGATTTACATGACTTACTGAAAGAAAATTTATCATATTTTTCATCTTTAAAGAGAAAACTTTTTATTTCTTTCTTTATATTATCTAAGCAGTAGTATCAGAATAATCTGCCCACAATTAAAGACTGCTTTTACATGATGTGATAAGTAATCTATGATACAAGACAAACTGTCGTCACAGATAAAAACATACTTGTAACCCTAAGTACAAAAGTGACTTACTAGAACTTTGAATGCCCTTTTCAAATTTCATTGAAAAGAAACAGAAGAAACTACAACTATTTTTAAAGTAAACACATAGATTATGAACACCTGAAAGAAGGATTTAATTGATACACAAAGAGGGAGAGGGAATGGAGGAGGAGAGTTGGACAAGAAGAGGGGAAGGAAAGGGAAGAGACTATCATCTTGAACTATGACTTCATAATATCCTAAAGTTAAAACAGTTTGAAGCTAATGAGTATTTGGACAGAGAAAAGCAGAAACTATGGTTAATTAAGAAGGCCCTGATTTTCTGTTTGTCAGCCATAAATTTCAGCACAGAAATTTAGAGGAATGTCATTTATTAAACACTTGCTATGTGACAGCTGGGGAAGCTAGGTGGTGCAGTGGAAAGAGTGATGGACCTGGAGTCAGGAAGATTTATCTTCTTGATTTCAAATCTGGTCTCAGATATTTCCTAGCTGTGTGACCCTGGGCAAGTCACTTAATCCTCTTGGTCTCAACTCCCTCATCTGTAAAATGAGCTGGAGAAGGAAATGGCAAACCACTCCAATATTTCTGCCAAAAAACCCCAAGTAGGGTAACAAAGAGTCAGCCACGACTAAAACAACTGAACAACAATGTGCCAGGCACTGAGCAAAGGGGAGACGATACAAAGAAAGGCAAAAAAACTGTACCTGCTCTCAAGGATCTCAACTAGAAAATAAAAAAGGTATATCCTCATTTTTTTTTTAAGGAAAACTATTGTTTTGTTTATTGAAAACATTTTTTAGACACCCAGGAGGCCTTTGCTATAACTGGCATACGTTAAAGCCAACTGAAAAACAGTAATCAGTAGACTCATTGACCAAAAACGTCAATAGGCATCAATACTGTTCAGTCGAAACTGTCTCCCAGGATTGGGAAAGCCTTTCCTGCTGAAGTGAAAACCTTTCCTCTGATAGTGAAAATCACAATCTTTCCTGATCCCCTGCTGTCTCAGGCCCCTAGAATTGGAGCTCTTCTGGCCCTGTATCTTCTGGAATCAAATGAGATATTTGTAAAGCACTTAGCACACAGCAGGTACTGTATAAATGCATATTTCCTTCTCCCCACCCACCCCTAGCTTCTTGAAGCAGAATCATATGCCCAGTGAGTTCTCATACTCCTTGGAGGGTCTTTTCCCAACTGTACATCCTCATTATGAAGAAAAGTCTGCCTGTTCACATGGTGGAGGTCTTCCCTATTGTTTTACTCATTTAAATTCCCTGATGGCCATGATTTGGGAATGAGACAAGAGGTAGATAAAGGAAGTCACCTGGTCATTGTTGTGCCATGTGAGTTCTCTATTACTTTTCCGGCAGTTTTCCAAAACTAGAAAGAGTGTTTAAAGGATGTCCATTTCAACTGCTTATCCTAAAAAGGTATATTCTCTTTAAAAAAATTAATTTTGCAATATATAACAATGTGACAATCATTTAAATAAGATACTGCTCTAACTAGTTTTGTTCACAGGCTTACTTAAATATTTCAATGGATCTACCACCTGATATAGTGAGTACTAAAAGCTGGTATAGAGCATAGCACTGGATCTGGGGTCAGGAAAACCCTCATGTGAGTTCCAATCCTGCCTCAGACAAGGCAAGTCATTTAACTTCAGTCTCTCACAGTTTCCTCATTTCAAAAACAGGAATAATAATAGCACTTGCCTGTTTAGGGTCACTGTGAGGATAGCATATATAAAAGTGCTTTGCAAATCTTAAAACACTATGTAAATATTAGCTATTATATTATTATTACTCCTTCTAATTGTGCAAGTGACAATACAGCCTTATTATCTCAGCCTTTGCAACTAGTCCATATTCTTCCAAAAACTCATCCCTGTTCCACCCAATGTGCAGAGATTCTCTCTCCAGGATTTTTAAGGGGTATCGTGCAGGCACCAAAGTAGCCCACAGGCTGTCCCACATTATCTCTAGTCCTTGCTCCATGATCAGCCTGCTTATTTTTCCAGTCTTACATCTCTTGGCTTATATCTTTTATTATCATTTGTATGATATTACCTATATTTGCCATATTTCTCATATATATACACACATATATACACACATACAAATATATACACACATATATACATACACACATGTGCATATATTTCTGCCCCATCCCCCCACTGCCTTTTGGGTAGCTGGCAATTTTTTTACCTTCTTTTTTTATGTTTATTTAATTATTTTTAGTTTTCAACATTCATTTCCACAAAATTTGAGTTCCAAATTTTCTCCCCATCTCTCCCCTACCCCCACCCCAAAATGCCAAGCATTCTGATTACCCCTTTCCCCAATCTATCACACCCCTCCCTTCCCTTATCCCCATCTTCTCTATTTTCCTGTAGGTCAAGATAGATTTCTATACCCCATTACTTTCCCAGTTGCATACAAAAACAATTCTCAACACTCATTCCTAAAACTTTGAGTTCCTACTTCTCTCCCTTCCTCCCTCCCCACCCAGCCTCACTGAAAAGACAAGCAATTCAATATAGGCTACATAGGTTTAGTTTTGCAAAAGACTTCTATAACAGTCATGTTATGTAAGGCTAACTATATTTCCCTCCATCCTATCCTGGCCCCCATTTATTCCATTCTCTCTTTTGTCCTTGTCCCTCCTCCCTTTTGCCCTCCCTTTTATCATCCCTTCCACCCCACTTATCCCCTTTCCCCCTACTTTCCTGTAGTGTAGGATAGATTTTCATACCAAATTGAGTGGGTATGTTATTCCCTCCTTAAGCCAAATGTGATGAGAGTAAGCTTCACTTTTTCCCTCTAACCTCCCACCTTTTCCCCTCCATTGAAAAAGCTTTTTCTTGCCTCTTTTATGAGATAATTTGCCCCACTCCATTTCTCCCTTTCTCCTGCCAATATATTCTTCTCTCACCCTTTAATTTAATTTTCTTAGACATCATCCCTTCCTATTCAACTCACCCTGTGCTCTGTCTATATATGTGTGTGTATGTGTGTGTGTGTGTGTGTGTGTGTGTGTGTGTCCCTCCAATTACCCAAATACTGAGAAAAGTTTCAAGAGTTACAAATATTATCTTTCCATGTAGGAATGTAAACAGTTCAACGTTAGTAAGTCCCTTATGATTTCTCTTTCCTGTTTACCTTTTCATGTTTCTCTTGATTCTTGTGTTTGAAAGTCAAATTTTCTATTCAGCTCTGGTCTTTTCATCAAGAATGCTTGAAAAGTCCTCTATTTCATTGAAAGACCATCTTTCCCCTGAAGTATTATACTCAGCTTTGCTAGGTGGGTAATTTTTAGTTTTAATCCTAGTTTCTTCGACTTCTGGAATATCATATTCCAAGCCCTTTGATCTCTTAATGTAGAAGCTGCTAGATCTTGTGTTATCCTGACTGTATTTCCACAATACTCAAATTGTTTCTTTTTGGCTGCTTGCAATATTTTCTCCTTGACCTGGGAACTCTGGAATTTGGCTACACTATCCCGAGGAGTTTCTCTTTTCAGATCTCTTTCAGGAGGTGATCAGTGGATTCTTTCAATATTTATTTTACCCTCTGGTTCTAGAATATCAGGGCAGTTTTCCTTGATAATTTCATGAAAGATGATGTCTAGGCTCTTTTCTTGATCATGGCTTTTAGGCAGTCCCACAATTTTTAAATTGCCTCTCCTGGATCTATTTTCCAGGTCAGTTGTTTTTCCAATGAGATATTTCACATTATCTTCCATTTTTTCATTCTTTTGGTTTTGTTTTGTGATTTCTTGGTTTCTCATAAAGTCATTAGCTTCCATCTGCTCTATTCTAATTTTTAAAGAACTATTTTCTTCAGTGAGCTTTTGAACCTCCTTTTCCATTTGGCTAATTCTGCTTTTAAAGCATTCTTCTCCTCATTGGCTTTTTGAACCTCTTTTTCCAATTGAGTTAGCCTATTTTTAAAGGTGCTATTTTCTTCAGCATTTTTTTGGGTCTCCTTTAGCAAGTCGTCGACTCGCTTATATTTTCTTACATCTCTCTCATTTCTCTTCCCAATTTTTCCTCCACCTCTCTTACTTGATTTTCAAAATCCTTTTTGAGCTCTTCCATGACCTGAGACCACTGCATATTTATTTTGGAAGTTTTGGATGCAGAAGCTTTGACTTTTAGGTCTTCCTCTGATGGTAAGCTTTGTTCTTCCTCATCCAAAAGGATGGAAGAAAATACCTGTTCACCAAGAAAGTAGCCTTCTATAGTCTTAATTTTTTTCCCCTCTTTTGGGCATTTCCCCATTCAGTTACTTGACTTCTGAGTCCTTTGTCAAGAGGAGGATATTTTCTGGGGACCTGTAATTTCTCAGTTCCTCCAAGGTGGCACAATCAAGGGAGAGGAGTTTACTCTTCTCCTGGCCTGCCCTCTGGTCTGGGAGCTTCCACAAGCTTTTCTGCCCAGGATCTGTGAGTGGAATTCCCTCTTCAGAGCCTCCACCAGCTCCACCAGACAGTGCTCCTCCTCACCCCAGGGCCCCCACTCAGGGCTGAGATTCAGATCAGCACTTTGATTCCCCCAGGGTCTTTAGGTCAAGGGCTCAAAAAATGGACACTGCTGCTGCAGTGGCTTCTGCAGTGGCTGCTGCTGGCGGGGCCAGACCACGTTCCCTTCTCACCCATGTGAAAAAGTTTTCTCACTGACCTTTGAAGCTATCTTTGATGGTTGTGGGTTGAGCAATCTGGGAACCGCAGGTGCTGCCAGGAATTCTGTCCCCGAGGCCTGCACCTGTCCTGTTCCTGACAGTGCAGAGCAACCAAGGCTGGGTTGCACTCAGTTCCAAGACTGATGCAACAGACTTTTCCTGTCAGCCTTCCAGGCTACCTTGGACTGGAAATCTCTTTCACTCTGTCGTTTTGTGGCTTCTGCGGCTCTAGAATTTGTTTAGAGTTTTTTTACAGGTATTTTATGGGATATGGAGGGAAGCTTCTACAAGTCTGTCCTTCTACCCCACCATCTTGGCTCTGCCCCACTAGCCTGCAATTATGATTCCTCAGAAATAGTGTTATTCCATGTTTCACCACAATATGGCAGCACTGGAAAGATTGTTGTCATTGTTGATGAATCGTTTTCAGTCACATTCACATTTTCAGTTCATGTCTCCATGTGGAGTTTTTTTGTCATAGATACTGGATTAGTTTACCATTCCCTTCTCCAGCTCATTTTACAGATGAGGAATGTGAGGTAAATGGGATGAAATGACCTGCCCAGTATCACACAGCTAGTAAGTGAATGAGGCCAGATTTGAACTCAGGAAGAGGAGTCTTCCTGTCCGCAGGCCCAGCACTCTATGCCACCTAGCTGCCCAAACTGAAAGAATACTAGTGTTTAAAAAAAGGAGGGATTTCAGAGAAAAGTTTGGGGTTACTCGAAAGCATTACATACATATATTGTTCAAATGTACCAGGGCACTCTCTTCAGCATTTTTTATTTCTAGGCACAGTTCATTGCCCATCTGAAGTGCCTAAGATACATATGTTGATGGATCAGTTCTATGGGTTATCCATCCAACAGCATATAATAGTTTAGGAATTAGTTATACTTTATCTACTTGGTTTTCCCTGTATGGACAAAAGTTCTGTTGATTCCTTCTTCATCATGGTGAACAAGGAGCCCTGGTTTTTTGAGGGTTATGCCAAGAAAGTCCAATCTCTGAAAGGTTCTAATATGCAGGGAAGACTTCAAGTTCATCTATAAAGAATAGTGAACCTTTTGATTTTCTAAATGTAAAAGCCAGGAATCAAAAATACCATACAAAGAGCAATGGCAAGGTACATGATGTGAGCAAACTACAATCTATAACAAATGAGGCACTCTGAAGAAGAGCTGAGGTAAAATATAGCATCACAAAAATGTGGAAGGGAAAAAAGATGGACTGATCACATGGTAAGAACAAGGGATAAGAGGTGGATACCCTGATTGCTCCACTGGTTAGAGTCCAGGACCAAAATCAAGAAGACTTGAGTTTAAATCTGGCCTCAGAAACTGGGCAAGTCACATAAATCAATACTGAATACCAAGCCACCTGCACTGATATCTTATTCTCTTACCAAACTGTAAGCTCCCACCAGGCAAAGACTGGATTCTTTTAAAATTTTGTGTCTACTCCCAGGCCAAAGGCAATGCACAGATGTGGCAGCCAAAGACAACACCAGTTTTGAATATAAACTCATTTGCAAGTTTTTATGGAGGAAAACGAGAGAAGATGATGACCTCTCAGGTCCCCTTCTGCTCTAAATCTACAATCCTCTACTTTATAGTCATCTAAGAAGCAACTGAGGGAAAATTGAATTTGTAGAATGTTGGCAAGAGATGCAATTAAGCCAGTTCATCCCCAGAGTATTTAATGACAAAAATGGAAGGACAATAAATAGGAGAAAAGTGGAAATGTTTTTTCAAAAGTTCTCTAACAAACACGTTTTCTCCATCAATGACAGTACAGTCAACATAGCTGGACTCTAAGAAGAAATGGCACTAAGGAGAACACAGCCCCATGAGCCTCGGTCAATTGATTGGAACTCAGGGAAGACGGTGTGTCAGCTTCATGACTCCTGTAGCATCATCTAGTTAAAGAACAGCTGGCCTAGAAAAAGTAAATACTAGGGTAGGTATGTGCTAGAAATAAATGTAACCTTCAAAGTATTAGAGAACAGATTTTCAAGATACCTGAAAGAGAAAATGCTGAATGTGACAAACCACAAACACTGCTGAGTGCAACACAGAGCAGTGGAAACAAGGATGAATTTGGAATCAGAGAACCTGGGTTTCAACTCTTGCTCTCATATGTTCCTTCCAGCCTAACCTAAGATAGATACTACAACCCAAGAAAAAGGGAATCAAGAGAACATTACTAGCTAATGACCCATATGCCCACTTTATTATCTCTGTAAAATCATCTCTATGAGAGTAATCTTAACATATCTCAAGGGAATGCTGGGTAAAAAATAAGACAAGAAGAGATGAGCTTTCCAAAATATTATCTATAGCAGACCATATCTCTACTGTCACTCAACTGAAAGATGTACAGACTACAAGTTTCCACTACAGTTATTGTTTACTGACTATTTGTGGCAGGGTCAGTAGCAACCCAACTGAAAAACAACTCATTAACAACAAAACAGCAATACTTTCCAAAATGTCTGTTCTCCATAGCTCTATACCTCCATTTATTATAGGATGAAGACATACTTTTTCTCCATAGAATTCTGTAACTACAAGTGATACTCTTCCACACTCTAAAGATTGTAAATGAATCAATATGGCTTCCAAGTATAGATACATGCCAACACAAATTTATATATAACTGTATTAATAAAGCCTTTATGCTCTTGTAAGGATCTTGATGTACTAGAACTTTATTGCCTCCTCCCCTATAGAACTGGAGGTAGCATCTCATATATAAGATTTTTTCCAAGGGAGGGGGGAACCTCTTAAGACCTTAAAATCCTATAAGGCCTTTGTTTCCTCACTTGAATGAATAACCTAAAGCTACTACCTGGTACTCTAACTGAACCCCCTGGAAATTCCACCCATATCAATTGGTAGGAATCCAAAGAGTGTTGATTCTCTTCCTTTTTGCATCTACCTTAAAAACAGTGGAAGTTTCTCCCCTTCTTTCCCAATAATAATGTAACCACATAGCTAAAAGATCCATAGCACCTATACTCAAAGGTAGGAACTTCCATATTCTCCTTGTCATAAACCTCCCTAGGTTGCTATAAGGAAAGAGCTCCACAAACCTTAAGTGCTACGTAAATATAATTACTGTTATCCATCCTTTAAGACTCAATTCAAGAACCATTTCCTCCATAATGCTTTTCTTAACTGTATTTTGGATCACAGGTTTCTTCCTTCTCTGGATTCCTACAGAATTCTGTTTCAGCATAACATATTTCAGAGCTAGAAGGAATCTCAGGTAACAGCTATAAGAGGTTAAACTGTCTTGTCTAAGGTTGCAGAACTAGGTTATCATATACAAAAGATAAAGACTCTGTGGGTAGTGGATACAGTCCTAGAGTTATTAAGACCTAGGTTTGAATCCCAACTCATACAGTTACTTGCTATATGACTCTGCGCAAGATTTAACCTCTCTGCCATGGCTTTCTCACACCCAAAGTAGGGATAATAACACCACCAACCTTACCTGGGAGTTGTGAGGATCAAATGAAACAATACATGGAAAGCAGTATTATTATTGGTTGTCCTGTATTAATCATTTTATGGCTTTGTATATGTACATTCCCTGATTGTAAGGATCCTGTCTTAGACTTCCTTTTTTAAGTTCTTCTGGTGACCTAGCAGGTAACTCAAGTAATTTTTACTGGTCACATCAATTGTGAGCAAGAATCCTACTTCAAGACGGTGAAAGAAATGCTATTCTAGATCAAAATAGATGGAAGACTACAACAACTGTAGAAGTCAATTACCATGAGAAGACCTGGAAATTGTAGCTGATAAACTAATTTTGCTTCCCAAATTTCATCTAAAAAAATGTAATAAATTTTAATCTGAATTCACAGACATCATAAGAAGATCTTTTTTTGAACTCAGAAGTTATCCTGAAAAAAGTAGAATTGGATCAATAACAAATTTTTCTGCTTCAGCCATCCCAGGCACAGGATACTCTGGCCAGCTGACAGTTCACATGCATTCCTTCTGCCTTGGGAGATATATTCTTGTAAATACTTACAGTGGAGAAAGTTATTTATAGACTGATGATAATACCTCTTAAGACCATCCAACTCCCTTTACTCTGATTCGTTACTCATCAAGGAACCCTTTTATCTTAATTTGATTCCATAATTAGATGTTTCTATTAGAAAAGGAATGTGCTGACCAGCTGACAACAATTTCAGGTCCACTTGGGTGTTTTTTCCTAAAGTCAAGTTAATAAGCTGGAATTCTGGTTTATAAATCACTGTCTTTTGAGTGTGGCAAAACAAACTCAGCAAAATACCAGTTCCTTGTAGGACAGGGACTATTTTTAATTTGCATACCCAAATTTAGCACAATTCCTTGAACACAATATGGGTTTAATAAATGTTACGTTTGTTAAACTGAATGTATTCCTTCAAGCCTATTCATCTCTGGATAAACTAATAGAACAGAAATCTTAGACACACAAAAATTCCAACTAAGTCCTGGGCCCACGATGACTCTGCCAAGGTGTAGATAGATAACTTGTGAAAATGTTAACAACCAGATGTTTTTGTCTCAACATCTTCAATACAAGAGTTCTTATCAATGACTACCACATACACACTTCTTACCTTCCTAGCTAGAGTCCATTCAGGGAACATCCTGGAACACAGAGATGAATCTTTTATTACTTTCTCTCTTAAGAAAGGTAGAATTGTCTGGCACAGAGTAGGAGCTCAGGAAATATTTGCTGGCTAAATGCATTAGGTAAAGCAATGAGCATTTAAGTGCCTACTGCATACCAGGCCCTGTGCTAATCATCATCATCAGTATGATCATCACCATAGCTAACATTTATATACTGCCTGCCATGTGCCAGGCACTGTGTGCTAAGTGCTTTACAGTTATTATCTCATTTGATCCTCAAAACAACCCTAGAAAGTAGATGCTATTATTACCCCATTTTATAGATGAGGAAAGTGAGAACAACAGAGAAAGGATTAAGTGTCACAGCTAGAGTCTGAGGATGAATTTGAACTAAGGGGTTCCAGACTCCAGGCCTAGCACTCTATATATACACTATGCCACCAGCTACTAAGCAATAGGGATACAAATACAAGCAAAGAGAAAGATACAAAGAGCTTACATTTTAATGGGGGAAGACAACACAAAAGGAGCTGAAAAGGAGGGAGAGGAGGTGCAAGACCTGGTGCTGAAATTTAGAAAGTCAAAAAAAACAGTGGAAATGAAGACTGGCCGGCTTAAGTCTCTCCCCAAAATGGAGGCCACCTCGAGTAACTCAACAAGGGAGTAGCCTACATATCAAAATGATGTTCCAGCCCTAGAAAATCCCAGGCACTGAGGGAGGATCCAGAGTGGAATTGAAGACATGGTGTAGAAGCTCAGAAAGTCAGAAGCACTGCAGGGAGGGTAATGCAGGTGTGATTAGCCTGGGTCACTCCCCAAAGTGAAAGTGTTGGGTGATCTCTCTAAGAAACTCATTTACATTATCCTTTAGCACTTAGGAATTTTTATACTACCATATTTATTTTCACAGATATTTTGCTCCCAAGGAGGAAAGCAATATCCCCTCAACCACTCACGAATTTTGGCAGCAGATAAAGCTGAAAACAATTTTCCCCACAACTGAATGCATGGCTATCAATCCCCAACAGGCTCCTAGCTAATCACCCTTTCAAGGGAAATTGACAACCATTTAAAGGCAATAAGATTTCACCTGAACCTGAGGAGTAGGGTCCCAATTTTTTATCTTTGGTGTGTCAAAGACAGCTAACATTTTTCATTATCATTTTCATTTCTACAATAGAGAGAAAATTTAATTCTCCTCAGATAATATCAAAAGTATAAAGAAATATCCCACCAGTCCCTTGCATCAATCTGGCCACAGAGAAAACACAGGAAAACAACTTCAAATGTAATGTTATTATGAACTCAAAACTTTATCAGATGGATTAAACAGAGGACAAATAGGAAGCGAAGAGAAAGGAGAACATTGTAATAGTTGAAGCAAGAAGTAATTTATGCTATATAAACTCAACTAGGCTCTCATTCCTAAAGGTCAATTAATCCCTTTTTTCTAATCTATTATAACAAAAGACATAGTCTTCTGTTTCCCTGAGAAGTGTGAGGTCATCCAACACAAGCTCCCATACTCATAGGATCACAGAGGTGGAAGGGACCTGGAACGGCTTTAAGCCCAACCCTCTCATTATACAAATGAGGAAACTGAGGCCCAGACAAAGTAAGTGACTTGTCAAAAGTCACATGGCTCCTGTCTGAGACAGGGTTCAAACTCAAGTTTTCCTGTCTCTACACAGCACCACTGTACCGCCTGGCTGTCACTCAGTTCCCCTCCAGTGTTCCTCATGTCTTGGAATAATAACTTCCTCCATTCCTCAAATTACCAAAATACTATCTTTAACCTCTCACTATAACCCCTTTGTCTATGCCCTGGGTCCATTCTCCCAGGCATCCATCTAGGATTTTGATCCGGCAATTATCTCTTCTCATGTACCTTCTACTCTATGACACTCCATCTCTTGACTTCAGGGCTGTCCCCAGTGCCTGAAACACTTTGAGTAGTTCTACATCCTGGCTTCCTTTAAGTCCCAGCTAAAATCTCACCTTCTGTAGGAAACCTTCCCTGATACCTCTCAATTCTAGCGCCTTCTAGTTTCTTCCTTCTGTTGATTATTTCACTCTTATCCTGTATATAACTTGTTTGGGCACAGCTGTTTGCACATCTTTTGTCCCATTAGTTATGAACTTCTTGAGAGAGAAACTCTCTTTTACCTTTCTTTGCATCCCTAAATCAAATGAGATAACATTTGTAAAAAAGCAATTAGCACAGTATGTGGGGCATAGTATGCACTATATGAATGCTTATTTCCCCTCTACCCCTGGCATTTAACAAGGTATGTGGCACATAGTAGGCACTTAAATGCTTACTGAATGACTGAACAAAAGATATTAATATTTTCTTAAAAGAAAAAAAGGAAGTCATTCCTCCCATGGCTCTGTTGACACTAGACTAACCTAGTTCTCCTATTTCTAGACTGTTTCTTATTTATATCACTGAAACTTCTTCCTCTGCCCTAATAACGGTATTCATCAAAGTCCTATCCTTAGAACACTTTTCTTCCCAAAAGCTTTAAATATTACCTTTATGAGGATTTACCATTCTCTCTGCTTCTGGCCCCACACTGTCAACTGCCTGCCAGTCATCATCCTCTAGCTTTCACATCAACATTCAACTTTAACATGCCCGAAATCAAATTCAATTTCCCCCTCTCAAACCTGGCTCCTCTTCTTGACTGGTCATTCTGTTTGTACCATATTCCTCAGTAATTTGATTCATAACCTCATGATGACTCCGACTCCCTCTGCCTTATCCCATGTCCCTTCAGTTACCAAGTGCTAACAACCTGATCTCCAAAGTATGGCACACATTCTCTTCTCCTTTCCAAACACACTGTTGTTCAGTTGTTTCAGTTGTGTCTGCAGTCTTCCATGACCCCATTTGGGGTTTCCTTGACAAATATACTGGAGTGGTTTGCCATTTCCTTCTCCAGTTTATTTTATAGAGGAGGAAACTAAGGCAAATGGGGTTAAGTGACTTGTCCAGGGTCACACAACTAGTAAGCCAAATTTGAACTCAGGAAGATGAGTCTTCCTGACAAGCCCAGCCTGCTATTCACTGTGCCACTTAGCTGCCCTATTACTTCTACCCAAACCCAAGCCCTCATCAGCTCTAACCTCTATGACAACAGCTAGTACCCCTGCTATACAGTTTCCTAAAACACAGCTCCCCATTCAAAACCCTTCAATGGCTCTCGTAAAATACCAATATTTATCTTAGCTTTCGAGACCTTCCAAACTCTCGCCCTACCTTTATTGACTTCTCTCCCACATCTCTCCTTCACATGTTCCACTCTCCTGTCAAACTAGACATTCTCCAAATGTGTTCTTTGTTTTTCCACCTCAATGTCTTCACTCATACTATTCCCTCCATCTACAAGATAAGGAATCACATTGTTAAGCATTTTGTCATGCAAAAAGACTAGATCTAGTCTAGTCCTAGTTATTAGAACTCTGTGCAAAATTATGACCAACAAAAATACATCCCTGACTGTGCTTTGCAGATCTTTTAGTATTTCACAGGCTGTAGGCAGCTTTTTCCTATATAAATAGAGGTACTAGAGAGTGCAGGCTGTCTTAGTTTTCTCCACTGTAAAATGAGGAAAATAATAGCTTCCACTACTTCCCAGGGTTATTGTGATGATAAAATGAGATATTTGTAAAGTTCTATAAATGTTAATTATTACTATAAATAGCTTCAAATATTACTATTACAATAAATTATAAATTACAATGAGAATTACAGACTGACAATGACAGTGTTAAATTCCAGGAAATGTAAACATGAAGGAAAAAAATGAAGCTTTAAATCAGAGTGGAGTAAGATTTTATATTCTTTTACATTTACATTACATTCATGTGAAAGCAGACTAAGGCCCCCATCACCTTCATCTTTCAGAAATATTTAGAAAGCATTTTTCTCAACATCCTAGTCTGAAGCCTTTGATCTAATCTGAAGGATAAACTTTACCGGTCTTTCTTTAGCTATCAGTTCTCAAAATCTGCACTAACATCTTTTAACACTATCTTATCAAAGGTTCAACTAATTTCTAAACTACCCTTCTAGAAGCAACTACTCCCCTAAGTTATTAAAGCAACAGAAGAGAAAGAAATTTCTGAATAATTAGTGAAAGTATCTCAAGTTCACCTTTGACCCTCTAAAAAGAATCCTTGAAGGGAGTTGTAAGAGTAGAATTGAAGAGTTTTAGGAAAATGATTCTCCAAGGGTGCACAAAAGTTAAGTAACTATTGTTCTGTGAGAGGAAACAAACAGGCTACCTGAACCACTACCTAAACTTTGTACCCAAAACCAAAGAACCTTTTTCCACACAGGGCAAGGTGGCCAAAACTTTTTACCTCAATACTCTTTCAGACCAGAAATAAGAAGAAACGATAACCATGAGAGAACAGAGTACTTTTAGCACAAAGTACAGTAGTCACCTAACAAATATTCGTAGAAATGACAGTTTCTTTAAAAGCTCTGAAAAAAAAGCTTCTTCATGAGGGTTTTCCTCATCTCTCCCAGCTGCTCTCTGAAGTAATATAAGTTCCTGGAGACAATTTCATTTTTGTCTTTGCCACACAGATGCTTAGCACAGTATCTGACACTGAATAGGTATTTAATAAATGCTTAATGATTGATTGATGGACTAAGCTGGGAGAGTTTCACCAGCAGCATTTGGCCAACAGATAATAAACAGTTTTAGCCACAGCAACTCATGAAATTATTTAATTAAAAGTGGCAGTGAAAAAAGTACCCACATTGATAAAATCACCTATCATAACTATTGAAACAAAGGCAGTGAATCAAACAAAAAGTTTGGCCACCGTGCCTAAACCTTTATAAGTGTTAAGATAAGTTATCTCGATCCTTAAACTGCATATTTAAGAAATGTCCATATTATTTTTCACAGATGGCTGCACCAGGCAAATCGCAAAATGCATAAAAGAAATTCTGTCAACAATGATCTCTTTATCCCATTTATTATCCTTGTGAATGAGTAGACAATTGGTAATAACACTTCCACCTAGAAGATGAACAAACACACTACAGATTAAACAAGGGTTAATTAGTCCAGGCAGTGCCAGGAATTTAAACCCAGCTGGGCCATTTCTGATCTACTTCTCCACTTGCACTAGAACATCTGGTTTCAAATAAAAACAAGCGCACATCACATATAGTGGGGTTTGGGGGGGGGAGGGGAGTGGAACAGCATTGATGTAGCATTAAAACTAAATCTTCAATAAGTGACATCCAACTCATGTTGGGACAGAAGGCATACTAATAGGTCAAAGAAAAAGTGGACATGTCATTTTTTCAGTCATGTCCAACTCTTGCTGACCCCATTTGGGGTTTTCTTGGCAAAGATACTGGCGTGGTTTTCCCTTTCCTTCTCCAGCTCATTTTCCAGGAGGAAACTGAGGCAAACAGGGTTAAATGACTTCCCCAGGGTCACACAGTTGATGTCTAAGGCTAGATTTGAACTCAGGAAGATGAGTCTTCCTGTCTCCAGGTAGGGTACTTTATCCACTGTACCACCCTACCACCTCCCTCCAATTTCCAACTCTGGAACCATAAACAAATCAATATAACCCTTAACCCTAGAAAAGATGTGCCAATCTATTTCCTTAAGGCTCCACTCACCCAATTTAACTTCCCAAATCAAAATACCTGACACTCCTAGCCCTCTTTATGTGGAGCCTTCCCAGAAGGGAAGCTTCTGGAGGGAAGGGACTATCTTCTTTTTTGTTTTGTTTGACACAAGTAAGAACTTAATACTTTTTCATACATTCATCCTGGCTACTCCCATCCTCAAATCCCTGAAACCCTTTTCCCACTTACTTTAAGCAAATGACTTCCTCTGCATCCTTTACTTAATGAAAAGATCTCAAGCTACCTAGCACAACTTTCCTTATTCACCCAGTGGATCTCTCCGCAATACCCTTCTCAAAGGTCAACAAACGCTAATCTTTTTTTCTCATTCCTCCTTGTCTTTGATCTCTTAGAAGCATAGGACATTCTTTTTTAAAAACTCTTCTTGGGGGCAGAGCCAAGATGGCGGAGAAGAAAGACACACATATGCTGGGTCTCCCCACACAGCCCATAAAATATCTGTAGAGAGGGACTTTCAACAAATTCTGGAGCAGCAGAAGTGGAGAACAACAGAAGGCGATTTCCAGCCTAGGGTGACCTGAAAGGCCAGTGGGAAACATCTGTTGCACGGGACGCAGAGCGGATCCCAGCCCAGTCTTGGCCGCCCAGCCCATGTGGCTCACCAACAGCCTTCAAGGGCGGAATCTCCAGTCCCAGAAGCAGTGGTTCGCAGATCCCTCAACCCACAGTCGCCAAAGGTCAGTGACAGCGTTTTCTGGGAAGGGAGAAGGGCCTTCCCAGCTCCTGCCTAAGGCAGCAGCTGCAGAGGCTACATCGGGCAAGTGGCTGCAGTTCCCACAGCAGCCCCTACAGCATCCTGCATCCGTTGTTGGATCGTAAAAACCCTGGGGGCACTGAGCAGCCCATTCTTACCTCAGCCCTAAGTAGAGGCCCTGCAGCAGCTGATCTTTATCTCACATTGAATGGCGACCCTGCCCATGCAGCTCATCTGAATCTCAGCCCCCAGTGCTGCCTTGGTGGAACTGGTGGCCAGGTGTCTGTGGAGAGGAAACTGCTAAGATTCTGGGCACAAAAATCTCTCACTCCTCCCAGACCAGTGTGCCACCTTGGAGGAACCGAGATCTTACAGATTCCCAGAGTATACCCTACTCTTGACAAAGGACCCAAAAGTCAAGTAACTGGTTGGGAAAATGCCCAAAAAAGGGAAAAAAAATAAGACTACAAAAGGTTACTTTCTTAGTGAACAGATATCTTCTCCCAACCATTCAGATGAGGAAGAACAATGCTTACCATCAGAGAAAGACATAAAAGTCAAGGCTTCTGTATCCCAAATATCCAAAATAAATATTCAATGGTATCAGGCCATGGAAGAGATCAAAAAGAATTTTGAAAATCAAGTTAGAGAGGTGGAAGAAAAATTGGGAAGAGAAATGAGAGATGCAAGAAAAGTATGAAAAGCAGGTCAACACCTTGCTAAAGGAGACCCAAAAAAATGCTGAAGAAAATAACACCTTTAAAAATAGGCTAACTCAATTGGAAAAAGAGGTTCAAAAAGCCAATGAGGAGAAGAATGCTTTAAAAAGCAGAATCAGCCAAATGGAAAAGGAGGCTCAAAAGCTCCCTGAAGAAAATAGTTCTTTAAAAATTAGATTGGAACAGATGGAGGCTAATGACTTTATGAGAAACCAAGAAATCACAAAACAAAACCAAAAGAATGAAAAAATGGAAGATGATGTGAAATATCTCATTGGAAAAACAACTGACATGGAGAATAGATCCAGGAGAGACAATTTAAAAATTATGGGACTACCTGAAAAACATGAGCAAAAAAAGAGCCTAGACATCATCTTTCATGAAATTATCAAGGAAAACTGCCCTGATATTCTAGAACCAGGGGGCAAAATAAATATTGGAAGAATCCACTGATCAACTCCTGAAAGAGATCCAAAAAGAGAAACTCCTAGGAACATTGTGGCCAAATTCCAGAGTTCCCAGGTCAAGGAGAAAATATTGCAAGCAGCTAGAAAGAAACAATTCAAGTATTGTGGAAATACAATCAGGATAACACAAGATCTAGCAGCTTCTACATTAAGGGATCAAAAGGTGTGGAATATGATATTCCAGAAGTCAAAGGAATTAGAACTAAAACCAGGAATCACCTACCTAGCAAAACTGAGTATAATTCTTCAGGGGAAAAAATGGTCTTTCAATGAAATAGAGGACTTTCAAGTATTCTTGATGAAAAGACCAGAGCTGAAAAGAAAATTTGACTTTCAAACAAAAGAATCAAGAGAAGCATGAAAAGGTAAACAATAAAGAGAAATCATAAGGGACTTACTAAAGTTGAACTATTTACATTCCTACAGCGAAAGACAATATTTATAACTCTTGAAACTCTTTTCAGTATCTGGGTAGTTGGTAGGATTACATACACACACACATACACACAGCACAGTGTGAGTTGAACAGGATGGGATCATATCTTTAAAAAATGAAATTAAGGGGTGAGAGAAATATATTGGGAGGAGAAAGGAAGAAATGGAATGGGGCAAATTATCTCTCATAAAAGAGGCAAGTAAAAGACTTTTTAGTGGAGGGAAAAAGAGGGGAGGTAAGAGAAAAAACATGAAGCTTACTCTCATCACATTTGACTAAAGGAAGGAATAAAATGCACACTCATATTGGTATGAAAACCTATCTTACAATACAGGAAAGTGGGGGAGAAGGGGATAAGCAGGGTGGGGGGGATGATGGAAGGGAGGGCAATGTGAGGAGAGAGCAATTAGAAGTCAACACTCTTGGGGAGGGACAGGGTCAAAACAGAGAATAGAAAAAATGGGGCGCAGGATAGGATGAAGGGAAATATAGTTAGTCTTACACAACATGACTATTATGGAAGTCATTTGCAAAACTACACAGATATGGCCTATATTGAATAGCTTGCCTTCCCAATGGCATGGGTGGGGAGGGAGGGAGGAAGAGAAGTTGGAACTCAAAGTTTTAGGAACAACTGTCGAGTATTGTTCTTGCATACAACTAGGAAATAAGAAATACAGGTAATGGGAGAAGATGGGGATAAGGGAAGGGAGGGATGTTAGAAGGGAGGGCAGATTGGTGATAGGGGTAATTAGAATGCTCAGCGTTTTGGGGTGGGGGAGGGGAGAGATGCGAAGAAAATTTGAAACTCAAAATTTTGTGGAAATGAATGTTGAAAACAAATAAATAAATTAAAAAAACAAAAAACAAAAAAACTCTTCTTCCCTTTAGCTTCAGTAACACTGAACTGTGCTGGTTTTCCTTGTAATTTCAACTATTCATCTTTCTCCTCTTGTACTCCAACTACCAACACTCAACAAAGTCAGTCTTGGGCCCTCTTACTAGTCCCTGCAAATTCACTTCTTTCTACATACTTCATTTCCTCAAGAAACTAATCCTCTTTAGGTTTGCCAATCCACATGCATTTATTAAATAAAAAGGCAGACAAAAACTGGGTCCCTGCCCTTACATTTTAATGAGGGAGACAAAATGCAAAAACAAACGAACAAAAAAAACCCCACAAGAACATACAAGAGAAATATCAAATAAGTGGAAGGCCAGGGAGGGGGCATACTAAGGGAGAGGTCTCATATCTCCTCTATGTTGATGATCATTTTGTTTCCTTAGGACACCCAACTACCAAGACAAGGATGCCATAAGCAGAAAAGCAGCTTCAGCTCTCCAGAAAGGAATAACTATCACTGTAAATTAAGTAATTGACATATAGGTTTCTAAATCAGCCTTCTATAAATTAGCTTAGGTCCTAATACTCAACAAATCTATGAAGTGTTCTTCCCATAAATATTCTCATTCTATCCTTAAAATTTCTTTAAATCACATTTTTCAAAAAGTGCTCTTAGCAGGTCTCTCATTACCACTTATTACATTAGAAAGGTAAGTATTGTGAAAGTAATTTTCTAATCTACAAGAAGCAATCATTTTTCCTAAAAGTTTAAAAGCACATACCAAAAGTCCTTTTTTTATTTTGCTATATATGATGGTTTACCATCCATTTACCTCTGATTTCCCACAGGAATATCAACTGGTCTTGGTAGTTTTATGAAATTTTAATTTTTCCAAGCTGCTTTTTAAATATTTTTTCTGAAAGTCTCTATTCCTACTACAAAAATCTACCTATCTTCCTGCCTTGTAGCAGTAATCAAGACCTGATCAAAGTTTGACAAAGAAATTAGGGCACAAAGCAATTGGTAGCAGAGTATAAGTCCACAATGCCAGGTCATTCAGAATTTTCTTGTCATCATTAATTACAAAACACTCATCATTCTGAATAGGGAGGAGAGTTGGGGGGTGGGGATGAAAGAGTTTGACAACTCTTTCATTGAATCATACCCATAAGAAACCTTACAGATCATCCAGTCACCTGCTCACACTTCACAGAACACCCAGATGACTGCTGGCAAAAACACAGCACCTGTCAGAAGGGTCTCCACTCACTCTGAAATTTTCCCCATTATACCAATGTTTCTTGGCCCCAAAAAAGCATAAAATGCTTAGATTAGCTTACAGAGGATGGATCCATCTACCCTCCAGGGAGTCAAATCCTGACTGCAGTCTGTTAATTCTGAAGTTAAGATGCATCTTTCAAAATGCATCTGTTAGTCTAATGAATTTATTTTCTTCTTCTAAACCTTGGGAGCCCTCTGAACTTTATATTTCATTTTCCAATTTGCAATTCCTCTGGATTACCGACTATTTCCTATTAGTACCTACAGTCTCTGAGAGGCTCTTAACTGAGCTTAACCAGATTTGTAAATAGATGCAGGAGCACCTAACATCTATTCTCCACCAACAGTCAATATGAAAGGAAGACTATGAGCTCTAACTAGGATTTGGTGTGAAAGCTACACAGATCAGTAATGGCCTCCCTGGCTCCCTGTCCAGCACTGGGCTCTCTTCTTCCTATTCAGCTCAGCACACATGTTTTAAACACCTTCCTATACAGAAGGCACTGGGCTAAGTTCTACACCACTAAGTAGCATCAACAGTCTCTGTAGTTTATTACCTGGTCATTCAGCGATGCTTTTAAAAATCACTATCTAAAAAAAGCACAGTTTAACAACTTCTTTTCTTGAGTCAAACTTAAAGTTAGCTAGAAGACCCAGTGTTGGACCTGGAGTCAGAAAGATCTGAGTTCAAATCCAGCCTCAGTCCCTTATTAGCTGTGAGACCTCGGTCAAGTCTGTCTGCCTCTTTTTTTCAAGTGCAAAATGGGGACAGAAATAGCACATATCCCACAGGGTTACGGTGAGACTAAAACAATAACTGTGAAGCACCCTACACAAATGCTAGCTATTACTATTATTATCCCATTGTTGAGACTCAGCCTGGCATAGTAAATAGTGAACTGATCTGAGTCAGAAAGGCCTGGGTTCAATTAATGCCTCAGATTCAAGATGGCTGTGTGACCCGAGGTAAGTCACTTAACTTCTAAGAATCCTTAGCAGCTCTCTATGACAAGGCTTGGTTTTTAAGCTGGTTTATGAACTTTCAAAAAAATTTGATATTTGTGTTTCAATATAATTGATTTCCTTTATAAGCCTATGTTAGTTTATTTTGTGCATTTTGAATATATTATTCTGAGAAAGGGTCCATGACCCACAACACAAAACAAAAGTGTTAAGAACCTCTGCTCTGAGAGTACAAGTTACAGATGAGTTGCCCAACAAGCATCTATACTAGGAATTCTCTACATGAATTAAAATCATAATAGGGTCTGACCCACACACACACAAAAAATGGACACAGACATTCATCCCCACAATTAATGCTTGCTTAACATTTCAAAGAGGATGGACATCTGTTCAAAGTATGGTCACTCAAGTCTGTAGTCAACCAGAGAAAAATCTAACTTTTCAAAGCTCATTATATTACTCAAAACGTTCCACACAATCAGATTTTTATTGATAAAAGGAATAAGTACCTGATTATACGCCATTTGAAGAATATATAATGCCTGCTAGTTTTCTGGAAGTGCTAGACAGCTCAGGAAGAGATCAGCTAAGTTCTTCAGATATCCTTTGTTCAACCAGAAAACACTGGGAGAGGAAGGGGAAGGGTGCTGGGAAAAGGGGGGAAGGGTTTCAGGGAAATCTTCCCAGAAGAGGTAGCAGCCTTTAAACTGAACCTGGACTGTGAGAGGTTGACTTGAAGGTGTCCATTCTAAACATGTGGAAGCTTCTTTGAATGGACAGGTTGGAGAGGGAATATTGGCTAAAACATCAAGTATGTGAAGGAAAGTAACAAGAAATAATGTGGGAAAGGTAAAATGGAGTCAGATTTGGTAGTTAACATCAGTGGTCATAGGTCTGTGAACAGAGAAGTCGTATGGTTAGATGTAAGTACTGGGTAGATTACTTTGACAGCAGGGAGGTGGGCTGGGTTGGAGAAGGGAATGTCCAGAAGCAATATTATTTTCCTCTACTTCTAGACATTAACCATCTGCTTCTGCCAGGGGAACCTCACCAGCCTCCACACATACTATGCTCACTCCTACCCAATGAGTTCTTCCACCTTCAGTGAGCTCTCTCCTCTCTCCCCTTTCCCCAAATATCTTTGAAGGCCTAAATCCTGCTCTCTACAAATATTGTCCAACTACTCCAGCTCATCCTGAGCTCTCCCATCTCTCTCAACTCCTACTGTATTTATCACAGATACTGTATTATATCACACTATTTGACATTTAGCTGTTGTCTATTTCATTAAGCATTCAATAAATATCGCTAGCATTTATACGGCCCTTTAAGATTCGTAAAGCCCTTAAAATTTAAAAATAATGTGACAAAGTATATTCTACAAACTATAAGAATACAAAAATAAAAGGACTAACTCAAAGAGCTTAAAAATAATGCTACCCTGACCAACAATGCCTTACAATGACAGTGTTAACTCATTTAAATAAAATCCCACCATAATGTTGTGGAACCTCCACTATAATAACCTTACATTTGCCCCCTCAATGTTGTTTCTCCAAATAAATTAACAATGCTAGGGAGGGTATGTCCATGCTTGCTCTATTTTGTTCCTGGTCCCAATACACCAGGAACATGATTTCTAACAATGTCTTCATCATAAAAAAAAAAAAAAATGCCCTAGGGATAAAAACTGGGATTCAGTACTCTGGAACAGGATTTAACTTGCATAATAAATTAGTGTCATCACCCTTCCTAAGACTTGAAAACTTGGCAGGATTTAGATAGACTGAGAAGAGGTCTTGAAGGCGTTCCTTTCAGGAGGAACAACACACAGGGGAGGAAATGAAAAAGGCATGTTTGGAAACAGTAAATCAGTATGGCCTAAACAGAGGATTAAAGTGGGGAACAAAATGGTATAAAGTTAGAAAAAGGAATGGGAATGAAAGTGTGAACAGCCTTGAATGCCAGGCCAAGGAAACTGTACTGCAGCCTTAATTAAAATACAGATACTTCAGTTTCACTTAGTAAAGTCTTGTGGTCCCCTTTCTTAGTACTTAGTACTAAACTGTATTGAGCTTAATATTTTACATTTTACATTACATTATAACAATCCAAACATAAGTGTAAGTAGGTTTGAGGTGCTCTTTACTTCTACATGGCTATCAGTTGACAATACTTCTGTGGGTCCCAAACTGAAGGGAAAAAATGCTTCCCCACTGCAATACATGCCAAAACATAAATGTACACATGATCCTTCTAGAAATACAGAGAAATAAATACAAATGCAACTAACTTTGATTGTCAAGTGTCCAGCCTCAGTTATTTAGCACCTCAGTAAACCATGGGGAGAAAAAAACCTGAAAACACTGGTGTATAAGAAGAGCCAAAGATGCCGGATCCCATTTATGCACACAGTCGTGAAGATGATACTCTAGTGGTCTTTGACCAGCAGTATCATAAAAGTAAATGACAATGTTTCACAGACAATGAGAGTTGATAATTATTTTTATAGACTGTCCAGAAGGTCATACAACCTCAAATTCTATACTTTTATGAGAAAGCAAGAAAACCAACTATCATCAAAGAAGGATCCTACATGACCATTCTCTGGTATTCTCTTCTTGTTTCCTCACTCTGTCAGGGAGGTGACCCTGGGTTCTCAATGCTAGATCAACATAGTATGAGCTGTGACAGGTTCTATCACGTACAAAAGGCTGCCATACCGTGAGACTGGCAACAGATGGTTTGTCTCTCATCCAAGAGACAGACAGCTTCAGTTTAAAAAATCAACTTCACAATTACGACTTGGAGGAGGCATGTTTAAACAGCAGTTCTGAAAAAGATCTGACGGTTTTGGTGAACTACAAGCTCAACATGAAGCAGCAGTGTGATGTGGTAGCTCATGTGTTCTGGGGCCACATAAGGAGCCATGACTTCCAGGAATGAGGAGCTGATGCTCCTTCTGTATGTGTCCTGATCAGACAGCATAGGGAGTACTGTGTTCCATTCTACAATTTTGAAATGAGATCAGTAAGCCAGAAAATGTGCAGGAAGGCACGCAGGATGGCCGAAGGGACCAGTTGAATGTACTGGGGGTTTACAGCCTAGAGAAGATCTATCTAAGTCCATAGATTGAGATAGAGTTAGAAGGAACTAAAGAAGGCTTCATGGCCAACCCTTATCATTTTACAGTTGGGAAACTAAAGCACAGGGAGTGAGCGGGCCACCCAGAGGGTCGCAGCTGGCATCTGAAGGCAGGTCTTCTTGATTCAAGTCCACTGTTCTATTGCTATGCCATTGGATAAAGAGCTCTGTTCAGTATTTCAGGAGCTGTCAAATTTGCTATTTTGCTCCACAGGATACAATCAGGCCCAATGGGTTTACCTGAAAAGAGGTAAATTTATACCTGAAGCAGCAATTAGAAATACTCATAGGTAGAAAACTTTGCCTCAGGAGGGAGAGGGTTTCCCCTCCTTGGAGGACTTCATGCAGAGAGGATCAATGACCACTTAGAAAGAATGAAATCATAAAAGTTCCTTTTAGGTAAGGGCTGGACTATCTGTCTACTCTGGCCCATACCAGCTCTACAATTCTGTGATTCTATGACCAGACTCATCAGTAGGCTGGCTTCAGCAATGAATTTCTAGCCACAGGAACTCACAAAGATCATCTAGGGCTGCCAAAGTAATTACTCTTCAAACACAAGTCTCATCATGTCACTCCTCCGCTGCAGTGAGCGGGCTCCCCATTGCCCTTAGGGTCTCATCCACAAACTCTTCTGTTTGGCATTTAAAGTTATTCAAAATTTAGTTCCAGTTCACTTTTCTTTTTCTAATTAGTTTAACAATCAATAAAGACAAATGAAGAATATAGTATAAAAGAATAAAAAAGAAGACTATAGAAAAACACTGGCTTCTGCTATAGTTAGTTTTTTTAAAAGTATATTCTAAATTTATCAAAGTAGTAACCCCTTTTGACCTCTTTTTGTTTTATTCTACATATTCTATTTGCAACTTACTATTATCATTGTCTTTTCTCTTTTTTTTCCTTCGCATTCTCTAAGATGCAGCTCAGGAACCATCAGGCATGAAGCCCTGCCCTCTCCCTCCCTCCCTAAATACTCTATATCTAACTCCTTTATGTGTGCATATATTTATCAATTGTATATTTATGCTCTATTTTTTCATGTATTTGTTGAATTCCTTTTTAAAATGTAAGCTGAGTATAGGGATCATTTGATTCTTTGTACTTCTACTCCCAGCACTTAGTACACTTCCTGGAACATACAAGCACCTGTTCAATGATTAGCTGAGCCTTTCCACTGTCTCAACCCTCATCCACACAAGAGACAAAGTCACACTTGTAACAAATAAGTAGTCAGGAAAAAATATCACTATATAGCCACCTCTGAAAATGTACTTCTCATTTTGTACCTCTATCTAGTTTATAACCTCTTTTCTAAGAGTCAGGACACAAGCTTCATCAGTCTCATGAAGTCATTCTGGTCACTGCCTTAACCAGAGTATTGAAATCTTGCACAGTTGCTTTCTGGTCATCATGAAAATTTTTCTCTTAGTTTCATTTATTTCACTCCGTATCAGTTCACACAAGTCTTCCCAAGTTTTTCTGTGTTCTTGACAGGCATCATTTCTTATAGAGCAATAACATTCCATTACATTCACAGCTCAACATGCTCAGCTAGTCCCCAGTTGATGGGCACCCTCTGTTCCCAATTCTTTGCTAATATAAAAAATGCTGCCATAAATATCTTTTGTATGTACGAGTCCTTTTCTTCATCTCCGAACTCTTTGGCATATATTCAGTTTGCCTTTCCAGGTTTACCATACCTTTCTTCCCTAAACCCCAACTCCATGGTCTAGTTGAATTGGCCTTCCTGTGGCTGCTCACACATGACCTTCCATCTCTCACATCTTGAATGCACATTTTACCTTGCCTTTTAGAATCCCTTTCTTCATAGGTTATCTCCTACATAAGACCTGATCAGAACAGCGATCTTGAGTTAAGTGTATTGTGCTTAAGACATGAAGTACTAGAACTATTTCTATTAAAAGGATCAAAACAATGTTTCACTGCTTCAGTTGTTATATGCTATGGGCTCAGTATAACAGTGATACGCAAAGTTTGAGTTCTAAGTAGTCAATCTAAGAGAAAGGTGAGACAGGGAAGGGTGGGGAGGGAAGGGCTAACCCAGCGTTACCCATTAATAGTGATTAAAGAAGAATGAGTAACAGGTATAGACAAGCATAGAAGTGATAAGGGAATATGATAGATTTCAAGGCCTTGCAGATCTGAGAATGCCACAAGGTAAAGGAAAATTCAAAGACATTATAATAATCAGCTCAGTGGATAGATGAGAGGAAAAATAAAAGGAGCTTCTGATGATGGTCACTGTCACCTTCTCCCTATAAAAAAAGAGTATTTTATACACAAGCTAAAATGAGAACCTATTAATAATAGATAACGGCTATGTCTCATCTAGAGATAGCTAACCAAAAGATAAGCCAAAAAGCACTTCTGGCACAAGAGAAGATGAAATGCACCTCTTTCCTTAGAGAGGTGGAAGACTACAGTTGTGGAATGCTGAATATACTGTCAAGACAGTCATTCTGGCTGGTGTTTCCCTTTGTTACATAAGAAGGTGCTGGATATTGGTGGTATACAAAGAAATGACAGTGCGGTAAAAGTAGCATCTAATAATAATAGCTAGCTTTAAGGTTTTCAAGTATTTTACAAATATTATCTCATTTTATCCTGACAACCACCCAAGAGGTAAGTGCTATTATTGACTCCATTTTACAGTTGAGGAAACTGAAGCAGACAGGTTAATCAATCTGCCTGGGTCACTGAGGCTAGATTTGAATTCAGGTCTCCAGGTCCAATGTTTCATCCACTAAGTCACCTAAACTGCATCAATAATATTTTTAGGAATTAGAGTTTAGGGAAGCTAAGTTAGAACAATAAACTTTCACTTTCTACCACAGTATGTACTCCAAAGGACTCGTGTGCTACACTAAATAGCAAGAGCAACTTAGAAGGAAAAATATTTCTTGAAGGTAAAGGAATAAACCACTGCAACCCCAGGGCTACAAATTTACCAAAAGACCATGGAATTCTTACAGAGGAATATTTGCTAATATTAAGACTATGACTTCCTAAGAGGGCCTAGTTCTACAGAACTATGTGCCTATAAGTAGTCAAAGTCTCCTAGGGAATCTCTGTCCTTAGAAGTGGTGGTAACTCTTAACATCAAGGCAACAACTTACAAGAAGGCTCAGCCTTGGAAAAAACCATGTTCCTAGTAGCAGACAAGGCCTCTTAGGGTACATCTATTTTTAGTGGGAAGGAGGGGCAGGAATAACTGCCATCAAGGCTATATAACCAAGTGTCTCAGTCCTGAGGGAACTATGTGCTTAGTAGCAGACAGGGACTCCCAGGAAATACGTATATGCCAGCTCACATTAAGAAAGCATATTCTCGTACTCTCAGGCAAGAATGGTGGATTAGAGGATCAATTTTGTTTTGTTTTGTTTGCTTGTAGACCTTCTCAACAAAACTGAATATAATCCTTCTGAGGGGAAATGGATATTTAGTGAAATAGAAGACTTTCAAGCATTCCTGATGAAAAGACTAGAGCTGAATAAAAAATATGACATTCAAACATAAGATTCAAGAGAAGCATAAAAAGGTAAACATGAAAGAGTAATAATACAAGACTCAATAAAATTAAATTTCATATTCCTATATGGACAGATGATACATATAACTCCTAAGAATTTTATCACTATTAGAGCAGCTAATTGGGTAAATCACTTATGTTGGGATGATCTCCAAAAAATATGCAGTGAGAAAGAGGGATGCATTGGGAGAAGGAGGAAGGGAGAGGTAGAATGGGAAAAACATGCTTATATAAAAGGGGCACACAAGGAAATGCTTTTACAGGAAGAAGAAGTAGAGGGGATAGCAGGCAATGCTTGAACTTCACACTCTCATCAAAATTGGTTCAAAAAGGGAAGAATATATATATATATACATACATACACACACACACACACACACACACACACACACACACACACATACATACACACACACTCAGTTGGGTACAGATACCAATCTTACCCAATAGGGAGATAGGAGGGGAAGGAGGAGATTATAATGGAAAAGTAGATTGGAGGACTTCAGAAGCATGACAGACTTTTGAGGAGGAGGAGGAGAGAGAGAGAGAGAGCGCACAGAGGAAAATTGGGAGAGAGGGAAATACACAGTGAATGATCATAATTGTGAATGTTAATAGAATGGAAGTGGATAGCAGAATAGATTGAAAACCAGGATCCAGCAACATGCTGTGTACAAGAAACACATTTGGGACAGAGAGTCACACATAGAGTTGAAATGAAGGACTTGAGCAGAGTCTATTATTCTTTGCTGAAGTGAAGAAGGCAGGGATGGCAATAATGATCTCAGACAAAACAAAAGAAAAAATAGACCTAATTGAAAGAGATAATCAGGAAAACTACATTTTGCTAAAAGGTATCACAGAAAATGAAGTAATATCAAAAAATTTTATAGTAAATTTCTCTGATAAAGGCCTCATTTCTCAAATATATAGGGAACTGAATTATATGTATAAACACAAGAGCCATTCCCCAACTGATAAATTTTAGGTTAAAGGACATGAAAAGGCAGTTTTCAGAAGAAGAAATCAAAGCTATCTTTAAGCATTTTAAAAAATCATCTAAATTACTACTGATTCAAGAAAGGAAAATTAAAACAACTCACCTATTACCTCACACTTATCAGAAATGACAAATGCTAGAGGGGATGAGAGAAAATAGGTACATTAATGAACTGTTGGCAGAGTAGTAAACTGGGTCAACCATTCTGGACAACAATCTGGAACTATGCTCAAAGGGCCCTAAAAATTTGCCTGCCCACTAGGTCTGTACCCAAAGAGATCAAAGATGGAAAAGGATCTATATTTATATTTATAGCAACTCTTTTTGTAATGGCAAAGAATTAAAAATTGAGAGGATGCATATCTGTTGGGGAGTGGCTGAATACGTTGTGGCATATGATTGAGATGGAGTATTATTGTGCTGTGGAAAATGATGAGGGGAGTGGTTTCAGAAAAACATGGCAAGACCAATAAGAACTAACGCAAAGTGAAGTGAGAAGAACCAGAAGATCATTGTGTTCAGTAACCACAATGTTGTAATGAAGATCAACTGTGAAAGACTTGGCTACTCCAATCAATAAAATGATTCAAAATAATTCTAGAGGTCTCATGATGAAAAATATTATCCACCTCCAGAGAGAGAATTGATGGACTCTGAGTGCAAATTTCAGTAAAATTTTCTTAGTCTCTTTATTTTTCTTGCTTTTTTTGTAAAATAAATAATATGGAAATGTTTTTTACATTATTTCACACGTCTAACAGATATATTGTTTGCCTTCTCAATGGGTGGGAAGATGTAGGAGGGAGGGAGAGAATTTGGAACTCGAAATTTAAGAAGAAAAAGAATGCTAAAAATAAGCAGTATTTTTTTTAAAAAAAAAGAGAAAATGTACTCTCTCATCATCCAGTAGGGTTATCCTACAACTATCCAGCTAATCCCACTAATTAGTATACATGATTTCCTTTTAAATGTTAAATAACTAAGGTGTTACCAGGTATACAAAGCTACTCATACACATGCATGTACTTACCCATATGTCCCAGTATCTAATCCCTAACCAAAATAAGCATATAGATGGTATTCAATAAATATTCAAATTTAAATTCACAAATTGTTCCAAACTGAACATCTCTCTGAAAATAATCACCATTAAATTTGCTATAGTCCCCTCTCTGTAATACACCCTTAGTGGCCACAATATTACTATGCTATCAGATTTCTAGCCTATTATAGGGGTAAATCTGGAAAGTTCTGGTAATATTACAGAAGTCTAAATGGGAACATCAGGAACCACCAACATCCTATCTTGAGTATAACCTGTCCTCAAAGACAGTTCAGGATTGAGTACCATGAATACTATCTGGGCAGTATGGCCACAATGAGTCTTTCCAGTGACGACTAATCTATATACAGGATACTGGGCACCAGATGTTACCCCTGAACTTACACAGGCACACATTCAAAGAAGAAAACAAATAAATTTGTTCCTTGATGAACTATAATGGATACATGCCTGAGTGTATTAGTAAAGGGAAAGTAAGTAAATGAATAAATTTTTAAAAAATCATATATTAAGCTATAAATGCCAAGCATAGTATGATGATAAAGAAAATAAAAAAATAAGAAATTAAAAAATAATCAGTAAAGCAGCAACTAGATGTTAATAATTAATAGATATTATTGACCTGTTTACAAAGTGTCAATCACAGTAAAGGAAAAAAACATACAAAAAATACAGCATTTGAGCTTGAACTGATCGTTCCAAGGTCACACACCATAGAAGCTGGTAAAGAGCTTGCTTGGCTGACAGAAAAGGGAGACACAGTCCACAGCCCTAACATTACATCCCCAGAATATTCTTCAGCTATATTTTTAACAAGGTATCTTGCTACATCAGAAATATGCTCCATTTTACACTATAATATAATTCACAGGAAGAGAGAACAATGTAGAATAGAGCTGTCCCCTAACTATCCTCTTTTGTTGTTGTTGGCTTGGTTTTTTTTAAAGACTAAAATAGGAAGGTGGATGTTGGAGGAAATTCTTCTCCTCCTCAATCTACTACTATCACCAAAGATATCTGGGGATGACAGAGAGAAAAGGTGTGAAGAAATGGCCCATTTGGAAAAGGGCAAAGGTCCAAAGAAGACATAATTTCTATCTTTCCTGAATTCCCATGCTCTTCTGTGTCCAGCTAGTTCTATCCACTGTCCATAAAGCCAATCCTATTTCGCTACGAACAAATATCACTTCCATCCACTGACACATCTGCGTATACTGACTAAGGGCTGGGAAAATCAGAGATAAGGTTGTAGATTTTCAAAGGAACTTTTGCTAGCAAACTAAAAAGAAACATAAAGAAACACACACAAAAAACCCTGGCAGTCCCGAACTTCTGTCATCTTTCAAATATTCATTTATAAGAGAAAAAGCACCTGCTCATATACTTGGTCATAAAGTTCCCAGGTCGGTTCATAAAAGCTTATTTAACACCAACAATTACAGAATCTCAGTTTGAAAGGAGTTTAAAAGATCGTCCAGTTGATGCAGAAATCCCTTCTATGTTACTGAACAAGTGGTCATCTTACTCTCCCTTGAGTCCCTTTAAAGACTGGGAAGTTGCTCCTGGCCTGAAGATTTTTTGGAACAGTTGAAATTGCTACTCTGGCTGATATTTTTTCCCCACACACAAAATCAAAATCTTCCTCTCTGAACTGGTACCTATCAGTCTCAACTCTGTTCTCTACAACAAACAAATCAATCCTTTTATCTCTTCCACAGGATAGCCTCTCAAAGACTTGAAGACAGCTTCTGCAGACTAGTCAACCCCTTCAAGTAATCCTAGTAGGTTATGGTTTCACTTCCCTTTACCACCCTGGCTGATCATCCTCTACCATGGTTCTAGATCAAGACCTCCAAAAAAGCATGATACCTATCTCCAGAGAGAGAGGTGATAGGTAGAAGGAACAGAAAAACATACACATTTCTGGACATGCCAGCTTTATAGATTTCATTTTGATGGACTATGCTTATTTGTTACAAGGGTTTTTCTTTCTTTTTATCCCATTTTTAGGTGAGGCAGTGGAGGGAGGTAGCAACAGTGATGCTTTAAAAACAAAAAAAAAGGACTACAGGAACATTTTTAAAATGCACAGAACAGAGGGAGTTCAGAAGAAAACACCGACAAGCAAGGCAGTTTTGAAATTGTGTGTGCTTGTGTGTGTATATACACAGACACTTTAAAAAGCAAGCAGTAAGAAATAGAGATGCAGAGTTTCATACAGAATCTTTTTGTGTTCTGCTGCATGTATATAAATGTTCTTTTCTTGGAGCTTAAGTTCAGAATAAAAAGTGCTTCAAGCCTTCCCTTTTCCCTTTCTTACCCCACAAAAACCCATTGCTACTGGAAGGGTTTTTAGTTTGGTGCAGTAAAGTGATGGAACTGGAGCCAAAGCGCCTAGGTTTAAATCACAGCTCTGCTTCTGTGTGTGACTTTGGGCAGGTCAGTCACTTCTCTCTGGGCTTTAGTTCTCTCCTCTATAAAACATGATGTCCTCCAAGGTTCCTTACAGCTCCAAATCCACAACCCAATGATCCTCTGGACTTGTTCAAGCTGGTTAATATCCTGCCTAAATTGTGGCACTCAAACCTAATAGAATATATTGAGACTTTTGACTGACCTTATTCTACATACAGTGCTTCTATGAATGCAGCCTTTTCTGGATGCTACGTCACACAGTTGTCTGAGCCTTCTCATATAAATTGTTGTTTACTAGCTCTTTCTCATCCTGTTAACTGTGTAGTTGATTATATCCCTATTAATTTCATCTGGTTAGATTCTGTCTACTGTTCCAGCCTGCAGAGATCTTTTTGGCTATTTACAAACAGAAGGAGAATAGAGAAAGGACAAAAAACCATAGTCAAAAACACAAATCAACTTCAAATTTCATGTTACTTGCTTTTCTTTAAAAACACTTGCATGAAAGATAATTTTCAGACATGGGCAATGTATAGATTTGTTTTGCTTAACTCATTTGTTACAATGAAACACTCAATTCGGGGGAATGAACAATGATTTTTTTTTTAAAAGGAAAGTATCAATAAATATTGAGAAAGAAAAAATCCTCTAATTGAATCATGGTACTAAAAGTTATTATAATATGACAAAGGCAACATAAGAGGGTGTAGCAAGTAGAAATAGCACTAGGCTTGCCAGGACAAGACCTTGATTCTACTTCTGGCTATTCAACTTACTAGGTAAAGGTGGGCAAGAGATTTAACCCCCTCTGAGCCAATTTCTTTATCTATAAAACAGACATAACAGCTTACATTTCTATAGCACTTTAAGATTTTCAACATATTTTATATACATTATCTCACTGAGACTTAAAATGATAACAATACTTGCTCTATCCACCTAGTGAAGGTTAAATGAGAAAATCACTTAAAACTGTTAAGTATTTATAAAGGTGAACTGTTACTATGAAGAATCTAGCCACCACATAGAACAATGCTTCTATGGGAAAACAGAATTCTAACCAGGAAGTCCAGGAATATATGGCTCCAACCTCTTCGGTACAGCCTGTCACAAGGAAGGGCTAGGTATAGGATAGGCTCAGGGAGGGGTGATAACCAAGCATGTCTACCAACTTGAGAAGGTAGGGAAGCCAATTCACCTCTCTGCCTCTTCTCCTTCCCCTCCCCCACCCTTCCACAAGAGGGCTGGCCTAGGTAATTTCTAAGATCATTTCCAGCATTAACATCATATCAATCTCTACTTGAAAAAAGATTATACTCCAGTTCTCTCTATGAAGAATCCTAGATTTTTTTTTTAATGTCTGTCTGATTCAGAATTCTTACTAATGAGATAGTGGTCACCTGCGTGTCTTGGCTGTAACAGAAAGTGCCCTGACCAAAGCAGAGGGTGCTGATACCTGAAGATTCGGCTGTTCCGTTGAAGTACCAACCACTGCTGCATCCAGTGAGGCGGTACAACATAGCAGAAAGAACTAGAGTCAATATATGGGATCTAGTCTTAAGAGCTTCTAGATCTCTAACTCTGGGCAAGTCAGTTCCCCTCAGTAAGCCTTTGCTTTCTTATTTATGAAACAGAAAGGTAAAACCTTCAATCTCTTTTAGTTCTAAAGATCTATTACTGAAAGGAGCAGTAACTAAGTCAATCATTCACCTCAATCTCTAGTGCCTCCATTCACCTCTGACTACAAAACAAGAGGTATTAAGCTTATGCAAAACCTAACTGCCGGAGAGAAAACGTAGAAAGAATCAGCATGGACTCTACATACACAAATAAACTGACCTGGGGAGTCAAGCCTTTGAAATTACATTGGAAGGAAAGAAGAGAAAAAACAAGACAAAAGGAAAAAGAAATCAAGTAAATCACTGATTAATTAATCAATAATTTAATCACGGATTTAAAAAGGACTCAGGCTTTTGGGGGTTTCTGCTTTCTCTTGCAGAAAAAGGTAAGCATCTCTATCAAGCACCACCCAAAATGGGCTTACTATCTCTTGGAATGTTAAAAAAAACAAACCACAGAAACCAGGTGAGAGAAGAAACACAACAATCCTAGTTTTCCAATAGCTAAACTCGAACTGGTCCACCAGTTAAAGGGGAACATGAACTGGGAAAGAAAAATATCCCGCATCCATCTGCAGCCCAATATCCCCGACTGACCTCCAACGGGCCATGGATTTCCAATGTTGGCTGCAGTCCTCAGCGGAACAAGAGAGCCTGGCTAAGATCTAACAGTGACCACCAGCTTGCTGCAGCCCCTTCCCAACCACGGGGAGAGGCAATCTCCCCTCCTCGCTCCACCTTCCTTCAGGTCCCCCATCTACTAGAGGAAGCCTTTCCGATCCCTCTGAATTCTCCAGCTTCCCCTCTGCTATTAGTTTCAATTGATCCTGTATACAGCTTGTTTGCCTGCGGTCAGCCCCACCAGACTGAACTCCTGGAGAGCAGGGGCTGCCTGTTTCTAACCCTTCTTTGTATCCCCAGCGCGTGCCCGGTGCCTAGTAGGCGCTTTGCTGAACCAATGTTTACGGAGTGCCTACTACTCCTGCCCCCACCCCGCCCGCCCGCCCCTTTCCCAGGCACCAGCCCGTGGCTAGAAACCCCGGAGCTCTCCGGAGCTCAGCCCGAGCTACGGGGCGCAGCCCCGGGACCCTAGGACAGGAAGTGGTGCTAGCAACGATGCCCACAGTTCAGCTCAGGGACAAGGTCAGGCTTCCAATCCCGCCCCCCCCGCCAAGAGGAGAAAGAAAGGTGCGAAAGGAGCAGCAGAAACGCAGCTGCGGGGCTGAGAGGGCACTGCGGGCACCGGCAGGAGGCACAGGGCGGCCAGCGCTGTTGCCAGCGCTGTCCCTTCCCAGCGCCGAGGATGCTGAGAAGGCGGCGAGATCCGCACGGAGGTGGGGGGCGCTCTCCCGGGCTGCAGCGGCAGCAGCAACTGGACCGGGCGAGGGCTGCGGGGAGGGGGGGGATCTTCCGAACGCCCCAGCTCGGGCTCGGAGGGGTGGGCGGGGGCTGGGAGGCACGGCGGGCCCGCGCAGCTCGGGAGCAGGCCCGGTCGGAGGAGGCTGCCGGCCCCGGGCTGGGCGGCAGCAGCCACCACCTCCCCGCTGGAGCTCCGCGGCTCTCCCGCGCCGCTCTCCGCCGCCCCCCCACCCCAGCACAATACATGGTCCCGTCCGCCCCCTACCTTCGGCGCCCCAAAGTTCGTCACCGCGGACCGGGGGAGGATTCGGGGCCTTCAACCGGGGCCATTGGCCCGCAGCCCCCTGCTCCGGGCAACTCCCGCTCCCGCCGCTGCCCGGAGCTCGGAGCTTCGCCGGTTCCCCAGCCAGGCAAGAGCCGCTGCCGCCTGCGCACGGCTCAGGCTCCCAAAAGCCGGCTCTCGCCGCCTCCCGCTTACCTACGTCCCAGGCCGCGCCGGATCCCTCGCTCCCCCTGCCGGCCGCCCGGACGTCGGCCATTTCCGACGGGGGGCGGCGGGATTTGCCGAAGTGCTTCGGCCCGGAAACGGCCGAGCGAGGGGGAGGGAGGCGGTGTTCGGCACTTTCCGGAAGGAGCCGGTGAGGGGGCCGAGCCCTCCGCGCTCGGTCAGGAGTGAGCCAGAGCATCCTGCCCGGAAAGCGTGGGAGAAACCGCGTGTGCAGGCCTTCAGCCCGAAGTCCCGAAGAGCGAATCACCTGACCCTTTAGATGGCCATCTCCCCGAGGGCAGCGCCTGCCTTTGGCCTCTTTTTGTACCCTGGGATCTTGATAAACGTGTATTGAACCGAATTGAGACCAACCGAGTGGTGGAACGAGCCTCAGTTTCCTAATTTGTAAAAGACTGAACTCAATGGTTTCCTGCGGCTTCTAAATCTGTCTAAAAAAGACCTGGGTTCAAATGTGCCTTCGCAGACTTATTTTTGTGTGACTCTGACCCAGTCACTTAATCCTATGCCTCAGTTTCCTGATTTGTAAAAGGAGACTGAGCTCAGTGACTGCAGAGGACCCTTCCAGTTCCAACTCTGAATTCCTGTGTCCTAGGACTTGGACTCAAAAAAGATCTGAGTTTAAATTTGACTTCCTTAGCTGATGAGCTAGGTGAGACTGGACGTGTCGTTGAATTTCTTTGTGTCTTTATTTCTTCATCTGTAAAATGGGAATAATGATATCCACCTCCCAGGATTATTAGGATAATAAAAGGAGATAATATTTGTAAAGTCCTTTGTAAAATATCATGGCGTTATATAAATACTAGCCATTATTATTATTCCCAGAGGGAGAGAGGGCTCAGCTTGGAAACTGAGGCAGAGCGGAACAGAAGACAACAAGATTTATAATAGACAGAGTGTCATCCTAGGATTCCAGACGACTTTTATTCAAATCCCACACTTGACACTAACTGAGTGACTCTGGGGCAAGCCTCTTAACCTTTCTTAGTTTAATCATTTGTGAAAAGCTCAGGGTTGAACACAATGGTCTGCAAGGACCCTCTCCAGTTCTAAGTCTATACTCTTATATTGGTATGACTTGCGGTCAAGAAAACCTGGGTTCAACTTACTGGACAAGGCACAAACAGTGCTTTATGGAGAGGTCAGTTCTCCCAAAGAGCTGAGGGAAGAAGGAGCCAGAGATATTTACTTACTTGTGCACACCACCTTCAAAAATACCCCAGGAATGACAGTGAGAGGCTAAGGATGGGAACTTCTAAGAAGAGGTTCTCCACAAAGACATAGCTGTCCTCTGCTAAAAATAAACCCAATCTTGCCTGGCTAAAATGTCCTTCTAAGTAGGGGGGGTCAGAATCACTGTGATGACTTGAGTTTTCAGACATTTAAAATCAGATTGTCCTCTGTAAATGAATAGCTGTGATGTTTCTGACTGTTTCCAAATGTCAGAAAAATATGGATGAATCCAATCAAAGTGAAACAGCTGCAGACAATGTAGCCCAACAAAAGAAAAAGAATACAGTTTTTTGACACTGCGATAATTCGGCACACCTCCAATCCCAGAAGTGGTGCTTATATGTTTCATTCCTGTCTCTACAGTTGGAAAAAGGGAGACAAGCCTGGGGGGTGAGGGAGAAGGGAAGAGGAAGGGGGCAAATCTTAATGATCTGGTTACCCTACCTCAAGAAGTCAGAGCTTTGTTTAGGATATCTTTAATCTCTGCACCAAACAAATAACTTAAGATTTAAATTAGAACAAATGTGAAACTAATAGACACAAAACACAGACACAAAAGAAAACAAAGTACTCATTGGGTAAGACTTAATGTTTCCTAAGTACTATAATGTTTTAACATCAAAACACCAGTGTATCAGATCTTTACTAGATCCTAGGGACCTTAGAGACCATCAAATTCATTATACTTCATTTTACAGATGAGGAAACAGGATCAGAGAGATTAAGTGACTTGTTCAGAGGGTCATCCAACTAAGTGTCCAAGAGGCTAAATTTATACCCAGGTCTCCCTTACTCCAAGGAGAGTGCCCTAGCAACTATGCCATGCTAGGATGCTTCTTTAGAGGGGATACCATTTCTAAATTGAAAAATAAGAGAAATTATTATTTCTCAATTGTATTAACTTACTATTAAATTAGAACAAAGGTTTCCCCACTTTGGACTTCCTCATTCAGAAATCAACCAGTGTGGGAAATCCTGGGGAAAGATTTACCCAGGCTAAGATCTAATCAAAGACAGTAAAAGAAATTCTAAGTTTAGGCCAGGAATAGGGAACTTGTGGCCCTCTAGGTCCTCAACAGAGGTCCTTTGACTAAATCCAAACTTCATAAAACTAATCCCCTTAATAAAAGGATTTGTTCTATAAAACTTGAACTCAGTCAAAAGGCTGCACCCAAGGACCCAGAAGGACACATGTGGCTTCTAGATCACAGGTTCCCCATCCTTGGTTTAGATAAATGTATGGATTTCTTCTCATGGTGTTTACTCAGACAGGTCAGGGAAACTGTGGATTCTCAGGATTGTCAGATGAGTGATATGGAAATTTTGACCAAGACTTGGGTGATCCAAGTCATGTACCCCCAAGAGCCTCATGAGCATGAACTCACATCTCATTATAATATTCATTTTCTCATTAATTGTTAACAATCATAATTGATTGCCAACCTCGGGAACATTCTTCTAAGAGCATATAAACTGTCAGCCTACCACCATGAGGAGTTTGGGGCATTTGAGCATTTGAAAGTGCCCAAACATTTATTAATCAAGTGCTAGCATTATTAATAAAATGATTGATTACCCAGAAACTGTCTCTCAAGTTTTTTTAAACATCACAATAAGAGACCCTGTTTGAGTAAAGCCAACATTGCTGTTACATTTATATGCATGTACACTTCAAGATCATTTGAGCATCCTAGGATGCCTCTAATGGGTTAAGAGGCAGAGAAAACATTGGGATGGGATGATTCCCTTTCCAAGGGATACTCAGCTGAATTTAGATTTCAGGGTAGTTATTGTTCATCATTCATTTTCAAAGAGGACCAATGACATCATGGGTGATGACTTGCGTATGAATTGGATTTAAGGGAGGCAGAGTTACATCAAGTCATCAGCCTCACTCGCTCTTTCAGAGTCATCAGTGTCCAGTGGCAAAACAAAAGTCAACTCCCTTCTCAGTCTCAGGGTGGTAGCCTACTGAGAATGACCAGATTTCAAGAGTTTGAGCTACATCTAGCTTCAACTTGAAGATCGATGTCTAGTGAGTGGGAACCCACAGCTTCCTGAGGAAGCCTACTCTACTTTTGGACAACTTTAATTGTTAGGAAGTTTTTCCATTCATCAAGCCTAAATTTACCTCTCCACAGAACTTTCCATTATTGTACCTAGTTCAACTTCGTGGGGTTAAGCAAACATCAAGTCCTTCCCCATGTGACAGTCCTTCAAATATTTGAAAGTAGATATGCTCCTTCTAAAATCCTATCTTCTAGTCTAGAGGATATATATCCCCAATTCCTCAATAGTATGTGAAGTCAGTCCTTCATCCTTTTTGCCCTCTTCCTGTGGACAATTTCCAGCTTGTAAATGCCTTTCCTAGAATGTGACACTCAGCTCTGAATACAAAAGTCCAGGCATAGTATGATCTATTGAATTAAAAGTCTCCTGCATTCAAGAAACTATGCTGGATGCTGGGGATACTAAGTCAGAAATGAAACCTTTGTGGAATTTATCTTCTAATATGACAATATAATAGGCACACAAATAAGTTAAAACAACACAATTTGAGGAGATTAATAGCCCTGGAAATCAGAGAGAAGTCTTCACTGAGAGCAGCACCTAAGCTGAGCCTTGCAGGATAAAGATTCAGAGAAGTGTTGAAGGAGTGTGTTCCAGGCATACCAGGTTGCCTGTAAAGTATTCTGTAATCACTTCACAAAAATCTTAGAGTGGAGAACAGTAGTATACATGGAATTACTGAATTTCAGAGTTGGAAGGGACTTTTCTTATCTCTCTAAAAGAAAACAAAACTCATTCAAAGTAAAAAAGAAACAGATTTGGTAAAATATTAATACATATTTTTAAAAATCTATCCTCTAAAACTCATAAAGAACCTAAGTTTTAGACCTAGAAAGGAACTTAGAAATTATCTGGTCCACTCCCTCATTTTACAGATGAGGAAACAGGTCTCTAAGGAGTAAAGTGATTTACCCAAAGACAAGTCACTAGGTTCAAAACTCATGTCTGATGCTTACAACCAGTGTAATCAGGCAAGTCATGTCCTCTCTGGGCCTTAGTCTCCTCATATGTAAAATAATGATCCTAGATCCTACAAAATTATAAATAGGAAGGAAAGAAACTAGCATTTATTAAATGCCTACTATGTTCCAGGCACTGTCCTAGGCATGATATAGTTATTTCATTGGATCCTCAAAACACCTCTGGAAATTAGGTGCTGTTGTTATTTTATAGTCCAGGAAATTGAGGCAAACAGATATTAAATGACTTGCCCAGGGTCAAACAGTTAGTAAGTGTCTGAAAACAGGCTTGAACTCAGGTCTTCCCTGACTCAAGACCCAGAGCTTTTTATCTACTGGGCCACCTACCAGTCTCAGATTTGAGTCTAAAGGCAGAATTTGAACTCAAATCTTTTGATACATATCACCATATTTTGTCCTTTTCTGACTTCATCTGGAGTACTGTGTTCAGTTCTAGGCACTACTCTTTAAGAACGATGGTAAGCCAGACAACGTTCTAGTCAATCAATTCTGCTATGAGCCAGTACTATGGTGAGCTCTGGGGATAGAAATACAAGAAATGAAATAAGCCCTGCTTCATGGGAGCTGACATGGTACCTGGGGGTATAGCAATTACATATATAAGTATATACAGAAAAATATAAAGAGAATAAGCCCATAATGGCTGAATACAAGGTAACCTGAGAGGGAAAACAAGAATGTTGAAGGGTCCGGTCATCTCATGATAGGTTGAAGGAACTGGAGAAGGGGAAGACCCTGGGCACATGATAACTTCTCCAATTATTTGAAGCATTTTCACCTGGCTAGTCAAAGTCAACAAGCATTTATTAAGCATCTGCTGTCTGCCAAGTATTGAGAATACAACAACAGGTAGAAACAGTCTCTATCCTCAAGGAGTTCACAATGTGATGAGGGGAAGGTAAGGTTTACAAACAACTTTGAACAAACAAGACATCTATAGGATAAACTGGAAGGAGATGAGTTCAGAGGGAAGGCACTAAAATTAAGGAGGACAAAGAAAGATTTCTTACAGAAGGTCAGATTTTAGTTGGGACTTGAAGGAAGCCAGGAGGTGTAGAAGTGAGGAAGGAGAGAATTCAAGGCATGGGGGATGGCCATTGAAAATGCACACGGCTGGGAGATGGAGTGTCTTGCATAAGCTCTTTAATGATAGCGTCTCACTTTTGTATTTGTATCCCAGGCACCTAGGATAGTGTCTGGTACATAGAAGGTACCTAATAAACATTTCTCAATTAATTGACCTTATCAACTTGAGCATTCCCTCCAAAGATAAAAACTGTAACCCCCACATGCCTGCCCATTACATATTGCACAACTCTTGGCCGTGTGCTACAGTATTTTTATATTGGCAAAGCCAATCAAAAACAACAAAATTTAATGTTGTTCAAACTGTTTAGATATAGACATAGTAACATACTGTTAGCAGAACTCCAGATTTATGCAATCTTTTTTCAAAGCAATGAGTTACAAAATTTTTCATATTATCTAGCCCAGTTTTCCTATTAGGACCAGAGGCTAAAGATGTATTTAAAAGTTTTTCATCTGTCCAAATATTTATTGATCATCCCCTCTTTTATATTCAATCTATATTCACTGTCTCCTTCTCTGCTGTCCCATCCTAGAAAACTTCAGCTGACCTCTCTATTTACTTAAGCTATCATTCTATACATCTGCTCCCTTTCAAACTTTTCAAGCTCCCTTCAAATTAGAAGATTATGTATAGTCTTTTTCCTTAACTTCCTTGCTTCCCATTTGCTTCTCAAAAACTCCCAATCTGGCTTAGGACTCTACCACTAAATTGAAATTGATCCCTTAACTGCTAAATCTAAAGACTTTCCTTCAGTCCTAACTCTTCCTGACCTTTTTGGCACCATTTGATACCTGTGAACATCTACTCCCTGCATTTTTGTGATACTGTTCTCTCCCAATATACTTCCTATTAGCCCCCTCCTCAGTCTCCCTTGCTGGATCATCATCCATATTCTGATCTCTTTTCATGGATACTCCCCCAAGTTGTGTCCTGAACCTTCTTTTTTCTCTTTATCAGTGATCTCATCAAATCTCATGAATTCAGTTATTTCTAAGTTTACATTTTAGCCCTCATATCTCTACCAAACCTTAGTCTCACCATTCTCAAATGCCTGGAGTACAGCCGCACCTCTATGTTCCATAAGCATCTCAACTCAAAATGTCCAAAACAACTCATTTTCCCTACAATCAGAACTCTTCTATATTCCTTATCCTTTTAGTCACAAAGGTTCAAAACTCAGTTTCCTTTGATTCCTTACTCTTTCTCACACCACATATTCAATCAGTTGTCAATTGTACTTCCATAATACCACTTCTATCCTTTCCCCCTTTTCTTCACTCACATGGCCACCAAACTAGTTCAAGTCCTTCATCACCTGTTACTTGGACTATTACAGTGGCTTCTTAAGTGGTCTTCATATTTCAAGTTTTCCCCTTCTCCAACTGTTCTCCCTATAGCTGCCACACACAGGTCTTGTCACTCCCCTGCTCAAGAAGGTCCATTGGCTTCTTATCACTTCTAAGATCAAAAACAAACCTCTGGCATTTAACACCCTTCAAAGTCTGGCATTCTAGGCTGATTTTATGTTACTTCCACTCATGGACTCTATAGTCTAGCAAAACTAGCTTAGTTTGTGCTCTCCATATACAACATTCCATATTTTGTCTCCATGCCATGCCTGAAATGGTCTTCTTCTTCAGTTCCATCTCTTGGAGCCACTACCTGTCTTCAAGACTCAGCTCAAGGGTCACTGTCCTACATCAAGTCCTTTCTGTTACTCCTTTTTCCCATCCCTCCCTCCTCACGAAAAAATCACTTTGAATCTGCGTATATGTATGTATGTATCCATGTATATTATACGTAGATATAGATTTATGTACATTTCCCCTCCCAACAAAATTAAGCTCTTTAAGAGCAAGCAGTGTTCTGTTTTTGTCAGTTTTCTCAGGGACTAGCACAGTCCTGGGCATATAGTAGGCACAGAGCAAATGTTTGCTGAATTGAATCGTTGAAGAACAGCTTTATTTATTTTATCTATTAGTCAAATGAGTGGAAATAACCCATATGTCCAGCAAGTAAGAGATGGCTGAACAAATTGCAATATATGAACGTAATGGAGTATTCCCTAAGAGATGACAGATATGAAAAATACAAAGATGGGAAAATATGTGAAGTGATTTGATGTGAAGAAAGCAGAATCAGAATATAGTGATTACACTATATTAAAAATTCACATTTAAAAAAAATCAACAATAGCAAAAGTGACCAAGAAGAGAAAATCCAAATGGACATTCTTTTTCTTATTCTGTCAGGGTTAAAGTATATATCTTCAAAACAAACTGTAAATAATTTCTAACTTCTGGCTTTACATACACTAATTTTTAAGATTTTGAGTTTTGTTCAATTACTAAGTTCAGAACTTTAATTCTTTTATTTTTAAGTGAATGGCACTGAAGGGTAAAAATTTATTAATATACAGTTAACCTTCTCATTATAGGAAGTGCAGTCAGGGATTGCTTTGATGAAAATGATAAATGCACAGAGTACATGGCAGAATATAAATGACAACATGCACAGTAAACCCACAGAGCCTCCTGCATCAATGATAAACTGTTAGAAAAATTTGTTACACAATAAAACTGAAGATTTTATTCAAGTAAAATATTGAGGCATGAAGGATCAATGCTGAATGGAGCAAACACTAAGTTATAAAAATTTGTAAATTGATGAGTGACATATGGTCGACAAGAGGTGAAGAAAAGACCGACTTTGAAATAAGATTCAAGTCTTGGTTCTAACTCAAAGGTTCTCAACCTGAGGTCTATGACCTTTTTTTTTTTTTAATTTTGATAACTATTTCAATATAACTTGTTTCCTTTACAAGCCTATATATCTTATTTAAAAGCATTATTGTATGATCCAAGACAATTCTGAAGGTCTTATGATGAAAGGTGCTAATCATCTCCAGAGAAAGAACTGGTGGAGCCTGATTGTGGAGTGAAGATACTTTTTCTTTTTCTTGGGGTTTTTTGTTTGTTTGTTTTTTCACAGAATAACTTACATAGAAATGTGTTTTGCATCACTACACATGTATAACTTATGTCAAGTTGCTTGCATTCTCAATGTTGGGATAGGGAAAGGAAAGAGGGAGGGAGAGAATTTGGAACCCAACATTTGAAAAAAGAATGTTAAAATTGTTTTTACATGTAATTGGGGGAAAACAAAATATTAAATTAAAAAATAAAACATTATTGTAATAAAATATTATTGTGCTATAAGAAATGACAAGCAGGATGATTTCAGAAAAACTTAGAAAGACTTACATGAACTGATACAAAGGGAAGTGAGCAGAACCCAGAGTAACAGTAACAGTGACAACAATATTGTACAATGCACAGTTGTAATTTTTAGCTGTTCTCAGCAATACAATGATCCAGACACTCCCAAAGGACCTATGATGAAAAATGCTCTTTGCTTCCAGAGAAAGAACTGAGGTCTGAATACAGACTGTAGCATGCTATTTTTTGCCAGGCCTAGAGGCCTGTGTGGGCTACCCGAGTCTTCTTACCTCACCTCCGAGGTCTTAGGTTGGCCAAAACCGGATGCTCATATGAGAGAAAGGACGTTCCAGAGTCGAACAAGGGTTGAGCTTTATTTCAGGGTCTCGGTTACAAGTGCAGAGGGGTCTTCCTTAGGAGGAAGAGGGGGAGATTTCCTAAGGAGGCTAAGATCTTAAGGGATTGGAAGTAGAAGTACAAGCGGGGAGAGAGGGGGAGGGGAGAGAGGAAAGAAGAAAAGCGGAGCCTACTGTCCTCTTGGCTCCTCACGTGCTAAGAGAGCTTTCAGGCTTCCTCAATCCTACTTAACCTTCAACCGCATAGTTTGCATCTGAATACCGTGCTGTTAGGTAACTAGGTGTGCCCAGATCCGGGACAATCTCGAGGGCGGGGAGATCTCTCTCCCATCACGTTTCTCACGGGAAGAGGCGGAATTACTCGAGATAGCTCGGTTCACCTCTATTCCCTGCCGTTTCCTGGGGGGGGGTCTCATGAGAGCTCTAAGATTTAGAAGCTCCCACCTTTACCCGCCCGAGACTGTCCACACGGAATTGAGCTTCCAATCCCAACAATTTTTAACTTTTTTCTTTATTTTTTTTTTGTTCAAATTCTCTTGCATAATATAACTAATATGGAAATCTTTTATGCAATTGCACATGTATAACCTATATTGGATTGCTTACCATATCAAAGAGGGAGAAGGGAAGGGAAGAAAGGATAGAATTTGGAACTCAAAACTTAAAAAAACCAAAATGTTAAAAATTGTTTTTACGTATAATTGGGGAAAAATTATATATATATATGTGTGTGTGTATATATATATATATATATAATCATGAATTAAAGCATTCTGGGTCCTTGATTCTATGGGGAAAAAAATCATTCTGCGAAGGGATCCATGATCAAGACACAACATCTCAGTGCCTCAGGTAACCCTTTAAGACTCTTAAATTATAGGGAATTTCCAACGCGGGAGTTCTCTAGGCCAATAAAATCAAAATCCAGATAAATATAAACATATGGGTAGGTGTATACATGCTCTGTAGTTTAGGGCTGATGCAACTTGTTTAGATGGTAGAATACTGGTCACTAAATATTTAACAGTAATGAAACAATAGTGAAAATATTTTGATACAATCCTTAGTCAGGCAACAAGCATATATTAAGCACTTAGTATGTGCTAGGCACTGTAGTAAACAATGGGAATACAAAGAAAGATGAAAAAAAAAACAAAACCAACCCAACCCAAAAACAAAAACCAAGGTTTTTGCTTTCACGGAGGTTGAATTCTAATAAAGAAAGCAACACAGAGACAAAAATGTACATGCAAAATATATGCTGCATAATCAGATCAATCCAGTTATAACCTTTCTATTCTCGTTCAGCTGTGCAAGGTGAACATGGAATGTGAATTGTCCCTACAACTCTGAAATACTTTGTGTCATCCCACAAGTCATCTGATAAAGTGCCAGTTATTATTAGAATACCTATCAAAATCGAGTATCTGGATAACAACTGACATTATACTTACTGCTTAATAAATAGCATGAAATCTGGTAATGCCAAAACTTTTTCCTTCCCTCCTTCCTTCCTTCCATCCTTCCTTCATTCTCTCTTTCTCTCCTTTCCTCCTTCCTTCTTCCCTTCCTTCCTTTCTTTTTTCTGTCTCTGTCTCTAACTAGGACTCTCTATCTCATCCAGGCTGGAAACTGCTGGAGCCACTTACAAGCCTGATTCCGCTACTAACTGGCATGCAATCTTTGACCTACTCTGTTTTCAGTCTAGATTGGTTCTCTCCTCCTTAAGCAGCTTAGTAGCTACAGACTCCCAGAGGATCACCATATTTGTGTCAAACTTAGTTCAGACACCCAGTCTCAAGCAATCTATCACCCTTGGCTTCCTTAGTGACAGAGATTACAAGTTTGTGCAAATATGCTTGGTACTTTTAAAAATTACTTACTCATTCAATCATTTATTGCTTAAAGTGACATAATTTATGAAACCAAGTAATGGTGTTCAGTGGGTTCTTCAGTAATAGCTAGCATTTATATAGCACTTTAGGATTTGCAAAGCGCTTTATATCTATTCTTTCATTTTATCCTCACAGATCTTGGAGGTAGGTGCTATTATAATCTTCCTTTTACTCTACCTAGCTGTCTCTTCAATACTTTATTGAATCCTCAGTCTCCAATAAGACAGATCACGACCCATTCATGCCTTCTCATCCTCCATGATGATTGTGGTCCATGTCCTTTTATAAATTCTCCACAGGAGGTTGATTTAACTGGCTGGGGAGCTTTTGTTGCACCCTCAAATTATCTTGGGATAGAGAGATACATGATAGAGGGGAAGGGAGAAGTCCATGGTGGTTCAGGTCAGGACTGTGCTAGTTTGGACATTTCACTCTCTTAACTTAAATTAATAACTTAAACCAATGAAACCAATGAAAATTATTTCTGGAAGACTTGTACCTAAAATATGTAGTATAGTATTAAATTTTTTTCCTCCAATACTATTCATATCCCTTGACTATTTGTTTGTTCAGAGTCCATAATCTAGTCCTCTATCTTAACCTTCCTTATACCTTATACCCTACTACAAACTCTTAGACTTAAAACAATATACTTTTAAAGCCATAGAACATCCCACTGATGTTACACCTGAAAGGTCCAGTTTTACATTGTGTTTTTTTCTTAAAGGCTCTAAGTCTTCCAAATTAATCATGCACTAAACCTCTATTCTTCCTGTTAAGATTTTTTTTTTAAAAGAAATAATGGCAATTTCCCAAATGATCATGCTAAATGAAATCAATATAACTTGCCAATATTTTCTGATTTCATTGTAGAAATTCCATATATATGGAAAAATAGAACTATGCATAATATTAAAATGTGTGTTTTTTTAAAACAGAAGATATATGTCTAGTGGTCCATGACAAAAATTTTCATTTTTAGACAAAATATCCCTCTGTATTCTTTAATGTTGTTCAAAATACAGTCTCAGAAATGTACTGGCTTATATGATGAAAACATGATGCCAAGTTATGTAATTCTAGATAAGTAACTTAAAATCTCTGAGTTTCAGTTTATTATCTATAAAATGGAGTTAATACTTATACTACCTTTGCCTCATAGGGCTATTATTAGGTTCAAATGAGATAATTTATATGAATGAAAACACATAGAAAACTGTGTAAAAGGGCTATATAATTCAAGTGTATTATTATTTATATGAAGTATATTATTCATTATTATAATTATAATCATTACTATTAGCCAATTGCAATGTCAAAAGCACTGCAAATGAAAATGGTATAAATATCTATGATAATAATGGAATCTGTTCATTTGCCAAATAAGTCAGACAGTTTTAGTCTGTCCCATGACCACAGACCATACCTTCTCACTATCATAGCCAACACTGTTTGTTCTTTGTTTTTGAAGAGGATGAGTGACATGATGAGTGATATCTTGACTCGTGTATGAATTGGATTTAAGTGAAGCAGAGTTGCACAAAGTCATTAGCTTCACTCTCTGTTCCAGAGTCATTGAAATCCAGTGGCAAGATAAAAGTCAAGATGACTGGTGATTGCTGAAAATAGAATGAAGATTGCTGAAGATACCTTTAATACCCCACAACACCTGCTTCAGCTATCTACGAGGCTGTTGGAACAAATTGTTCTCATCCATCCATTCTACCAGGGAAAGTTTTTCATGCTTGAGGCAGACATCCCCCTAACTCACTGATAGGTGTGAGGCCTGTCAGTTACCCTCAGTCTGCTATGACCCTTCTGCCAGGATGGTTTAACAAGGTATGGCCCCTGTACATGCTATGGCTTCTTAGAGTCACTGGTGAGAGTTGGGGGGAAGATGGGCACCAAAGGTAGATAAGCAGCTCTGAAAAGGGTTGATGTATAGCTAACAATATTGTAAATTAAAGCCACAGGTTAAAAGTACCTAGAGCACAGTGCCTCCCACATGGTAGAATTTCAATAATTTTTTCTTAAGTCACGTCGTATATTTCTCCATGAAAGGCAACCTTTTCATCTATAAAACAAAAAATCACACTCTTTACTTGTCAGAGCAACATAGTAAGCCTTTTTTTTTCTATTGTAAATGAACGGAGAAGAAAATGGTGAAAAGAAAATTCCCAACTGTCTATGATTACAAGATCTAGGAGTCAGGAACCTGGGGTCTTGAGGCTACATGTAGCCGTGTAGGTCCTCAAGTTTGGCCTTTTGACTGAATCTAAACTTCACAGAACAAATCCCCTTAATAAAAACATTTATTCTGTAAAACTTGGACTCAGTCAAAAGGCCGCACCCAAGGACCAAGAAGGCTACATGTGGTCTTGAGGTCACAGGTTCCCCATTCCTGAAAAATTAAAACACTTCTAAAAACAAGTTCTGGCAATGTTTATCTAATTATTTTTATCTGGACAGCAATTTTTTGGTTTTGTAGGGACATAGCACAAAATTTTATTATATTTGGTTTTTACATTTAATTTTTATTTTTTCTCAATTGAATGTAAGCGAAAATTTTAAACATTTTTAAAATTTTTAGTTCCATATTCTCTACCTCCTTCCCTTTCCTCCCCCTCCCTGAGAAGACAAGCAATTTGATGTAGATTATAGATGTGCAGTCATGCAAAATATTTCCATATTAGCTATTGTGAGGATTTTTAAAAATGTAGTATTATTAATGAATGAATCAGATTGTTCTCTCACACTTTTGTCAAACGCTATGACTGCATCTTTGTGAGGATGGGCAGAAATTATGCACCAATTCCAGACTATTTGCTTAAATCTCTAAGGTACTTTCTTTAAAGAGATTTTCTTTGGTTCTGGGAGAGAACTATCTTCTGTTAGGTTGCTTCCATTTTGTTTCATGCACTTCTTTTTCAAAGATCTCAGGAAAACTCCAGTCACAGCTATGATTAAAATTTCCCAACCCTTCCAAATTGATTGTAAAGAGCTTTCTGATTTTATTTAAGGGCTCCAAAGGCTACAGAAAAGCGTTTGGACTGTACAAGGTGAGAGTCCCTCTTTCTGCCTCATGAGAGTCAAAATACCCAGGAATAACATCCCAAGAGTGCTGTCAAATAACTGGAGGGCAAGTACTGGTGAGCTCTACCCATAGTGTGGAAATCACAACTTGAATGATGATGACCAAAATCACTTCCTGGAAATTTTCCTGCTACCTTGCAATGTGCTGCTTAGTCAAGCCACTTTGGTTAGCCCATATATGACTTGTCATTTTTTATGTCTCTATGCCCAAAGACTACTATGATAAATGGATCTGGCAAAAAAAACCCAAAAACAAACAAGTAGTCACAGCACAACTGAAAAACAAGCAAAGAAGATTTGGAGGCAATGACAAATTACAAGAAAAGAAAGGACTATTTTAAATTTTTTATTTTTTTCAATTAATAAAAATTTATTTTCATTCCTCCTACTTTCCTTCCTCTCTCCTATTGAAGAAAACAAAAACAAAAACAAGACCCTTGCAGCAAATATGCACAGTCAAGCAAAACAAATTCCTACATTAATCATGCCCAAAAGTTATGTCTCAATCTTCAACCTGAGTCAATTAACTCTTTGTCAGGAGGTGACTAACATGCTTCATCATTAGTCTTCTGAAATAGTAGTTGGAAATTGCATTGAACAGAGTTCTGAAGCCTTTCAAAGTTGTTTGTCTGTTGTTATTATATAAATTGTCCTCCTGGTTCTGCTCACTTCACTATGCATCAGTTCATACAAATTTTCCCAAATGTTTTGAAACCATTCTTTCCATCATTTCTTAAGACACAATAATATTCCATTACATCTATGTATCATAATTTCTTCAGCCATTACCCAGTTGATAGTACCTCCTCAGCTTCCTATTCACAAAAATAGCTACTATACTTATTTTTGTAAATAACTCTTTTAAAAGAAATCAACTTGCCTCTGACAAAGATGTGTTAAGGAGTCCCCACAAGATTCAGCAGTACTAGACTTTAAGGTAAGAGCATTGTTGAAGTATAAAATGGATAATATTGATTCTTTTAAATTAAAAATTTCTTGTATAAATAAAATCAATATAGCTAAGAATAGAAGGAAAAAAGAAAATGGGGGAAAAACTTTCATAAACAATCTCTCAGATAGGATATAATTGTGTTGGAATATTGATATGATATCAAAAATAATGAGCTGGTTGATTTAGAAAAACATGGAAAGACCTGGACTTATGTAGGAAAATGTTATCCACCTCCAGAGAAAGAAATGACAAATAAAAATATGCATAGTATGGTCTTATATATATTTATATATGTGTGTGTATGTATATATGTATGTATACATGTGCTTATGTTTATAGATATCTATGTATATGTGCATATATATGCATATATATTCATGTTTAATAGTAGCCTTTTCTAGGGCATGTAGGAGGGGGAAGAAAAGAGAAAAAAATAAAGAAATGCACATCAGAAAACAAAAGCAAAGAAAAGCTAGGCAGGTAGCTTTTAAAACAATGTGGAGTATTTATGACAAAGATTTTCTTGAAATGGAAATTTATTGTTCTATATTGAATCCTCTCATATTCTGCTGTGCACAGGGAAATGTTTTTTTTTTTCGTTTTGTAATTAAGCTTAAAATGGATAAAAAATTTACACACACACACACAAAGAGGTCTCATGGTTTGTCAACAGGGTCACCTTGATTACCTGCAGTACCTAAGTGGGTTTTATAGAAATTCTGTACTTAATGCTGTGCCTTGAGAAATATGTGCAAAATGCTACAGTCTATAAGGAATTCAGTGAGTATAAAACTACAATATTACCATATTTGCTGGCAAATTTCTCCCCTTGAGTATTTCTTCCTCCAGTTGAAAGGAAGGAGGAGGGAGGTTTCTTTGTCTAATTTCCCTTCTGGCAACACGTGGTGCTTGTCAGCAGGAACCTCAGCGGAAGGTTTGGGAAGAACCCTGGAACAGGCATGAAGTAGCCTGTAAGAGCAGTGATTCATTGTTCACACTTCTTTGTTGTGATGAGGATTCTTATTCAGATATCAGTGTTAGACTAAATGGACCCTGAGGTCCTTACCAACTCTTAATATTTTGTGATGTTTAAGAAAACATTAGTGTACCTAGAAGATGATTTATCAACTTTCCAATTTCCAGCTCAGATTCATGACATTTTTCACCCTAGCATGATTATAAATGTTGTCTTGGCCTTTACAATCTCTTCCAATAAAGGCATAATGAAGAGATGAAAGGTTGTGCTACCCTGCTCCATATGAAGGCATTTTTTTTATGAGCCAAACAGAAGTCCCAGAAGGTGACACTAAACTAGACATAATTGAAGTAGATGGTCCATCTGCCTTGATGTTTAAATCATAACCAAAGTAAGCAATCATTTAAAACATATCTACCCATGCCTGTAGCTTTTCAATGGTAAATAAAAAAGCTGGAAGCCTTAGTTACACCACCCCAGGATATCTGATGATAGGAATGAAATATACCCACATCTTCCAGCCTTCCCTAAAAAGAAGCTACAGAGGACAACTAGGTGGCATGGTGGACTGTGCACCAGCCCTGGAGTCAGGACCTGAGTTCAAATCTGACCTTAGACACTTACTAGCTGTGTGACCATGTCACTTAAGCCTGATTGCTTCCCAATCCCCACTCCCCCCAAAAAAAGTAACTGCAAAGAACCAGAGACAAACTTTACCACCGTACCTCAGCTACTTTCTACTGCCTCTAGGGTCCCATTCCCCTATTGGTGAGTTCCTCTCAGAACCTCCATTTTGAGGAAGGGCGGGTTATCAACCAGCTACCATCGTACCTCAGGATGGATGCTTCCCCTCCCCCCTTTTTAGTTCCCTTAAGTGTTTTATTCCTTATTAGAAACTAAGCTACTTGATATTTGGGACCGTCCTTTTGTTTGTATTTGTATCCTTAATACTTAGCACAGTGCTAGGCACAAAATAAGCATTTAATAAATGCTTGTTGACTAACTTGAAAGAAGGAAAGGAAATTTTTAGTAACTCCTCCTTCTTTCCTGTTTCACCAGATGAATTTCCTAGGAGTGAGAATTTAAATACCTGACAATCCTACCAACTCTGACTTGGGCACATCTGAGGGAAGGGCTCCAAGGTGTTGTTAGGTTTATGACACAGGTTCATCAGCGCCAGACCTTTTGGTGTTCTCTGCCCAAGGCAACTTGCAGCATAATCCAACACATTAAACTTCCCAAGAGACATGCACCAACCAAGAATACAGAAACAGGCGAAAAGAAAATTGACTAGGGTAAACTCCTGCAGCCATACTGTTCTACCAAAATGGGTCTTACTTGGACCCAGCTACCAAGGGGATGGATTGTGGTGGTGTACACTGCCCTCTTATCCCCATGACTCAACTTCCTTGCCTCCCCATTTGGGATGACATGGGGTGATCTAGAGTTAAAAAGAACATAGTCTATGCATAAAGTAGGAGAAGAAAAGAAGGCTAGGGCAAAGGGTACACTTCCAAAATAACTCATTTTTAAAAATTAACATCTAAGTTGGAAGGGATCTTAATGTTGTGAAATCCAATACATACCTGAATAAGAATCCTTTCCACAACATACACCAAAAGTCATCTTGTTTTTCATTCAAAACTTCCAATGAGAGGAGACCCAGTATTTTCTGAGGCAGCAGCCCATCCTACTTTGGGATAACTCATATTGTTAGGAAGCTTAGTTCAGCCTTCTGAGGACAAGCAGAATGGGTCCAGTCCTTCTTCCATTTTACAGACCTTCAAATACTTGAAGACAAATAGCATGTGCACCTCCCCATGACCCCGGTCCCCCTTTCCAGACTAAAATCCCAAGTTCCTTCAGCTCATTTTTATAGGTCATAATCTAGAGCAGGAATTCTTAATCTTTTCGGTGCCATGGACCCATTTGGCAGTGTGGTAAACCTATGGGCCCCTTCTCAGAATGTTTTTAAATGCATAAAATAAAATACATGGCTTCAGAAAAGAAACCAAGTATATTGAAAAACCAAGTTATCAAAACATGATGACCCAAAAGTCTTAGTATAGTTTTAAGCTATAATAGTTTAACTTTAATAGCTTAAAATTGCACTAAGAATTTTAGGCCAACCCATATTAAAAACATGTTCATGAACCCAGGGTTAAGAACCGCTGGCTCCTCACCACCCTCATCCTGCTCCCATTTATCAGTATTCTCCCTAAAATGTGGCACCCAGAACTGAACACAATATTGCAAACCATGATTCATATTGCCCCAGGGATTCATATTGAGCTTAAAGCTTAATAACCTGCCAGATCTTTTTCAGACAAACTTGTCTAGCCACACCTCAGGAACTAACTCCAAAGTCATAATTCTAGAGCTGGAGGGGACTTCTGAAGCAGTCTAGTTCAATATCCTCACTTTACAGATAAGGAAACTGAGGCCCCAAAGGTTAAGGTACTTGCCCAAGGTCACACAGGCAGGCAAGAATCAGAGGCAGGATTTGAGATCAGGTCTTTTGACTCCAGAACCCATTGTTCTTCCTATTTAATATTTGCCTCCTCCATCTGCTGAGGAACCTAAGTCCCACAGAGGTAAAGAGACTTGCTCAAGGTCATTCTACTGGTTCATGGACAGAATTCAACACCCGCCTGAATTTCATCTGATTCATCAGACAAGAGATGATTGTTGGAGGGAACAACTATGAATGGATTGTAATCTAGCACTCACCAAAAGATCATTTAAGACACTTGTATTTTCAGAGGCACAATGCACTGAGCAAGTCTTAAGAGTCCCAAACTCTAGGCTCAAGTCCCGCTGTGACATTTACTAGTTTTGTATTTATGGGAAAGTCAGTTTCCTTACAAGTTAAATGGGGATAATAACACATGTACTACTGTAACAGTCTAGGCAAACCTGTTTTTCTCTGGTTTAGTCTTTCTCATTCAAACTATCTATGCCTTAGACATAGACCCTTGCTTTACACCTTAGACCCTCTCTCCTTTTTTTGGAAGCTGGTAATACAGTAGATAAAACACACTGGACCTGGAATCAGGAAGACCTGAATTAAAATTCAACCTCAGACCCTTGCTAGGTGATCCTGGGCAAGTCACTTAAATGCTATTTGCTTCAGTTTCCTCAGCTGTAGATAATAGCACCTACCTTGAAGGTTTGTTGTGAAGATCAAAGGACATAATATTTGTAAAAAATGCTTAGCACAATGCCTGCCACATAGTAGGTGTTATGTAAATACCTTTTCTCTTCCCTCCCTTCCCTTCAGGTACCTCCTCCCTTCTGCCTTGCTCCTTTTCTGGGATTTCCATCCCTCCCCCAGAAAGATTCTTCTACTCTAGGCTAGAAACTTCCAGTTTCTCAGATGATTGTCTCCTCTTCTCCCAGACTGTGAACTCAGAGAGAAAGCCAGGAGACCAGCTGCAGCAGGCCTCCTCACTTCCAGTAAAGTGTCTGAGCTAGCCCTAATAGGCTTGACTTAGGAGATTCTCTAAAGCATAAATCCAAGAGTCACAGTGAAAGCATGGTGAAGAAGCAAAGTCATGCCAAGTCTTGGGAACAGCCTCTTATGTGATCATGAAGGCTCTTCCCTTCTTACTATAGCCTCAACATCCCTCCTTCAGGGCTCCCTTGAATGGCTCTAGTTAAATAAATCACAGTCTTCTTGTGAATTCACCAAATTAAAGAGTTCACTATTTTCTGCATTGACTGGCCTATATGATTCTTCTACAAAGCCTCTGAACTGTAGCAATGGGCCTCTATAATTATATCCTTTATAGTATTATGCTGTAATAAACCGTTAATCCCAACATAATTGTGAACCATTATCATTGTTAATAGTGGGAATGAGGTTATCATATTACCTTAGATAACCAGGAAAAAAATCAAAACAAAGTACCTCAGTCAAATTATCTCAGAGCACCACCCCCACCCCTCACCCAAAGCCTTCCTTGAGTGACATTTTAATTGAATGCCTGTGGCCATTAAAGAGAAGACTCAATGAATCATCCATGTTTCTGTACCTTTTCTTTTTAAAATTATAATTATTATTCAGTGTTCTTTATACAGCGAATCTTATGACAAATTCCTACCTGACTTTAATTTCAGGAAAAATCTGTTCTCCTCAGATTGATGTCTTAGCAGCAACAAGCCAGGGTGTGGGGTGATTCTACCTTGGATGCTGGAGAAAAAAAGAGAGTAGCCTGCAGACCCAAGGAAATATTAATCCCTGACAAGATCACCTGCAGAGAATTACACCCCAGGAAGGTTAGGTGGTACAGTGAATAGAGCACTGGCCCTGTAGTCAGGAGGACCTGAGTTTAAATTCGGCCTCACACACTTGACACTTAGTAATTGCGTAACATTAGGTGAGTCACTTAACCCTGATTGCCTCAACTTCCCTTCCCCAAAAAAAACCCCATACCATGAAATTAGCCTCAATTTAGATAGCCTATTAACAGGATGATGGTGATTATTCAGGGTACTAAGGTTCTCCAGAGTCAGAGCATGGCATCCATTGTCATATCATGCTGTATGATGTGACAGAAAGCAGCCAAGAAGTGGTGGGCTCTCTCCTCAATCAGTTAGTCAAGGTACCAAGGGATCCCAGGTCCTAATTCTATGAGATTTTTTGTTGCTTCCTGGGGGCTTCTCAGACTCAAAATGTCCAAAGCAGAACTCATTCTCCTTTCCCTCCAAACCCTCCCCGTTTCGCAACTTTCCCCAACACTGTCAAAGGCACAGCTGTTCTGGGTCACCCCAGGCCTATAACCTCAGTGCCATTCTCTGACTCCTCATAGTCACTCACCCCACACATCTAATCTAGAGCCAAATACTGAGGATCTTGCCTGTATGTACTTCCTTCTCTTTACTCAGTCAGCTACCACCCTAATTCAGGCCTTGTCATTTCTTACTTGAGCAAGTACCTTACCTTTCTAATTGGTCTCCCTGCCTCAAGTCTCTTCCCTCTCCACACTACTCTCCATGAAGCTGCCAAAGTGATATTTTAAAGTGTTTGCTGCCCATATTATTTCCCGTTCAACAAACTCCAGTGGTACCACATCACCTCCAGTGATACATAGAAAGTTCCATTTGTTTATTTACAGCTCTTCACGACCCAGGTCCTACTTACCTTTCCAGTCTCCCTCCACAACCCTATGATAGAACTACACAGGTCAACTTGTTACCCTTTGTTTATGATATTCCATTTTTCCTTTATTTGCCTTTGCATTGGCTGTCCCTCATCCCTAAAATGATATCCCACTGCTTCCTCTTAGTTTTCTGGCTTTCTTCAAGACTCAGCTCAAATCTCACCTTCTACTGCCAACTTCTCCCAGTCTCACCAGCTACTATGTAGAGTTACGTACAAACACGTTGTCTCTCCTATTTGAACATGAACTCTTTAAGGGCAGGAGCTGTACTTTGCCTTTCCTTATACCTCCAGTAATCAGCACACTCCCTAGTACACATAAGCACACAACAGGCAGCAACTAGGTGGTGCAGACTGCACTGGATCTGGAGTCAGAAAGGCATGCGTTCAAATGCTGCTTCAGACGATAGCTGAGTAAGACACTTAACTTCTGTTTGTCTCAGTTTCTGCAACGTAAAATGAGCATAATAATAGCACCTACTTTGCAGAGTTATTGTAAAAATCAGATGAGATGTTACCCATCATAAACCCCATTGTTACGAACCCTTGATGAAACATTTGTAATAATATCGGTTAGTGATTCATTGAGGAGACATCTCTTAATCAGAATCACATGGAGGAATGTGAGACATAACTATTTCTCTCTTATAGTTAATAATAATTATAATAAGTCCAAGGTTTTTCCCCTTTTCTACTTCCTCATCCAGAAATCAACTAGTGTGAAAAACCTCCTTTAGGAATTTAGCCAGACCAAGATCTAATCACACCGTAAAAGAAATTCTAAGTTTGGGCTAATGGGTATATTCCTGCTCAATGTGCTTGCTGGGACAGGTCCTGGGGAAAATGTTGATTCTCTTTATTATCAAGACAAGTCATATGGAAATTCGTGTCTTTCTGACCAAGATTTGAGTGACCCAAGTCAGTACCCCAAGATAGGCCACCTATGGGATTTGATTAATCAGAGTTGAGTAGGCACCTCCCTTGGGAACACCTCCTCTTTGGAAGGGCATATAAACTGTAACCCTCCACTGCCATTAGGAGGTCTTTGGTCTGAGGGAGAGGGCCAAATGACCATTCTTTTATTAATAACCTGTTGGTCTTATTAATAAAATGATTAAATTACCTAGAGGAGAAAAAAAAACAAATGAGATAATATTTGTAAAACCCTTTAACACAATTCCTAATACATAGTAGGCACTATGTAATTCTTACTCCTTTTCCTTCCTAATAGATTCTTGTGAAATGACTGTTGGTTATTCAGAAGCCAAGAGTCTCATCTGTCCAGAAGCCACTGGGATAGCTGAATAGAGCAGCAACATCATCCCCAGGAAAATTCTCATTATAATCAAGAGCTGGCTCTAGGCTGACATAATGTTATTATCATCATTAACATTATTATTATCAGCTTCCTATTTGAAATAAGTGGAAACATTTCCCGTTCTTCTGGGGGGGAAATGAAAATAAGGTCTCTGTCAGAAGGCATATGCTTTCCTTCATCAGAAAATAAAAACAATGGAATCTAATGCATTTCCTTTTCTGCCTTAGCTTCTAGAAGATTTAGAACAAAATTTAGTGGTCAATTGTAATACTGTCTGGTCATCTACTCCCCTGTCCTTGTTTTATCCTTAAAATATTTTTGCATTATTTTGAATTTATAAAATCCCTCAATATCCTCTTGGAATTGGGAAGAGTATACATCTTAAATAAATCAAATTGAATATACCAAGAAGTGATATTAATATCTAGAAATTAAGAAGGTTTTTTTAAAATAAAGCTTTCAAAGACTTCTGTAGATTTTTCAAAGACTTTTTTTATAATTTTGAAAAAATTGTAAAAGACCACAGGATGGGGATATCATTTCATGAAAATCTATCTCTTAGTCTTTCTCCAAATCTCTATTTCCTTTTGTTTTAATCTCAGAGAGAATGTTTCCCCATCATTCTTCATACAAGAAACATTTATTGAGCAAGTATTTATTATATGAAATGCACTGTTACTATGTAACTATAATGACCAAGACAGTTGGCCCCAGAGAAGAAAAAAGGTACCTCCCTCCCTTTTTAGAGGTAGAGGACAATCTGGTAGTTAATACTGAATTACTCGATCGCTGATTGGTTATTTTGAACTATTTCCCACATTCCACCTCTCACTCCCAACCCTATTCCTTTTTAAAACCTCTTTCTTACCAGGTGTTCTAGGTTATGACAGACTCTTGTATTTCCTAGTATATTGTGGTGGACACTAGAATGAAATGAGACACCCATAGGTCAATCAATAGTTTACATAAAATTGAATAGCTTTTGCACAAGCAAAAACACTGAAGTTAGAATTAGAAGTAAATGTGTTTATCAGTGTGGAAGCATATTTAAAACTTCATTTTTGGTTCAACTGAAAATTATTAAGAAATAAGTATTTCTCTACTCTAGAACCCTGTTGAGACTTTTCCCTTTAGGAAAAGGTATGAAAAATCAAGACAGAAAGGATTAAAGGAAGAAACCAACTGATCTAGTTAACATCATAGACTTCCCTACCCCCGAAGTGATTTAGTGACCTTAGATTAGTTCTTTGATGACCCACCAAAGCGTAGGTTCCTCTTTTCCATTCAAGGATCAAAATACTGATCTCTGAGGAGTCCTTTCAGTCTTTGAGAAGAGAAGTCAAGGAAGGAATCTAAAAGTTTAAGTAGTTTGTAGATTAAGTGATAATTACTATGAGGGAGGGGAAAGAATGTTAACCCCAAACTACATTTTAATATATTATGACTGCTTCCTAGTTCAAGATTTCTGTTTTTTCTCAAACTGCCTAGGTACAGAGAGAATTATCTGAAGACATGGAGGAACTATACCAGTTTGGATATTTCTCTAAGCTAGAAGTCCTTGAATATAGAATAATGTTGAATTAATTTTAAAATAATATTTTGGCAGACATGCTTAAAACACAGAACATGGTATCTTCAACAACAGAAAAAAAGCCTTGTAGCAAATTTCTCTGATGAAGGTTGGATAGCCAAGATATGGAAGGAATTTACAAAAAAATATCAAACTGAAAGGCCCCTCACCCCTAACAGATTGTCAAAGAATGTCAAGAGGCCCTTTTATAGCATAATGATGTCACACAAGTAAACAGTATTTAACAAAACTCCAAATCATTTCACTAATCCAGTTAGGAGCAGATTCTCCTCTCCCTCTATCCCCAAGCTTTGACTGGATTAGGGTAATGATCAGAAGGAAGAAGTAACTATAATTAGTGGAAATATTCTCCTGAGTTCACCTTTGACCAGGGGAAAAAGAATTTTTTTTTTATTTAACTTTTAACATTTATTTTCACAAAATTTTGGGTTACAAATTTTCTCCCCTTTTATCCCCTCCCCCCCCAAACCCAAGCATTCTAATTGCCCCTGTGACCAATCTGCTCTCTCTTCTATCCTCCCTCTCTGCCCTTGTCTCCGTCTTCTCTTTTGTCCTGTAGGGCCAGATAGCTTTCTTGACCCCTTAACCTGTATTTCTTATTTCCTAGTGGTAAGAACATTACAGTTGATCCTAACACTTTGAGTTCCAACTTCTTTAGCTCCCTCCCTCTCCACCCCTTCCCTTTGGAGGACAAGCAATTCAATATAGGCCAAATCTGTGTAGTTTTGCAAATGATTTCCATACTAGTTGTGTTGTATAGGACTAACTATATTTCCCTCCATCCTATTCTGTCCCCCATTACTTCTATTCTCTTCTGATCCTTTCCCTCCCCATGAGTGTCGACCTCGGATTGCAATCTCCTCCCCATGCCCTCCCCTCTATCCTCCCCCCCACCCTGCTTGTGCCCTTGTCCCCCACTCTCCTGTATTGTGAGATAGGTTTTCCTATCAAAATGAGTGTGCATTTTGTTCTTTCCTTTAGTGGAATGTGATGAGAGTAGACCTCATGTTTTTCTCTCGCCTCCCCTCTTTATCCCTCCACTAATAAGTCTTTTGCTTGCCTCTTTTATGAGAGATAATTTGCCCCATTCAATTTCTCCCTTTCTCCTCCCAATATTTCTCTCTCACTGCTTGATTTCATTTTTTTTTTTAAGATATGATCCCATCCTCTTCAATTCACTCTGTGCACTCTGTCTCTATGTATGTGTGCGTGTGTGCATGTGTGTGTGTGTAATCCCACCCAGTACCCAGATACTGAAATGTTTCAAGAGTTACAAATATTGTCTTTCCATGTAGGAATGTAAAGAGTTCAACTTTAGTAAGTCCCTTATGACTTCTCTTTGCTGTTCACCTTTTCATGGTTCTCTTCATTCTTGTGTTTGAAAGTCAAATTTTCTTTTCAGCTCTGGTCTTTTCATCAAGAAAAGCTGAAAATCTTCCATTTCATTGAAAGACCATTTTTTCTCCTGAAGTATTATACTCAGTTTTGCTGGGTAGGTGATTCTTGGTTTTAGTCCTTGGTCCTTTGACTTCTGGAATATCCTATTCCATTCCCTTCGATCCCTTAATGTAGAAGCTTCTAGATCTTGTGTTATCCTGATTGTATTTCCACAATACTTGAATTGTTTCTTTCTAGCTGCTTGCAATATTTTCTCTTTCACCTGGGAATTCTGGAATTTGGCCACAATGTTCCTAGGAGTTTCTCTTTTTAGATCTCTTTCATGCGGTGTTCTGTGGATTCCTTGAATATTTATTTTGTCCTCTGGTTCTAGAATCTCAGGGCAGTTTTCCTTGATAATTTCATGGAAGATGATGTCTAGGCTCTTCTTTTGATCATGGTTTTCAGGTAGTCCCAGAATTTTTACATTGTCTCTCCTGAATCTATTTTCCAGGTCAGTTGTTTTTCCAACAAGATATTTCACATTATCTTCCATTTTTCCAATCTTCTCGCTATGTTCTGTGATATCTGTCTTTCTCATAAAGTCCTTAGCTTCCATCTGTGCCATTCTAGTTTTGAAAGAACTATTTTCTTCAGTGAGCTTTTGAATCTCCTTTTCCATTTGGCTAATTCTGCTTTTGAAAGCATTCTTCTCCTCATTGGCTTTTTGAACCTCTTTTGCCAATTGAGTTAGGCTAGTTTTCAAGGTGTTAATTTCTTCAACATTTTTTTGGTTCTCCTTTAGCAGGGAGCTGATCTGCTTTTCATGCTTCTCTTTCATCCCTCTCATTTCTCTTCCCAGTTTTTCCTCCACCTCTCTAACTTGATTTTCAAAATTCTTTTTGAGCTCTTCCATGGCCTGAGCCCATTGGGTGGGCTGGGACACAGAAGCCTTGATTTCTGTGTCTTTGCCTGATGGTAAGCATTGTTCTTCCTCATCAGAAAGGAAGGGAGGAAATGTCTGTTCTCCAAGAAAGTAGCCATCAATAGTTTTATTTCTTTTCCCTTTTCTGGGCATTCTCCCCAGCCAGTGACTTGACCTCTGAATATTCTCCTCACACCCACCTCGCCTCCTGGTCCTCCCAGCCAGCGTTTGGGGACTGGGATTCAAATGCTGCTTCCTGCCTTAGGGCTTTTGGCGGGGTCAGGGCTGCTATTCAGTGTGAGAATTAAGTTCAGGTGGTCAGGTCAGGTGCAGGGCCGCCTCTCAGGCTCAGTTCCCTCAGGGGGTTTATGTACAGACCTTCCACAATGGATCCAGGCTCCCGCCCGCTTGGGGAGCCCCTGTCTGCAACCGCCTCTCAGCTTCTATCTCCCGGGGGGGCCCGAGCCATGGGGGTACCCCACTCCCCTCTCGACCCACCAAAGAGACTCTCTCACCGACCCCCATCACCTGTGGGTGGAGGGGCTTGTGCTGCCGCTGGAGATCCAGTCCCTGAAGCCTGCTTGGATTTGTACCTCTCGGAGCCGCGGCTGCCGCAGGTCTGGGCTGGGCTCCGCGTCTGCAGCACGACAGACCTTTTGCAAGAGGTTTGCAGGTCCCTCTGTGGGTGGAGGGACCCGTGTGGCCGCTGGAGATCCCGTCCCCGTAGCCCACTCAGATCTTTTTCTCACGGTGTCGCGGCCGCTGCAGGGCTGCACTCAGCTCCCAGTCCCGGCGCCCAGTCCACAGTGTGAAGGACCCCCCGCGAGAGGTTTGCAGGTCTCTCCGGAACAGAAATCTCCCTTGCTCCAATATTCCGTGGCCTCTGGGTGCAGAATTCACCGTGAGTTGGTCCCCTCTAGCCGTTCTGTGTGTTGTGGGTTCGGAGCTATGTGTATGTGCGTCTTTCTACTCCGCCATCTTGGCTCCACCCCCTCGGAAAAAAGAATTCTTAAAGAGAGTGGTCAAAGAGGGATTGAATTATTTAAGAAACGAGTGTGTGTTTATATAGCTTGTCTGTACATAATTTGCACATTGCCTCTTACTTTAGACTATGAATTCCTTGAGAGCAGGGACTATTTTTTTTCTCCTTTTGTACCTTTAAACCTTAGCACAATGTCTGAAACAGTGTTGTTCAGTTGTTTCAGTCCTGTCTAATTCTTCTTTTTTTTGAAGTTTTTACATAATTTATTTATGCTCTGATGAAAAATCATCTTCACGGACAAACAACATCCATAGGACCTTTTATTCCTTTTTTTTTTTGCCAGCATCAATATTTGTCTTTGCAGTACCCCTGACTTTCTTCATTCTGTTCTTGTGCTCCTTTCGCTGCTTTTTTGATGCCTTTTTCTTCTTATACAGGTCACGCTTTGCAAGTCTGTGCTTTGGTTCATTTTTATTTGTATAATCAAGGGAATCATAAATCTTGCCAAAACCTGTTGTTTTGCCACCACTAAAATGGATTCTGAATCCTCAGACAAAAATGACATCTGGAGTTGTCTTGTACATCTTGGCCAATTTTTCTCGAATTTCAATCTTGGGTACTGTGGCCTTTCCAAGATGAAGGACATCCATAACCATCTGTTTACGATGAAGAAGTCTCTTTGTCATGAACTTTCTGGTTTTAATGGTTACAGTATCATTCATGGTGTTGGTGGCAGGCTCCTCGAGCAACAGGAGAGGGAAAGGCCTGTCTAATTCTTCTTGACTCCATCTGAGGTTTTCTTGTCAGAGACACTGGAATGGTTTGCCATTTCCTTCTCCAGCCCATTTTACATATGAGGAACTGGGACAAACAGGGTTAAATGACTTGGCCAGGGTCACACAATTAGTAAGTGTCCGATGCTGGATTTGAACTCAGAGAAATGAGTCATCCTGACTCCAGGCCTGGCATTCTCTCCACTGGCCTACCTAGATAACTCATTGTCAGGTAAATGATTCTTTAGAGTGTGCTAAAAGTTCAGTTTTTATTATTCTGTTTAATGAAGCAAACTGTTAACTGAACTATCACCTAGGCCCTGCAACTATGTTCTATCTTATTGGAGAATTATGTATATTTTCTGAGAATGCTAGAAACTATAACACCAAAAGGGCTTGTGTTAGAGATTTGCAAATGCAAGATGAATTTCTGCATTTTGGAATTCTTTCTTTCTCTAAATAGATGATGATTAGAATTAGTTTTAATTTAATTAATAAAATTGTTTCTGACAGGCTTAAGTGTAAAATGGATTTTTTCATCCATAATAATATACATAATAATATAAGTAATAATAATATGTGTATCAATTTGGCTGTTATATATTATGTTATAATATACATATGTTATAAATATGTGCTTAACTTTTTTTTTTACTGACAGTAGTGTACTATTTGTGTTTGAGGCAATTGGGATCAAGTGACTTGCCCATGGTCATATAGCTAGTAAGTATCTAAGGCTGAATTTGAATGCAGAACCTCCTAATTCTAGGACCAGTGCTTTACTACTATACCACCTAGTTGTCCCTAAGCAGTATACTTTTAAAAATGCTTGTATACTACTAATCTAAACAACAGGCAGTTTTCATCCATTTAGTTTATCCTATATGAATTGTGAGATCAGTCTCTTGAATAATAATGATTTCATTGAATTCCTGTACTGTACTGGGCCTTGATACGACTAGCAATACATAAATAAATGAAATAAATCTGAAAATAGGAAGATACAGAAGACTTTACCATCAAGAGGTAATTATTCTTCCCGTGCAAAGACATCTCCCATATCAAAGCTTCCAGATCAGTTACAAATATCTTTGGAAAGCACACATCTCTTTGCCTTATCCTTCATTTGGCATTAATCAAAGGGTAGTTAAAAAAAGTCACAGTGGTGATTTCAAGTCCACAATGGACAAATGGTGAAAAAATATGAACACTTTTCAAAAGAGAAATTAATTACCAATAATCACATGAAAAAATGTCCAACCTCATTAACAATAAGAGAGATGCAATAAAAGAACTTTAAGGTTGAATCTTAGTCTCAACAAATGGGCAAAAATCACTAAAGGCAAGGAAACTCAATGCTAAGGTTGAAAATAGGACTGTAAACCTGCAGAAACTTTTTGTTTTAGTTATTTTAAATTCTGAACTTAAGACAACAACAAAAAAGAGCATTTCCATATGCATGTATGTTGTTGACCTGAAAACTTGATTAAAGAAAAGGCAACAGGCTAAATGCATACATTTTATGATTTAATTAATTAATTAAACAATTCTCTATTAAAGAAAATGGTAACATAAGGCATTATGGAACCAGAAAGATGTTCTGGCTACCCAGTACAGAAATCTTCTGGTTTATATACATTTGCTGTAAGAAAGGAGTTCTCTTAGATAAACGCATTGTAAACAAAGTAGCGTCAGTTGGGTTTTATGATCCCAAGCTATAGGCATCTTCTTTCCATAGCATGTCTCTGTGGTTTAAGATAAGGAAAAAGTCCCATCACCCAGATGACAGATATCCTGTCCTAAACAGGCCTTTGAAGTTGTGGTATCTTAACAGAGTTGACAAAGCTGAAGTTACAACTCAAGGTATCTGTGTTTTTCCTTATCATTAAGATGCCAGAAGAAGGGTCTGGTAAGGAGGTCCCATTTGTTTGCCTGACATCAAAAGGTGTCCTCTAAATTAAACAAAGGGGACTATTAGGTCCAGGTTCTTCTTAATTCAAACTTTTGCCCTTATTAAAGCCTAAAATTTATATTAAATATTATCAGTGTATACACACACATATATCTCAGAACATAAAAGAGGATTCTATATGAAACCATGAATCTCCACTTCATATTGTTTGCTTCTTTAAAAAGTTATCTAGTAATTCCACACATTACTTTCAAAACAGTCCTGATTGTCTGTGCTTCCTTCTAAACTTCCTTCTGTTCACTTCTGTGCATTTTAAAAAATGTTTCAATGGTTCTTCCTTTCCTTCACTTAATGAATGCCCTATTTCTCTTTCCAAGTAGGTGAGGTCACAAAAAGAGGACATTTTTTTGTCTGCATCCTTTTCTCTCCCCTCATCTCTCTTTGCTATTGCTAACCTCTCCTCTCCATAATTAAAAATTAAAAGAAATAAAGATAAAAAACCCTTAAACAAATTGTTGTTGTTTGGGCATGTCAGCTGTGTTCAACTCTTTGTGATCTCATTTGGGGTTGCTTGACAAAGATACTGGAGTAGTTTGCCATTTCATTCTCCAGTTCATTTTACAGAAGAGGAAACTGAGGCAAAGAAGGTTAAGTCACTCACCTGGCTAGTAAATGTCTGTTATAGCAAATAAGCATGGTCAAACATAATGAATCCATGAAGGAGCCATACTCCCAAATGCATGTCTTTTTTTGTACCTCAAATCTATCACCTCTTTGTCAGAAGGTGGGTAACCTGCTTCATCATAGATCCTCTAGAAGGCAAATGGGCAGCACAAAGTAAAAGTTACTAAAATGATCATGATCAGCCCAAAAAAACCCATTATTGTGACTATAGGTGGAACACATTATCAACAACACAAAAAGAGTTATCTGTGCAAAAGTTTTTGTAGAGGCATTATATACAATTTCTGAAAGCTAGGAGAAAAACCTAAATACAAAAACAAAAGGGGAATGGTTAAATGGTTAAATAAATTGTTGGATATTGTTGTCTTCCTGCCAGTTCCACCCATGAATGATCTTAGAATGAAGTGGCTTATTTTCATAGGCTTATTTTTCACTTCCAAGGCTCTTCAGTTTTTAAAAAAGTGATATCATTCTCTGCCATCCTTTCCCAAAGTATTTTAAAATGAGTTTTCATTATGACCCTGTAGTGCCCTTGATTGTCATCTTAGGTCTTTGCCAGCTAAGGTTATTTCTGATCCTCTTTGGCCTTTTTCTTCAGTTCAGATCAATGAGAATAATTTATTAAGCACCTACTGTTTATCAGGCAATGTGCTGGTCGTTGGGAATACAAAGACAAAAAAAAAAGAAGCAGGGGAGGAGGAGCAAGAGGAGGAGAAGGAGAAGGAGGAGGGGAAGAAGGGGAAAGAAGAAGAAGAGGAAGAGGAGGAGAAGAAGAAGGAGGAGGAGGAGGAGGAGAGGAAAAAGAAGGCAGAGGAAGAGAAAAGGGAGAAAAGGAGGCAGAGAAGGAGAAGAAAAAGAGAACTTCCTATCTTTTTACTATGCACCTATGGAACATTCATTAAACAAATATTTATTAAGTGCATCGCATGACCTTCTCCTCACCAACACTGTTTTCTGTTTACCTAAATACAATATAAAACTTCATGGATGAACCCTTGCAGCAAACATTGGCATCAAAATGTATGTAAACACCTGCAAAGACTATTCCACTCACCATTGGCACATGGAACATGCACACACTAATAAATAACACAAAATCCAATAGACCTGAAAGAACTGCTCTTGTTGCAAGAGAAGTCAACAGGTATCACAGACTTGAGCGAAACAAGGTTGGCAAATGAAGGCCAGCTTATTGAAGTTGGAGCTGGATACACATTTCTCTGGAGTGGGCATGGTGAAAGGAAGCACTGTGTAGATGGAGTGGGTTTTGCAATCAAAACTAATCTAATCAGCAAGCTGGTATGCCTGCCAAAAGGAGTGAATGACAGGTTCAGGACAATGCAATTGCCACTCGCAGGAAAATACCATGCCACCATCATCAGTGCCTATGCTTCCACAATGACAAACATTGAAGAAGTCAAAGAAAAATTTTATGAAGACCGAGATACCCTTATCATCAATGTGCCAGAAGAGGACAAGATTATAATTCTGGGTGACTTTAATGCTAAAGTGGGCTCAGACTACCAGACTTGGCAGGGAGTCCTAGGGAGGAATGGAATTGGAAACAGCAACAGCAATGGTGATTTACTGCCAAAGACTTGTGCATCACATGACCTTCTCATCCCCAACACTGTCTCCCATTTACCTAAACGCAATAAAGCTTCATAGATGCACCCTCGCAGTAAACACTGGCATCTAATAGATTATGTGACTGTAAGGAGAAGAGACAGACAAGATGTGAGAGTGACAAAGGCAATGCGTGGTGCAGAGTGCTGGACTGACTAAACTTATCCTTCTCAAGCTAAATATTCATATTCATCAAAAGCACCACCCCCAAGGCAAAATGACTACCAAAAGAATTAATGTCAACAAATTGGAACTCTTCTCTGAGCGTGAACAGTTTGTTGCTAAATTGGAGGGAAAGTTGAGCCAACACACAATTGGCAACAGTGGAGCAGAAAAGGAATGGACAGCTCTCAGAGATTTGGTGTACTGCACTGCATTTACTTATCTGGGTCAGAACACTCACAAACACAAAGACTGGTTTGATGAAAATGATGGGGAAATTCATAAGCTGATAAATGAAAAACGAGAACTCCACAGGATTTGCCAGCAGGATAGTTCATCCACCTCTAAGAAGGCAGCATTTAATTCCTTCAAAAGCAAAGTACAAGCAAAGCTTAGAGAGATGCAGGATTCCTGGCTCAGTAAGAAGGCAGATGAAATTCAATTTTATGCTGATAGTAACAATCCAAAGTGTTTTTATGATTCCCTGAAAGCTATTTACAAATCAAAAACTTGTGGTACATCACAACTACTCAATGATGATGGAGTCTGCTGCCTGTGCTAATTTTGGCCTAACAATTAACACCAAGAAAACAGGTACTCCATCAGCTACCACCACATCATCCATACATGCAATCATAGGTTACAGCAAATGGAGAAGTTCTGAATGCTGTGAATAAGTTCACTTACTTTGGTAGTATACTTTCCAGGGATGTACACATTGATAATGAGGTTGACACATGTGTTGCCAGAGCTAGCTCAGTGTTTGAGAGGCTCTGAAGAAAAGTTTGGAAGAGAAGAGGTATTAGACTGACTACCAAACTGAAGGTCTACAGAGCCATTGTGCTGACCTCATTGCTATATCCTTGTGAAACATGGACAGTCTACCAGAGCCATGCCAGGAAACTGCATTACTTCCATTTGAACTGTCTGAGGAAGATTCTGAGGATCACCTGGCAGGATAAAGTACCAGACACTGAAGTCCTTCCTCAAGTTGAACTGCTAAACATTCAAACTATGCTTCAGAGAGCACAACTGTGATGGGCTGGGCACGTTGTTCAAATGCAAAATATATGCTTGCCAAAAAGACTATTTTATGGAGAACTCACATGGGGCAGGCAATCACATGGTGGTCAGAAGAAGCAATACAAGGACGCTGTCAAGGTCTCTCTCAAGAACTTCGAATTTGACTGCGCAACATGGGAGACACCAACACGGGACTGCTCAGCATTTCGTGCCCATATCAGAAAGGGTGCTGTGCTCTTTGAACAAAGCAGAATTGAAACAGCACAAAATAAACATAGGATACACAAATTTGGGGTGTCAACCCCAAATATTTGCAAGGACTCTCTGTGCCCAACCTGTAGTAGAGCATTCCAAGGTCATATTGGTTTGATCAGCCTGATCAGTTGGACACACTGAAATTTCCCTTTATCATAGTGATGTCATTTTGGTCTTCTTTGAAGATGAAGGACAACAACCAACCATTTATTAAGTACCTACTGTGTGCCAGGCACTGTGCTATGTACTGGAGCTACCCTCCTCTTCCAGCTTTTGGTACCCTTTATAGGTTATCTTTCCTGGTCAGGATATAAATTCCTTGAAGGCAGAAACTGCCTTATTTATGTATATTTGCATTCCTTGTGCTTAGCAGAGTAAGTACATAGCAAACAACAAATGCTCTATTTCTATTAACAACTAGGTGAAGTCACCAAGAGAGGACCTTTTTTGGCTGCTACCACATTGATGACTCGTAGTGAATCTGCAGTCCACTCAAAGCCCTTGGTCTGTTTCAGGTGAATTGCTTTCCACTCATATCACTGGATAATAAATCTAGATCTAGATGGGAACTTAGAGGCCATCTGGTCCAATCCTCTCATTTTACAGATGAACAAACTGAGTCAGAGAGAGATTAAGGGATTTGCCCAATGTTATACAGGTATAGAGTGCCTCAGGTTTATACCTAATTCCTTTGATTCCAGAGTGAAAACTCTATACTAAGATACCTCTTCCTCATCACATACTAGGCTATATAAAGAGAAATAATGCAATATAAACTTGATATGTATATATATGTATGTATGTATATAGACACACACACATTATATACATAGTTTAGGTTTATGTAGCAGTGCTCCTTCTGAAAAGATTCTATACTTGTTATCTCATTTGAGCCTCATAACAAACTTGTGAGGCTCATAGAACTTCATTTAAAAAATAAGGAAACTGAGGCTCAGGGTGATTAAATATTCATTAAGCTATAATAGTAGGCTCTCATAGCTTGTAATTGGTCAAACCAGGGCTTAAATCTAGCTCTGATTCCAGATCAAGTGTTTTTTATGCTATGCCACAGCTTGTGTTTGTCCTTCATTCTCAAAGAGGACCATGACGTCAAGATAATGACATGACTTGCAGTTGACTTTGATTTGAGTGAGGGAGGGTTGTGCAAGGTCACCAACCTCACTTTATTCTCCTGAGCCATCTGGATCCAGTGACCTGATGTTCACCAGGACAGTTGGAGATGGCCCAGGATACAATGGGAGACCTTGGCCCTTTCAGGCTAAGATCCTATAGCATTCTCACTTTGAGTGAGATACCTCTCCACAGCTTACTATGCAAATGTACGTCTATCTGCAATTTTACGGGTATATCTGTCTCTCTTCCCCACACATATACACACTCTTTAAGCTACATCATCCTATTAATCAGTCCAGGGGTGGAGAACCTGCGACCTCCTCTTTATATCCTCAAGCGCAACATTTTGACTGAATCCAAACTTCACAATGGACTCAAGGCCACTGAATCCTTCAGTCAAAGGACCATGCTTGAGGACCTAGAGGGTCATATGTGGCCCAGAGGCCACAGGTTCTTCACGCCTGAATTATTTCCTTATGCTCTTTCTCTATATAGATGTTAACTAGCTCTGTGAACTAGTTTAGGAACCCAAATCCAAACATACTATTTCCCAGGATAAACTTGCCTACTTGGACTCCAATGCCTCTTCCATCCAATAAAGCAGTTATTCTGGGCCATGCCAGTTTGTGTGATCAAAAGAAAGAAAAGACTCAATTCATCATTATACATAACAGGGATACTCAATGGTTTTGTTACATGAATAGTATTCAGATTGACTTTGTTCTCCCAGAAGAGCATCATACAGAAATTATACAGACAATTTTCTTCATATCCTGTGGAGCATATTGTATCAAGAAATTCCCTTCTTCCTCGATGGCAGAGGTGTTCAACATGCTGTCCTGGTCACAACATGCATTGGTTCCAGATTAAAATATAATTGAGAAATATTTAATAGAATGAATAAAAATGAAATAGAACTTAGGTAATATTAATATATGGTTGACTAAGTCAATATGAGATTGCAAGATCTTTATGTACTGTTCAGAGCTCCCATTGCTATTTGAGTTTGACTGCTTCAGTAGGCGTCCAATCCCTTAACTCTTAAACTTGGGCACTCTCAAATTGTCAATTACCTAAGAAGTACTGAGTACTTGCTCCTTTCCAACTAGAAGGCTCTTGTCTTTGACTAGAGAGATTCCACCTCATGCTACGTATAAAATGTAGAATTTCCTGCTCCCCCATGCAGGATCTGAGGTTCATGAACATGAACAATGACCATGGGTCAAGAACACACAGATGTCTACCTCCATCCTGTATTTCTGCAGGAAAGCGTTCAAAGCCCCAGCTACAACCGTCTATTGAACTCCAAAAGTCCAGTTTTGGGATATGTCCTCTCAGGAGTCACCACTTTGTGATCCCTACTTGACCCTATTTAAACTTCTGCAGAAACTGGTGATAATAAAGTTTAATATCACCTCCTTTCTCCATTTCCCAATATTTGGCATCAATAGCTTATTCAAACAAGTCAGACTGAAGTTTGAGCAAGTGTTCAGTGTCAGCCTTTAATCATGAGCCTTCTTTGAGTGCAATGCTTATTTTGACTCCTACTTTTAACTACATGCAAACCAATGGTCTGAAATTCCTCCCATATGAGTTGCCAGTCATTTACTCTTTGTTAAGATATAATCACTTTAGGTGTGCGTGTGTGTGTGTGTGTGTGTGTGTGTGTGTGTGTGTGTGATATTTAATGATGCCCATCTTGGACTGCTAACTCTCTTCTGGAGTAAAGCACTCAGGAAAGATAGATATGAGGTTTTTGAGGGGCTAGGTCTACTCTTCTGAGTAGAGAAGTCTTTGGCATCTTGTTTCTCAAATCCAACTCAGTTTTTCCTTTATATTTTTCAGCATACTCTCTTATGTTAATCTTCAAATTGAAGTCACAGTGCATCACAGTATATGTTAGCTGTGAGCCAAGGCACATCTACCTGCAACTTCTTTCTGCCTTCTGGCTTCATTTATCATAAGAAAATTGATGTTCAAGGCAAGTCAACGAACATACATTGATCACCTATGTGTCAAGTATTGTGCTAGATACACTGAGCTTACAAAGACAGAAATGAAGCAATCTCTATTCTTAAGGAGATTATATTCTATGTGAGGGAGAAGAACATGTGCTCAGACAAGTATATGCAAATATATTCAAACTAAATATGAAGTAATTTCTTTGAAAGAGGAAAGGGAGTTAAATACTATCAACTAAGGATTCCTGCAGGGGATAACACTAAGAAGAAAGGAAATAAGCATTTATTGAGTACCTACAAATATTATCTCATTTGGTCCTTACAACAAACCCTTTGATATAGAGGCTTTTATTATCCTTATTTTACAGATGAGGAAACTGAGGCAGACAGAAGTTAAATGACTTGCCCAAGGTCACATAGCTAGTGTTCAGTCATTTTTTTTCAGTTGTGTCTGACTCTTCATGATCCCAGTTGGGGTTTTCTTGGCAAAGATATTGGAATGCTTTGTCATACATTTCCTTCTCCAGCTTATTTTACAGATGAAGAAACTGAGGCAAACAGGGTTCAGTGACTTGGCCAGAGTCACACAGCTAGTAAGTATCTGAAAATGAATTTGAACTCAGCTCTTCCTGACTCCAGGTCCAAAGTTATATTCACAGCACCACCCACCTGCCTCACTGGAGGTATGCCTTGAAAAACCCTTGGAATTCTAAGAAGCAAAAGTGAAGGAGAACATTTCAGTAATGGGGGTTGGAGAGAGGAGAACTTATACAAAGACATGGAGTCAGGAGATGGAGTGTTACGTACAGAAACATTAAGCAGGCTAGTCAGTCTGTTTGAAACGCAACAGTATATGGAGAGAATACCCTATTAGTTTGGAAATACAGGCTGATTCAGAATGTGAAGGACTTTAAATGCTAGTTTGAGGAGTTTGTATTTTATCTCACATGCAATAGAGAGACCCCAAAGCCTCTTTGCAGGGAAGTGACTTTGTCAGACTTATACTCTAAGAATATCCATTGGGAAGTTAAGTGGAGGATGACTTGGAGGGGTTAGAGACTGGAGAAAGTAGAACTTGGAGGCAGGAAGAACAGCTGGGAGTCTATTGCAATAGTTCAAGTGAAAGGTGATGAGGCCTTGAATGAGGGTAGTGGTTATATGAGTGGAGGAAAGGGGAAAGCACCAGCAAAGATTTCAGCCAAGCCAAGTTCCTCTAAAGGTCAGGCCAGCAAAAATGAATGAGTGACAGATGAAACAAAGAGTCAACAATATACCAAGAAAAAAACATGAATAAGCTACTCCTTCCAGTCCAGGATTGCATAAGAAGACATCCAGAAGCCTGAAAGCATTCTGGTTAGCAGCCATTCACGGAAACTTGATGACAGCAAAATCTTCACTGAACAGGACCTGAAGCCAATGGGATCTTGAGTCCAGGACAGGGGGAGTAGCTATGAGTGAGAAGTCCAGGAAATCCTTCGAGAAGCCTGAAGCCAGCAATATCTGCATTGGCCTCTTCTGTTTCTGACAGAACTTGACCAGGGGACAAGTATGTACCTGTATAAGGAGATGAAGACTAGACAGTGAATGCATTGGACTATCAAGAGACAGAGGCAGAAAGCAAGAATGAAGACAGAGTCCCAGAAGAGAGTTGCAGAAGAATATAAGGAAGGCCCTGTCCATTCCATCTAGATGCATACCTGTTACAAGACAAGAGGGCAGCATCCATTTGGCAGCAGGAACAACACCTTGGATTAGATACCCCATTCCAAAGTGAGAGAGGAGGCAGAGACTGACCCTGATTTGTTGTTTTTTTTTAAATCCCAACCTGAAAAATGAAGCTGAAGACATGAGTCAAAAGAAGAAATCTCCCAACTGAATTTTCAGAAATTATGAATTAAGATAAACCCATGAACTAAATCTAAAAGATGAAAAGGAATGGCACAATAAATACTGTTAGATCAGCAGCTTAGAGGGCAGATAAGGGGTGCAATGGTTAGAGTACAGGATTTGGAGTTAGGAAGACCTGAGTTCAAATCCTATTTCAGACACTTAGTAACTATATGACCATTGGCAAGTCTCTTAACCACTCTTAGCGTCAGTTTCTTCATCTGTAAAATAGAGGTAATGCTAGCATATGCCTATCAGGATTATTCTGAGGACTAAATGAATTAACATATGTAAAGTGCTTTGCAAATTTTGAAGTGCTTAGAAAAGAAAAGAATTGATTGGCACAAGAACTCAAAGAATGGATGGAAGATATGAAGCAAGAGATTAAAATATTAAATCAGAGCTCTTGAGGAAAAAATTGAAAGGAGAATAAACAATTTAGAACATTAAGCAGAAAACCTTATCCAAGTAGTGGACAACAGAATGATACAAAATATTCAGTGATTCAGTGATGCAACAAGAAATAATTAGGACAAAGTCAAAAGGCTGAAAAAGTAGAGCACTCAAGGTATCTATTATCCAAAGCAACTAACCTGGGAAACAGCACAATGAGTGATAATTTAAACACCATGTGTCATTTTTTTCAGTCCTGTCCAACTCTTCATAGTCCCTTTCAAGATTTTCTTGGCAAAGATACTTGAGGGATTTTCCATTTTCTTCTCTAGCTCATTTTACAGATTAGGAAACTGAGGCAAACAGAATTAAGTGACTTGCCCAGGGTCACATAGCTAATAAGTATCTGAGTCCAGATTTGAACTAGGTCTTTGTGATTCCAGGCCCAGTGCTCTACTCATTCCACCACCTAGCTGCCCTAGTGAGTAGCATACTTTTGATTATAGAATGCCTATAATATTCTTGGTTTTTTATATACCTATACTCCATTGGAAATACACCACAAATACACCATTCCTGGAAAAAAGTAGGATTCTCTTTGCAGGCCTCATCTGAGTGTAGGCAATAAAGCTAAGAAAGTTTTCTAAAAAAGCTAATACAGCTCCTTGTTTGAGCATTAGTGAATTGGAAAAGTGGTTCTTACAATGAATGAATAATTTATGGTTGAGAAGCTAATGAGGGGCAGAGGATGTAAGGTCAGGGAGAGGAATACTTTCAGTTTCCCATTGACAATATGATGGTCACAAGCTCAGTGACAGTGTGGAGACTAGACTATTCTCCTGAAGTAGTGTTGTTGATAAATGATATTCAAACATGATGTTATTCTTTTTTTAAATTAAATTATTTTATTTGTTTTCAGTGTTCTACAATCACTTTCATACATCTTAGATTTTTCCCCTCCCTCCCCCTCCTTCTGCCCACCTTCCGCATTCCCTCCCTGAGATGGCATACAATTTTATATAGGTTCTACACATACATTCCTATTAAATACATTTTTACCTTAGTCATGTTGCATAGAAGAATTAAAATGAATGGGAGAAATTATAAAACAAAGCAAAATAAAACATAATACAAAAGAAAATGGTCTGCTGCATTCTGCGATCCAGTTCTATACTTCTTTCTCTGGATGTGGAAGATATTTTGCCTCAAGAATCCATTGGGAATTTTTAAAGTCCTTGCATTGCAATGAAGAACTAAGTCTACCAGAAAAATTCCTCACACACTGTGGTTGTTGCTGTGTACAAAGTTCTCCTGGTTCTGCTCTTTTCACTCAGCGTAAGTTCATATAAGTCTTTCCAGGCCTCTCTTCATCATTTCTTATAGCACAACAGTATTCCATTACATTCATATACCACAGTTTGTTCAGCCATTCAAACTTTGGCCTACTCAGTAACATTAGAAAGAGAAGGACCACAATTATTGAAAATAGAATGGGTAAAAATTTGCCTCCATACTTTTTTTACTCCTTTTTTTTTTTTTACTAACTGTCTTACAGACAGTATTATTTTTCTAATTTAATTTAATTTTTCGATGAACAAAAATCTATGTTCTCTCACCCTTATATCAAAAAAAGAAAAACAAAACACTTATTAAAAAAATCACCTTGTAATATAGTCAATGCAGGCAATATTATTATCAATACTTAAGTATTGAAGTATTACTGCTAACAAGCTTAGAAAAATACCATTATGATTTTTTAAAGTATTATTTTTTTAAATGAAGAAAGGGTTAAAACCTGCGTCTTGCATTAGGAAAATATCTATTTTATTTTCAAATGGTGAAAAACATGCTGTCTGTACTGCCTCCAAGCTATTTTTACTTCCAAATTAATCAAGTATAGAAATGTTATGCAGTGAGCTGTTACAGAACTGAAATTGCGTAACAACAAATATTGCACAACTGAAATGAAAACTAATAAACCAAAGAGGATGAACAGCTTAGCTAAGGGATGGTTTGTAAATGTGTTGCTGACCATATTTCTGTTTCTAAAGCAATTTAAGACATAATTAAGACAAGATAAGGGCAGTTAGGTGGTTTAGTGGACAGAGTAACAGGTCGGGAGTCAGGAAGACTCATCTTCCCAAGTTCAAATCCAGCCTCAAATAATTACTAGCTGTGTGACCTTGGGCAAGTCACTTCACTCTTTTTGCCTTACTCTCCTTATCTGTCAAATGAACTGGACAAGGTAATGGCAAACCACTCCAGTATCTTTGGCAGGAAAACTCCAAATGGGGTCACAAGAGTCAGACGTAACTGAAAACAGCACAACAAAAAGCAATAAGATGAAATAAACTATAATCTTAGTAACCTCAATATTGTTAATAGATAGAAATATTGTAGGGAAGTAGTGTTTACATAGATGTAAAAAACCACCAAGTCCCCATCCTCAAAGAGCTTGCAAACAAGAAAGATCCCACTCCCTTTAATCTGATTCCCTGCTCACCAGGCCATGTTCTGACTAATAATTCAGTTTCCCAGCTACCCTAACACCAGAAAAGTATATGATTACCTGCAATATGCTCCATTGTAAATTGATTAACTAGCATTCCAGTTTTTAAGTTAGTCTCTTGGAGTTTGCTTGACATAAATCAGTTCCACAGAACTTCTGGAGAGAGGGATAAATTAAACTGAGTTTCTGACTCAATGGAACTGAAGGACCAGGCAAGACTTCACCTAAAGTAACCTCATGAGGATACAATACAAGCCTAGCCCAAGCAGGCAGTGAGACCCTTTCTGTCTATAATACCACATTTTACCTTGTATTGTTGTTAAGTCATTTTTCTTTTTTTTAAATTTTATCTTTAATTTATGGAATGACACAAGCATTTCCATAATATAGTACAATAAAAAAAGATGATTGTACATGAAACTGCAAATCTACTATGCACAACTTGTTATTCCTTTCAAATATACAACAAAATCATGTAAATTTCTTTTTTCCTCTCCCCCCAGATGTCTACCATTAGACACAAATAGGTATATCAATGTAAAATTATTCTGTACATACTTCTATTTATCAGTTCTTTCTCTAGATGCAGATAGCATCCTTCTTCATATGTTCTTTATAGTTGATTTGGGTATTTATAATAGACAATATAATTTATTTGATCAAAGTCATTCTTAAGAAAATATTGCTGTTATCATAAACAGTGTTCTCCTGCTTCTTCTCATTTTACTCTTCATTATTTCATGCAAGTCTTCCCATGTTTTTTCTAAATTTATTGAGCTCATCATTACTCATAGCACAGTAGTATTCCATTACAATCATATACCACAACTTGTTCAACCATTCTCCAATTGCTAGGCATCCCTGCAATTTCCAATTCTTTGCCACCACAAAGAGTGCTACTGTAAGCATGTTAGAACATAGAGGTTCTTTCCCTTTTCCCTTAATCATCTTTGGAAATAGACCAAGTAGTAGCATTGTTGGATCAAAAGGTATAAATAGTTAATAACTCTTTGGACATAGTTCCATATTGCTTTACAAAATGGTTACATCTGTTCACAATTCCACAAACAGTGATTTAGTGTCCCAATTTTTCCACATCCTCTTCAACATTTGTAATTTTCCCCTTCTGTCATTTTAGTCCACCTGGTAGGTTTAAAATGATATCTCACGATTGTTTTAATCTGGTAACAGCATGCACTTTTTAGAGCACTGTCCCCAAGCCCAGTCAAATATCTGTAAAAAATGGTTCTAAACAAATTCTGGAGCTGCAGAAACCACAGAATGATGGAGTGAAGCAAAGCTCCAGCCCAAGACAGCCTGGAAGCTTGCTGGGAAGTGTGTATCACACCATGTAGGGGGCAGGTCGCAGTCCAGCATGGGCTGTGCCAGCATAGATAGGACCTGAGCAGGCCTTGGGGAGACTGAATCTCTCATGCCTGTGGTAGTTTCCAGAAGGCAGAACCCCAAAGGGACAAACTGGAAGATCAGTGGAAAAAGCCTGTGGGACCAATGTGGGAGAGTGGAATGGTCCAGCCCCAGTCCCAGTACGGCAGAGGGGGAAGGAGGTGGAGGAACCCACAACAGCCACAGCAGCAGCAGGGGCAGAGGCAGTGAGTGTTTCTGGAGCTCTAGGCTCACAGATTGGGGGAAATCCAGCAGCTGACAGTACACTCCATCCCATCCCTCCACTGAAAGCAGAGAACTACCTTGACAAAGAGCTCACAGGTCAAGTAAATGTCTGGGGAAATAAGCAAAAACCGGGAAAAGAATCAGACTATAGAATCTTACTTTGGTGACAAGGAAGACCAAAGCATGCAAACAGAAGAAAACAAAGTCAAAGTTCCTCCATCCAAAGCCTCTGAGAAAAATATGAATTGGTCTCAGGTCATGGAAGAGCTCAAAAAGAATTTTGAAAATCAAGTAAGAGAAGTAGAGCAAAAACTAGGAAGAGAAATGAGAATGATGAAAGAAAATTATGAAAAACAAGTCAACTGCTTGCTAAAGGAAACCCCCCAAAATGCTGAAGAAAATAACACTATAAAAAATAGGCCAACTCAAATGACAAAAGAGATCCAAAAAGTCAATGAAGAGAAGAATACCCTAAAAAGCAGAATTGGCCAGATGGAAAAGAAGATCCAAAAGGTCACTGAAGAAAATAATTCCTTAAAGATTAGAATGGAGCAGATGGAAGCTAATGACTTTATGAAAAATCAAGAAATTATAAATACAAAACCAAAGGAATGAAAAAATAGCAGACAATGTGAAATATCTCATTGGAAAAACAACTGACCTGGAAAATAGATCCAGGAGAGACAATTTAAAAATTATAGGACTACCTGAAAACCATGATCAAAAAAAGAACCTAGAAGTCATCTTTCATGAAATTATCAAGGAAAACTGCCCTGATATTCTAGAACCAGAGGGCAAAATAAATATTGAAAGAATCCACTGATCACCTCCTGAAAGACATCCCAGAAGGAAAACTTCTAGGAATATTGTAGCCAAATTTCAGAGCTCCCAGGTCAAGGAGAAAATATTGCAAGCAGCTAGAAAGAAACAATTTGAGTAAATACAATTTGAGGAAATACAATCAGGATAACACAAGATCTAGCAGCTCCTACATGAAGAGATCAAAGGGCTTGGAATATGATATTCCAGAAGTCAAAGGAACTAGGATTAAAACCAAGAATCACCTACCCAGCAAAATTGAGGAAAAAATTTATTTCAGGGAAAAAATGGTCATTCAATGGAACAGAGGACTTTTCAAGTATTCTTGATGAAAAGACCAGAGCTGAATAAAAAATTTTATTTTCAAACACAAGAATCAAGAAAAGTATGAAAAGGTAAACAGGAAAGAGAAATCATAACGGACTTACTGAAGTTGAACTGTTTACATTCCTACATGGAAAGATAATATTTGTAACTCTTGAGACTTTTTTCAGTACTAGGGTAGTTGGAGGGATTATGGACAGAGGGAACAGGGTGAGTTGAATAAAAAGGGATGATATCTAAAAAAATAAAATTAAGGGGTGAGAGGAATATATTGGGAGAGAAAGGGAAAAATAGAATGGGACAAATTATCTCTCCCATAAAAGAGGCAAGAAAAAGCTTTTTCAATGGAAGGGAAGAGAGGGAAGGAAAAAGTGAACCTTACTCTTATCACATTTGACTTAAGGAGGGAATAGCATGCATACTAAATTTGCTATGAAACTCTATCTTACACTATAGGAAAGTAGGGGAGAAACAGATAAGCAGGAGGTGGGGGATGTTAGAAAGGAGGACAAGTGGGAGGAGTGCATAATTAGAAGTAACTACTTTTGAGGAGAGATAGGGTCAAAAGAGAGAATAGAATAAATGGGAGGCAGGATAGGATGGAGGAAAATATAGTTAGTCTTTTACAACATGACTTTTATGGAAGTCTTTTGCATAACTAAACACGTATAATATATATTGAATTGCTTGCCTTCTCAGTGGGGATGGGTGGGGAGGGAGGAAGGCAGAGAAGTTGGAACTCAAAGTTTTAAAAGTGAACGTTAAAAATTGTTTTTACATGCAACTGGACATAAGACATATGGGCAATGGGGAACAGAAATCTATCTTGCCCTCCAAGAAAATAGAGGGGATGGGTGTAAGAGAAGGGAGGGGTGTGATAGAAGGGAGGGCAGATTAGGGATAAGGGGTAATCAGAATGCATGCTGTCTTGGGAGGGGAGGGGAGAGATGGAGAGAAAATTTGGAAACCAAAATCTTGTGGAAATGAATGTTGAAAACTAAGATAAATAAATAAGGAAAAAGGTGGGAAAAGAAAAAAAAAGGATTGTTTTAATCTGCATTTCTCAAATCAAGATTTAGAACATTTACAAATTTTTTATTATTAATTTATTTATTTTTAGTTTTCAACATTCACTTCTACAGGATTTTGAGTTCCAAATTTTCTCTCCCTCTCTCCCTTTCACTCACCCCAAGACAGCATTCATTCTGATTACCCCTTTACCCAATCTGCCCTCCCTTCAATTTAGAGCATTTTCATGACTACAAATTATTTTGATTTCTTCATTGGAAAACTGCTTGTTTGTATTCTTTTGACCATTTATCAATTGTGGAATGACTCATTCTTATAGATTTGACAAAGTTCTTCATATATTTTAGAGATGAGACCTTTGTCTGATAAACTCTCTACACCTTCTCTCCCATTTTCTGTTTTCCTTCTAATCTTGGCTATATTTATTTTCTTTGAACAAAACTTTTTGATTTAATGTAATTGAAATTATCCATTTTACACCTATTTAGTAATTTTCCAGTGATGTCCAACTCTGTATGACCACATTTTGGGGTTTTCTTGGCAAAGATGCTAGAATGGTTGGCTATTTCCTCTTCCAGCTCACTGTACAGATGAGGAAATTGAGGCATACAGAGTGAAATGACTTGCCCAGGGTCACACAGCTAATAAGCTTCTGAGGTCAGATTTAAACTCAGAAGATGAGTCATCCTGACTCCAGGTCTATCATTCTATCCACCATGTACCACATATCTGCCCTTTATACCAGATTTAAAATGTAGGAATTCATTGATTATACCATCTGGTAAAAATTTGAGATTTAGATAATTAGAACAGTGCATAATGCCAATTATTGACTTCAGCAGGGTTCTTGAGAGGGTAAAATATGATATGTCACACTTAGCACCGTGCCTGGCACATAGTAGGGAGCTATATAAATGCTTATTCTATTCCCTTCCACCAATGATTAGAAGAGGTATATTCACTCAATGGGTGTTACCTCCCTCTGAGTGAGTACATGAATAGGCCTTGGCCTAAAATGACCAAGGTCTCTCATTGTTTCCTGGGTCATATCCTGATGAATATCTGGTCACTGGATCCAGATGGCTCAGGAGGAGAAAGTGAGATTGATGACCTTGCACAGCCCTCCCCCCTTCAAAACAAAGTCAAGTGCAAGTCATGTCATTATTTCTCTGATGTCATGGTCTTCTTCGAAAATGAAGGATAAACACAACCTGTGAGTAGATTGAGCTGCCTGAATGGGGAGACAGCTAGCTGGGTGAACCAGCTCATCCTCTCCCTTCTGTCTCCCTCTCCCCTTCCTTTGGGGTTAACTGGCTTGATGTCCTCCTTTCCTTCCTTCCTTCTTTCTTTCCTTCTTTCCTTCCTTCCTTCCTTTCTTCCTTCCTTCCTTCCTTCCTTCCTTCCTTCCTTCCTTCCTTCCTTCCTTCCTTCCTTCCTTCCTTTCTTCCTTCCTTGTTCCCAAAACCTTAAACCCAGTGTACTCTTATGCTGATAATAACTGTATAATATATAATGATTAAGGCTGTCTGATACAGTCGATAGAAGATTAACCCTGTAGTCAGGAAAATGAGTTTCAAATCCTTCCTTTGATACAGACTATATGACTATGGAAAAATGAGTTCAACTCTCAGCACCTCAGATGTCTCTTTAAGATTGTATTACAAAGAAACTTACTATTTGCACTGATGGAAAGAGTTTTCATTTTGGGAAGACCCCAAAATACTGAAATCATAGATCTTGACATGCCTCCTTTGCCATAAAAATATAGAGTTTAAAAATTTAGTGCAAGGCATATTACCTCATTAGATCCTGACAACTTTGTGAGGTAGTACTATAAATTTTATCTCAATTTTACAGCTTAGGAAGCTGAGTCTGAGAAAGGTTAAGTCATTTGTTCAGGCTATTTGAGGTGGTCAGATCTTGGTCTGACTCCCTATCTACTGCTCTGATATGCTAGCCTGCTTCAAAAAATCCCAACTGCTCCAAAATAGAAGCCAGAAGGGAGTTTAGTGGCTTAGGCTATGCCCCTAGTAGGTATTTATCAAATCCTAAACAGAATTGAATAGATGACTCAGTGAATAGAGTGCCAGACCTGGAGATAGGAAAATTTATTTTCATGAGTTCAAATCTGGTCTCAGACATTTATTAGCTGTGCAACTGGGCAAGTCACTTATCTCTGTTTTCCTCAGTTAATTCATCTGTAAAATGAGCCAGAGAATGAAATGACCAGCCACTCCAGTATCTTTGCCAAGAAAGTGGGGTCATGAAAAGTAGGATACAAATGAACAACAACAAAGATGAATTGAAAGGAATTCAAGAACCCAAAAGTGAGATCTTGTAGAACATAAGACCAACCTAAGGAAGATGTAAAAGAAAGGTTCAAGCCTCTGAACTCTTTCTGGTTTTGTTTCTCCAAAGGAGAAAGGGAGAGCTCTACTGGATAACAAACACTTTCTTCAGAAGGGCACTTAGACCTGTCCCAAAAGAACAGGTCACTGGTACTAGAAAACCAAAGGATTCTCTACCCTCTCCAAACTATGGTGGGAAAAAATTCCAAACTAAATTTCTCATTTTTATTGGCCTTATTTTCCAACAAACTATTATTTGCAATTTAAGGGTTTAGAATTTAGAGAATACTTAATTCCCAAAGCTCTAGCACATTCACAATTCACACACATATCCTAAATAAAACCTTCTAATTTTCTCTCCAGTGCCAACTGTTTCCCTCCAAATGTGCTGCCAAACCATCTCTGGAATAGCACACTTCCCAAGGGCCTTAGTTAAGTTGTAATAACTCATTTACAAAGTGCTTTGACAGACAATAATAACTCCTATTTACATCGGGTTTACAAAGCACTTTCCTATACACCATGAGATAGGTACATTATCCACATTTTACAAGATGAGGAGATCGAGTCTCTGTAGGATTGTGACCTACCCACTTAACCAAAGAGACTATGACTAGACACAGGCATTTGAGCTCATTCAATTTTGATTCCAAGGCTTTTTGATTGGACTATATACAGCACCTTCAGCTGCAATGATGGCCAGTGAACTCAGCAGAGGATTTTGGGAAGAGAAGAAAAGAGGCAAACCTTATAAACACCTGCTTCCCAAGTGGAAAAATTCCAGTTAAAAAAATAAGAAGCAAGAAGATTTGACTAGTGACAAATAAGAGAAAATTGGACAGAGCTCAAGAAGACAGGAAAGATAAGGGTGGTTAAGGAACAAGAACCAATTCAATCCCTTGTATTTGTTAAGGCAGTCAAGTGGCAGAGGGCATCAAGTGCTGTATTTATACCATCAGTTCCTTTATGTGTAAAATAATGCTAATAATAACACCTACCTCACACAGTGTGGTTTCAAGGATCAACTAGAATTATTTCCCAAAGGAGATCTCCTTATATGTCATATAGGAAGCACTTTGTAAAACTTACAAGTGCTAGTCATCATTATTATTATTAAGTTAATAAGCTACACTTGATGTATGAATTGTAAAGAAATATCCCTTTGTGGGGAGGGCAGAAAGGAGGTAAATTAGCAAAATTTTGAAGATGAATTTTTGAATAGCCTGCATAATTAATTTTTCATCTACCTACTCTACAGGGTGGAAGGAGTGATGTGTACAATCTAAACCTTATTTCTATTTGTCTTTGGAATGGATTTTGTTGCCTGTCCTTAAATATTTACATGACTGATTTCAAATTTCAAATTAGGATCATAATGATTTAGAGATGGAATTAATCTAAGATATCATAACACCTGACTGGAAACTTATCTGGCGCAGTGGATAGAATATCAGGGCTGGAGTCAGAAAGACCTGAGTTCAAATTTGACTTTAGGCACTTACTAGATTTGTGATCATGGGTAAGTCATTTAACTCTGTTTATCTCAGTTTCCTCATCTGTAAAATGAACTGGAGAAGGAAATGACAAACCATTCCAGTACCTTTGCCAAGAAAACCCCAAATGGCATCATGAAGATTTGGACAGGACTGAAACTGACTCAACAACAAGAAATTTGTCTAGTTCTTCATTTCAGCTTCTAGTCAGAACCCTTCCTTATTTCCCTATTTCATGTCATGACAGGTAGCACAGTATCACCTCTCAGGCATAGGTACCATAATGAGTTTTCTCTTTTTTTGTGTGTGGCAATTTCTTCCCTAGATTTGGGAAAGTAATTAAGTATTTGGGTTTAAAGACCTCTTAGATATAAGTAAGTTCTTGGGGGAATAAAATTAAGAAGGAAAGAAGGAACTTTCAACTGACCTCTTTTCATTATATCCATTAAAAGTTAAAAGCAAGACTATTATCTAAGTTGGAAATAACTCTAAGTTGGATAATACCAATATGAGCCTCAAATAAAATCTCAAATAAAATAAAATCTTCAGTCTACAAGGTAACGGTAATTGCATCAATTATTTTAAAATGCACTTTCCATTAAGCTTCACTCATTAAACCTATTCATATCATTAAATTTTAGAATAGCCTCATAATTTGCATTAAATGATACCTCCTATTTTGGTAAGACTCACTGTGATGGTTCATATATAATATTAGGATAGCATAATGGATAAAGTGCTGGAAATGGAATCAGGAAGATCTGGGTTCCAATTCTGCCTTAACCACTCACTAGCTATATGAGCTTGGGCAAGAACCTTACAGTCTCAGTTTTTGTTGTTATTCAGTCATTTAGTCCTGTCTGACTCTTCATGACTCTGTGGGCCATACTGTCCATGGAGTTTTCTTGTCAAAAATACTGGAGTCATTTGCCATTTCCTTCTCCAGTGGATTAAGGTAAACAGAAGCTAAGTGACTTGCCTAAGGTCGCACAGCAAGTAGATTTGAACTCATGTCTTCCTGACTCCAGACCCAGTGCTCTATGCACTGAGCCACCTAGCTGCCTCAGTTTCTTCAACTTTAAAATGGAGATAATAGTACCTAGCTCACAGTGAAAAGCACTTTCTAAACCTTAAAGAAATAATATATATCCTAATGAGATGCATATATAAATGCTAGCTAATAATATGATCTTCAATGGCTTTCTTTCCCTCCTTCAGATAATTGCCATCCATCTCTGATTAACTCCAGGGTAACATTCTTATTGTGGGACACATTTCTAATGCTCACCGAATGAAAGTCAGCAACTAATCCTAGGGAGGATAGATAAGTAGCAGCAGTAGTTGACAGCTATTAGCTGAGAAATTACATGAATTTTGCCTACATCGTGTCACCTTTAGCACCATCATACAGGTCATCTAAGTATTATGATGCTCATTTTAGTAAAGGAAGTAATTGAGCCTCAGAGAAGTTAAGGGATTCACCTGATGAGTATCAGTAGCCTAGTCATTGCTCTCAGGTTTTCTGATTCCAAGTTCCAATCTCTTTTCCTTATACCGCACGGCCTCTCCCTGACTTCCCTTCTGCCAAACTTTACTTTTTAGAAAATATTGTGCCTAGGGATCCCAGATCAAGAATACTGTGAAGTATATGGGAACAGAGTGTCAAGTACTTTCCAGGCATATTGTTGTTGGGAGGCTACCAAAGTGGCATTCTTAGCCAAATGGAATATTCTCATATATTTCCTTAGGATCTGGGCAAACACATCAGCTTAGAAGAAATCATGCCTGGTCCAGATTTTGGGGGATTTTTTTGTCTTCTTGGGTTGCATGAGGGGTGGAAAGTACTGAGGTGAGAAAGAACGGATCCTGTGCAAGTGTGAGACAGAAAACTTTGTGCCAGGATGGTTACTATGGAAAATTTCTCAACAGACAGCTATTTTTCAAAATTTCTCTCACACTTAATCATTTTGAAGGCCATCTCCCTCTTTGTGTACCCCATCCCCTCTGATCTCCCCTGCCCCAAGTTAAACAAATCACTGGAACAACCACATGGGGAGAGGAGCAAAGAACCAGAAATGATCCTGCTTCTTCTAGACTGAGGATGGACTGGAAAGGAAAGAGAAGGAAATAAAGAGAAAGAAGGGACACCCAGAGATCCAGGAGAAAAGCAAGAACCCCAGAGAAAGAAAAAGCAAGTAGTTCTGGATTATACTCTCCAGAGCCAAATCAGGAGCTTCTTGGAGAGGGAAGAAGCCATGTCTGAATGCCTAAAAATTAGGGACCACACAAGAACAAAAAGACCTCTCTGCCTAGGGAGGGAGAGCCCTGCAAAATCCTCTTACCTTGTCAGAGGACCAGGTGGGGAAGGTATCCACTGGTAGTAAGGAAGGGGTCCAGGGCCCTGAGAAGGCTGCAAGTCCAGGTCGCATAGGTAGCAACTGCAGCGTCTTCGATGGCTTCTCCACGGCCACGCCCCCATAAACTAACCCTCAGTTCTTATATCTAGAAGGAGCAGCAGCAGCAGCGCAGCAGAGGCAGCATCACTAAATCCAGAGGTGCGGAGGTTCAGAACCAGGGCCAGGGTGCATGATGGGAAACTCGAACCCCCAAACTAAGCCAAAGTGAAGAAACCCTGACCCCTGGTGGGCAGGGGAAGCAAGTAGGGACCAGTAAGTTTGGAAAGAGGTTTGGAGAAAATTGCAGAGGTGCCAGGGAAGAGGAAGAATCAGACGAATTACGGCTACTGGGGGCTGGGTTGGGCATAATCAGCTCACCTCTTCAGAGCTACCAGGAGGAAAATAAACCCAAAGCTTTGACAATTGCTGTTTGGTTAGGAAATAGAAATAAATTCAATTTAACAATCATTTATTAATCATTTACTTTGTGGCAAGCACTGTGCTATAGATACTAAGGATACAAATACAATCTCAAGTGAAATAATTCCAACTCACAAGGCTCTCCCATGCTATGGAGGGAAGCAACATTTATACAGACAAGTAAATTCAGGGTAGGAAAGGTAGAGAATTAAAAATTGGGAAGACCCTCATCAATCAATAAATCAAATGGTCTGTGTCTTTGCTCCTCAAAGACTACAGATACTCCCTTTCCCATCTCTGCACCTTTGCACTGACAGGCACTCATGCCTGGATGAACTCCTGTTATACAGAACCATGGCTTACTTCAAGAAACAGCTCAAGTACCTATTTTTTTAAAAACTCAATTTTAAAAATTACTTTCCAGTCTGTATTCTCTCATTTCCATCTTCCCCCCTTTAAAAATATAAGAAAAAGAAATGCATTGACCATGTCAGAAATATGTGTATGTGTGTGTATACCACATTCTATATGAAACCTTTCCTGATCCCCCAACTGATAAGAGCCCTTCCTCTCAAACTACCTTATATTTAACTATTTTAATATTTATTTGTATTTATTCTCTTTCTCAGGGCATCTAGGTGACACAGTAGATAGAGTGCAAACATAAAGTCAGGATGACTTCTTCCTGAGTTCATATCTGGCTTCAGACACTTATTAGCTGTATGACCTTGGGCAAGTCATTTAACTCTGTTTACCTCAGTTCCTTCCCTGTAAAATGGACTGGAGAAGGAAATGGCAGAGCACTCCAGTGTCTCTGCTAACAAAACCCCAAATGGGGTCATGGAGAGTCAGGCAAGACTGAACAACAAATTCTCTTTATTTTTTATATATTTACATATGTCTTTGTTGTCTCCCACCATTAGAATGCAAGTACTTTGTAAGAAAGGATTATTTCATTTATTGTACTTGTGTTCCTGGTTCATAGAACACTGTCTAGTATGTAGCAGGCATTTAATAAATGCTTGTTGCTGAATTGATTGACTGATTGTCAAGATTTGTGTTAAGCACCTGGGATAGGAATAGGGTGGTAATGTTTTTATTATTGTTTTCTCTCAGATTTCCAAGATGTAGGGAGCTCTCAGATCAAGAAATTTCTTCTACTACTTCAGGTCAGCACTTTTCACTGTACTTTAAAGTCTTAAAGAGTTACTTAGAGCAGTGGTCTCCAAACTGAGAGACCATGGGTTGTGGGGAGTGAGTGGGCTATTGATCCAAGCAATCCATGATCTGACCTCCAGAGGTGAGTGATTAAACCTCTCAGATGACGGGAACATGATTCATATTCCACCTTCCCTAGGAGGGCCAATTGACTCACCTCCAACACAACCCATACCTACCTTTATCTCTTCATACTTCCCCACTCAATAGTCCCCACCTTTAACCTCTCTCTCTGCTCTGAAATGTTCCCAACTCCATCCTCAGGGCAGTTATGATCTAACTACTACCCCGCCCCCCTCACCACAGGACCATACTTTTGTAAATGTTGATGAGAAATCCCACATTCTCTGTTCCCCTCATGCCTTAGTCAGCCTCTATCCTCAGATTACTTTATGGCTTCATAGAAACCCCTTACAGAGCAAGCTCCCTGCTCCTTTCAGGAGTCTGCCAACTCAAAACTATTTCCATAATCCACATGTTTTCCTTTCTGATGTGGTAAATAATGATTGACACAACCAAAAATAAACAAAAATTCTTTGGAGGGGAGTCCTCAGTAATTTTTAACAGTATGAAAGGGCCTTAAGACCAAAAATTTTGAGAAGCCCTGCTCTAGGCCAGTGACCAGTAAATAAGATCTCTTTCTCCCCTCTTTTCCTTTGGGGTAGGACAGAATGAGCTCCACAGGATAAGCACATATTGATGGGTTGTGATTTCTATTGCCCAACTCATTTATGTTGTCTCTCCCTTCCTCTCTTTCCTCCCTTCCCCCCAACCCTTTCCCAAACTTCCTGATTACTATCGAGGCTACCATTGTACTTCTGGCCACCTAGGTTCACAACTTGGATGTCATTTTTGTTACCTCATTCTCCCTCATCCCACTTACTCTTATCAGTTGCCAAATCTTATTTCTACTTCCATGAAATTGCATCACTGACATCTGTCTCCTCTCCACTTATGTAGCCACCAGCCTAGCTCTGGTCCACATCACTTTTCACTTGGACTACTGCCCTAGTTTTCTAATTGTCTTTCTTGCCTGACACTTCTTCCCTCTCCAATCTACCCTTCACATCCACAACAACCCTTCACATAGCTATCAATGTGATATTCTGTGTGTCTACTCTACTCAATAAAATCTAATGACTTCCTATTGGCTTTGAAATCATTTATGACTTCATCTCTGTCTCAAACCATTTTAATTCTTACTCTGTGAAAATTTTATAATTACACCATTATCAGTACAGCAATAGGTTTGCATAACTTAAAATGAGTACATATACACATGAGGGTACATTCGCAAAGCTTTTATATTTCTGGGGGTTCCAAATGAAAATGTTTGGAAACTTGGCTCAACACAAATGAAATCATTCCTCTCCTCTAAGAGCTTATGTTCTTATCATTCATGAAGGAAGTAGCTCCCAAACTGAGCCTGTAAGGAAGTTAAAGATTCCAGGAGATAAGGAGGAAAATCATTCCTGACATGGGAGACAGCTTGTTCAAAGACTGTTGTGTATGGGAACAATTTTTTTTAATTTGCAAATTTTTAAAAATAGTTTATTTTCAATGCTGAATTTTCTCTTTTACTCCTTTCCTGTCCCACTCATTGGAAAGGCAAGAAAAAACAAGATCTGCTTCAAATATGTATAGTCATCCAAAACAAATTCTTATATTAGCCTATCAAAAAAAAAAGGAAAGATATACTTCATTCTACATTCTGAGGTCACTCTCTATCTTAAGGTGCATGGCATGCTTCATCATAAGTCTTTTAGAATTGTGTAACTATGTTACTATGCAACTTGGTAATTGTGTCAATCAGGGTTCCCAAGTCTTTCAAAGTTAATTATCTTTATGATATTGTTATTGTATAAATTGTTATTGGTTAGTGGTTATTGTATACGTTGTTCTTCCGGTTCTGCTCCCTTCACTTTGTATCAAGTTGCCAAGTTCATAAAGACTTCCCAGGTTTTTCTGAAATCATCACCTTCACCACTTTTGCAACATAATAGCAATGTCATTACTTTCATCATTACCATCACTTTCCATCATTGTATATAACATAACTTGTTTAGTCATTTCCCACTTGATGGGCATCCCTTCACTTTCAAATTCTTTGCCACTATGAAATGAGCTGTTATAAATTTTTTGTACATGAGTCCTCTTCCTTATTCTCTGATCTCTTTGGGATTTAGCCCTAGCAGCAATATCATTGGTCAAAGGGTATGCACAGTTTAATAGCTTTGGGGGCATAGTTTCAAATTGCTTTTCAGAATGATCAGACCAGTTCACAGCTCCACTAATAGTCTATTAAAGTACCTGTTTTCCCATAGTCCCTCTAGCATTTTTCATTTTCCTTTTTGTGCACCAATGTAGCCAATGTGAGGGATGTGGCGTGAGGTGCTGCTTCAGAGTGGTTTTATATGGGAACAGTTTAATAAATGTTTGCTGAATTGTGGGTTATTGTTCGCTTGTGTTTTCCTCCATTGGTTCATTCCTGTTGTCCTGCTTTTATCCCTTTCTTTTAAGTCAACACTTTGTCTCCATGATTAATTTTGTTAATTTTTTTATACAAATCTTTCCCCACAGTCTCACTCCTAATTTCCTCACTCCATGCTCCAGTTTACCTGCCCTGTTCAAGTTTCTTGACTTTGCTCAAATTGATAGTGTAATTGGCTACTTATGGGAGATAAAAGAACTATTTGTGTTGGCCTGCCATATGACTTCCCTGGCTTTCTTTAAGTCCCAGCTAAAATTCCACTGATTACACAAAGCCTTCCCCATCACTTCTAAATTCCACTGTTTTCCTTCTTTTAATTATTTCCTATTTATCTTGTATATGAGGCAGCTAGGTGATACAGTGGATAGAGTGCCAGATTAGGAGTCAGGAAGACTTCCCTTTGTGAGTTCTGGCCTCAGATACTTATTAGCTGTGTGACCCCAGGCAAATCATTTAACTCTATTTGCCTCATTTTCCTCATCTATAAAATGAGCTGGAGAAGGAAATTGCAAATCACTCCAGTATTTTTGCCAAGAAAACTCCAAATGGGGTCATGGAGAGTCAGACAAAACTGAAAAATGACTTAACATCTACTACATAGCTTGTTTTGTATATATTTGTTTGAATGTTGTCTCTTCATTTAGATTATATCTTGAGGTCAGAGGCTGCTTTTATCTATTTTTTATCCCCAGCACTGAGGAGAGTGTTTGGCACATAGTAGGTACTTGCTAAATGTTTGTTGATTTTAATAAATTAATGGATTAGAACTAGGAGTGGGGAATCCTTGGCCTCAAGGTCCCATATGGCCCTCTAGGTACTCAAGTGTGGCCCTTTAACTGAATCCAACCTTCACAGAACATTGAATTCAGTCAAAGGACCTCACTTGAGGACTAAGAGGATCAATTGGCACCTCAAGGCCACAGGTTCCTGACCCCTGGGACTGTTGTTGTTCTCAGGGGACAAAAACTGGGCAGACCCTATCTTTTGGTTGTCTTTTCACAAGAACTGGGGTAAAAAAAGGCAAAGGGTTAGATGTGACCACTCATTTCCATTAACTTGGAGACATTCTAAAATGGAGTTCTTCATATCTAGAAAGGGAAAATAGAGTACTCCCTATCATCTTGATGTCATGGTCCTATTCGAGAATGAGGGACAAACACAACCTGTGAATGAGTAGCAGCTCCTCTCCTCCTCCTTCTCCTCCTCCTCTTCCTCCTCCATCTTCTCCAGTGTTCCCCCCAGGGGAAGGTACATTCCATGCCCCAAAGCTGCCTTTTTGTCTCTGGTTTTACTGGCTACATTTCTTGTGTGTTTGCCTTACATTGCCAAAGAAGACCATGCCATCAGAGAAATAATGACATGACTTGCACTTGACTTTGTTTTTTTTTTGAGTGAGGGAGGGCTCTACATTTCTTGCTCAAAGATCAAACCTCAAACCCAATTCGCTCTGGAGCTCACAGACTGGAAAACAAGTCCCCACCTATCTAGTACAGAGAAGATTTGAATACTAAATAATAATTGTTTCTCTTATACCCAGGAACCCTGAGGGTCTTCTCCTCCCAGTTTGATTTTTTTTTTTATTAAAGGGGTCATCCCTTGAACAACTACTTAAAGAAGTCTATTCATTGAAATAAGACCTTAGCGTGAAAGAGTCTCACACTGCATCCTGGGCCATCTCCAGCTGTCTTGATGAATATCAGGTCACTGGATCCAGATGACCAAGGAGAAGAAAGTGAGGTTGGTGACCTTGCACAGCCCTCCCTCCCTCAAATCCAAGTCAATTGCAAGTCATGTCATCATCTTGATGACATGGTCTTCTTCGAGAACGAAGGACAAACACAATACTCTTCTCCCATTTCTATGTTACTGTACTTTTAGATCTTTCCTATTCTCTTTTCCCCCCTGCCCTGCCTCACTCTTTGAAACAGTAATTCATAAAGGAAGCAAGATAGAATGGAAGAGCTTTGTGTGGTGGGAGCTAATCTGTGTCCTGAATCCTGCTCCTTTCCCCTACCTTTGCCATGCTTCTCTATTTTCTCTTGGTACAATGCACTATTTTTCAGTCTTTTAGACTCAGAACCTTGGAATTACCTTTGGTACAATTCTGTTCCTCAGTATTCAACCAATCTTTAAATTCATATTACCTTACCCCTTAACTATCTGCATTAGCCTCTTAGGTCATCTCTTTCTTTTCCTCTCAATCTACTGCGCACTGTTCAGGCCACATTAGATATACAGTACTGTATCCTACGTACCACATTTTAACAAGGAGCATCTAGAGGAGAGTGACTAGAATAGTGAATGGCCTTGAGATCATGTCATATGAACTGAGGACTGGGGGATGTTTAGACTAGAGAAAACTTAGGAGGGAACACAATAGATGTCTTCATTATTTGAAAGACTGTCCTATGGAAGAGAGATTATACTTATTCTGCTTGGTCCCAGAGGGAAGGAATAATGACTGGGTGTTAAAGAGAGGCAGCTATTAAACTTGATGATGGATATGTCTAAGGAGAAAATTGCCTAGAATTTCATTTCTCATGATCCTTAGGAACCAGAAACCATAACCAAATGGGAGATATACTTGGAACTCTATTTCTTCAGGAAGGTCTTGAGGCAAGGCAGTTGTTTTGCATGTTGAAGATCAGTGGTGAGTCTTTGAAGAGATAGGAGGTTTAAAAATCAGGACATCTGGTGAAAAGGTTGAGGGCAGAGACTTGTCTTTCTTGGTATCCCAAACACTTAACAGAGTGTCTGGCAGAGTAGGTCCTTTAATAATGCTTATTGACTGACTGACCACCCGGAGACAAAGAGGACAAATCGGGTCACGGCTGTCAAAAGGAGGAACAAGAGGATTTTCACAGAACAAAACCCATGTTCACAAACCCAGAAATCTTAGCAGACCTCCAACGGCAATTAGATTGCAGAGTGGTTAGAATGCTGGACCTGGAGTCAGGAAGACCTGAGTTCAAATTTGGTTCTAGACACTGTATAACTCTGTGTAAGTCACTTAGCCTCTCTGTTTGTCTCAATTTCTACAACTGTAAAATGGAGATAATGGAGATATCTCACAGGACTGTTGTGAGGATCAAATGGGATATGTTTATAAACATGCTTATCATAGTTCTTGGCACATAGTTCTAGCTTAATAAATGCTTGTTCTTTTCCCTTCTCCTTTCCTATCCTGATGAATCTGGAATTGGATGAGTTTAGATGAATGCCTGAGAGGAGATCACACTGTCACTGCTGGGAGCAAAGAATGAGAGACTGAGCTATAAAAAGACAGATGGTACAGAAACCTGGGCTATTTTCAAATATTTTTGACCCCCATAAAGATAATAGATCCCAAGTTAAAAGGGATCTCAGAGGCAAGCTAACTTCATCTCTTCATTTTATTGAGGAGGAAACTGAGATCCATGGAAGTAAAGTGACTTACCCAAGGTCATACACATAGTGTCAAAATAAGGATTTGAACCCAAAACCTATGTGCCTAGAGCTTGTCCTTTTCTAACTGTCCTTGGAAGAAATTATACACCTCCCCCTATATGTTTGGATATTGGAGAGAACAAAGAGAGGATTGTATTATAAATTCTTAGGATCCTTCTTGGCAGTGCTCCTGAATCTCCTGACTTTGCCACTATTGCTTCCTGCCTTCCCCCCACTCCCCTGGAATTTCCAGGGGTACCCTGAAACATCCCTCTGCCATGCCTGCCCCTTCTCCCATTGGTAATTCCTCTCTGGGATCCTCCATTTGGGAGATAGGCTCAGGCTGGCCAAGCTGTATATGTGACTTTTTCAAATTTTGCCACTGTGTTCCCTCTCCTCCCCATTTGTTAACTCCTTTTGATGTATTGTCTTCCCTCTTTCGAGGGGTTCCTTGAAGGCAGGGATTATTGCTCTTTTTGTTCCTATTATTTGTATCACCAATGCTTAGCGCAATGCCTGGCGCAGAGAAAGTACTTAATAAATGCTTTTTGTCTCCTTGCCTATCAGGAACTTGTATTAGATCTGAGAGTGAGACTCCTGTTGAAATTTTTTTCCCTTCAAGACACAGCTCAAGTACCATTTTCTTCCTGAAAATTGTCCTGATCTGCTCAACTACCAATGACCTTTCCCCCTAATTACCTTGAATTTAATAATTTTGTATTTATTCTGTATTTATTATATAAGGTTCTTTATTGGTTTTCCCATTAGAATGTGAGCCCTTTGAGAGTTGGGATTATTTCATTTTTGGTATTTATATCTACAGGGTCTAACACAGTGCCTGGCACATAGTAGGTACTTTAATAGAGACTGTTGGTTGATTTATTGATGACCCTGTCTTATTTTATCTCACTATTCCATCTCAATTAAATACTTAACTATTTAAAGATCCTGCAACTCCTGTTGGTAGATACACTGCCTGGGTTAGCCTTCCAAATTGAACTTGAGTAGCAGTGAGAGAGTTAGGGGAATAATTATTATTGTAAGGAGAAAACTTCCTAAGAAATAGAGATGTCCAGAAGTGGAATGAGCTGGCTCAAGAAAGTTCCCCCTCACTAAAGGACTTCAAGCAAAGATTGGATAACCATTTGTTGGTCATGTAGAAGGAATTCTCATACTGGTATGAATTAGACTCAGTGGTATTAGATCCAATGATTAAATACTATTTAACTCTGAATTTGTGAAAAGAACATGGTAGACTGTAGTACTTAAAAAAACACATGCCTTGACTTCACACCTAATGAAAAGATTATCTAAAATGGCAGGCCACCCAAAATGGTTTTGCTTTTTCTCTCTTCCTCTACCTGACTCATTCTTTTGGATTCAGGAAGGCAGGGTTGACGCAAGGAAATATTGCTAAGCTCTACATCTTTGCTCCTTTCCCATCTGGATAAGCTTCATCTACCCCTCATCCTCCCAAGCCATCAGTGTGCATGCAAGTGTATGCCACTGACAGAGTCTGAGGGAAATGGTCCAAGAATGTTCCAAGCCTCTTTTCTTACAAAGGAGCCAAGATGGTGAGATCATGAGTGACAGAGAAAGATGCCTTTAGCAGGAAACGAACAGAGATCCAGTTCTGTAGCTGACCCAGAATCACCCTTGACATTCCCCCTGGAAAATATGGTCTTCAAAGCTTAAGTGTTTAGAAAATGAGAAGCATTTTCCAGATGACAACAGGGAGGAGAAGTAATGCAACAGACATGAATAAAGGGAATAAGGAAACTATGAGAGAAGCCTGTATGATTTTATGTCATCTTTCATCCATGGGCCTTGAAATACTGGGCTAAGTAGTCAGGTACCCTAAATTCTAGGTCAGCCTGCTTCCTCCCTGTAAAGGGAATGTAACTCACATACTAGATAAGTGATTTCTTCACTTATTTAGACACTTATTTCTTCACTTATTTAGACATTTAGACGCTAATCACACTAGGGTGTGATTAAAAACTTTTTCCTCAAGAAAGTAAACAAATGAAATACAGTTCAATACATTTAGAATACTGGAATGTTAGAGTTCACTTAGTTAACTCTCCTCATTTTACAGATCATAGGATCATAAATTTAGAGCTGTACAGAACATCAGAGGACATCTAGTCCAGCTCCCTCATTTTACAGATGAGGAAACTGAGGTCTGCAATAGCAAAGCAACTTGTTCAAGGACATGGGGCTAGTTAGAGGCCAGAATTAGAATTCTGGTCTCTGGACTACTCCCTTCCTCTCTCACCCCCAACATTATAGGGAATCTTTTAAGGGGGAGTAAAAGGACTGTATTGCTTAGGTGAGGATCCAGTTTCAAGTAGATAGCACAAATTGGTAGAGGATCCAATCACCATAGCTTTGTCATTTCTTCCAGTTCCATTCAGCAACATGTGGGCAGAAATGAAGGAGGTGGATTGCAGGAGTAACCAAAGGTCATTGAGCTTTGTCAAACCGGAATAGGACAAAGGAACAAAGGATTCAAGAACAGAGAATGGTGAAGAGTTGAACTGGTTCACCTAGGAGTCAAGATTGAGAAAGGAGGAAAGTGTAGCCCGAACAAGGTGATAGCTTGGGGAAGTACTTGGCGGCAGAGAGATTAAAGGTCACAGTGAGGATGAAGAGTAGTTTTAGGATGCAGGAGATATGAGGCATCATCAAAGCATAAAAGACTGTGACTGGATAAAGTAAGCTCTGAATTCTTGAACATGGAAAAAGAAAGAAACGATTATTGAAAAGGCAAAATAAAGTGTTTCGTGTTCTTAGTTTGAATTGTACTGGACTTGGAACCAGAAACTCAAGGTCATGGCCTATTTCTGCCATTTGCTAGTTATATGTCCACAAATGATTTCACTTAAACTCTCCGAGCCTCAGTTTTTTCTTAATAATAATGGTCAGTTTTTCTATAGTGCCTACTGTGTGCATGCCAGGTACTGTGCTAAGTGCTCTCCATGTATTATCTCATGTGATCCTCACAATAGCCCTAGGTGATAGGTGCAGTTATTATTCCTATTTTACAGTTGAGGAAACTGATGCAAAGGAGTTAAGGGACTCTGCCCTGTTTAAAGCACACGGCTAGTAAGTCTGAGGCAGGATTTAGACTCCAGGTCCAGTGCTTTACGCACTGTACCATCCCTTCTGTAAATGAAGACCATAATTTGGTTCAATAAATCTTTATTAAGCATCTGTTGTGTCTGCTTGTACCTCACATTCTCCTCAAAATGTATACCGGGAGCAACTACCATGTGCTGGTTGGCACTAAGACTTGAGGAGACCTCTAAGCTATGATGGTCCTTGCCTCTCAGAGTTTCCAGTTTAATAGGAGAGGATATGAAGTAAGTCAATTAGGAAGGGGACTTCATTATCAGCTAGGAAGGCAGAACAGGTTAGGAAAGATTCTCAGGAGAAGGTGGCACCTTGGTGTGACCTTGAAGGAAATCCCAGTCACACCACCTAACTCATAGGGTTAAAGCATGTAAACCTTGAAGCATTAAATAAAAAATGAATCATTATTATTAGTGTGAGCGAATAACCTAGGCTTGGAGAACAGATCTCTTGTGCTGAGTCAGAGAGCTTAGCCTTCCCTTGAAAGAGAAGCCATCCAGGACAGTTTGGCATTTAGACAGCCTGAAAGATAAGGACAAATTATTGAGAAGAGCTACTGAATACAGTTTAAGATTCAGGGCAGGTCAATATTAAGTTAAAAATGAATGGAAATGGTATCGCACTCCAACTTTGTTTCAGAGTACTCTTTTTCCTCCATAAAAGTTAGCTTCTCTAGGGTGTTTTCTTCTTAAAATAACTGTTGCTGACATTCAACTGCTTTAAATTTTTGTTAGTATGGTGTAGGAAAGCCATAACTGCCGAACTCTGGGGGAGACAAAGTGCCCACTTTGGACCGCTTGACCTTAGTTCTACTCCCACCTGGTGGCAGTGTGTTGAAATTGCAGGTTTCTTTTTTGAGAGGTGAATTTATCAAAGTACTTGCTATGTGTGTGCTGGCGGAATATAATATGATAATGATAATGATCGGAAAAATCTAGAATTTGTATAGTGCTTATTATGTGTCAGGGACTGGGCCAAGTGCTTTACAAATATTATTCTGAAAAAACCGATGAGGTAAGTAGTATTATAATCCCTATTTTACATATGAGGAAACTGAGGTAAACAGAGGTTAAAGATAATTTGCCAAACCTGAATTTGAACTCAGGTCTTCTTGAGTCCAAGTGCAGTGTTTTATCTATTGTGTCATCATATGAGCTGCCTACCTAGAGAAGTAAACACATAATTATTTGAGAAGACAGAAATCATTAACAATTATTAGGACTAGGTAAGGTTTCCCATAGGAGATGATACTGGAGAAGAGCCAAAAAAGAAAATAAAGGTTCAGAGAAGCATGGATAAGGAAGGAGTATAAAAGAAGCATAAATGATGGTTCATACTAACGTGTGTTCATTTTTCATTGCCCAAGAAGACCATGCCATCAGAGAAATAATGACATGACTTGCACTTGACTTTGTTTTGAGTGAGGGAGGGCTGTGCAGGTCACCAGCCTCACTTCTCCAGAGCCTTCTGAATCCAGTGACCAGATATTCATCAGAGTGACTGGAGATGAGCCAGGATGAGGCAGCTGGGGTTAAGTGACTTGCCCAAGGTCACACAGCTAGTGAGTGTCAAGTGTCTGAGGTGAAATTTGAACTCAGGTCCTCCTGACTCCTGCACTGGTTCTCTATCCACTGCACCACCTAGCTGGCCCTCATACTAATGGTAGAATTCAGGAAACATCTAACACCTAGAAGATAAAATGAGTGAAGAGGAGTGATATAAAATAAGCCTGGAAGGGTAAGTTGGAATGAGACTGTAGAAATCCTTAAATGCCAGAGTAAGGAGTTTTAATTTTAATATAGGTTCAGTGAAAGTAGTTTTATTTAGTATTTTACTTTTCACCAACTACATGTAAAAACAATTTTTAACATTTACTTAAAAATTTCTGAGTTCCAAATTTTTTCCCTCCCTTCCCATCCCCCTCACTGAGAAGGCAAACTGTTTGATGTAGGTTATACATGTGTAGTCATGCAAAAGATATTTCCATATTAGTCAAGTTGTAAAAGAAAATATAGACCCAAAAAAACCCAAGAAAAAATTTAAAAGTTAGAAAAGTATGCTTTGATCCATATTCAGACTTTATCAGTTCTTTCTCTGGGGATGGATAATTTTTCACCATAAGTCCTTCAGCGTCTTCTTGCAGCCTTGTATTGCTGAGAATAGCTAAGTCTTTCACAGCTGATCATCTTACAATATTGCTGTTATTGTGTGTAATGTTCTCCTGGTTCTACTCATTTCACTTTGCATCAGTTCATGTAAGTCTTTCCAGGTTTTTCTGAGAGCATCTTGTTTGCCATTTCTTTTTTTTAAGTTAATTTATTTGTTATTTTAAGTATTTATTTATTTATTATTTATTTTAAGTTAACTTATTTTTCAGTTTTAAACAATTTTGTTCACCATTTCTTATAGCACAATAATATTCCATCACAATCATATACCACAACTTGTTCTGCCAGTCCCCAACTGATAGGCATCCCTTTAATTTCCAATATTTTGCCACCAGAAAAGAGTTGCTATAAATATTTTTGTACTTATAGGTTTTTCCTTTTTGTTTTTTATCTCTTTTGGGATATAGACCTAGTAGTGGTGTTGCTGGGTCAAAGGGCATGCATGGTTTTACATCCCTTTGGGCATAGTTCCAAATTGCTCTACATAATGGCTGAATCAGCTCACAATTTGTGGAGACAGTCTTAATAAGACTGAGAAACTGATGTCAGCTTCATGTCTATTCCACCAGTACTGCTATATGAAACTCCATAGTAATTGTCATGCCAAGAGTTGATGGAAGCTAGAAGTATTTATCTATACCAACCCAAATATCAAAGGAATTCTCCCTAAAGGTGAGGAAAATGATTTTTAAAAAGACAGAAAAGTCTTTTACCTATAGACTTTTTTTCTAGTTGCATGCACTTGGGAGTCTAATTATTAATAGATCTAAAATAGCTCTAGACATGGGCAACCTCTTAAAGGAGGGATAATATTTTCTTATAGAAAGAAGAAAGAAAGAAAAAAGAAAGGAAGGAAGAATAAAGGAGGGAAAGAATTAAGGAAGGAAGGAAGAAGTTCTAACAGTAGCAGAAGTCCTCTGGCAGATGGCAGCACCATCTTATTGGCAAAGCATCTAAGCAGTAGGTGAGAGCAGTGGTCTCCATGGAAGCCTTAAATGACACCTCTTGAAGTAGATTTCAGGAGTAGTGAGGATGAGCTTGCAGCAATCAGGCATCATGAGTTTCTGGAAGATTGAGGAGATGGAACCATGAAAGATATGTCAGCTGACTGCTGTTCATTCATCATTTTCAAAGAGGACCAATGCTATCACGATACTGAGGGTAAAGCAGTGGATGATGGGTAATGTCTTGACTTGTGCTGATCCATTTCATGCTCCCTAGAAGCATGAGTCATTGAGGGGGATGTTAATTCTCCCAGCAGCAGTTTGGGGAAATTATGGAAGATTAGTCTTGTTTTTTTTTTTTTTGCCAACAGAGAATTTCCCTTTATTTTGTTTATGTTAAATGTCTTTTGCTTTAAAACCTTGAGAGCAACAGCTTAGTAACTATTGGGATATCAGGGATGAGGAAGAGGAAAGCACCGGAGATGATTCTGAAGATTCCTATGGCTTCTTTCACCATCCCTCTGCCCTCCCTGGGTACCACTCACCTATGTGTGTTGTCTTCTCTATTAGAGAGGGGAAACGATCTCACTTCTGTATTTGTCACCACAGAGTACCACAATATCTGTCATGTAATAGTCCCTTTTAACTGGTTTTTCCCCATTTATTCATTCATCAATGACAGGTGAAGATGTAAGAGGTTATGGTACAAAAGACCAGAGGAGACAATGACTACAATAATATAAATTAAAAGATCACTAAAAAGAATTTAAAATGTGAATAAATGAAAAACTACCAATGGTGCTCAAGATCAGCAAAAAGCTTTCTCTTTGTGACAGAGAGGTAAGGGACTACTAGGGCAGAATGCTGTATACATCGCCAACTACCGTTCATCTAGCTGGTGTTTCTGCTTCGTTGCTTTTCTTCATTAAAAAGGAGGAAGTTTCAATGTGAAGGAAACAGGTTTTCCCCCCCTCTGGAAGTAATTGTGGTGTAAAAACATGTACACTATAGTCAAGAGGGGTGTTGGGCCAAAGGACCACTGGTCTGGGATCAAATAGACCTAAGTTTGATCCTGGTAGACCTGGTGAGGGTGAGGGGAGGTCAGGCTTTTTTTTCTTTGACTCTATTCTGAAATAACTCCAGGGAAATCTCTAAAATCAAGTGTGGGTCTCATGTGTCTACCCAAAATGTGGGTTACAGAAGCCTTTATCAATAAACAGTTATTAAGTGCCTACTATGTGCCAGGTACTGTGCTAAGTACTGGGGGATACAAAAAGAGACAAAAGACATGGAGCTCATAAGCTAATGGAATAATAATGATAATAAGAGCAAGAATTTGCAGAGTGCTTTAAGGCTTCCAAAGTGCTTTATAAATATTATTAAATTTTATTCTCACAACAACCACAGGAGTTAGGCGCTATTATTATCTCCATTTTCCAGATAAAGGAACAGATGAGATAGACAGAGTTTACACGACTTGCCCAGGGTCACACAGCTAACATCTGAAGCTTGATTTCCTGCTAGACTGAGCCATGTGGCTGCTCTGTGTCCAAGATGGATATTTATTTCCTCCACTAAAGAAAATGCTTAAAATACAAAAGACTTGTAGGTTTATAAAGAACAAGTACATAAAATATAAAACACCTCCCATGATTCATTTACACTCATTTTCCTTGCAGAAGGTAAATTAGATTTTGTAGAACTGTTGAATAGCTGTTTCTCATTCTCTTCCAGTCTACACTATCTGAGTGGTTTTTTAACACAGTGCAGATTTCCTGGACACACAGAAACAGATTTCTTTAGTCCTTCAGCTGCAGGATACTCTTGGTGATGGTACTCTGCTTTTCCAAGAGACCAGATGTTATGGAAATCACTTCCTGTTGGGCAACTGGAACGCAATTCAGGAGCTCTCAACCCACAAGGATTCTGCCCAAATTAGACCACCCATTTCTCAGATTCTGTAGTCAAAGGCAGAAGAAAGCAGTCAAGGACTTAGGTTCACCTAGACAACAAAAAAGTTCCTGCTCCTATGTATTTGTACTGCAAGCTGCTATCGCCGCTAGGGAAGGAGATGGGGAGAGAACTACCCTCTCCATCTTTTGCTGGAAATCCAAAGGAGAGCAAGTTCAGGAGTCCCCAAAGAGGAGGCAGAAGTATTTAGATAATTCTTCTTATAGATTATAGAATGGGGGGATTCTTGGTAAGAGTCTATCCCCCTTGACTTTGTCAACAATTTTCTTTGCATAGTTCAGTTACTGAACACTAATTGAGAATTGCTGTATTATGTCAACAAAACATATCCCTCAAAAAGGAGCCAGAACTTATATACATCCAGCTTCATGGCATCTAGGTGGCACAGTAGATAGAGTGCTGGGCCTACAATCAGGAAGACCTAAGTTCAAATCCAGTCTCATATTTCCTAGCTCTGTGACCTTAGGTAAGTCATTTAACTTGTCTGCCACAGCTTCTTCAACTGTCAAATGGGGATAAGAGCAACTAGGTGGCACAGTGGATAGAGTGCGGGGCCTGGAGTCAGGAAGACTCATCTTCTTGAGTTCAAATCTGGCCTCAGACTCTTACCCACTATGTGACCCTGGCGAAGTCATGTAACCCTGTTTGCCTCAGGTTCCTCATCTGTAAAATGAGCTGGAGGAGGAAATGGCAAACCATTCTAGTGTCCTTGTCAGACTCTAAATGGGATTGTGAAAAATTGGACATGATTGAAATGACTGAGTAACAACAGGAGGGAAAAGTCTTCCGAAAACCTAATTAGGAAATGACTCTAAACATCGTGGCCTCTAAACTGCCATCTTCTTTTATCAATGAGAAAGAAAGCAAATCATCCATGTTTCATTTTTCAGCCTGCCTGGAAGTCAGTAGGAAAATATGAAATACCTCATAGCTATTCTAAAAGAACCAGTGTCCCCTTGCCCTTAGCTTGTCTTGCCTCACACACCAACTACATCTGGCTTCCTTTCACATGTCCTCTAGTACCCTTTCTTTCTCTTTCATCTTTTTCAGATACTTTTCTCATATGCTTCTTTCTCTTCAAACTTGGTCCTTGTGTAACCCTAGTCCTAAGCCCATCAATTTAGGTCTTTCTCCTCATTGGTGAATAGCAATGCCCAGAGCCTGTGGAAGGGGTAGGCTGAGTTGTTGGAGTGGGAGAAAGGAGAGCTTTTCAGTTTTCTTTGGACCTTCTTCAAGCTTAAGTCTTTAGATTGTCTTGTAGCTGCTGAATGTCTTTGGACTTCAGGGGCTTCCAGCTTCTAAAAGAAAAGATGAAAGGTGGCAGCCCCACTTCAGGTTACCGAAGGAAAATACTGGGAAAATGTGAGAGGAGTTAGGTGTCTCCATCATGTTCCTTATCCCCAGCTTGCCACATTAGAGACCCTGGAAACTTCCCCTTGGGTGAGATCTAGAACTCTCTCTCCCTCCCTCCCTCCCTCTCTCTCTCTCTCTCTCTCTCTCCCTCTCTCTCTGTCTTGGCTGAGTTGAGTTACCTAATTTACAATGTGAGAGTTCCTTCACACTCTATTGTCTATATATGGGTGTGTGTGTATATAGATATAGTATATATGTATATATACATATATATATACATATATACTATATCTATATACACATATGCACATTCTCCTATGTATACTTTCTCTGATTTCCATTTTGTTGAATTGGATAAATGGTTTCTTTGATAATTGCTATACATCTTCACTGTGGGACTGGTATTTGTTGAGAAAGAGGTAAAGTCTTTGATATAAAGCTTGGGGTCCTGTTTCCCCCCAATAATGAACAACAAACAGAAATTAGATTAAACCTGAGATTCGTATCTCCTAGATCAGAGATGGGCAACATGTGGCCCTGTAGGTCCTCAAGTGAGACCCTTTGACTGAATCCAAACTTCATGGAATTTGGGCCCCACTTGAGGATCACATGTAGCCTTGAGGCCACAAGTTCCCCACCCCTGTCCTAGACTAATAAAATCTATGGGAGAAGATAGATATAATCCTACCCTCTCTCTGAGAATAGTAGAATGGCCTTTGGCTGCCAACTTCTGCTTCCACTCCTGACAGGAAACAGACCCCCTTGAAGGTGGGGAAGAGTTGCTCCTCTTGAGCCACTCCAGCCTGCTACATGCGGAGGTCAGCCCCTGCAATACACAGGGTCTCATTACACTTGAATTCCTATTTACCACCCTGATTCTTGACCTCCAGAGACTTGAGGTCTTAGTAGTCCCCATAAATCAAAGAAAAGAATCCTCAGTGGTCTTCCTTCAGCTCCCTCTTTGGTACCCTTTGTTTTCTAGCAAATCTGGTTAATACCAGAATTTAAATCAGGAGAAGAAGCATGTTTTATTCCTCCCTCTTCTCCACACCAGTTTAGCTACTTCCTCTCATCACAGTAGTAGCATAGCATATGATGGGCATGGCTGGCATATGATTTGGGGGGAATCTGAGATGCAAGCAGACAGTGCAGCATATGGAGACAATCTCACCTTGTGCTATGAAAAGATCTAGACCTTTCTTTCAGAATTCATTCAGCTCTGGAGCTATAGGGGCTGTGTGTAGCCTAAGGAAAATGGTGAAATTAGGACTGTGTCTTTCACGGTCCCCTGATCCTGACCTCCTTGCTGCCCTCCTCCCTCATATCAATTTTAAGGGACATTTGTTGTGGAAAAAGCTTCATGTGCAATCTTGCCTTCACTATCTCGATTCACTAAAGGCATGTGGTTTATTCCCCCTACCTCCTTTCTCCCTTCACCTCCCTCTCCTCTGTTCCTGGCATCCTGCCTCATTCCTTTCAGCCCTTCCTCCTTTCTGTGTTTCTGGGCCTCTCATTTTACCTTTCTCTCTCTCTTCCTTGGCTTCTTTTTCATTTCTCTCTACAGGACTGGGAGGGGAAGTGTGGGGGGTGATAAAGGAAAGGTGTGGCCGATCGCCTTCCTGTCTGAGTCTTCCCACAGGGGTTCCATCCAATATGCTAGGGGCCTTCTTCACTAACTCCTGACATTATAAGGACCCCACCTATTGCCTGTCAGTTATCCCTTACACTCCCCATGTGACTAGTCCATCTCTTTTTTTTTCCCATTAATTTTTCATTCTTGATGACAGAAAGACATACTGTTAACATTTCTTTCTTTTGAATGCAGAGGGATTGATTTGGAAATTTTCTGATCATTGGTAAAGATCGAGGAAGGTGTATTTTCTTGTAAAGTGTACAGATATACCTTCTTTGAGGGGACTGATGGCATCACTTGGAGTCTTCGTGATTAGGAAAGAATTAAATGGATTGGGTTATTTTGGATGCATGGGAAATAATTTAGTTGGCTAAGGCTGTTAGGGTTGCAATCTCCTCTAAAAGGGTGCTGACTTGCTTGAGCTGACCTTTTCAAAGAGATAAGGAGCATAAATAAGAAATCAGACACTTGTTTTCTACCAGCAAGGGATTGAGCCACAAGACAGAAAAGCAATCGTTCCCTATAAATTTATTTCCTTAAGGGGGAGGACCAATCCCTTAATAACATTATAAGGGTAGTGATATGGTCCTTGGAAACAAGACAGGACTCACCAAAATGCCAGGAGTTTGCATTTCTCACCATCTGTAATGTTTGCCTTCCAAAAAGAATCGAAATCACAGAGCAGCAAAATCAGCCTAAAAGATTAAATAGGTCCCTGGGAGGCAAAGTGGGTCTTGCTGGTAAAGACAATTGGGCTACAGTTAATATTTTCCATTGTTTTAATTTTCTACAGAGTGGGAGGGAGGAAAAAAGACTGTCCCATACTTAATATGCAGTGTTATCTTGGATGCTTGCACAGGAAGTAGGGATTTTTTCATCTATAACTATGGAGACCTAGGCATGAGCAATACTCTAAGGCAGGGGTTCTTCACCCAGTGTCCATAGACTCTCAAAGGGTCTATGGATAGATTTCATAGGGCTTGTGAATTTTGATGGAAAAACTACATTCTATTTTTCACTAACCTTTCATTTCTATTTAATCCAATATATTTTCATTTATGCATTTAAAAACAGTATTTTGAAAAGAGTTCCAAAGGATTCAACAGACTGCCAAAGAAGTCCATGATACAAAAAAATTAAGAACCCTTGGTCTAAGGTTTAATGGAAATTTTGTTCCAAAAGCCAACATTTTTCTAGTTAATTTGCCTAGCTTGTCATTTCAAAAACTGTAATGAAAATTTGATGTGCTTGGTGTTTTCTCTTTGGGAAGATGGACAAGACCTGAACAGATACTTTATAATCAGGTTCTTGGGGGAGAAAAAAATGGACTGAAAATTTTTAGCACATGTAAAATTCCCTCTGGGCTAGCCCCAAACTCACTCTTGCAGGCTAGACTTTCAAAGGGACACATCAAGGCACGTTCTGGGGTTGCACTCTTATAGCTCCCAAATCCTCCTGAGGGTGCTTATTTTAATGAACAGTCAGCAAAGGCATTTACTGAGCACGCGTGGAAAGGCTTGTACTTACAGAACACGTGTGTTCTGGTCAACTCATACCTCTGGCCCTGTAGGGCTTTTGTTTAGATCTGTATGCTGGTTTCCTTGGGCACAGCTTGTCTGAGGTCAGATCACTCATCTGGGCTCCTTGGGCCTGTTTCTCCGCTCTCCACAACTGAATTCTTATTGTTCAGGGTTAACTCTTTTCTCAATTCCCAAAGCTTGCACTGCCCAGAACACCCTCCTGTCTTGTTTCATCCCTGAGAGAGCGTGTCAATTCTGAAAGGCCACCAGGGGCATTGCTGACCCTCTGATGAGCCAGGAACTGGTTGCCCGATAATTCCAACCATTTTAATTAAAAAACTTCACATTGCCTAAAGGAGTTACAAATGTTAGTGATTATTTACACTTTATTTAAAACCTTAACATCTGGTTCTCTGTCATCTGCCCCTTTTGTTTTGCAATTTCATTAAGTGAGTTTAGGGAGAAATCAGTTGATTAGGAGACCCCCTGATAAATCCCCTCCCAACTACACTTGCAACATTTTTAAGGTATCAATTTCTACATACAGGAATTTGTTAAATATTTACTGATAGAAAAAAAGTTCTGGGCTGCATTCATATGCTGTGATTAGGAAAGGGATGTATCTGAGGGGAATGACGGCGTAGAGAAGCATGAAATTGGGATAGGCCAGCTTGAACATGTGGAGGGGTGCCATGCTAGGGGAAATTATGTGTGGGTAGAGAATAACGGGAGTGGGAGATTCAAGGAGGAGAAACACATGGCTAGCGGCTGTGGTGTCTGGAAATTACTGCTGGCATACTTGAAATTCCAAGGAAGGGCTTCAGAAAACCCTGTAGTTTCTGAGAAGTCCAATTTAATAGGAAAGAGATGACAGTTCCTGGTGAAATCCAAAGCTGACAAAGTCTGATTCAACTTCAGGTGATGGCAAAAGAGGGTCCTACAGTATAATACTTGTCTTGACCTCTCTAGGCACTGTTCCCACATACTTTCCTAGAAGCTAAAGCTGAGTAGATCTGTTTGACCTAGAGAAATGCCTCCTTTCCCCTCCCCCCTTTAAATTCATGTATAGGCAGAGTTATAACTAGCATAGGGGTAAGTAAGATTTTTGTCTAGGATGCTAAGATCTGGGACTGTTCAGGGAGATGTATTTCCTGGGCAGACATAAATGCTGTTCTCTCATGGTCTTCCCATAGTACAAAGTACAACCACTCCTAGATCTGCTGCCAGGAATCTCCTCTCCTGGGACCACTTTCCCCTATAACCTTGAAGGGGGTGAGGGCTTCCAGCTCTTGGGGAAAAACTACTCCATTTTTGATATGACAGCACAGGGGATGGTACTGTGTTCTGTATCACTTACCCCCTCCCCACCCCCATGAAATTGTCTCAGGCAAAGTTATGGAAAACAGATGCTTTCTTCCAATGGCTCTGCCCTGTCTTCCTACTTCCCACTTCTCCTGACTATTGCCATGATGCTGCCTTCCTATTGGAAGGCTTCCTTCCCTATCCACCTTAGCGCCACATGTTGACTGATACTGAGAGTTAAGCCTTGGATGAAAACCTTTGAACACTTAACTTACTGTAAAACAGAATTTCTCACATCTCAGATCCTATTTATTTTGCATAGCTGAAACTTCTGTTGTTTTTATGCAGGCTTATTTTTAACATTGGCTTGGATTTTTATGTATGGTAGTTATCTGTTTTTTTAAAAAATGTTTTAATTACTCATTCAAGACTGGAATCCCTTCTCCAAGCTCATTTATCCTTCTCAACCCTCTTCAGAAACTGGAAAGCTAAATTTTTATTTATTAATATTATTAAGGATAGCTCACACCTATAGTTTGCAAAGCATTTATGTACTTTTTAAAAGAAAATCACATCCTATGTTTATTACAGCTGACCTACAGGTAAAAGGCTAGAACTATAATTTAAACCAGAGGTGGGGAACCTGCAGCTTTGAGACCACATGTGGCCCTCTAGGGCCTTAAGTGCATCCCTATGACTGAATCCAAACTTCACAGAACAAATCCCCTTAATAAAATGATATAAACACTTCAATTCCACACACATATCTTTAATAGAGAAGCAATTCAAACCAGAGTACAAGATAAAATATTCCATAGCTCTGGGAAGCAGTTATGTCCCTGAGATCCATTTCATAGATGGATAAGGCAATATCCTTGCATGTTAGCTTTTTTATAATTTTTATACACTTTTCTATGATAGAAGGAAAAAAATCACCACAGTTACAGTTCTTACACTATTTTCATACACTAACCACCTTTTAAAAAGAGATACAGTGTAATAAATTCCTTGTCCTTAATAGTTTATAATAATCTATGATTAACACACTAATAAGTTGCCTTTTATGTGGTCATCCACACAGCAGAATGGTTAGACCGGCTCCTAGAATCCAGGATTACTTTCATCTTCATTTCTAAAATAGCAAAGTGAAACCACATGTTTGATCTGACAACAATCCTTTAAGAGAGAGGCTTGTATTATTCCCATTTTACAGATGAGGAAGTTGAAGTTCTGAGCAGTAAAGTTGTCTCACGCTGCTGGTAAGGGGGAAGCAAACTATGATGAACCTGTTCCTTCCTGACTCCAAATCCAGGACTCTCTTGACCCAAGATTACCTCGTTCTATTGACTAAAATTTTGTTTGGGGTGGGGGGAAAATCTTTAAAAATGAGACCCAGGATCTTGAGATGCTGTGGCCAAAATCTTAAATTCTCTGAAACTACTTTAATAGAATTTATGACAGAAGAAGAGAGATATGAGGCAAGAGAAAGATAAGTGTGTGGTAGAAACACTCAGGGAGTAGATAAGTGGAGCAGAAAGGCATGTGAGGGGAGAGATAACAGGAGGGAAAATGAGATAACATAGAAGAGAGGCTTGGTGGAGAGACATTAGGAACTAGAGAGAGAGAGACATGCTGGCAATTGATCAGGTGGCGGAAATTTGGGAGGGGAGAGAGATGAAAACAAGAATGTGGAAGATATGTAGGATGGAAAAAATGTGGAATAAGGAAATAATAACAATAGCTAATATATCTCTATCTAGCTAGCTAGCTTTATGGCTTGCAAAGCACTTTACATATTTTATCCCATTTTGTCCTCACTGAGATAGGTGCTTTATCCCCATGTTATAGATGGGAAAACTGAATCTGAAAAAGGTTAAGTGATTTGCTCAATGCCACCCAGCTACTGAGGATCTGAGAAAGGATTTGAAGTCAGGTCTTACTGACTCCAAATCCATGTTCTCTCCAGTACTTTCCTCAAAGGAGAGTGATTAGGGAAAGAGTGCAGCTGGGGTGAGGGGTAGAAGGGAAAGAAGAGATGCAAAAAAATAGGATAACTAAACCCTAGACAGAGGATACCATCGAAATCATTTGATGGCATCTCCACCTGGCTTTTCCTGCCAGGTGGAGGATCTCTGTTTAACTTTCTGTGGTGAATACTCATAAGTGTGATGGGAAGCGATGTCTCTGCTTTGGCAGGAATCATTTCCTTACCCTTCTCACTTTAGTCTAACACAGGGGTGGGGAACCTGAAGCCTCCAGGCTACATGTGGCTTTCTAGGTCCTCCAGTGTGGTCTTTTGACTGAGTCCAAATTTTACAGAACAAATCCTTTCATTCAGGGGATTTGATCTGTGAAGTTCAGATTCAGTCAAAGGGTTGCACTTGACCTGAACGACCAGGTGTGGCCTAGAGGCCTCAGGTTCCCCACCCCCAGTCATAGCATCAGCTCAAATGCACAACAAAAAGCATTCAGGAATTTTGTTTTTAATGGGGGAAAAATACCCAGACAACAGAATGGCATTCTTGGTGTGGGGAAAGAAAAGACAAAAAGAAATCCAACATACGATGAACTCTGCCCAGTTGAGAAACAGGATTCATTTTACTGTGAATTTGGCAGGGGTTTAAAGCATTTAGCATTTGTTTCCAGGTGCTCTGTGCTATCACAGCTCTTTTCTCCTCCACAAGCCCTTTCACCCCCTTATTGGCCCCAGCCCTTAGGGTTACAGCTCTTCAGACCAATCTATACCTGCTTTCCAGGTTCCAGCCCAGGGCTTTTATTTCTTTTAATCCCCAGAAGAGGAAAGCACTTTCCTCTGTGACTTCCATGCTCGCCCTCTTTGGCTTTCTGGGTCACTGAAGCCATCTGCCTCAGCGGTTTGGGTGATACCCTTTGGGCTATGACCTTAGGGATCCTTTTTGATTTCTGCTCCACTCGTTGACTTTTGCCCTTTTTTTCCCTTCCCAATTTTCTGAAAAGCCCTCTAAGCTCTTCACAACCCTGGACCCTGATGTCATCAGCCCCTTTGGGTTCTATTTGTGCCCAAAACTTATATTCTTATCGCCTTCACTGGATTCAAGGATTCACAATGCACATTTTCATATTGAAGACAATATCTGGCCCTAAGTAGCCTGACGGCTTCTGATTTTAAAATACTCAAGACCTCATAATTACATCTTCAATTACACCTACAATTACACGTAAAATATGGCCCCTTGTCTCAGATGGCCCCTCAATTCACCATGCATTTCGGGGGAGGAGGACATTTCTGTTACCAGAGACAGAGGGAAGATTAGACCCAGTGGAAGAATTATTAGAGGAGGGGGAGAGATAGAAGGAGTCATGTGAGTGTGGAGAGGAATGTGGAACAAGAAACATAAGGCAGAGACAGATGGTGGAAAATAAATATGGGGGAGAGAGGGAGGCGAACAGAGTTAGACAAGGCAGGCAAAGAAAGCTAGAGTGGGAAGAGAAATGTGGGAAGGAGAGAAAGGTGGGTGAAGGAAAGAGCAATATGAAAGGGAAGGAATGATTTGTCTCTGATTCGCAGGGAGGTTCTGTTTTTCACCTTTTTACTTTGACTGCCTGGATGTCCAGGAGGATGCTCCTAACACTATGTGGCTCCTACTAAAATCAGAAGGGCTTCAGAAGAAGAAATCCTAACTGCCCCAAATTGCTAATAATAATAATACTCATATAGTACTTTAAAGCAAAGTGCTTTTTTTGTGATCTCACTTTATCATCACAGCAGCACTAGGAGGTAGGTGCTATTTTTCCATTTTTAATAATAATAATGATGATAGCTAACATTTACATATGCCTAATATATGCCAGGCATTGTGCTAAATGCTTTACAATTATTATATTATTTGATCCTTACAATAATCCTGGTTGGTGAGTGCTAGTATTATCCTCATTTTATAGCTAGAGAAACTGAGGCAGCAGATGCTAAGTGACTTGGCCAAGTGATACAGATGGTAAGTGTCTGAGGCAGGTTTTGAACTCAAGTCTTCCAAACTCCAGATATAACACGCTACCCTTTGTAGCTGCCTGTGAGGGAACAGCCTGTACCTTGTTCTCTACCCCAACTATGAATTATTCAAACTTTGTAGGTCTAAAAGGAAGGGAATTAACTCTTTTGTATCCACAAGTACAAAATTCCCTTTCAGGGAGCCCAGAACCTTAGGGTAGCACTATAAGTCTAAAAGATTAGGGGACAGAGCAGGACTCACCAGAAACTCATGAGGTTCTGTTCAGTTGAAACGTTTATTAAAAACCTGCTATATTCAATACACTGTGCAAAACCCCGAGTGTACAAAGCCAGAATCAGAAAACAGTTGCTAGAAAAATAGCACATGTTCAATAAGTAAATACAAAGTAAATTCAAGAGGAATAGGGTGTTAACAATTGAGGAGATCAGGAAAAATGATGGTACCTAAGTTGAATCTTAGAGAGAAAAAGGAAATCAAGAGAAAAAGAGGGAGGGGGAATACATTTGGGACTAGGTGGAGTGTTGGGGACACATGTGCAGAAGGGATGGGATGTTATAGATGGGAAAATACTAGCAGGCCAGTTTGATTAGAATGGAAAGAGTGTGTGGAAGGGAGAAAGTACTATGAAATAAGACTGGAAAGGTAAGTGAGAGAGCCAGAGTCTGGAGGACCTTAAATGCCAGGTTAAGGATTTTATATTTTATCCTAGAGGTAAAAGGAAGTCTCTGAAATTTTTTATTAGGGGAGTGGCCCACTCAGCACTTCAAAATGGAAATAAAAATAGCACCTACCTGGGAGGATCAGGACGATGCAATATACAAAAAGCATTTTTGCAAGAGCCTAAGTGCTACATAAACGATATCTACTATTATGATTCTATTGGAAGAATATCGATTTGGCAGCTATGTGGAGGGTGATACTTCATGTGGAGGGTCAGGGATCACAAAGGGACAGATAGTCAAAAGTGATCTACTGGAACCCTCAAAATGTCAAGAAAATATCAAAGAATTCTTCCAGTTCCCCCTGTGGCAAACTTGGGGGAGAATATGGACAGTTCAACAGAAAGAATGGACAATAATAGATGGATTTTGATTTCCATCAGTAGGGGGAGTATCCAAAGAGATGACATCACAGGTCCATTTTAATATTTGAGTATGTGCAAGGGAGATCAAATAGGGAAGAAATTGGAAACAGCAGGGACGGTAGGCGGTGGGGTAGGAAAGGAATTAAGAGATTATGGCAATACTCTAGGTGAAAGCTAGTGAGGGCTTGAACTAGGGCAGAAGTTATGTGATTGGAGTGATGAGGACAGAAGTGAGAGATGTGGAGAGAAAATCAACAAGATTCATCAACTGTCTGGATGGAAGGGAGAGTGAAGAGTTGAGGATGGCTTCCAAGGTTATGAAGATGTGATGGGAAGGATCATGAGGTCCTCAACAGAAATGGAGCAATTTGGAGAAGGAATAAATTTTGGGAGGATAGGGCCTGCTCTGGAAGTGCTGAACTCTGCCTCTCTTAAATCCCATTCATTCTCAAGTCAAGACATCATCCTGTGATGTCACTGATACTCTTTGAAAATGAAGGAACAGACTGATGCTAAGTGAAGCGAACAGAACCAGGAGGACATTGTTCACAGAAATAGCCACAGTGTGTGATGACTGATTTTGGTAGACTTAGCCCTTCTGGGCAATGCAAGGACCTAAAACAATTCCAAAGGATTCATGACAGAAAATGCTATCCACATCCAGAGAAAGAACTACAGAGTCAGAATACAGAGCAAAACAGACTATTTTCTTTCTTGTTTTGTTTTGTTTTCTTTCTCATGGTTTTTCTCATTCATTATAATTCTTCTATGCAACATAACTGATATGAAAATGTGTTCAAAAAGAATGTATGTGTAGAGTCTGTATAAGACTGCATGCCATCTTGGGAAGGGAGGAGGAGAAAATTTGGAACTTAGGGAAGTGAATGTTGAAAATTAAAAATTAATTAATTAATTAATGGGAGGAGGGGAGAGAAAATGAAGGAACAACTACAATAACAAAACAACAAGCAATTGAGCTACCTGGACATGCAGGTAGTGATGCCTAGGCAGTTGGTGAGTTAGGACTGGAGTTCAGAAAAAAAGATTAGGGGTGATTAACAGATTTGGCCATTACCTGCTTTAAAAAGACAATGAAATACATGAGAGTTGATGAAATCTTTTTTTAAAAATTATTTTATTTGTTTTCAGTGTTCTATAATAGCTTCCACATATCTTAGATTTTTTTTTTATCTCCCTTCCCCTACTTCCCCCCTCCCTCCCCACTCCTCCCTGAGACAGCATAAAATTTTATATAGGTTCTACACATGCATTCCTATTAAATACATTTTCACCTTAGTCATGTTGCATAGAAGAATTAAAATGAATGCGAGAAATCATAAAACAAGACAAAACAAAACATAATACAAAAGAAAATGGTTTGCTTCATTCTGCGATCAAATTCCATAATTCTTTCTTTGAATGTGGAAGGCATTTTGCCTCAAGAGTCCATTGGAAATTTTTTAAGTCCTCACATTGAAATGAAGTACTAAGAGTCAAAAAAGACAAAAATTGCTTATTTTAGAAATGAGGCCTTTATTACAGACGCTAGTTGCAAACATTCTTTCCCAGTTTTCTGCTTCCCTCCTAATCTTGGTTGCATTGGGTTTGTGCAAAAATTTTTCAATTTAATGTAATCAAAATTATCCATTTTGCACTGCATAATGTTTTCTATCTCTTGTTTAGTCAAAAATTTCTCCATTCTCCATAAAGGTAATAAATACACTATTCCTTGCTCTACTAATTTGTTTATAGTATCAGTCTTTATACCTAGATCATGTACCCATTTGAACTTTATTCTTGTGTATGGTGTCAGGCATTGATCCACGCCCA